>NC_083227.1:28659531-29284531 GCF_032191835.1 Heteronotia binoei
TGGACGAATCCACACAGGAGAGAAACCATATAAATGTTTGCAGTGTGGAAGTAGTTTTGCTCGAAGTGACACGCTTGGTATTCATCAACGAATCCACGTAAGAGAGAAACCATATAAATATTTGCAGTGTGGAAGTAGTTTTGCTCGAAGTGACACGCTTGGTTTTCATCAACGAATCCATACAGGAGAGAAACCATATAAACACTAAGAGTGTGGAAAGATATTTACTTGGAAGGGAGACCTTATTGGCCTTCAACAATTCTGTGCAGGGAAGACACATAAATGTGTGGAATGCGGGAAGAGCTTTGCTTAGAATTGCACCCTTGCTACTCTTTGATGTATACACACTGGGGAGAAACCGTATAAATGTTTGGGATGTGGAAAAACCTTTGTTGAGAAGGAGCATCTTGTGAAACAACAAAGCAAGCATCCACACAATCAAAATTATATAAATGTTTGGAGTGTGAACAGAGCTTTTCTCAGTTGTGCTCTTATTACTCATTAATGAATCCATGTGGAAAAAGCAACTTAGTCTGTAGAATGTGCTTTTCTGTCAGTTCAACCCTTTATTCCCATCAGAGAGTTCATACAGGGGAGAATTAAATGCTTTGTGTATGGAAAGGCTCACAATTGCAGCAAGAGAGTTATTATTAGCCACCAAAGGTTTAATACAGGGGAGAAATCATACAAATGCTGTGTGAAATGGGCTTCAGCAGTTACTCATGCCTTCTCACGACTTACAAATTCTTGGAGGATGGGAAGGCTTCAGCTGGAATTACTCCCTGTTTTTGCATAACACCGCCTATACCAAGGGTAAAGCTACATATTTCCTTCTTTAGAAAACAAAGGGTGTTTAAGAACCTTTTTCAGCTTTCGGAGTAAGAGTAGTTTAGTGGGTAGAGTCAGGGCCGGCTCTTCCACTAGGCAATTACCTAGGGCGCTGGGAGGGAGGGGGAACTGAATTGGGCCCTCTCCCCTCCATGTACCCAAGGCAAAACGCCTAGTTTACACACACCCCTGCTGCCTTCCTCCCCTCCCTTCCCTTCTGCGCCGTCGGGAAGTGGCAGTGAAGCGCCGCTTCCCGGTCTCTTTAACCCCTCCCCTTGCCAATCAACTGATTGGCGGTTAAAGGCTGCTGCTGCAGCCACACCCCCCCTTCCCTTCTGTGGCAGCACTGAGCTCTGCTGCCCTGCGCGCTGACCACAGCTAGAATTGGCTCTACCCTCAGAATCAACCTGCACCTCTCAGCCCCTGTTTTTTCCTTACAACAACCCCCGACACCAAGCCAGCTGGAAGAGCCAGTTTGGTGAAGTGGTTAAGTGTGCAGACTTGGCCCATGTAATGGAAGGCACCTTGAAACCGTCACCCATGTCTTACTTCACTGTGATTTTATGGGGAAGTGCAGGACTGTATAATCAAACCTATCCTGTCTAACCTTTATGGACTACCTGAGGCAAAGTTGGTTTTCTTTCTGTTATCTGACCAATGTTCCCATACCACAAGCCTAGTTGCAAAGTACCTTTTGGCTGCTATAACTATCAGGGAGCAAAAGACTTGCTTCTCTTCTTGATGTTTGACTGGTTTTTATAGCCGAAACTCCATGTAAATTTGCTATGCTCTGCTTTTTATTTCTATGCCAATAAAGGTATTTGAAATTGGTGTGTGGACTCTTATCTGGGAGAACCGGGTTTGATTCCCCACTCCTCCACTTGCAGCTGTTGGAATGGCCTTGCGTCAGCCATAGCTCTCGCAGGAGTTGTCCTTGAAAGTGCAGCTGCTGTGAGAGCCCTCTCAGCCCCATCCACTTCACAGGGTGCCTGTTGTGAGGGAGGAAGGTAAAGGAGATTGTGAGCCGCTCTAAGACTCTTGAGTGGAGGGTGGAATATAAATCCAGTGTCATCATCTTCAAAAACGCCCTGCCAACATCCCCGTTCTGTAGGAAATTATGACTTGATTTAGAAAACGGATTTGCTTCAGAAAACTACACGAGGTCACCCATTGAGTGTCCTGGAAGGTTAAAATGTTCTCCTGTGGGTTTCTCAGTTTTGTGATTTCTGATGTCAGACTTACAAAGTTGCTGTTTTGCTGCAAAGGAACTTCAAGAACAGAATGGATAGGGGAATTGCTGAATTACAAATTATTATGAAACTTGGCACAAACACCTCATTACAGATGCTAAACCCACTCTCAGAACTTCAAGAACAGAATGGAGACGGGAACTGCTGAATTACAAACTATTATGAAACTTGGCACAAACACCTCCCCAGGACTGAACAGGGATATTGGGTTTTTTATCTCATTACAGATGCTAAACCCACTCTCAGAACTTCAAGAACAGAATGGAGAGGGGAATTTCTGAATTACAAATTATTATGAAACTTGGCACAAACACCTCCCCAGGCCTGAACAGGAATATTAGTTTTTTATCTCATTGCAGATGCTAAACCAACTCTTAGAACTTCAAGAACAGAATGAAGAGGGAAATTGCTGAATTACAAATTATTATGAAGCTTGGCACAAACACCTCCCGAGGACTGAACAGGAATATTGGGTTTTTTCTCTCATTACGTATACTAAACCCACTTTCACCAAGTATATCTACATATCCACAGCATTCCAATGTATTTCGCTTTTGTTATAGCATATCAGAATAATGTTTTTTTGTACTGATGTACTCAAATAGGGATACTGGCTGTTTATCTCATTACATATACTAACCCATCTCCCACTATATTTTAATGTATTCTTTTTTTCTAATGGCAAACTAGAATTATGTTTATATGTATGCTACATGTTTAAATCAAACCTCTGAGAAACCTATGCTCTCGTTTTAACCCAGAGCGAACATTACAACAGACTTTGATTTATTGCACTTCACACCCAGGATACATAATGAGTTTAGTGCATGGACATCAATCTGCTACTCCAACTTAATTGTTGTTGTTTCAGCTCAATTAACACAAACTAAAAAAACCCAGACCCCAGTTTGTGACTCTTTTAACCTGCTAAAAAAACATTTCCATGACTCTGCATACTAACTCACTGCCCGCTGTATATTTAGGACTGCTCACCATTCCATACTTTTGTCAGATGAAGTGTGCTTCTAGCACACGAAAGCTTACATTCTGAATAAAAGTTTGTTGGTCCTAAAGGTGCCCCTTGACTCCTGCTTTGTTCAACTGCTTCAGACCAACCCGGCTGCCCACTGGATCTATCTGCATTATTTAATGTGTGTGATTGCAGCCTCACAGAGCAGTGCAAGTTCTCCCAGAATTACAACTGATCTCCAGCAGACAAAAAAAAAATAAGGAACCAGTTCCCCTGGAGAAAACTGGGAGAGAGGACTCTGCGTCCTTGTTCCCACGTGAGGTTTCCCCCTCTCGCCCAAGTCCAAGCCGAACTTTTCCCAGAATCTACCCCCCAAATTTCCCGGAATTTGCCATCCGTGAGTTGGCAACCCGATGACGACCGCGGTTCAGAATTCCAGCCTTCCTCCCATCCAGGATCTCAAAGTTTATCCCCCGGTGACTTATTTCTAAACAGACCTTCCCAGGACCCTGCTGCAAGGCTTTTCCATTGCTGTTGCTTATCTGAAGCCCTTCTGCTTCTTTCCCCCCATTCAGAAGCAAACCTTCCCCGCCCCCCCCCCTTGCTCAGCCTCTCTAGCAAACTGCTTTGTAGCTTTAACCCTATCCGTTTTGCAGGCGAAGGAAAAAGCTTTGCTGTTCTCTCCATGAGGAGCGTCAGCCCAATGGAGCTACTCTGGAGTAACTCTGCAAGGGGCTGCGCTCCCAGAGTACCCAGGGCTGTTCAGCCGTCTCAGAAAAAGGAGGCTGAAGCTGATTCCGTTTCCTATTCCCTCGCTCCTTATTCATCCACCTAGTCAAAGTTTGCCTTCATCTCCTTCTCCTCACTCAATCGCCCGAATTGCTGAGACGGCTGAACAGCCGGGGATTCCCCGTTAGAATACTCCCGAGGCCCGTTGAGCTGCATCATAGGGCCGAGGACAACCTGGCTGCAATCCCTCCGATCTGGGCGCGGCGCATGGTTGAGAGGGGGAGAAAGCGTTCTTCATTCAGTCATTCATTCGTCTGCAGCACTGGAAGGGTTAAAGGGAGCGAGCGGCTTTGCTAGAGGGAGGGGGAAAGAGGAAAAGGTCTTTTTCGGGGGGGGGGGATCTTTTGCTATTGAATGGTCAAAAAGAGCAGTAGATCTCTACAGAGATATGTAGCAGCCTTGCCCCCGGATCCCGGGAAGGTTTACTCACAAGTAAGTGGGGGGAGGGTGGAATAAGCTTTTCTGTCCTGGAAGAGAGAAATGCTGCTGTCATGTGCTTTTGACGGGGAGTGGAGCTGGTATTAAAATGCAATAAATGATTTTAAAAATCTGTTCCATGTAGACAAAGGTCCAGTTTCCTTGTGGTTATGAACATATGAAGCTGCCTTCTACTGAATCAGACCCCTCGGTCCATCAAAGTCAGTATTTTCTACTCAGACTGGCAGTGGCTCTCCAGGGTCTCAAGCTGAGGTTTTTCATGCCTATTTTGCCTGGACCTTTTTAGTTGGCGATGCCAGGGATCTAAGCTGGGACCTTCTGCTTACCAAGCAGATGCTCTGCCACTGAGCCACCGTCCTTCCTGCCTATCTCTACTGCCCTGGACATAGCTTACCCGGCCCTCCTGTTGAGGGGCCTGAGGGCAGAATGAGGAGGGGGCTGTGGGTTGGAATGGGTCCAGTCCTTCCTTACGATTCAGACCAGTGTTCCGCAGAGTGTTAAAGCTGCAGTACTGTGGTCCTAAGCTCTGCTCACGACCTGAGTTTGATCTCTGGCGGAAGCTGGGTTTTCAGGTAGCTGGCTCAAGATTGATTCAGCCTTCCATCTTTCCAAGGTCGGTAAAATGAGTACTCAGCTTGCTGGGGGGAAAGTGTAGATGACTGGGGAAGGCAATGGCAAACCACCCTGTAAAAAAAAGTCGGCCATGAAAATGTTGTGAAAAGCAATGTCACCTCAGAGTCAGAAACAACTGGTGCTTGCACAGGGGACCTTTCCTTTCCATGCATTTTTGTCTTGATGCCCCCAAGATGCCCCCAGAGCAAACTAATGTAGCATAGCCAAATTGCTTGCTCACAACTTCAATGTCAGTAGCTCACAAAGTAGAATTTTTGCTTAGAGGGAGCATTGGTCCAGACCAGGCATGGCCAACCTGCAGCTCAGGAGCCACATGTGCCTTTTCCCACACATATTGTGTGGCTCTCAAAGCCCCCACTGCTCCGTTGGCCACCTTGGAGAAGGCATTTGTGCCTTTAAATCACTTTGCCAAGCCAGCCGGTGACTTCAAGAGTGCATTTAAAGTTGCTTTCTTTCCACCTCTCCCCATCTATTTCTTCCCACCTTTCCTTCCTTCCTTCTTGCATGTCTTGCAACTCTTCAACATCTGACATTCATGTCTTGTGGCTCTCAGATATCTGACATTTATTCTACGTGGCTCTTACGATAAGCAAGTTTGGCCACCCCTAGTCCAGACCCAAAGAATGGCTACTGGAGATCCGTTATTTGCTTGTGACCCACCCCGCAGGGCACAATCCTTTTCCCCACCTATGCTCCTCTTCTCCTTTTATGTAAAGCACTTAAGCCAAACTGTTCATACTTTTGGGGCTTGGCTGTCGCTCATATGCAGACAATGCACAGTCATATATATAGCCTTATCCACATTTCCTGGAGATGCCATAGTGGTCCCAAATCTTTGTCTGGCAGCTGGGGTTAAATGCCTAAGAGCAGGGGTCATTTTGTAGAAAAATAAGTAATGGAACTCATTAACATAACTCATTAGCATAAGCCATCAGCCCCCACCAGCCCAAAGCAACCCGACCCAAGAAAGGAGAGCCCTGGGTGAGCGAGGCATGCTTCAGCTGGCTAGAGATCCAGCCAACTCAAGCAGGCCTCACTCACCTGGGGCTCTCCTTGGCCATCCCCCCCACAGTCAAAAGGCCAGCAAGCCACTCACTGCCCAAAATCACATAAGAAGTGGAGAAAGGGTGGTGTGGGCTTCTCCAGGGGTTAATGAGGGCTGCTGGGGGTGTGGCAAAGCCCCTGGTGGCTGGCTGGCTGCCCCTTCTCCTAATCCAGGGATTGTTATGCAGCTGCACCTACGATTCAATGGACAAGGTAGGTGGGGAGGAAGAGGGGGAACCCTCAGAAAGGTTCAGGAGTTGTGCTCCTGTGAGTTCCTGAATTCAAGCCCAGCCTAAGAGTGAAAAAAAATGAAATGAAATCCTGGAAAGAGAGAGGTGATGCTGTTTGGGAAGGTGGAGGTCTTGAAGAACCTCCCATTCCCGACTTCCCATGGAGTTCAACTGACCCTTGCTGACTCCCTTAAAAGCTTCGGGGTTTTACCAGGCCCAATAGAATTGCTGGAGAAACAAGTGCAAAAAACCCCATCTCTCTTCCAGCTCAGCGTGGCCTTAGGGTGAATCCAGCTGCCTGGGTCCATCTCATGGTGACATCAAGACTAGGCTACTGTAATGCACTGTCCATGGGTCTCCCCTCAAGATCAATGTGGGAACTCCTGTTAGCGCAGAATGTCGCAACTCAGCTATATTGACACCTAGATGGAGCGTGCATATAATTCTGCTTCTGCAGCTGCTCCACTGGCTATCAATTACCAGGCTCAAGTTAGAGGAGTGCCCTCTACATGGGGCTGCCCTTGTCCCAAATCTGGCGTCCTCAGCTAGTGCAGAACGCCACTGCCAGGCTGTTAATGGGAATTCCTTTACGGGAACACATTCGGCCTGTGCTGAAAGCACTGCACTGGCTACCAATAATGTACCGGATTCGCGTCAAGGTGCTGGTTTTACCCTTTAAAGCCCTATATGGCCAGGGTCCTGTTATAAAACTGCTGTTAGAAGCACAGAGAGCCTTCAGTTCACAGATGTGTATTAGGATAAGACAAAGGGGCCTCATTGAGAAGCCTCTTCCTGGAGCTGATAAAGGGAGGAGACAGGAGGAATGGGAAAAGACTAGAAGGAGTTGCAAGGGGTGGGAAATGTTGAATCAGATATGCCTGGGTGCCTGCCTGCTTGTTTTCGGGGTGAATAAAATTGGCTGTATGTAGAAGGATTTCAACTCAGTCATTTTGGGGGCCCATGCCCAACTGGGTTCTGCTTATGGTACCATAAAGTAAACTTCGCTTCAAACCAGTAAGTCTGTGCGGACCTCGTTATTTCTCTGCTTCACTTTTCCATAAGGACAACTTACAGCAACGGACTAGGCCCATAAACCGGAACTTAACATCATTCTGGACTTCCTACCACGCTACGGCGATTCAGGGTCCCTTGGAACATCTAACATTGACTATCCAGTCATACTGCTACCATCGAAATTTAATTGCATCGTGAATCATTGTACTAGCATCTGTTGTTATATTGTTTTTAACTGATATTTTAATATTGGTTTTATATCTTATGTATTATTGATGTTTTTATCTTGTTTAGTCATTTTTTGACCCTAACCTGTGAGCTGCCCTGAGCCTGCCTTCGGTGGGGAGGGCGGGATATAAATTAAATAAATAAATATCCCATACAGAGCCTTTTGTGGCCTTGGAGCCTCATCCCTGGGAGCAAGTCTCTCCTTCCAGGCTCTGCCATGGCAGCTTCACTCACATGAGCACAGATTTCTGCAGGTCCCCCCTCCCCCTGCAAATGGACAGAACCTACGTGCCTTCTCCTCCACGGCCCCCACTTTGCAGAATGGCCTGCCTGAAGAGACCAGAGGCTCCCACCTTTCTGCAGTAGGGTCACAAGGTATAAAATGATTCCCGAAACCACCTGGAGAAATTCTTAGGGACTGTGGCTTATACCAGGGGTGTCAAATATGTGGCCCGGGGGCTGAATCAGGCCCCTGGAGGGCTCCTCTCAGGCCCCTGAGTGACTGGCTGTCATCTGCTTCCTTCTCCCTCTCTCTTGCTTCCTTCTGCATCACAGCTTGCCTTGCCAGACTTGCTCAATCACACAGCAGAGCTACTGAGTCAGGCCTCTTCCTTCTGTTGGCTGAGGATCCTAATTCCCCACTCCTCCACTTGCACCTGCTGGAATGACCGTGGGTCAACTATAGCTCTGGCAGAGGTTGTCCTTGAAAGGGCAGCTGCTTTGAGAGCCCTCTCAACCCCACCCATCTCACAGGGTGTCTGTTGTGGAGGAGGAAGAAAAAGGAGATTGTGAGCCCCTCTGAGATTCAGAGTGGAGGGTGGGATATAAATCCCATATCATCTTCTTCTTCTCCCTGTCCTGGTCCCCTGGGGAATGAAGGAAAGAGCCAGAGCTTCCCTTGCTCAGTTCCCTGGATCACATGGGAGAGATACAAAGAAAGCACTGTGACAGAACCGGCCCAATTCTGCCTTCAGACCCGGTCCCGTCAACTCCCTTTTGAGTTGCCAACTCTTGAAGGGAGCTTATCTTCTTCCCACCACTAGGGCACACTGCCACCACTTGTTCAATTTAGGGGTTCCTGACTGAGAGGAACAGGACTCCCAGTCCCCCTTGCCAGTTCTGTGGCCTCGAGGTCCTCTGCCAACCCAGCACCTGGTTAACACAGAGACCACAGTCCTTCTTTGGGAGACCCCTGGAGGATTGGCACCCTTACCAACTGCATGCCTTCTCTGGACTCCCCTCCAACAGTAGTGTGGTCTAAGGCAGTTGGGGAACCTTGGTGGTACAGAGGGACTACCTTTTAAACAAATAAAACATTTGTTTAAAGCATGCAACTATTTACAGGCATTTTTAAATACAGGGTGAACAGAAGTAATAAATGAAAGTAGAGATAAACGCTTCTTCTTTCCCTAATATATAACTGGCCCTGACCATACCATCCAGAACCGAATCACCAGTCACCAAGATTCAAATTAAACTGCCTGCTTCCCGCCAAAAACCAATAATATAAAACCCAGTTTCCGCCCAGGAACTGGTTTACCTGCTTGCAGCATTCTGGGAGACCAGCCTGACAGACTTCCTGTCGCTCTAGGAGGCCTCCTCAGAACTGCTGTTCCCAGATTGGGGGGGGGGGGGAGGAAGGAGGAAGAGACTAAGCCCAAAGCCTGTCTCCAGTTTGAGAGACTCCTCCAACCACTTCCAGACAAACATAGACCCAAAATGGTGTTTCTTCACAAGCACCATTAAGACCAACAAGTACTAATGTTCTAAGCATGTTTTATTTTAAAGTTAAAAAAAGATCTTTAATTGCATTCGTGTCCTTTATAAAGTTTATATCTTTGCTACCTGGCATTACATTTGATGATGCACATAGCCTGGCCCAACAAGGTCTCATTTGTGTCATGACGGATGAGTTCGGCACCTCTGGTCTGTACTGATGTGCATTTGTTGTTCTTGCTGTCACGTCACGGGTGACTCATGGCAACCCAGTAAGGTTTTCAAAGCAAGAGATGTTCAGAGGTGAGATGTCTATCAGTGGCTATTAGCCGCAGCTTATCGTTGGAACTCTGTCTGGGGCAGTGATGCTCTGTAGTCTTGTGCTTGGGGAGGGGGCACAGTGGGAGGGCTTCTAGTGTCCTGGCCCCACTGATGGACCTCCTGATGGCACTTGGGGTTTTTTGGCCACTGTGTGACGCAGAGTGTTGGACTGGATGGGCCATTGGCCTGATCCAACATGGCTTCTCTTATGTTCTTAGAGGTGGTTTGTCATCGCCTGCCTCTACGTCATGACCCTGGTATTCCTTGGAGGTCTCCCATCCAAATATTAGCCAGGACTGATCGTGCTTTGCTGTCAAGATCTGACAAGATCAGGCCAGCCTGCGCTATCCAGGTCAGGGTACTAATCTGCATAGCTGATTGATCCTATTATGCAGGGCTTTTTTAATAGCAGGAACCCCTTTGCGTATTAGGCCACACACCCCTGATGTAGCCAGTCCTCCTGAAGCTTACCGTAGGCCCTGTGCTAAGAGCCCTGTAAACTCTTGGAGGATTAACTAGGTCAGGAGTTTGTGGCCTAATATGCAAAGGAGTTCCTGTTACAAAGAAAAGCCCTGCTATCATGTAATTTTTTTTTCGTGGGCACTCAATGAAATTGCTGAGCAGTCGGGTTAGAATGGATAAAAGGAAGTACTTCTTCACCCAAAGGGTGATTAACACATGGAATTCACAGCCACAGGAGGTGGTGGCGGCTACACGCATAGCCAGTTTCAAGAGGGGATTGAATAAACATATGGAGCAGAGGTCCATCAGTGGCTATTAGCCACAGTGTATTGTTGGAACTCTCTGTCTGGGGCAAATGATGCTCTGTACTCTTGGTGCTTGGGAGGGGCAACAGGGCGAGGGCTACTGGTGTCCTGGACCTCCTGATGGCACCTGTGTTGTTGTTTTTTTATCACTGTGTGTCCAGGTGTGTGCCTGTAAGTTGCAAACCTACTTTTCATTTATTGACATTCATTACAGAAATCTCATGGTCCGTGCTTTGAGCCTAAGATTCAGGGGAAAACATGAAATGGCTGGGCACTGCAAGCTTTTGTTGCTTTATGTGCTGGTCAGCTAAAGGAGAAAATAGAGGCTTTGCTCTGTAGCTCCTGTGTGATTCAGCAAGCCTAGCAAAGCAAGCTGTGATGCAGAAGGAAGCAAGAGAGGGAGAAGGAAGCAAATGACAGTGAGTTGCTCACGACCCTGACAGGAGCCCTCCGGGGGCCTCATTCGGCCCTTGAACCACACATTTTGCACCCCTGGGTTAAGCTCTTACCAGTTATTTTGTTCACTTTATGTTGAGTGTAGCCCTGAGGACAGACTGATACATAGTGATGGGAGGTGAAGAACATAACATTGGCAACAGATTTGTAATGAGCCAGATGTGGGTGGTTTATTTTCCTGAAGGACCAAACTGGCATACCTAAAAAAGCTTGATATGTAATAAAGCACACTGACATCTGATTAATTGGGGCAATCATTAGATGTCTTTTGACCAGGATTTGTGAAGCAGCTCCGTTGTCTTTTGTTTTCTTTTTGGCTTCTTAATATATTTTCCTTGCTCTCTTCATAGCTCTGTGAGTGAGTAAGGGTACATGTCCACAGTTGTCGTCCACCCAAGAGAAGGAGATAGAGATGGAAGAGGAGGACCCAGAAGGAGCTGAAATTGGCAAGACGTCAAGGAAACATCCCCATCCCATCCAAGCAGGTGGTGAATTTTGGGAAAGAGCTGCTCCAGACATCATGGCTCAGGACACTGCAACTGCAGATGTACACAGCCGATGCTTCCGGCAGTTCTGTTACCAGAAGGCAGATGGGCCACGCAAGGTTTGCAGCCATCTCCATGGACTTTGCAACCACTGGCTGAAGCCGGAGAGACGCACTAAGAAAGAGATGCTGGACCTGGTGATCCTAGAGCAGTTCCTGGCCCTTCTGCCTGAGGAAATGCAGAGCTGGGTCAGAGGATGTGGGTCAGAGACCAGTTCCCAGGCGGTGGCCCTGGCCGAAGGTTTCCTCCTGAGTCAGGCAGAGGAGAAGAGGCAGGCAGAACAAGTGAGGGGTTTCCTTACTCAGTTCAAGCAATTACCTTTTCCTACAGCTTTCCTGCCAGATATTTCTGCCTCTAGAGAATGATGAAAACCTAGCTATGATCTTGGCCCTATGCTAGAACCAGTTCTGCTGGTAGATGCACGGGGGAGGAGTCCAGAAGCGAAGCAGGATCCATTTCTTTGGCCTGTTCCATTCCTTCTCTTATCTTGTCAGCATTGCCAATCCCCAGGCAGGGGCAGGGCATCCCCCGGTTTGGAGACTGCCCCCTGCTTCAGGGTCATCAGAAAGCAGGGTGGGAGGGAGGGGGAAATGTCTGCTGGTCACTCCATTATTCCCTGTGGAGACCGATTCCCATAGGGTACAATGGAGAACAGATCCACATGTATCTGGGGCTCCGGGGGGCTGTTTTTTGAGGTAGATGCACCAAATGTTCAGCATAGAATCCAGTGCCTCTCCCCAAAAGACCCTCCAAGTTTCAAAAGGTTTGGACCAGGGGGTCCAACTCTATGAGCCCCAAAAGAAGGTGCCCCTATCCTTCATTATTTCCAGTGGAAGGAAGGCATTTAAAAGATGTGCAGTCCCTTTAAATGTGACGGCCAGAACTCCCTTTGGAGTTCAATTATGCTTGTCACAACCTTGCTCCTGGCTCCACCCCCAAAGTCCCCAGATATTTCTTGAACTGGACTTGGCAACCCTATACCTTGTATTCTTTTCTGCTCATTCAGATGCGGGAACCAGCAGTGAAGATGGAAGCAAAATTCTCTGAGGAGGAAGGATCTCCTTTTGAGGAAGGACAGAGAGCTCCAGCACAGGATACCGTCTCACATGGTAAAGTTGTTTTGTTGCCAAATGGGATTGAGGCACTCCATGAAGTTGTTGGGTAGAAGGTTTAGGACAGGGGGGGGAGGAAATACTTCTGCACACAACAAGGTTACGTTCTGAGATTGAGTGCCACAAAATATAGTGATGGCTAATCCCTTAAAAGGGAGTTAGCCAGAATCATAGAAAGCAATTCCATGCTTATTCACATTTACTGAAATATTTCTCTGTCACCTTCCTTCTATTAGCGGGACTCAAAGTGGCTCAAAAAAGGAAAGGTAGACCAATCTGGGCACAGCTATTAGCCATGGCAAAGGGTGGAACCTCCATGTTCTGGGGCAGCGTACCTCTGAAAATGCATTGCCATTGGCCAGGGCTTTTTTATTTGAGCAGGAATGCATAGGAACGCAGTTCCGGCTGCCTTGGTGTCAGGGAGTGTGGCCTAATATGCAAATGAGCTCCAGCTGGGCTTTTTCTACAAAAAGGGAGACAATGGTAATGCCAGGGGGTGTGGCCTAACATGCAAATAAGTTCATGCTGGGCTTTTTCTACCAAAAAGCCCTGCCGGGGGCCAACATTTGTCTTCTGTGCCCCTGCTGAAAAGCCTTCCAGGGGCATCTGGTGGGCCACAGTCAGGAAAAGGACAATGGACTACAGATGCCAACCTCTAGCCTGACATTCTTGTGATATCTAGGGGTGGCGCATCACTGGTTGGGATGTCAGGGCATCAGCAGACACCCTGGAAACCCATCTGTAGTACCCTGGAGTTTTCGATTACTTTGAAGTCCCCTCTTGTTTTTTAGAGGGATGTGACAGCGACGTATCTTGCAATGTAATTCCTGTCCTCTTTTCCTTCTGGCAGCAAGGACTGGAAAGCCTGTCAGAGGGCCCATCCGGGTGGAGAATGGAGTGCCTAGACCTTGTTCCCTCTGAGCTGCAAAGTTGTGAGCAAAAATTCCACTTTGTGAGCTGCTGGCATTAAAGTTGTGAGCTACTGCAGGGGTGGCCAAGGGTAGCTCTCCAAATGTTTTTTTGCCTACAATTCCCATCAGCCCCAGCCAGTATGGCCAATGGCTGGGGCTGATGGGAGTTGTAGGCAAAAACATCTGGAGAGCTACCCTTGGCCACCCCTGAGCTACTGCATCAGTTAGTGTGCTCTGGGGTCATCCTTCCTGAGCTAAGACAAAAATGTGTGAGCTGGAGGCTAAAAATCTGTGAGCTGGCTCACGCTAACTCAGCTTAGAGTGAACACTGTCAGAGATGCTGTCATGTTTCTGAACTCCAGAGATCGCAGAGCACATTCTTGCTCTGGCATGTTTCTTCAACCCCTCCCACAATTTACTAAAAATCTTTAACAGAAACAACAATAACATTAATACAGTCGTTACAGCAATTAAAGTGAAGGGCAAATGACCCAAATACAGGTGTTATAAGGTTTACAAGATAACTAACCATTTCTTACGACGGATAGATTTTTTTAAAAAACGCATCATTTTGTGTTGAATGTCCTTATGGCCGGGTTTCACAGACCTGTGAAGGAGGGTGAAAGAAGCAGGATTCAAATGAGCAAAAGAGCGAGGGATTCCAGGCTGATACTCTTTCTTCCTCCTTTGTCACAGGCCATGGATGGGTGGTTTTCAGCCATCGTCTTGGCAGAGGTGTGGAAACGGCTGCTGTGCCTCCAGTCCAGGTAGAGGTGGTGAGTGGGGGACAACCTGGGTCCCCCCTCCTTTCCCAGAGGGGGCTTTTGCTCCTGCAGTTGCTGCTAAGGTGTCTGAGGAAAAGAGGCTCTGAATGCCACTCCCTTTGCTCATGCCAAGCGTCACATCCTGTGTCCTCCCTGACTGCCCCCTTCCCCTGCCAGGCGTGATTTCTGACGAGGGAATCTGCTTTTTCTTTCAGCGTTCCTTTTCCTTTGAGGAGGTGGCCGTGTATTTCACAGAGGAAGAATGGGTGCTCCTGGATCCGGGCCAAAGAGCTCTCTACAGGGAAGTCATGTTGGAGAACTATGGGAATATGGCCTTTCTGGGTAAGAATCTTTCTTAGGTGCCCAAGGTGCAGATTTCTACCATTGGAATCAGGCATGCCCCACTACTTATCTCCTATTGGGTCTTGAGGAGTTGGGGTGACGGTAAAAGTGACATTCAGCATGATCTGGGAGAGTGACCCAAGCCACCTGGCTGGCCAAGGGGAAATGAGGCCAGTGTTGTGGCTATCTCCGAAGCCAGAGAGGGCTTGTGGGCAAGGAGGGGCTCAGAGGCCCTCCAAAAGCAGTCTGTTACTCCTCATCACTTGTGCATGTGCACCCCTGTAGCTAGCAAAAGCATTTTTTTTCCTAGCAAAGAGAAAACACGTGTATTGTGGGCAGGGGTGGAATTCTAGTAGAAGCGCCTTTGCATATTAGGCTATGCCCCCCCTGATGTAGCCAATCCTTCAAGAACTTATAAAAAAAGAGCCCTGTAAGCTCTTGGGAAGATTGGGTACATCAGGGGGTATGGCCTAATATGCAAAGGAGCTCCTGCTAGAATTCCATCCCTGGTTGTGGGGAATTAATTCCCAAGATCATAAATTGTGTCTCTAAGGGTCAAGATACAGACAAACAGTCAAAATAAATGAAGAAAAAAGAAAATAAAATTCATTAAGTTAATAGAAAGAGAACCAATTTAAGTCAGGAAAATAAAAATACAGGCGCCATAACAAGGAAATAAATGCACATGTGCAGCACAAACCCTTTCCCTCACAAACTTCCTTCTATGAAGGGAGAAAAATAAAAGGGAAGAAAACAGAGACATACAAGCTTGGAGAGCCAGTTTGGTGTAGTGGTTAAGTGTGCGGACTCTTATCTGGAAGAACTGGGTTTGCCCCACTCCTCCACTTGCACCTGCTGGAATGGCCTTGGGTCAGCCATTGCTCTGGCAGAGGTTGTCCTTGAAAGGGCAGCTGCTGTGAGAGTCCTCTCAGCCCCACCCATCTCACAGAGTGTCTGTTGTGGGGGAGGAAGGTAAAGGAGATTGTGAACCGCTCTGAGATTCGGAGTGGAGGGCGGGATATAAATCCAATCTTCTTCTTCATGAAGACAGCTGGGTTCCTCTGGAGAAGCACACCAGTATAGGATGGAAAAGTAGAGAAGCCAACCATACAGTTGGATTAACAGACTGGAGTACAAAACCTGCTACAAATTGGATTGACTGAGGGATAACTTAATATACTTCTGCCAAGATGAAGGAGGAGAGAAGATGTTGGCAGTGAAATGTGGGAGTAATGAAAAGTCCATCTTTCTGGAGATAATGAGCTAATTTGAAAATGGTTTTTGTGTAGTAGTTAAGTGCGTGGATTCTTATCTGGGAGAATCAGGCTTGATTCCTCACTTCTCCACTTGCAGGTGCTGGAATGGCCTTGGGTCAGCTATAGCTCTCACAGAGTTGCCCTTGAAAGGGCAGCTTCTGGGAGAGCTCTCTCAGCCTCACAGAGTGTCTGCTGTGGGGGAGGAGGGCAAAGGAGATCGAAGTCTCTCTGAGATTCAGAGTGAAGGTTGGGGTATAAATCCAGTATCTTCTATCTTCTTCTTTTTGTGTGTGTGCATTGTGGAGGGTAGTTCTTCTTTTGCATTATGGGTAAAGGTCTCAAGAAGTATTCTCTTAGGGAGACTGAGAATTTGGATAGGCAGACATCTGAGTACGTGATGGAGTAGAGGGAGAAATCTTCCTGTCCAGCACTTAAAATAAGGAAGAAATAGCTGATCGCTCATTGTCTTGATTATCTGGGTTGTTATCAAGCCAGATGATCAGGGAGGGAACCTATTAGTTTCTTGGGGAGAAGGGAATTTTGTGGATTCCCACCAGATATGGTTTTCACTTGATTCATAGAGGATTGCATAGCTAATGAAAAAACAGAGAATGGGTTACTTAAAAACAGCCAAGCTAAACAAGGCAGAGGCATCACCAACACTTTTCTTCAGTCAGCACCTAGATGCCTTAACCCCATCTCCAACAATTGATATCCTTTCAGAAACCCTGGGGATATTCTATAACAGGAGTGTTGAACTCATTTGTTATGAGGGCCGGATCTGACATAAATGAGACCTTGTCGGGCCAGGCCATGTGTGTCATAAAATGTAACAGAAGGTACCAGACACAGACAACCACAATTAAAGATTTTTTTTAAAAAAACTTAAAGTAAAGCATGCTTAAAACATTAGAAAACTTGCAGTATTTTTCTTATTTAAGTCTCATAACTGTCACCTATTGTTCTGAATTATTGCATCAAAAAGTGGAGACATTGTCTGCATTCTAGCAATCTTGAGTATGCCATTCAGGTGTTGTTCATGTGGATATCTGTAAGTTGCAACCTAGTTTTGATTTGCTCATGGGCCTGATAGAACCTCTCCGGGGGCCTCATCTGGCCCCTGGACCGCATGTTTGACATCCCTGCTCTATACATTGTGGGGTTACCTTGGTGGGGTCCTGGCTTTTCCCTCCCCCACAGCAAACACATTGGTCTGCCAGAGAAAATGAACACTCCTGAATGAAGAGTGCCTGATTCATGGCCTGGCTTCTTGCGTAGGTGCTGATTGGATCTCTTTCTTGATTCCAGCAGTAGGTAGAGGAGACCCTTGGGGAATTCCAGGGGTTCTCTTTAGTAAAAGCTAAAAATGGAGAGACTGAAGGAAAGTCCAGAGATGGACTACACAGACAGGCGGGAAGCCACTTTTAATTTTGTATATTGTTGTACGTTTTAATGTATAGAACAGGGGTGGCCAAACTTGCTTACTGTAAGAGCCACATAGAAAAAACATCAGATGTTTGAGAGCCGCAAGACATGAATGTCAGATGTTTGAGAGCAGGAAGGGAGGAAGGAAAAAATAGATGGAGGAGGAAGAGAGAGGTGGAAAGAAAGCAACTTTAAGTGCATTCTCCAAGCTGCCAGATGGCTTGGCTTGGAGAACTGATTTAAAGACACCTCCAAGCTGGCTGATGGGGCAGTGGGGGCTTTGAGAGCCACACAATATGTGTGAAAGAGCCACATGTGGCTCTTGAGCTGCAGTTTGGCCACCCCTGGTATAGCATGAACCAGCCTCTAAAGCACTTTGAGCGTGGATGGAATTTCAAGAGCAAATCAAACCTCCTTGTGTGGATGTTAATTGGATATCTCTCTTTATTCCAACAGAAGATGATCAGAGGAATGTGGAGGATGAGGAACTGCACTATCTATTGCCAAATAAAATCAAGAAAGAAGATTTGAGGGGAAATTTCAGGAATCAAGGCAGACCCAAGAAGCAGGAGAGGGATTTCTATGAAGTAATTCACATGGGGGAAGAAACATACAAGTGCTTGGAGTGTGGAATTAACTTCTCAGATCACACCCAGCATAATATGCATTTGCAAATGCACAGTGGGAAGAAGACCCATCAATGCTTGCAGTGTGAAAAGAGCTTCCTTTGCAGTGCAGAGCTCTTTAAAAATCAACAAATACATTCAGGAGAGAAACATCGTAGCCACTCAGATGGTGGTGAGAGTTTCTTGCAGAAATCAGACTGTATTAAACACCAAAGCATTCATTCAGGAGAGAAACCATTTATCTGCTCAGAGAGTGGAATGATATTCTCCAATGGAAGACAGCATAATGTGCATTTCCCAACGAACATTGTAGTGAAGGCATGTAAATGCTTTCAGTGTGGAAGTTCCTTTAAATACAGATCGCAGTTCCTTGTGCACCAAAGAATCCATACAAGGGAGAAACATTTTGAATGCTCAGAGCGTGAGAAGAAATTTAGTCAGAGTGGCCATCTGCATCAAAAAACCCACACAGGCAAGAAACGTTTTGAGTGCTCACAGTGTGGGAAGAGATTCAGGTTGAGTGGTCATCTTCAACAACATCAAAGAACCCACACAGGGGAGAAACCTTTTGAGTGCTCCGAGTGTGGAAAGAGATTCAGACAGAGTGGCCATCTTCAGCAGCATCTAAGAATCCACACAGGGGAGAAACCTTTTGAATGTTCAGAGTGCCAAAAGAAATTTGGTCGAAATTGTGACTTTCAAAGCCACCTAAGAACCCACACAAATGAGAAACCTTTTGAATGCTCAGAGTGTAAAAAGAGATTCAGTCAGAGCAGCCATCTTCACAAACATTTAAGAACTCACACAGGAGAGAAACCTTTTGAGTGCTCAGAGTGCGGAAAGAGATTTAGTCAGAGTGGCAATCTCTTGCTTCATCAAAGAATCCACACAGGGGAAAAACCTTTCGAATGCTCAGAATGTGGAAAACGACTGTGTGACAGTAGCAATTTTCAACGGCATCTAAGAACCCACACAAAGGACAAATCATTTGAATGCTCAGAGTGCGGAAAGAGATTCAGTCAGAGTGGTGATCTCCTGCTGCATCAAAGAACCCACACAGGGGAGAAACCTTTTGAATGCTCAGAATGTGGGAAAAGATTCAGTCAGAGTGGCAATCTTCAACAACATGAAAGAATCCACACTGGGGTTAAACCTTTTGAATGCTTAGATTGTGGAAAGGGATTCAGTCAGAGTGGCCATCTTCACAAGCATTTAAGAACTCACACAGGTGAGAAACCTTTTGAATGCTCGGAGTGCGGAAAAGGATTCAGACAGAGTAGCCATCTTCAACTGCATCAAAGAATCCACACAGGGGATAAACCTTTCGAATGTTCAGAGTGTGGAAAGCGATTGTGTGACCGTAGCAATTTTCAACGGCATCTAAGAACCCACACAAAGGAAAAATCATTTGAATGTTCAGTGTGTGGTAAGAAATTCAGTCAGCTTGGAAGTCTTGTACAACATCAAAGAACCCACACAAGGGAGAAACGTTTTCAGTGCTCACAGTGTGGAAATAGATTCAGTGGGACTGGCAATCTTCAACGACATGAAAGAACCCACACTGGGGAGAAACCTTTTAAATGCTCAGACTGTGGAAAGGGATTCAGTCAGAGTGGCCATCTTCAGAAGCATTTAAGAACTCACACAGGGGAGAAACCTTTTGAATGTTCAGTGTGTGGAAAGAGATTCAGTCAGAGTGGCCATCTTCAGCTGCATCAAAGAATCCACACAGGGGAGAAACCTTTTGAATGCTCAGAGTGTGGAAAGCAATTGTGTGACCGTAGCAATTTTCAGAGGCATCTAAGAACCCACACAAAGGACAAACCATTTGAATGCTCAGTGTGTGGTGAGAAATTCAGTCAGCTTGACTGTCTTGAACAGCACCAAAGCAAGCACATGAGAGAAATGTTCTGACTGCTCATAGTGTCATAAGAGATTCATTGGGGCTGGAGATTTTCAGCATCCTCAACATCTTGAATGTTCAGAGTGTGAAAAGAGATTCAGTCAAAGAATGGCCATCTGCAACAGCATCTGAGATCCCACACAGAAGAGAAACGTTTTGAATGCTCAGAGGGCCAAAAGAAATTCAGTCAAAATTGGGACTTTCAGAGGCACCTAAGAACATACACAAATTCAAAAACCTTTTGAATTCTCAAGTGTGAAAGGAGGTTCCAACTGGATGGACCATCTTCAGCAGCATCAAAGAGTCCACAGAGGGGAAAAACCTTTTGAATTCTCAGAGTCCAGAAAGGCCTTCAAACGGAGTGTCACGTTTCAACAGCATATAAGAATTCACACAGTGGAAAAATTTTTTGAATGCACTGAGAGTAAGGTGTGATCAGAGGTTTGATCTTCAAAAGCATCTACACACTCACACGGGGAGAATCCTTCTGCTTGATCAGAGTGTGGGAAGAGACTCACCCATGGCATCTTCAGCAGCATCAAAGAACTCACAGAAGGAGAAACTGTATAACTGTTTGGCTTGTGACAAGAGTTTTTATCTTATGTTGCACATAAAAGACAACCCCATACCATAGGAAAGGTTGAGATCATGTAAACTCTTGTTAAGTGCTTATACTTCTCCAAATCCTTACCCATTCTTGGAAGAAATGATAGCAATATTCAGACTGACAGGTCTCAAATAGATCTTATGGGGAAGAAAGAAACAAAGCAGTGGGACATTGGAAGGTTTCTTCTTTTCAGTGGAACAAAATCATCCAAGCTAGTTAGGCCACACCTCCTCTCACTCTGGGCAGGGCCATGCAAATTTGTGTATACTGATAAGAAATTTTGTGTCTGACTAAATATTTATTTTGCAGTGAGTATTGGATGACTTTGCCTCAGTGAAGAGAACAAACTTTCAGGTTTAGCAGATTAGGCAGAAAGGTCTCAAAAATCCATCATTCTTATGGATCAAGCCATGTATCTGAAAGGCCTATGAAGTGCCAAGGCCCAGGACCGCCAAAGGATGTTACTGCCCACTCCACCACTTCTGCAGCAACCTTTTCCACCATGGTTCTGATGGAAGTAATCTGTAGGGCTGCAACCCTCTCCACTTGTTATACTTGTGTGAGACGTTATAGATGGGATCAGTCAAAATCTGCAGAAGTTTCATCTGCTAGAAAGGCATGCAACATTAGTGCAACAGAATAAAAACAAGTATCCCAGCCATATTGTAGCTTGGGCAGGTAACTAGAAGAAGAAGACTGTAAAGTTATACCCCACCTTCTCTCGGAATCTGAGTCTCAGAGTGGTTTATGATCTCCTTTATCTTCTTTACCCACAACAGGGAACTTGTTATAACAGCTTTCAATAAGTAATTTTTAAATATATTATGGCTGAATGAGATTTGGTGAAAAAGTATTTGATGACTTGATATTCTAATGAGACTTTCAACATGATAGAATGGAAACTGTGTGTGCTAAAGAGGGCGAAGGCTTTTGAATAAGCAACAGTTGAAACAATTCTCGTGAGTAAAAGTCAGGTAATTTTTGGATTTTTTAATGTTTTGCAGCAAGGGTAGCCAAACTGCGGCTCAGGAGCCACATATGGCTCTTTTACGCATATTGTGTGGCTCTTGAAGCACTCATTGCTCTGTCGGCAGACTTGGAGAAGCATTTCTTTCTTTAAATGATTTACCCAAGCCAAGCCAGCTGGTGGTTTGGAGAATGCATTTAAAGTTAAAATTGCTTTCTTTCCACCTCTCCCTCTCTCCTTCCTCTCTCCCTCATCTATTTTCCTTCCTTCCTTCCTTCCTTCCTTCCTTCCTTCCTTCCTTCCTTCCTTCCTTCCTTCCTTCCTTCCTTCCTTCCTTTCTTCCTTCCTTCTCTCAAACATCTGACATTTGTGTCTTGCTGCTCTCAAACATCTGACATTTATTCTATGTGGCTCTTACATTAAGCAAGTTTGGCCACCCCTGTTTTGCAGGCTGTTAGTATTGTATATTAATTATATACTTCATTATTATAGCTTTGTAGAAGAAGAATTGCAGATTTATACCCCGCCCTTCTCTCTGAATCAGAGAATCAGGGTGGCTTATAATCTCCTACATCAGGGGTGGCCAACAGTAGCTCTCCAGATGTTTTTTGCCTACAACTCCCATCAGCCCCAGCCAGCATGGCCTGTGAGGTGGGTGGGGCTGAGAGGGCTCTCACAGAAGCTGCCCTTTCAAGGACAACCTCTGCCAGAGCTATGGCTAACCCAAGACCATTCCAGCAGGTGCAAGTGGAGGAGTGAGGAATCAAACCCATTTCTCCTGGATAAGAGTCCACACACTTAACCACTACACCAAACTGGCTCTCTAAAAGATAAAACTTCCAAAGCAGTTCTCTCTTTGACAAAACTGAAATGGAGTTTCCAAGCTAGGACTCCATCAGTAGAATTGCGAGGAAAAACCACTGCCTTCTTAAAGGACTTAAACTACTTCCACCTTGAAAGGTTTATTTTCCTTGTGAAATGGACTGTGGAAAGCATTGTACACCTTGTCTCACTAATGAGAATTACTAATTCACAGCAGATCTTCACAGCAGTTCCTGTTTGTCAGCACATCATTGAGATAAATGATTACATATTCATAATTGTTTTGATTTATAGTGGATTGTGCCCTGTTTTTTGATGGGAAATTGTAACAATGAAGAGAGATATTGGCATGCAGGTTATGTGACTTTTAACTGTTTGCATTCTTTATGATGCAATTTTGGGTTGTATCAACAGAAGTATAGTGCCCAGATCACATGAAGTGATGGCATCGCTTTACTCTGCTCTGGTAAGACCTCACCTGGAGTATTGTGTTCAGTTTTGGACACCACATTGTAAGGAGGATATAGGCAAGCTGGAATGGGTCCAGAGGAGGGCGACAAAGATGGTGAGGGGTCTGGAGACCAAGGTTGAAGGAGCTGGGCATGTTTAGCCTGGAGAGGAGGTGGCTGAGAGGTGATATGATCACCATCTTCAAGTACTTGAAGGGCTGTCGCATAGAGGATGGTGTGGAATTGTTTTCTGTGGCCCCAGAAGGTAGGACCAGAACCAATAGGTTGAAATTAAATCAAAAGAGTTTCCAGCTCAACATTAGGAAGAACTTCCTGACCGTTAGCGGTTCCTCAGTGGAACAGGCTTTCTTGGGAGGTGGTGGGCTCTCCTTCCTTGGAGGTTTTTAAACAGAGGCTAGTTGGTCAGCTGACAGCAATGAAGATCCTGTGAATTTAGGGGGAGGTATTTGTGAGTTTCCTGCATTGTGCAGGGTATGGCACTGGAGGTCCCGTCCAACTCTATGATTCTATGAAAATTTATACACAATAATTGCCAGGTCTACAATTATCTTCATTGACAACGACTCACCATTTCTTTAGGATTAGCATTTATTGTAAAACAAGATAGCACCACTAGCAAAGCCAGTGACGAAATCAAGGCGGGAGGCTGGTGAATGCAAATATATATGGAAACCATTAGCCGTTACACGCATGCCTAGTTTTCTGGACCGAGATAAGTTCAAAACTTTTAAGTCGTCACAAAGCAGACATTCTCACACTATGACATTCATTAGCACAACATTCTAACAGATGGTGATGACCTTGAGAGGCAGACTGTTGGAAGGCCCAAATACTTTTGTTTTCCCAGCAGCATAGCAGGTGTTTCAGAACAGCACAGAGATAGAATACAGTATTAGCGTGGCAAGGAGACGACAATAATTACATAAAGAAGTTATTTGATTATTACCTAATAAATTCTGCTGAAGCAAGACTGGGTCCCCTGTCTGTGTGGGCCATCTGCAGTGCATGGATAGTGATAGAAAGTAGGCTTGGATAGTGATAGAAAGTAGGCTTGCCAATCTCCAGGTCCCAGCGGGGGTTCTCAAGCTTTCCCAGGCTCCTTCCCGCTCCCAGTCAGCTGGCCTGCGGGGGGAAGCCCCATCCCCATAGCCACCATGTGCCTTTCCATCTCTGGAGGCTTCAGACTCCACTTGGAAAGGCTTCCTCTTGGGATGGTGTGTCTGTGTCTTTAAGGCTGAATGGGGATGGGGGAGCAGGCAGAACAACCGGTGGCTGTGAAAGCAGCCCAGACCCTCCGTTGTTGCACAATCTTTTTAGAGGTCGTTTGCATAGGAAAGGTAAACTTGAACCTTTGGTTGCTCTGTGTTACTTTGAAGAAGTTGGAAGTTCAACAGCTTGTGAGTAGAGATGCCAATCCTCAGGTGGGAGCAGGCCCTCCGCTGCTTCAGAGTCATCAGAAACAGGCGGGGGTGGGTGGGAATGTCTGCTGGGCATTTCATTATTCCCTATGGAGATTGATTCCCATAGGGTATAATGGAGAATTGATCTGGGGCTCTGAATGGGCTGTTTTTTTGAGTTAGTGAGAAGGCATTTAAAAGGTGTGCAGTCCCTTTAACTGTGATGCCCAGAACTCCCTTTGGAGTTCAATTGTGCTTGTCACACCCTTGCTCTTGGCTCCACCCCCTAATTGTTCTGGCTTCACCACCAAAGTCCCCAGGTATTTATTGAACTGGACTTGGCAACTCTACCTTAAAGCCATGACCATAGAACAGTTTGGTGTAGTGGTGAAGTGCATGGACTCTAATCTGAGAGAACTGGGTTTGATTCCCCACTTCTTCACATGCACCTGCTGAGTGACCTTGGGTCAGTCACAGTTCTTGAAAGAGCTCTCTCAGCCCCACCTACCTCACAGCGTGTCCATTGTGGGGAGAGGAAGGGAAAAGAGACTATAAGCCACTCTGAGATTCTGACTGAAGGGCAGGGTATAAATCCAATCTCTTCCCTTCAACTTCTGTCAACTCCTTCTGGTCAATGATCCATGTAAATTTGGACAGAGAAACCACACTGACTGGACAGTATCTATAGCCATGTGCCTGAAGCAAGGGGCCCATATGATCCATGTAAACAATCTCAAAAGGCTGAGTGACCTTGGGAAAGGAGCCTGGGTTAGGATTTGGCCATGTTTGATTAGGGTTGCCAAGTCCGACTCAAGAAATATCTAGGGACTTTGGGGGTGGAGCCAGGAGATTTTGGGGGCAGAGCCAGGAGAAAGGGTGTGATAAGCACAATCGAACTTTGAAGGGAATTCTGGCCATAGCTAAAGGGACCACGGTCCTTTTAAATGCCTTCCCTCCATTTGGAATAATGGATAGGGGCACCTTCTTTTGGGGCTCACAGAATTGGACTCCCTGGTCCAATCTTTTTGAAACTCGGGGAGGGGGTTGAGGAGAGGCACCAGATGTTATGCTGAAAATTTGGTGTCCCTACCTAAAAAAAAACAGCCCCTCCTCCAGAACCCCAGATACCCATGGATCAATTCTCCAGTATACTCTATGGGAATTGGTCTCCATAGGGAATGAGTGCCCAGCAGACATTTCCCTCCCCCCGCCCCGTTTTCAGATGACCCTGAAGCAGGGGGAGGGCCTCCAAACCAGGGGATCCCCTGCCCCCACATGGGGATTGGCAGCTCTATGTTTGATGGATTTACCAACAAATCTAATTTGCAGTTTTCTACATGGAACCGAAGTGAGGCACTCGCCTTCTACCATCATGTCACTTCTGGTATGTCGCTTCTGGTGCTCACCACATACCTGTCTGAAAACATCTGACTACAGGCCTGAACTGGAGCACAAGGACAGTGCCCTTGCATCCCAGGTGGAATAAACCCATAAGCTTCTTCAGGGCTAGTTTTTGTAGCAGGAGCTTCTTTGCAAATTAGGCCACACACCCCTGATGTAGCCAATACTCAAGAATTTACAGTTGATTTTTACATGGGGAGAGCTCTTATCCTCTTGCCCTGTCCTCCCTAGTAGACACTAAGGAGCAGGCCTCAGGTTCAGCAGGAGCTCACAGGAGCACAGCTCCTGAACTTTTCTGAGGGTTCTCCCTCTTCCTCCCCATCTACCTTGTCCATTGAATAGCAGGTGCAGCTGCATAACAATCCCTGGATTAGGAGAGTGGGCATCCAGCCAGTTCCCAGGAGCTTTGCCATGACCCCAGCAGCCCTCATTAATCCCTGGAGAAGCCTGTGGAGGCCCCTAGGCAGTCAAAATCTTGGGGTCCCCTTGCAAATTATCTCAAGAGTCGGAGCGCCCGCCCCACCATGTGCAGGCACTTTCCCAAATGCCCCTTTGACAAAACTGTTGGGGAGAGGCAGAGAGAGGCAAACGTGGCAATGACACCAGCAGCAGCCACACCAGGCAAGTCGGGCAAAGAGCAGCTCAGTTGCTGGCTGAGCATAGAGGCTGGGAGGGCTGCAAGCAGTGGGGAAACAAGGTGGGGGGAAGCCAGCTTGAGGCCCCTAAAGGCATGGGGGCCCATAGGCCAGGCCTACCTTGCCTAATTATTAATCTGGCCCTGGGGTGGCAGCATATGCTAATGAGCTCCGTCACCTATTTTTCTACAAAATGACCTCTGCTTAGGTTTGTGTTTTCTACGTGCAAGCAAAACTGGCTGCTAAAGTCACAGAGATGTGTATCTGGCCCAATCTTTTTGAAAATTGGTAAGTGTTTTCGGGAGAGGCGCTAGATGCCATGCTGAAATTTTGGTGCCTCTACTTCAAAAAACGGCCCCTCTGGAGCCCCAGATACCCACAGATCCATTATATCCTATGGGAATCGGTCTCCATAGGGAATAGAGTGGCCAGCAGACATTTCCCTTCTCCCTGCTTTCTGAGGACCCTGAAGCAGGGGGGGAGGGCCTTCAATCCAGGGGATCCCCTGCCCCCACCTGGGGAGGGACGGTGGCTCAGTGGTTAGAGCATCTGCTTGGTAAGCAGAAGGTCTCAGGTTCAATCCCCAGCATCTCCAACTAAAATGGGTCCAGGCAAATAGGCGTGAAAAACCTCAGCTTGGGACTCTAGAGAGCCTCTGCCAGTCTGAGTAGACAATACTGACTTTGATGGACCGAGGGTCTGATTCAGTAGAAGGCAGCTTCATATGTCCATTTAAGCAAATCTGAATGCGAATGAAAAAGTCTTAAAGACCACTTACATACTTTTCAAAATATTTTCTATTGCTTTCCTGGAATAAACCATGTAATTATTTAACACTTCTATCTCTTGTTTTATACATAATATAGTTTTACATACAACTCATTTGAAATCCTTAAAAGATTACAGTCCCATATATCTGTCTGCGTTTCCTGGATAAATCCTCACTCAATTCCTTACAATTGTGTATGAAACGTAAATTTTCAATTGGTGATGATGACCAGGTAGCACTTGAAGACTGCAAGCAGCTGTATTGCTTCCAAAAACATAGGTAGCGGCATGAATCCTAGATTAACTTCATGTTTCTATAAATTCTTCCAGGCGCAACTTAGATCGGAACTGTCACAAAAACTGAAATTAGCATATGGCTAATTCGCTTAAGCAAATGTGAACAAAACGAATCAAAAACTCACCCAGTGCTTCATAAACTTCCTTACTCCGGCTAGAAAGCTCTCAAACATTCATAACAGGACTACAGTTCTCCTATGCTTGCATCACAGCATCGTCATTTACATAGCTCCTCAGTATTATTCACACCTGACAATCATTATTAAGTACATCGCCATTCCTTAAACTTACAGTACGTCATTATTGTACCATATGTATTAACTGGGCTGTTATAAATTTACAAAAAACCAACTTAATTGCAGTGTTCTGGTTAACTAAGAATTAATTTCAAATAAACATGGATAAGTCAAGTGAGGCATTTAGTCCCCACGGAGTCATGGTCTGAAACTTACATATTAAAAAAACCTCTTTTTGCAGCAATGCCCTAGAAATGTTCTCTAGAGTGTAACAATGTCCTTTGTAAATCTACAGAATAGTGCATTCCATCTCATCCTAGGTGTGCTTTAACTCTGTACAATGAGCCACAGTTGGAGCTTCCTCTACCCCTATTTTTATGCATGACTTATGTTCCAAGAAATGGACTCTCATACTTGACCCAATATAGAATTCATTACATGGACACCAGAGGGCATATATGATTTTAGCGGATTCACATGTACTGAAATGATGAAACCTCCATGTGTATCCATTGATAGTCAGTTCTTTTAGCTCCAAAGTCTTATCACATATAGAACATTTTTTACATTTAAAATGTCCAACCGGTAAGCTGGATACCATCCTACTTTCAGAATACAGGTCAGATCGAACCAACATCTCTCTTAAGGTCCTACATTTTTTCCAACCTATTACAGGGAATGTAGAGCATCCAGGTAATCCCGATATTAAATGCCAATGTTTATACAGAATAAATCTAATGATATGATTTATTAGAGTATTGAAATGCATTTGCTATTGATGTATCCTTATTATGACCACTATCATCATGATCTTGCAGTAAATTCTGTCTGTGAATTTTAGTAGCTTTAAATATTGCAGTTTGTATTAAGGACTTAGGATAGCCTCTAGATTCCAGCTGTTGCCTTAGCTTCCCCTTACTCCATTCAAAATCTGCCTCATTAGTTGAATTACGTTTAAATCTTAATAACTGACCATAAGGAAGATTGTTCTTTATATGAGAAGGATGAAAAGAATCAAAGTGGAATAGGGAGTTTCTATCTGTAGGCTTACAATATACTTTAACCCCAAACTTATTGTCTGTTCCTCTGTACACCCAATTATCTAAAAAATTAATTTCCTGACTGTCATAGTTAAAATCAAATTTAATGCTTTGGTGACGTTCATTACTCCATATCATGAATTCATGCCATTTATTCATGTCAAAAATATAGAAAATGTCATCTATATATTGAAAATAAACTTTAATATGTCTGAAAAAAGGGTTGAAAGACTAATTCATAAAGTATTTTATCTCAAAGTGTTCCATGTATAAATTCACAACATCTGAAACACACCCTCCACTTTAAACAAATGTAACATTTATTTGCAACATACAACTATTTACAGGCATTTTAAAAAAGTGAACAGAAGCAACAAATCATAGTAGGAAGAAAGAACACTCCTTCTCTCCCTATTATACTACTCGCCCTTACTAGATGACCTGCAGCGCAGGCACCTCACCTGGACTATTGCAAGCAAGACTCAATTCAAACTCAAACTAAAGGCTTCCCGCCAAAAATATATAATATAAAACCCAGTTCCCGCCCAGGAACTGGTTTACCCACCTGCAGCCTTCTAGGAGACCAGCCAGAAAGACTTCCTGTCTCTCTAGGAGGCCTCCTCAGAATTGCTGCTTCCAGACAGGAGGGGAAGGGGAAGGAGGAAGAGACTAAGCCCCAAAGCCTGCCTCCAGTTAAATACAGTCCTAAAATGGCATTTCTCCACACCTTTATTCAGGGAGGTGCTGCCTTGTCCCATTCAGCGTTGTCAAGGTGTCTCTTTGCCATGAGCACTTCCATATTGGTCCAGACTACTGTAACTATTGTCCAGACTGTGCTATTGTGCTACTAGAAATAGATGGTTAGATAACACAGTCTGCCTTTACTGGCATTTATTATAAGTAGGTTAAAACAAACACAATAATATTAAAAAGTGAATGAATACTGAGTTACAGTTAAAAAGATATATCAACATTGTTTGTCAAGCTTATCTTGACACAACATTATAGCACATTGGAAAAAAGTTGCCACCTTCTTGATTACATCAGTAGAGATGTCATTCAAAAGACAAAGTACCACTAAGCTACATGGTGTGGGTTCTCAGATGCTTTTGAAAAGTGCCACTGTGCCTGAATCTCTTCCCACACTCTGAGCATTCAAAAGGCTTCTGCTCTGTGTGGGTTCTTAGATGCACTTGAAGATGGCCATGCTGACTGAATCTCTTCCCACATTCTGAGCATTCAAAAGGCTTCTCCCCTGTGTGGGTTCTTAAATGTTTTTGAAGATCGCTACTGTGACTTAATTTCTTCCCACACACTGAGCATTCAAAAGGCTTCTCCCCTGTGTGGGTTCTTAGATGTTTTTGAAGATGGTCACGCTTACTGAATCTCTTCCCACACTCTGAGCATCCAAAAGGCTTCTCCCCTGTGTGGGTTCTTAGATGCACTTGAAGATGGCTACATTGACTGAATCTCTTCCCACATTCTGAGCATTCAAAAGGCTTCTCCCCTGTGTGGGTTCTTAAATGTTTTTGAAGAGTGCTACTGTGACTGAATTTCCTCCCACACACTGAGCATTCAAAAGGCTTCTCACCTGTGTGGGTTCTTTGATGCTTTTGAAGAAAACATCGGTAACTGAATCTCTTCCCACACTCTGAGCATTCAAAAGGCTTCTCCCCTGTGTGGGTTCTTAGATGTTGTTGAAGACCGCTACTGTGACTGAATTTCTTCCCACACTCTGAGCATTCAAATGGCTTTTCCCCTGTGTGGTTTCCTAGATGTTTTTGAAGATGGTCACGCTGACTGAAACTCTTCCCACACTCTGAGCATTCAAAAGGCTTCTGCTCTGTGTGGGTTCTTAGATGCACTTGAAGATGGCAATGCTGACTGAATCTCTTTCCACATTCTGAGCATTCAAAAGGCTTCTCCCCTGTATGGATTCTTAAATGTTTTTGAAGAGTGCCCCTGTGACTTAATTTCTTCCCACACACTGGGCATTCAAAAGGCTTCTCCCCTGTGTGGGTTCTTAAATGTTTTTGAAGTGTGCCCCTGTGACGGAATCTCTTCCCACACTCTGAGCATCCAAAAGGCTTCTCCCCTGTGTGGGTTCTTAGATGTTGTTGAAGAGCGCCACTCTGGCTGAATCTCTTCCTACACTCTGAGCATTCAAATGGCTTCTCCCCTGTGTGAGTTCTTTGATGAACATGAAGCTGGCTCCTCTGAGTGAATCTCTTTCCACACTCTGAGCATTCAAAAGGCTTCTCCCCTTTATGGATTCCTTGGAGCTGTGATCTGTGTCTGAAGTACTTTCTGCACCGAAAGCATTTACATGCATTCATTAGACTGTGTTTTGGAAAATGTATATTACCTTTCCCCCCCTCAGAGAACAGTATTCCACTCTCTGAGCAAAGAAATAGCTTCTCTCCTGAGTGAATCCTTTGGTGTTGAATAAGGTTTGATTTCTTTAAGAAGTTCTTGTCACAGTCTGAGGAGCCATAAAGTTTCTCTTCTGTATGTGTACTCTGATGTCTTATGGCTCTGCAAACCATGGTCTTTCCGGACTCCAGGCATTGATGAGTCTTCTTTCTACTGTGTAATTGTAAGTGTACATTATACTGGGATTGATCTGAAAAGTTCATTCCACATACCAAGCACTTATATGTTTCCTTCACTATGTGAATTACTTCTTGGAAATCCCCCCCATGGCAAGGAATGGGTTGACCCCTCTTCTTGACCATGTGGCTTCTTTTCTTTCTTTTAGGTCCACCTTGATCTTGGAAGTTGCCTCTCAAGTCTTCCTTCTTGGCTTCATCTGACAATAGAGGATGAAGTTCCTCACCCTCCTCATTCCTCTGATCATCCCCGGCTGGAATAAAGAAAGAGATCCTGTTAGAACCCAAGCAAGGAGGTCTGATCTGCACCTTCTGGGGCAGTGATGCTCTGTATTCTTGGTGCTTGGAGGGGGGCAAAGTGGAAGGGCTTCTAGCCCCACTTGTGAACCTCCTTTTTTTTTTGCCACTGTGTGACACAGAGTGTTGGACTGGATGGGCCATTGGCCTGATCCAACGTGGCTTCTCTTATGTTCTTATGAATTTCCATCCACACTCCAAATATTTCAGTAGCTTCTTCCTGCTGTACACTAAGTACATTAAGGCTGGAAAACTGGGCTAAGACAAATAAAATTAATTTGAACAGGGATAAATGTAAAGTTCTGTGGGTTGAAATTAAATCAGAAGAATTTCTGGCTCAACAGTAGGAAGAACTTTCTGACAGTAAGAGCAGTTCCTCAGTGGAACAGGCTTCCTCGGGAGGTGGTGGGCTCTCCTTTCTTGGAGGTTTTTATGCAGAGGCTAGGTGTCCATTGGAGAACAATGTTGATCCTGTGAATTAGGCAGATTATGAGAAGGAGGGCAGGAAGGGCTGCATCATTGCTTAGCTTTCATGGCCCTTTCTTGCACACCCAGGGAAATGCTGATTGCCACTTTGGGGTCAGTCAACAATTTTTTCTTCAGCCTAGTTTCGCAAGGGATGCTGGAGGTTTTTGCTATCTTCTAGGCATGAAGCAGGGGTCACTGGGGATGTGTGTGGTGGGGAGAGAAGGTATTTGTGAAGTTCCTGCACTGTGCGGGGGGTTGGACTAGATGACCTTGGAGGTCCCTTCCAATTATATAATTCTACTAGGAGTAAGGCCTGTTGTGAAGAAAAATACAACAGATTCCAAAAGGAGGCTCTGGGTGAGTGCGCCCCCCGCCCTTGCTGTCTTCCCACCCACCCAAGTGAAGGCATTCACCACCACCCCCACTTCAAGGGGAGCTGATTTCTGCCATTTGGAGAGCAGTCATAATTCTGAGTGATCTCCAGCCCTCACTTGGAGATTAAGCATCCAAAGTGAAACACAGATAAAGGTGGCAGAGATACAAAGCAACGCTTCCATGTGTAAATTAGTCTCAATTGTGCTTCTGAAAGCTAACACAATTGTGCTTCTGAAAGCTAACACAAATAAAGTTACTCTAACACAAAAATATAACTTTATGCTCAGATAGGTTAGTAACTATATATATAAAGTTACTAACCTATCTGAAGTGATGGAACTTAGTGAGAAGTGCCTTGTCATGATTGGAGCTTAGAGAAAGCCTGGAAGGCGGAAACGGGTTCTGAATTTCCAGATACCTCCTTTAGCTCTTATGCAGTAAAAACAGAAATTTTCTGCACGTCTAAGAATTTACATTGACCAGCCAATGTTCGCCCGTTCCCCTTGGTGTTCTTAAAGTGGTCCTTCATTCTATTTGCTTGGTGGGAGACTGAACCTGCACCTTCTATGAAATTGACTTAAGAAAAAGGAAATGTATTTATTTATTTATTTATTACTTCCCATTTATATCCCGCCCTCTCCGCAAGCGGACTCAGGGCGGCTTACAACATTATAAAAACAATCAATCCAATAAAACATATAAAACCATAATTTACATATATTAACTTTAAAACCATTCTATAGCGCTATTTCAGTCCTAGGCGGTGTTGACTTCTCGACCAAGATTGCCAGCATTCTGTAGGATGTCCGGTGGCAGCCTTTTTTCAATCAAACCGCAAAAGCCTGTTTGAACAATTCGGTCTTACAGGCCCTGCGGAACGCAGACAAATCCCACAGGGCCCTTATAGCTTCTGGGAGGGTGTTCCAAAGTTCTGGTGCTGCCACCGAAAAAGCCCTGGATCTCGTTATACATAGCCTGGCTTCTTTTGGGCCAGGGGCAGACAACAGATTTTTTGTCCCTGATCGCAGTGCTCTCTGGGGGATATATGGGGAAAGGCGGTCCCGTAGATAGGCAGGTCCCTGACCATAGAGGGCTTTAAAGGTTAATACCAACACCTTGAAGCGAACTCGGAACACAACAGGCAACCAGTGCAGCTCTCTCAGCACTGGCTGAATGTGCTCCCATCGCGGCAGCCCTATTAACAGCCGTGCCGCAGCGTTCTGCACTAGTTGTAGTCTCCGGGTTAGCGTCAAGGGTAGCCCCATGTAGAGAGCATTACAGTGATCTATTCTTGAGGTGACCGTAGCATGGATTACTGTCACTAAGTCATTGCGCTCCAGGTAAGGAGCCAGCTGCCGCGCTTGCCGAAGATGAAAGAAGGCAGATCTAACAGTGGCTGCCACCTTAGCCTCCATTGTAAGGGAGGACTCAAGAAGCACGCCTAAGCTCTTGACCTTAGGGACCGCTATCAGTGGTACCCCGTCAAGAGCCGGCAGCTGGATCTCTCCCCCCGGACCGCCCCGACCCAGGTAGAGAACCTCCGTCTTCGTCGGATTCAATTTCAGCCGACTCAGCCTGAGCCAAGAAGCCACGGCTTGTAACGCCAGGTCTAGATTTTCCGGGGTACAGTCAGACTGGCCACCCATCAATAGATAGAGCTGGGTGTCATCTGCATATTGATGGCAACCCAGTCCGTACCTCCTGACAATCTGGGCAAGGGGGCGCATATAGATGATAAATAGCATCGGGGATAGGACCGCTCCCTGCGGCACCCCACAACTAAGAGAGTGCCTCTGGGATGCTTCCTCCCCTATCACCACCCTTTGTCCCCGATCTTGGAGAAAGGAGGTCAGCCACTGTAAGGCAGATCCCCGAATCCCCACATCGGCAAGGCGGCTAGTCAGTAGCTGATGGTCAACCGTGTCAAAAGCGGCTGACAGATCTAATAATAACAGCACCGCAGAGCCGCCCTGATCCAGATGTCGCATAAGGTCATCTATGAGAGCGACCAGAACTGTCTCCGTCCCGTGACCTGGCCTAAAGCCGGACTGGAATGGATCCAGTGCGGAAGTGTCCTCCAGGAATCCCTGCAGCTGAATCGCCACCGCCCGCTCTATGACCTTACCCAGAAAGGGAAGGTTTGACACCGGCCGATAGTTCGCCAATATGGCCGGGTCTCTGATGGTTTTTTTAAGAGGGGACGGACCACTGCCTCTTTAAGAGGTGTGGGAAAGATCCCTTTGATCAGGGACCTGTTGATAATGTCCTGTAGTGGTTCACGCAGCCACGTTTGGCTGGCCTTTATAAGCCAAGACGGGCACCGATCTAACCTACAGGTCGTAGGGTGCACAGCTGCAAGGATCCTGTCGACTTCCTCCAGACTGAGTGGACCGAAGGAGTCCAGAATTGGACTAGAAGACGTGCTCGGTGCCCCAAGTTCATCTACTGTATTAATTATAGCGGGTAAGTCGTGTCGGAGCAACGAGACCTTATCTGCGAAAAAGCTCGCAAAAGCCTCACAGCCTATTTCTAATTCTCTATTATTTTGTTTGCCCTGCGGCAATTCTGTTAATGACCGAATTATACTAAACAATTGTGCTGGGCGCGAGGTCGCAGATGCGATTCTGGACGCAAAGTGATCCTTCTTTGCAATCCGAATAGCCATCTCATAGGTCCTCATAAATGACCTATATGATGTTCTCGTAGCTTCGTCACGAGCGTGGCGCCATTGTCTCTCTAGTCGTCTTAATCGTTGCTTCATTGATCGCAGCTCCGGGGTATACCACAGAGCGGATCGTGATCGAGGATGAAGAGGTCGTCGGGGAGCGATTTCGTCGATGGCCTCGGAGAGCCGGATATTCCAGGTCTCCACTAGCTCATCCAACGAGTCGCCGGTGGGCCAAGGATCCCGTATAGCCATTTGAAGCCGCAACGGGTCCATCTGACTACGCGGGCGAGCCAAAATCTGCTCACCGCCTAAACGGAACAGGGGTGGCATGTCCACACGGGCCTTCAGGGCCTGGTGGTCAGACCATGGCACTGCCTCAGCAGATATCTGACCCACTACTACTCCCGCCGCAAAGATCAGGTCTAGTGTGTGTCCAGCCTGATGCGTGGGCGCTGTTACATATTGGGAAAGTCCTAGTGCTGCCATGGAAAGCACTACGTCCGTCGCACAAGTGGAAGCTGCGTCCTCAGCATGGACATTGAAGTCACCCAGGACTGTAAGTCGAGGGTGCTCCAATGCCCAGCCTGCTACAGCCTCCATCAGGGACGGCAGGGCACTGGCCGGTGCGTTAGGCGGACGGTACACCAGCCAGATTGCCAAACTCTCCCCAACATCCCACACCAGGCCCACACACTCCACGCCCTTGATCTCTGGCGGCGGAAGTATCCTGAAGGAGCAATCCTCCCGAATGAAAAAAGCCACCCCTCCCCCCCGCCCGCTAGTCCGGGCCTGGTGAAGGACAGAGAACCCAGGCGGGGCAACTTGGGAGATTGCCTCTGCGGACTTCAAATACACACACAAACACACACACACACAGAGATCATTAGGCATTTGGCTCTTCTCCCGCTGATGTTTCATTTGCTATATATTTTAATAAGGCCAGCTATATTTTTGTGTTAGAGTAACTTTATTTGCGTTAGCTTTCAGAAGCACAATTGGGACTAATTTATACACAAGCGTTGCTTTGTATCTCTGCTACCCATCTGGGGATTGATGAATAGGAGACACCTGTGTTCTACAAACTTACTCACGAGGAATTCTTTTACCAAAAAACCCCCTCTGTTACTAAAAGTAATTTACTATACACGCCCAGTATTAGCGCGATCAATTTCACTTTTATAATTTATAATTCTTGCTTATGTCAGCATATATAACAAATCAAGGTAAATAACCCTATTTGTACAAACATTTCACAGTATAACACTAAATAATGAATGAACAATGTCCATCCACATAATGACTCTCACAGCAGTTGCCCTTTCAAGGACAACCTCTGCCAGAGCTATGGCTGACCCAAGGTCATTCCAGCAGATGCAAGTGGAGGAGTGGGGAATCAAACCCGGTTCTCCCAGATAAGAGTCCGCACACTTAACCACTACACCAAACTTGCCCACATTCATGATGTGTATCTGTTATGTTGAAGAGCCAGAGTGTTGGCTTGTGACCTGGAAAATCCGGGTTCAAAACTACACTTGGCTGGGAAGATCTCTGGATAAACTTCAACCAATCACATTTTCAAACTAACGTACCTTGCAAGATAGTTGTTGTAAGGATTAAACTTGGCTGGGGGAGTGGGATACACACAAACACAAGCAGTGTTCTCCTTTTGTTCATTCATTATTTAGTGTTATACTGTGAAATGTTTGTACAAATAGGGTTATTTACCTTGATTTGTTGTACATGCTGACATAAGCAAGTATTATAAAAATGAAATTGATCGCACTAATACCGGGCGTGTATAGTAAATTACTTTAAGTAACAAAGTTTTTTTCAGTAAAAGAATTCCTCGTGAGTAAGTCCGTAGAACACACGTGTCTCCTATTCATCAATCTATCACTGTGTTCATCCCGTGCGGTTGACACCCATCTGGGGATTGGCAACCCTATGCATATACTGCTGTTCAATATTTTGATTCATGCACCCCTCCAATGGCAACGATTTGCAGCTTCGGCACCTATGAAAATTCCTTACCCAGAAAGGCCACATTCCCATAGATCTCCAGCATGACTTCCCTGCAGAGAGCTCTTTGGCCTGGATCCAGCAGGGCCCACTCATCCTTGGTGAAATACACAGTTACCTCCTCTAAAGAAAATGGAGACTGTAAGAAAAAGCAGAGTCCCTTGTCAGAGATCATGCCTAGCAGAGACTACATGCTCAAAGGGAGCATTCTGAGAAGCTGCAGGACGTAGAGCCTGGTATGCATAAAGCCAGTGGGGTTCAGAGCCTCTCTTCCTCAGACAGCAAGAGCAAAAGCCTACATAGAATCACAGAATCATAGAGTTGGAAGGGACCTCTAGGGTCATCTAGTCCAACCCCTGCACAATGCAGGAAACTCACAAATACCTCCCCCTAAATTCACAGGATCTTCATTGCTGTCAGATGGCCATCTAGCCTCTGTTTAAAAACCTTCAAGGAAGGAGAGCCCACCACCTCCCGAGGAAGCCTGTTCCATGAGGAATCTCTCTAACAGTCAGGAGGTTTTTCCTAAAGTTGAGTCGGAAACTCATTTGATTTAATTTCAATGCATTGGTGCTGGTTTTACCTTCCGGGGCCACAGAAAACAATTCCACACCATCCTCTATATGACAGCCCTTCAAGTACTTGAAGATGGTGATCATATCACCTCTCAGCTGCCTCATCTCCAGGCTAAACATCCCCAGTTCCTTCAACCTTTCCTCATAGGACTTGGTCTCCAGACCCCTCAACATCTTTGTCGCCCTCCTCTGGACCGGTTCCAGCTTGTCTATATCCTTCTTAAAATGTGGTGCCCAAAACTGAACACAATACCCCAGGTGAGATCTTACCGGAGAAGAGTAAAGCAATACCATCACATCATGTGATCTGGATACTATACCTCTGTTGATACAGCCCAAAATTGCATTTGCCTTTTTAGCAACTGCATCACACTGTTGACTCATGTTCAGCGTATGAACATGAGAAAAGAGGGGGCCTCCTTGACTATCCTCCACTTCTTCACCCAAAGGGTGATAAACACATGGAGGTGGCGGCTACCTGCATAGATGGTTTCAAGAAGGGACTGGATAAACATCTGGGGCAGAGGTCCATCAGTGGCTATTAGCCACAAAGTAAAGATGGAACTCTGTCTGGGGCAAGTGATGCTCTTTATTCTTGATGCTTGGGAGGTGAAACAGTGGGAGAGCTTCTAGTGTCCTGGCCCCACTAATGGACCTCCTGTTGGCACCTGTGGGGTTTTTTTGGCCATTGTGTGACACAGAGTGTTGGACTGGATGGGCCACTGGCCTGATCCAACATGACTTCTCTTATGTTCCGTTCATCCCCCCCTACCTGGACCAGCGGAGCAGCCATTTCCACTCCTCTGCAAAGATGACGGCTCGCTGATGTCTCTTCACCGCCTGCAAGGGAGACAAAATGGGAAGGATAAATTTTAACCTCAAGTTCCTATTTTGTTTGCCTTGTTGAATTCTGCTTCCTGGGTCCCCATTCCCAGGACTGTGCCACCTTCTCTTCTTTACGTTCCAAAAACTTTGCAATGACTTGAACCTGTAAGGAGAGGTGGAAGAGAAGCACCTGGTACCCATGAGCCTTGCCCCGATTTTGTGTAGTCTTTCAGGTGCAACTGGGTTGTTGCTCTTTTCTACTTTTAAAGAAGATATTGGATTTATATCTCGCCCTATACTCATAGTCACAGAGTGGCTTACTATCTCTTTTACCTCCCCCACCCCAGGGTTGCCAAGTCCAATTCAAGAAATATCTGGGGACTTTGGGGGTGGAGCCAGGAGACTTTGGGGGTGGAGCCAGAAGCAAGGTTGTGACAAACATAATTGAACTCCAAAGGGAGTTCTGGCCATCACATTTAAAGGGACTGCACACCTTTTAAATGCCTTCCTTCCATAGGAAATAATGAAGGATAGGGACACCTGGTTTGGGGGCTCATAGAATTGGACCCCATGGTCCAATCTTTTTGAAACTTGGAAGCTATTTTGGAGAGAGGCACCAGGTGCTATACTAAATATAGAACAGCTGCCCTTTCGAGGACAACCTCTGCCAGAGCTATGGCTGACCCAAGGCCATTCCAGCAGCTCCAAGTGGAGGAGTGGGGAATCAAACCTGGTTCTCCTAGATAAGAGTCTACGCACTTCACCACTACACCAAACTGTCAAAGTTATTCCCCGCTGACTGGGAAGACCCCTCCTCAAGAGGACTGGGGTGCGTGCATGCAGGCGCCCCCTCGCCTGACAGGGCCTACCGCTCTCTTCCTGGAGACTCATCCCTCTCCAGGCCTACTGACCTGGGGGTGGTGACGCACTTGGTGGAGGCATTATATATATATATATATATATATAATTTTAGATATATACATTTTATCTAATTTTCTACACTTATTATTTTTTTATAAAACAATAAAAAAAGAAAATATATAGATATATATAGATATATATGTATACGACACTATCCAACTTAGATTTAACAACACCTAATGAAATTAAAATAAACAAATAAAGTTACATCTATTCCTATTACCGTGCATGTGTTTTGATACAACATGTATTTCCAAAGATCAAAGTAACCAACCGGTTTTAAGAAAATAAGTAAACTGTGACCCTGTTGGAAATTTTTCCAGTAAAGTATCTAGTCTCTCTAGTATTAGGAACCTTCATTCATGGTAAGTAGAGTCGTAGGTTTGAGAGTCGTTTGCTTCAATGTTGTCTGAGATTTTTGTCCACAAGTAGGTGAATCCACACCCTCTGGAACCAGTCATTGAGGGTGGGTTCCTTTGGTGATTTCCACAGAAAAGCAACTGAGGCCTTCACTGCCGACAGCAGAATGGTAATTAAGTCTTTTTGGTTCTGAGACATTGAGGAGATGTTCCACATGTGCAGCAGTAATGCTTCAGGTTTGTCATCAAGTGCATACAGGGCCGGATTAAACCCTGTGGAGGCCCCTAGGCAGTCAAAATCTTGGGGGCCCCCTCGCAAATTATCTCCGAGTTGGAGCACCCACCCCACTGCCCGCGCTCCTAGGCAGACAAACTGGGGGGGGGGGGGGGCTTGCCAATTAGAGACAGAGCGCCTGCTCCACTGCAGCCTGCAGGCAACCTCAAAAGCCCCTTTGGCAAAGCTGTGGGGGCAGGGCCAGATATACATATTTTTAAGGGGGGGCAAAAGTAAAAAATGGTGCCCCTTATATTTCCCCTTCATTTATATAAGGCAGTTTCATGTCTGTGTTCATGTGAAACGTTGATTATAGTTGGTTGCCAGACGGGGCCAGCCTTGATGGAGTCTATACTGCTTCTGTTGAACTGTCTGGAATGGCTAAAGCAGGACAGGATGTCAAGCAGACCCTCACACAGGGAAGAGCAGGAAAATAAAGTCAGGATTACTGGAGAGACCAGTGAGGGAGCCCTCTGCAGCACAAGGAATAAGGCTGGCTGCCTCTCCGCAGCTGCCTTCCTGCTACTGCCTCTTTCTTCCTCCTGTCTTCTGCCGCCTCCCTGCAGCTGCTGCTGCCTTCCCACCACCTCCTGCCTCCTCCTTTCAGCCGCCGCTGCCTTCCCACCGCCTTCCACCACCTCCCTGCAGCAGCTGCTGCTGCTGCTTTCCTGCTGTCTCCCCACAGCCACTGCTGCCTTCCACCTCCTCCTCACAGCCACTGCTGCCCTTCCACTGTCTTCTGCTGCCTCCCTGCAGCTGCTAGATAGATAGATAGATAAATTTATTGTCATTGTTCTCAAAAAAGAAAATGAGAGCAACGAAATGAGGTGCTCTTCCACAAACATACCAACACATCAACACCCACAAAAGGACATATACATAGACCATTTAAATGCATCTAAAAACACATAAAAACGCCTCCCTGCAGCCGCAGTTACCTTCTGTCGCCTCCCCACAGCTGCTGCTGCTTTCCCACCGCCTCCTCCTCCTTGCAGCCGCTGCTGCCTTCCCGCCGCCTCCCCGCAGCTGCAGCCACCTTCTGCCGCATCCCCGCAGCTACTGCTGCCTTCCCACCGCCTCCCCCTCGCAATCACTGCTGCTGTCCCGCCACCTCCCCGCAGCTGCTGCTGCCTTCCCGCCACCTTCCCCCGCCACCTTTCCGCAGCTGCCTCTGCCTTCCACTGCCTCCCTACAGGTGCTGCTGCCTTCCCGCAGCTGCCTTACCGCCACCTCTCCACAGCTGCTGCCACCTTCCCGCAGCCGCCTTCCCACCACTTCCCAGCAGCTGCCGCCTCCTTCCCTCTGCCTTCCTGCCGCCACCTTCCGCCACCTCCCCACAGGTGCTGCTGCTTTCCCACTGCCTTCCCACAGCAGCCAATGCCTTCCGTTGCCTCCCTGCAGCTGCTGCTGCCTTCTCGCCACCTCCCTGCAGCTGCTGCTGCTGCTGCTTTCCTGCTGTCTCCCCAAAGCCACTGCTGCCTTCCACCTCCTCCTCACAGCCACTGCTGCCCTTCCACTGTCTTCTGCTTCCTCCCTGCAGCTGCTAGATAGATAGATAGATAAATTTATTGTCATTGTTCTCAAAAAAGAAAATGAGAGCAACGAAATGAGGTGCTCTTCCACAAACATACCAACACATCAACACCCACAAAAGGACATATACATAGACCATTTAAATGCATCTAAAAACACATAAAAACGCCTCCCTGCAGCCGCAGTTACCTTCTGTCGCCTCCCCGCAGCTGCTGCTGCTTTCCCACCGCCGCCTCCTCCTTGCAGCCGCTGCTGCCTTCTCACCGCCTCCCCGCAGCTGCAGCCACCTTCTGCCGCATCCCCGCAGCTACTGCTGCCTTCCCACCGCCTCCCCCTCGCAATCACTGCTGCTGTCCCGCCACCTTCCCGCAGCTGCTGCTGCCTTCCCGCCACCTTCCCCTGCCACCTTTCCGCAGCTGCCTCTGCCTTCCACTGCCTCCCTACAGGTGCTGCTGCCTTCCCGCCACCTCTCCACAGCTGCTGCCGCCTTCCCGCAGCCGCCTTCCCACCACTTCCCAGCAGCTGCCGCCTCCTTCCCTCTGCCTTCCTGCCGCCACCTTCCGCCACCTCCCCACAGGTGCTGCTGCTTTCCCACTGCCTTCCCACAACAGCCAATGCGTTCCGTTGCCTCCCTGCAGCTGCTGCTGCCTTCTCGCCACCTCCTCGCAGCTGCTGCTGCCTTCCTGCCGCCTTCCCGCAGCCACCACCTTCTGTTGCCTCCCTGCAGCTGCTGCTGCCTTCCCGCAACCACCGCCTTCCCGGCACACAAAAACTTGTTCTCGACCCAACTGAGTTTCATGCAAATGCAAGGCCTGCCCAATGGCCCCAGTGGCAAGAGGAGGAAGAAGAGGGAAAGGATTTTGTTGTCCTGCTCTTTGCTTAAAGTTTGCAGATGACACTAAATTGTTCAGGGTGGTGAGAATCAGAGAGGATTGTGAGGAACTCCAAAGGGATCTGTTGAGGCTGGGTGAGTGGGCGTCAACATGGCAGATGAGGTTCAGTGTGGCCAAGTGCAAAGTAATCCACATTGGGGCCAAGAATCCCAGCTGCAAATACAAGTTGATGGGGTGTGAACTGGCAGAGACTGACCAAGAGAGAGATCTTGGGGTCGTGGTAGATAACTCACCGAAAATGTCAAGACAATGGGCGATTGCAATAAAAAAGGCCAACGCCATGCTGGGAATTATTAGGAAGGGAATTGAAAACAAATCAGCCAGTATAATAATGCCCCTGTATAAATCGATGGTGCGGTCTCATTTGGAATACTGTGTGCAATTCTGGTCATCACACCTCAAAAAGGATATTATAGCAATAGACAAAGTCCAGAAAAGGGCAACTAGAATGCTTAGAGGTTTGGAACACCTTCCCTATGAAGAAAGGTTAAAACGCTTGAGGCTCTTTAGCCTGGAGAAGCGGGGTGACATGATAGAGGTTTACAGGATCATGCATGGGACGGCAAAAGTAGAGAAAGAAGTCCTTTTCTCCCTTTCTCACCATACAAGAACTCATGGGCATTCAATAAAATTGCTGAGCAGTCAGGTTAAAACGGATAAAAGGAAGAACTTCTTCACCCAAAGTGTGATTAACATGCGGAATTCACTGCCACAGGAGGTGGTGGTGGCTACAAACATAGACAGCTTCACGAGGGGATTGGATAAAAATATGGAGCAGAGGTCCATTAGTGGCTATTAGCCACAGATATAGATGGAACTCTCTGTCTGAGGCAGTGATGCTCTTGGTGCTTGGGGGGGAGGGCAACAGTGGGAGGGCTTCTAGTGTCCTGACTCCACTGGTGGACCTCTGGATGGCACCTTTTTTTTTGCCACTGTGTGACACAGAGTGTTGGACTGGATGGGCCATTGGCGAACATAAGAGAACATGGCTTCTCTTATGTTCTTAAAATCTCTGCAGTAGGGAATAAAAAGGTAAGCACTAGTGCACTTTAGCAGGAACACCAGTGGCCATAACTACATTCTATGGCAGGGATGTCAAACATGAGGCCTGGGGGCCGAATCAGGCCCTCAGAGGGCTCCTCTCTGACCCCTGTGCTGTCTGCTGTCGTCTGCTTTCTTCTCATTCTCTCTTGCTTCCTTCTGCATAACAGCTTGGTTTGCAAGGCTTGCTCAATTGCACAGGAACTACAGAGCAAAAGCACTATTTTCTCCATTTGCTGAGGCTGCTCCCTTGGGAGGGATAGCATGCTTTGCCAGGCTATCTCAGGCTATCTTTAGGGGAGGGACGGTGGCTTAGTGGTAGAGCATCTGCTTGGGAAGAAGAAGGTCCCAGGTTCAATCCCTGGCATCTCCAAAAAAGGGTCCAGGCAAATAGGTGTGAAAAACCTCAGCTTGAGACCCTGGAGAGCCGCTGCCAGTCTGAGAAGACAATACTGACTTTGATGGACCAAGGGTCGGATTCAGTATAGGCAGCTTCATATGTTCATATGTTCAGTTGCACAGCAGAGCTATGGAGCCAAGCCTCTCTTCCTTCTGTTGGTTGAGGCTCCTCCCCCTCCTGGTCCCCTGGGGAAGGAAGGAAAGAGCTGGAGCTTCCTTTGTCCAGTTCCCTGGATCCCATGGGAGAGATACAAAGAAATCACCTTTAAGACCAATGAGTGCTAATGTTTTCAGTATGTTTTAAGGGATTTTTTTTAAAAAAAACCATTAAATCATGTTTGTGTCTTTTATAAAGTTTATATCTCCGCTACCTAATCTTAAAAAGGTACACACACGGCCCGGCCTGACATGGCTCGGCCCAACAAGGTCTCATTTATGTCTTACCCGGCCCTCAGAACAAAGGAGTGACACCCCTCTTCTATGGCACTTTGTCCCAGAATTTAATTTTATGTGGTCTGCAAAAGTATTCTCCTTTTCTTCTGTCCTGAACCTTCTGCTGAATAACTTGACTAGGTACCCTGATCCCATCTGGGCACGGGACACACTTACCACTTGAAAGGGCATCTTGGGCATGTTCCTGGGCCTGTGCCCTCTGACCTTTCTCTGATGGAGGACCTCCTTCTTCCTCAGAGAACTTTGCTTCCATTTTTACAGATAGTCCCCACACCTGAAACAACACCAAGGGAAACAGGTAAGAGAAGGAATGGAACAGGCTGAGGAGATGAATCCCGACTAGGGTTGCCAAGTTCAATTCAAGAAATATCTGGAGACTTTGGGGGTGGAGCCAGGAGACATTGGGGGTGGAGCCAGGAGCAAGGATGTGACAAGCATAATTGAACTCCAAGGGAATTCTGGCCATCGAATTTAAAGGGACCGCACACCTTTTTAAATGTCTTCCTTCCATAGGAAATGATGAAGGATAGGGGCACCTTCTTTTGGGGCTCATAGAATTGGACCCCCTGGTCCAATCATTTTGAAGCTTGGGGGGTATTTTGGGGAGAGGAACTAGATGTTTTACTGAAAATTTGGTGCCTCTACCTCAAAACACAGCCCCCCCCCGAGCCCCCGATACCTCCAGATCAATTCCCCATTATACCCTATGAGAATCGATCTCCACATAGGGAATAATGAAGTGCCCAGCAGACATTTCCCTCCCCCCCCCTCGTTTCTGGTGACTCTTAAGCGAGGGATTGGTGTCTCTACTCAAGAGTTGCTGCCAACTTCTTCAAAGTAACACAGACACACCATCCCAAGAGGAAGCCTTTCAATCAGAGACTGAAGCCTCCGGAGGTGGAAAGTCATATGGTGGCTGTGGGTGCGGGGCTTTCCTCTCCCCGCCCCCCGCCGGCCAGCTGACTGGGGGTGGAAAGGAGCCTGGGAAAGAGGGAGAATCCCTGCTGGGACCTGGGGATTGGCAAGCCTAATTCCGACCCTCTCCCAGTCTCCTCATCCCTGTATCCAGCATTAGAACTACTTCAACCACAGGGCAAGAATCAGGGTCCATGCCAAGGAACCATGTTTTTACAAGCATTGGTACAGGCTTGGTTCTGACACTAGCCACAAACAGAGTTGAAAAGTTTAAGTGGGAAAACGTTGCTGTGAAGATTCAGCAAAACCAACCTCATGACTAGATAACCGATAGGTGCAAGGGATGGAATCTTCTATCCCTAACTCCCTTCCACGGATGAAACTATGACATGATGGTAACCAATTAGCTACATTCCATTCAATTAGAGGAGGAGAAGGAGATTATTGGATTTATCCCCCTCCCTTCACTCAGAGCAGCTTACAATCTCCTTTCCCTTCCCCTCCCCACAACAGACATCCTGTGAGGTAGGTGGAGCAGAGAAAGCTCCTTCAAGACCTACTCTTGAGCAGTGTGCCCTCTAAGCTGAGTTCATGTGAGCTAGCTCACAGTTTTTTAGCTTCTGACTCACACATTTTTATCTTAGCTCAGCCTGCTCAGGAAGGATGACCCCTGAGCACACTAATCTATGCAGTAGCTCAGAACTTTAATGCCAGTAGCTCACAAAGTAGCCCACAGCTTAGAGGGAGTCTTGAGAGAGCTGCTCTTTCAAGAACTGTGACTAACCTAAGGTCACTCAGCAGGTGCATGTGGAAGAGTGGGGAATCAAACTCAGTCCTCCCAGATTAGAGTCCATGCACTTAAACACCACACCAAATTGACTCTCCTAACGATATGTAGTAGAAGAAAAAGATTATATTGGATTTATACCCCGCCCTTCACTTTGAATCTCAGAGCGGCTCATAACCTCTTTTACCTTCCTCCCCGACAACAGACACCCTGTGAGGTAGGTGAAGCTGAGCATTCTCACAGAAGCGACCCTTTCAAGGACAGCTCTGCAAGAGCTATGGCTGACCCAAGGCCATTCCAGCAAGTGCATGTGAAGGAGTGGGGAATCAAACCCAAATCTCCCAGATAAGAATCCGTGCACTTAACCACTACACCAAACTACCTGTAGGAAATGGTAGAGTAGCCTGCAGGTAGCTCCCCCCATTTCATTCTCAGGTCACATCCCTAATAACAGGTCACACCAGCACTGACATCGCAAGCCAGGGTTCTGATTGGTTTATGGGCCCAAACCATGGGTCATAACTCAGATGGGGGTGCCACCTGATGCTGCCACCACTCTGGACTTAGGGTCCTTTGGCAAGGCCCAGAGTACCCTCCCAAGCCCTTCAGATTTCCCTTGTCTTGACCAATAGAAATAGGCATGAGAACCAGGCAGAGTAACAAGAACAATAAAAGGTTGGATACTCAATGCAATTGCTGGGCTTTTGGGATAGAATAGATATTTCTTCACCCAAAGAATTATTAACACATGGAATTCACTGCCACAGGAGGTGGTGGCAGCTAAAAGCATAGCCAGCTTCAAGAGGGGATTGCATCAACATATGGAGCAGAGGTCCATCAGTGGCTATTAGCCACAGTGTATTTTTGGATATCTGTGTCTGGGGCAGTGATGCTCTGTATTCTCGGTGCTTGGCGGAGGGGCAACAGTGGGAGGGCTTCTAGTGTCCTGGCCCCAATGGTGGACCTCCTGATGGCGCCTGGTTTTTTGGCAACTGTGTGACACAGAGTGTTGGACTGGATGGGCCATTGGCCTGATCCAACATGGCTTCTCTTATGTTCTTAAGGGGGTGCCGAGTGGCACCCCCAGGTGGGGCAATGCCCCAGGCCACCACCTACCCCACCTACTCCCACACACTGGCCCTGAATGTAGCATTGGAGGAGAGTTTTTAAAGATACCATGGACCGCCCAAATGACAAATCAATGGGTACAAGATCAAATCAGACCTCAACTCTCCCAAGAAGTTAAAATGACTAATTATGAGAAGCAGGGCTTTCTTTGTAGTAGGAACTCCTTTGCATATTCGGCCACACACCCTGATGTAGCCAATCCTCCTGGAGCTTAAAGCAAGTCCTTTACGAAGAGCCCGGGAAGCTCTTGAAGGATTGGCTACACCAGGGGCGTGTGGCCTAATATCCAAAGGAGTTCCTGCTCCGAAAAAAGCCCTGATGAGAAGCAAGAGTCACTGGAAAAGTGCAATAAAACTAGGAAATGTCAAAGGTGGCAGGAAAAGAAGGAGTCCAAACATGAAATGGATTGATTCAATCAAAGAAGCTACGACCCTCCATTTGCAAGATCTAAGCAAGGCTGTTAATGATAGGACATTTTGGAGGACTTTTAATTCACAGTGACGCCACAAGTTGGAAGCAACCTCATTGGCAGTTAACACACACAGAGAAATATCTGACAGGAAGCCTTAGGATAAGGTCAATGCTTGAACTGAGTGAATGAAAACCCCTCACCTGCTCTTCCTGGTGCTTCTCTGCCTGACTCAGGAGGAAACCTTCAGCCAGGGCCACCGCCTGGGAACTGGTCTCCGGCCCGCATCCTCTGACCCAGCCCTGCATTTCCTCAGGCAGGAGAGTCAGGAACTGCTCCAGGATCACCAGGTCCAGGATCTGCTTCTTTGTGTGTCTCTCTGGCTTCAGCCAGTGGTTGCAAAGTCCATGCAGCTGGCTACAAACCTCTCGGGGCCCACTGACCTCCTGGTAGCAGAACTGCCGGAAGCTTCGTCTGCATTCGTCTGCAGTCATAGTGTCTTGAACCAAGATTTTTGGCACAGTTCTTTCCCAAAATTCAACACCACTCCCTGCTTGGATGGGACGGGTACTTCTCCTCGATCTCTTGCCAGTTCCAAGGCCTTCTGGGTTCTCCTCTTCCATCTCCTTCTCCTTTCTCTTGGGTTGCCTCTGACAGTGGAAAGACACACTTATTCACTTGCCTATGAGGAGGAAGAGGGAAAGATTTCAAACAAGGCAGAAAGAAACCAAAAGAGAATGGGGTTATATCACTGACCCTGGTCAGAAGGAGTGTTCATATAGTAGTCTACGATCAGGAGTAATGACATTGTGTTATTTTAAGTATTAAACTTTCAAAGATACGTGTGTTTCAGGGGGAAAAAAATCCCTATTTCGATCCATAAAAATCTGCTGTGGATGTTATGAGCTTGGCCTGCAATTCCGGGGGACCAGTCTGTCTAGTGGGTGCTTGTGGGGGGGATGGCAACTGTTGGAGGGCTTCTAGTGTCCTGTCCTCCTGATGGCAACTTTAAAAATTTTTAAATTTAATTTATTATATTTATATCCCACCCTCTCCTATTGGGCTCAGGGCAGCTAACAACAGTGAAAATACATAACGTTAAAAATAGAGTACAATGAAATTATTAAAATCATTCTATACATGTACAATTACAGTTGCAGTTACAATCCAAGATGGCAGTGTTATTGGTTTGTATTTAGCACTACCTACATTAGTGCTGTTCGATATTGTATGGCGCTCTGTATTTATACTGCGATGGGTTTAAATATCAACGCTGTAGTGTAGAGGTCACTTCCCCGTTAGACATTAAAAGCCAGTTGGAACAATTCTGTTTTACAGGCCCTGCAAAACTGTGGCAAGTCCCACCGGGCCCTGATGTTTTCGGGAAGAGCATTCCACAAGGCAGGGGCCGCTACTGAAAAGGCTCTGGCTCTGGTGGTAGACAGCCGGACATCTTTTGGCCCGGGGATCACAAGGAGATTTTGGGAGTTTGATCTTAGTGCTCTCTGGGGCTCAGTGCTCTACCTCGGTCCCAGAAGTAGAAAGGTCTCTGGCCATATAGGGCTTTAAAGGTCATAACCAGCACCTTGAAGCTAGGCTTCGCAACCCTCCCGCCCTGGCGGGGGACCCCAGGTTTTCCAGCCTCTTCCCCCGCTCCCCCCAAAAACGGAAGCACGGGGAGGGGGGGAAACGGCGCCAAGGAGCGTGGCGAGCCCCCCCTTCTCAGAGCGGGTGACGCCGCTGCGCGGCTGCCGCCTCTTCTCCGTAGCTGCTCCTCCGAGATGGGCTCAGCCTGAGCCCATCTCAGAGGAGCAGCTACAGAGAAGAGGCGGCAGCGCAGCGGCGTCACCCGCTCCACTCCGCCTCGCCTCTGATGTTAAAATCAGAGAAGGGGAGGCTGGAGGCAGGCCAGGAGCGTGGCGAGCCGTGAATCTGGGTCCTTCTAGGACCTGGACTCGCGGCTCGCCACGCTCCTGGCCTGCCTCCACCCTCCTTGTCACCCGCTCTGTCTATGCCGCCCCGCTACTCACCGCTTGCAGGCAGGCAGAGGCCGAGCAGGGCCGCGGGGGCGACAGGACGATGCAGCCGCTGCTGCTTTCCCAACCGGGCGCGCAAAGGTGCCTGGTGGCCCGGAGGAGGAGGAGGGCCTTGCGCGGCCTGCTGCCGCTGGGGCGCCCACCCGGGCCTACTGCTGGGATGCTCCGCCGGGCCCTGGGGGGGTGGGGAGGAGCAGCAGGCGGCGGCTGGGCCGGGAGGCGGCAGGGGCTTGGAAGAGGCACCTTGCGTGGGGCTGCTTTGCCGCGCCTTCGAGCCTGTGGGCCTGGCGACTCCTCGCGCAGTGAAGGGGGCTCCCTCCCTCCCAAGAAACAGCTGGCCGTATTCAGGCGGGGGAAGGTGGTGGCGACTGCTTTGGCATACTTGGCATACCTCCCAATGTCAAGCATGGTGGTAATTGATTGTTTTAGGCTCCTGCATAAGCTGGTCTGTGCATTGTCATGGAGGATCCGTTCCTCTTAGTTTGTTATTGGAGTTCAATTATGCTTGCCACAGCCTTGATCTTGGCTCCACCCCTAATGTCTCCTGGCTCCACCCCCAAAGACTCCTGGCTCCACCCCCAAAGTCCCCAGATATTTCTTGAATTGGACTTGGCAACCCTACTTGAAGCGAACCTGGAACGCTACAGGCAACCAGTGAAGCGTTGCCAGCGCAGGCTGAATGTGCTCCCGTGAAGCCACTGTGTTGGACTGGATAGGCAATTGGCCTGATCCAACATGGCTTCTCTTATGTCCTTAGTGGGTGAATACTCTCAAGACAAGCTGGAGCCCAGAACAAAGTGACTGGGAAGGGTTTAACCACTGCAGATGGCTCCCCCACAGGCTGGAAGGACTGGGCAAGAGCTCTGCCCGAGCAGCCAGCCGAGGGGAAGGGAGAGAGAGGCCTCAGACCTCTCCAGGTCAAGGCACAGGGGCTGCTGGAGGGAGCAGGAGGAGGCAGTGAGGGGGCAGAGGTCCTCAGCTCCTTTCTGGCTGCTGTGCTGAAATGGCTAAAAGGGAAGAAACAGAAACTGGACCCTGGGAAGATCCAAGCAGTACTGGTTGGGAAAGCAAAACTCTTAAAGCAGGGGTGGCCAAACTTGCTTAATACAAGAGCCACATTGAATATATGCCAGATGTCTGAGAGCCTCAAGACATGAACGTCAGATGTTTGAGAGCAGCAAGGAAGGAAGGAAAGCAGGTAAATAGGGGGGGGGGGAGGAGGGATAGAGAGATTGGAAAAAAAACAACTTTAACTTTAAATGCATTCTCCAAGCTGCTGGCTGGCTTGGCTTAAACAGACAACTGCCTTTTCCAAGCCAGTGGGGGCTTTGAAAGCCACACAATATGCGTGAAAGAGCCACATGTGGCTCCCGAGCCACAGTTTGGCCACCCCTGTCTTAAAGGATACTCTGTTCCTCACTTTCAGTGGGGTTCTGCTAATCCTTGTCCACTCAGTTAAGAGTCTTGATGTACTGGATCCAACTTATTGCTGGAGAAGCAAGTAAATGCAGTTGCAAAAAAGGCTTTCTCCCAACTCAGCCTTAGCTGGAAAAATGGCCCCTTCCCTTGCTATAGTTGATCTGGCAACCAGGATCCATGCCACAATGACATCATAGAGTTGGAAGGGACCTCCAGGGTCATCTAGTCCAACCCCCTGCACAATGCAGGAAACCCACAAACACCTCCCCCTAAATTCACAGGATGTCAGATGGCCATCTAGCCTCTGTTTAAAAACCTCCAAGGAAGGAGAGTAGATGAGATTGGTCTCCCCACAAAACCAATTCCAAAACTCCAGCTGGTGCACAAAACTGAATTGCTCTACAGGACTTTTCTAACCAATAATAGGGTACTAATTTACAAAGTTAATTAGGGTTGCCAATCCCCAGGGGGGGCGGGGGCAGGTTTGGAGGCCTGCTTCAGGGTCATCAGAAGGAAGGGGGGTGGGGAATGCCTGCAAGGCACTCTGTTATTCCCTCTGGAGATTGATTCCCATAAGGCAGTGGCTCCCAACCTTTTTGGCACCAGGGACCGGTTTCGTGGAAGACAATTTTTCCACAGACCGGTGTGGGGTGGGTGCTGGGGGTTTTGCCACCCCAGGTTGCCTCCCATGAAGGTCTTTAAATGAGAGGCAGGTGAAAGTTGTTGCCATGCTGTCCCTTCTGCCCGTCTGGGACCCAGGCAGATGTAAGATGTGGTGCTTCGAAGCGAGGCTGTGCGACCTCTTTCATCTGTCCAGGTCCTGGGCAGGCAGAAGGGGCGGTGCAGCCCCTCTGCCTCGCTTTGCAGCCTGGTTGCTAACAGGCCACGGACTGGGGGTTGGGGACCCCTGCCATAGGGTATAATGGAGAATTAATCCGTGGGTATCTGGGGCTCTGGGGGAGCTGTTTCTTAAGGTTGAGGCACCAAATTTTAGCATAGCATCCAGTGCTTCTCCTTAAAAGATCCCCCAAGTTTCACAAAGATTGAACCAGGGGGTCCAATTTGATGAGCCCCAAAAGAAGGTGCCCCTATCCTTCATTATTTCCAGTGGAGGGAAGGCATTTAAGGGTGTGTGGTCCTTAGGGTTTGTAGAATCTTTCGGGCTCAAGTGCCGTGTTCTACTGGAGAAAGTGGTCCCTTTAAATGGGATGGCCTTTGGAGTTCAATTGTGGTTGCCACGATCCTGCTCCTGGCTCCACCCCCAATGTCTCCTGGCTCCACCCCCAAAGTCCCCAGATATTTCTTGAATTGCATCTGGCAACCTTAAAGTTAATCAGATAAATCATTAGGCCACATGGTGGCCTAAATTACTGTGTTTAGTTTGCAGTAAATTGGATCCACTCTATTATGTCATCCTGCACCATTTCATTGGTCACGTTAACATTTATGCTTTCCAGCAGTACTGCTTTTTCAAATTTCTACCACCCGAATTTTAAGGCATAGTTTATTGAATGTATTGATGACGTTATTGAGCCCCGTTGACTGCAATTAACGTATATAAATAAAATAATGCAAATATCCCTCTCCACCTGTAAACAGCAGATGTGGGGTAGTGGAGGGGGGGTGGGGACTGGCCAGAAGGCGTAGTATTTGGGCAGCCACTCAGAACTGATCCATTCCTCCCCTGTGACAGCGCCTGGGACTTCTTTCCTGGGCCTCCCTCCCAAGTCCTGGGCTGAGAATTCATTTTAGGGTTGCCAAGTTCAATCCAAGAAATATCTGGGGACTTTAGGGTGGAGCCAGGAGACTTTGGGGGTGGAGCCAGGCGCAAGGTTCTGACAAGCATAATTGCACTCCAAAGGCTGTTTTGGCCATCACCTTTAAAGGAACTGCACACCTTTTAAATGCCTTCCCTCCATTGGAAATAATGAAGGATAGGGGCACCTTCTTTGGGGGCTCATAGGATTGGACCCCCTGGTCCAATCGTTTTGAAATTTGGAGGGAATTTTGTGGAGAGGCACTGGATGCTATGCTTTAAATTTGGTGCCTCTACCTAAAAAAAACAGGCCGCCCAAGAGCAACAGGTACCCGCAGATCATTTCATTATACCCTATGGGAATCGGTCTCCATAGGGGATAATGGAGTGCCCAGTAGACATTTCCCTCTCCCCACCCCGCTTTCTGATAACCCTGATGCGGGGGGGGGGGGGAGCCTCCAAACCGGGGGATCCCCTGCCCCCACCAGAGGATTGGCAACCCTAATTCATTTCGATTTCCAAAATTCAGACCCCGCCCCCTCCTCTCAGCCCCTGCAAGGACCACCACCGGGGGCTAACAAAGGAAACCACCCATCAGGGAAAAAATCATGTTTTAAAAGTGTTAAACCCGCTCCAGCTACAGGATAGTAGAAGTGCCTGCCTTCCAAGGCTGCAACGACTTACTTGAGAGTAACCCTTCCCAGGCTCCACTGAAAGGCTTTTCTCTAGGTCTGCAGCCCACACACACCTCTCGACCTCCCTGTTCTCCTCCTCCCCAATGCAGATACAAACACGCCCCCCCTTGCTCGGCCTCTCTAGCAAAGGCTCAGCTGCTTTAACCCTTGCGGAGCTGCAGGCAAAGGCGGGGGGGAGGAAAGAGAGGCTTTTCCTGCTCTCCCCGTCGAGAGGATATCCTCCGGGGCAGGGGTGGCCAGACTTGCTTAACAATAACATAAGAGCCACATTGAATAAACATCATGTTCGAGAGCCGCAAAGACATCAACGTCAGATCTTTGAGATCTGGAAGGCAGGCAGACAGGCCTGGGGGGGCAGGGAGAGATGGAAAGAAAACAACTTTAAATGCATTGTCATAGCTGTTGACTGGCTTGGCTTGAAGAAGTAATTTAAAGAGAGAAATGCCTGCTCCAAGCCAGCCAATGGGGTAGGGGCGGCTTTGAGAGCCACACAATATGTGTGCAAGAGCCACATGTGGCTCCCGAGCAGCAGTTTGGCCACCCCTGCTCTGGCGGATGAACTCAAAGGACCAGCAGGATTGCAAACCTCTGGACTACCTTGTAATGCTTTCTAAGTCTGGCTGCTTTCAAGCTGTGGTGCTGGAGAACAATCTTGAGAGTCCCTTGCAGTCCTCTGCAAGAAGATCCAATCAGTCAGTCGTAAGGGAAATCAACCCTGACTTTTCCCTGGAAGGTCAGATGCCGAAACTGAAGCTCAAATACTTTGGCCACCAAATGGAGATGGGAGCGCTTCCTGGGGAAGACCCTGAAGCTGGGAAAGACAGAAGGCAAAAGAAGAAGGGGATGGCGAAAGAGGAGATGGCTGGACAGCGTTACTGATTTAACTAACATGAACTTGAGCAGACGGTGGCAGGGCCGGATCTAGGGGAGGGGGGGCAGAAGGGGGTGCTTGCTCCGGGCGCTGACAGTGGGGGGGCGCCAAATTGGGTATGGAGTCCACTGTATTCTATGGGACCATAAGATAGAATGGCACATAAGGGGGCACCATTTTTACATTTTGCCCCCCCCCCTCAAAAAACATGTAGATCCAGTCCTGAATGGTGGAAGACAGGAGGGCCTGATGGTGTGACTTTGTCCATGGGGGTCACAAAGCATCATACTCTACTATGCAACTGAACAACAACAAAAAGGGCTATCCCAGGGGTGCCAAACTCATTTGTTATGAGGACCAGATCTGACATAAATGAGACCTTGTCGGGTCAAGCCCTTGGCCATGTATGTTCCTATTCAAGATTAGGTAAAAAAAAAAGGTAAAGGTAGTCCCCTGTGCAAGCGCCAGTCGTTTTTGACTCTGGGGTGACGTTGCTTTCACAGCGTTTTCACGGCAGACTTTTTATGCACTTTACCAACCTCGGAAGGATGGAAAGCTGAGTCAACCTGGAGCCGGCTACCTGAAACAGCTTCTGCTGGAATCGAACTCAGGTTGTGAGCAGAGGACTTCGACTGCAGTACTGCAGCTTTACCACTCTATAAACTTTTTAAAGGAAGCAAACAAAATCTTAAAATATGGCTAAAACTTGTAGGTCTTTAAAGTACTTTCTTTGTATTTCTCCAATGGGATCCAGGCTGTTTCCTTCCTTTCTCAAAGGACCTGGAGGGGAGCCTCAGCCAATAGAAGGAAGAGAGGCTTGGCTCAGCAGCTCTGCTGTGCGATTGAGCTTGGCAAAGCAAGCTCTGTCTCCACCCCCCCCCCTTTCCTTCCCAAGAGAGGAGCCTCAGCCAATGCAGAAAACAGAGGTTTTTCTCTGTAGCTCTTGTGCAATGGAACAAGGCTGGCAAAGCAAGCTGTGATGCTGAAGGAAGCAAGAGAGAGAGAATAGGAAGCAGATGACTGCCAGTTGCTTGGGGGGCTGATAGGAGCTCTCTGGAGGCCTGATTCGACCCCCATGTTTGACACCCCTGGGCTAGCCTGTCATCCTTTTGAGTAAGTCCCCTTTGCTCGTCTGCAGCACTGAAAGGGTTAAAATGAGCGAGCTGCTTCCTAGAGAGGCGGAGCAAGGAGGGAGGGAGAGGTAAAGGTCGGAGGGAGGGGGGCAGAGATTTCGCTTCTGAATGGCCAGAGAGACCAGGGAGGGCTTCTGATGTGCGACAGCCTGCAAAAGCCTTGCAGGAGGATCCCGGGAAGGTTTGCTCACGAGTAAGCCATTGGTGGAGCGCAATGAGCTTGTCAGTCCTCTTGGGAGAGGGCAATGCGGCTATGGAGTGTTTTTGACGGGGAGTTTGTATTTTAGGGCTGCCATTCTCCAGGTGAGGGCATGGGATCCCTCGGTTTGGAGGCCTGAAGGGGGGGGGGCTTCAGGGTCATCAGAAAACGTGGTGGGGGGGAGGGAAATGTCTGCTGGGAACGCCATTATTTCCTATGCAGACCGATTATAGGGTATAATGGAAAATTGATCCTTGGGTATCTGGGGCTCTCGTAGGGCTGTTTATTGAGATAGAGGCACCAAAATTTCAGCATAGTATCCAGTGTCTCTCTTCAAAAAACACTCCGAATTTCAAAAGGATTGGACCAGGGGGTCCAATTATGTGAACCCCCAAAGAAGGTGCCCCTATCCTTCATTATTTCTAACGTAGAGAAGGCATTTAATGTGATAGCCAGAACTCCCTTTGGAGTTCAGTTGTGCTTGTCACACCATTGCTCCTGGCTTCACCCCCAAAGTCTCCTGGCTCCGCCCTCAAAGTTACCAGATATTTCTTGAATTGGACTTGGCAACCCTAATTACTTTTAAAATATAATAGGGTGCATTCATGCGGAATAATGTGTTTTGCAGCTGGATTTTTTACAGTACAAGAATAGCAAAAATCCAGTTACAAAACACATTATTTGGTGCTGTGTGAATGAACCGTTAAATAGTGTGAAATAGTCCAGCAGGGTGTAGGAGTTGCTCTTTATGGGCTGGCTCCTGCAAAGATTTATTCACCAGTAAGTCGTGGGGTGATACGTTTTCCTTCGAGGTTTTGCTCTGTAGCTCCTGTGTGATTGAGCAGGCCTGGCAAAGCAAGTTGAAATGCAGAAGGAAGCAAGAGAGAGGGAGAAGGAAGCAGACGAGCCAGCTGCTTGGGGGCCTCATAGGAGCCTTCCGGGGGCATGATTCGGCCCCTGAGCTGCATGTTTGGCACCCCTGGTCTAGGGCCAGCCCTGGTGATGCCCCCCCCCCTCTGCAGATTCAGTGCCTCCCGCTGATCCTGTGTAGCCCAGCAGACCTGTGCCCTGTGCTGGGGAGGTGACCCCCCACCTCTTCCCGTCAGCTGGCTGCTTGGGCAGAGCTTTTGCCTACTGCTTCTGGTCTGTTGAGGAGATGGAAGAGGCTTTCCCAGTCCTTTTGTCCTGGGTTTTAGTTCACTTTGAGATTTAGCTCCCAGGACAGACTGATCCCTAATCATTGGAGGCCAATATTATAGCATGCACAGCAGGCTTATATATATATATATATTATTTCGTAAATTTATTATATATATATTATTTCATAAGTTTATAATCTGCCCTTTCCCATAGTGGACTCAGGGCAGATTCCAATATGGTAAAACAATTAAAAAACAACAATCAAACAGGTAAACAACAGAACAGTTGAACAGTTAAAACAGATTAAGAAATAAAAACAGTTAAGCCATTAGCTCAGAATTAATTTTAAGGCGGCATGGATGGTGTGGACACATAAATTAAGACATGCTTGTCACAGCTTAGGCATCCAAAAGATGTCAATTGGATCGGCCCGATTTTTAGCAATCAGTGCTGGGAGGCCAGTTTGATGGTGTAATAAGATAAGGACACCCACCTGCCTCAGCCATAGGCCTGGCGGAACAGCTCCATCTTACAGGCCCTCCGGAATGGCAACAAATCCGGTAGGGCCTGAACCTCCATAGAGAGCTGATTCCACCAGGTTGGGGCCAGGGCTGAAAAAGCCCTGGCGCTGGTCGAGGCAAGCCGGACGTCCCTTGAGCCAGAGATGGTCAAAAGATGTTGACTGGCCAATTGTAATGACCTCTGGGGTCTAGATTAAATAGAGATAGTGTATTTTCCTGAAAGATTAAAAAGTCCATGTCATTTAAAAGCTTGATACATAATATGACACGATGACTTTAATCCTGAAATGCAAATTGCAATAAGAATGGTGCTTCTGATCCACTAGGACAATTCTTAGATGTCTCTTGACCAGTGTCAAGAGACCAGCTTCATTCTCTGGGTTTCTTTCTGCCTTTTTTATATCAGATCAGATTTTATTAACGGCCCATGGCCAGCATATATAGATGCTGCAACAATCACTCAGAAGAGAATAATAAAACCATAAAAAGATTTGTAAAAGTAAAGGTAGTTCCCTGTGCAAGCACCAGTCGTTTTGGACTCTGGGGTGACGTTGCTTTCACAACGTTTTCACAGCAGACTTTTTACGGGGTAGTTTGCCTTCCCCAGTCATCTACACATTCCACCCCCCCAGCAAGCTGGGTACTCATTTTACCGACCTCAGAAGGCTGGAAGGCTGAGTCGACCTGGAGCCGGCTACCTGAGCCAGCTTCCGCTGGGATCGAACTCAGGTCGTGAGCAGAGGGCTCCAACTGAAGTACTGCAGCTTTACCACTCTGCACCACAGGGCTCTTATAAAAAGATTAAAACAGTCTAAAATTAAATACACAGATTTACAGCTGTAGTAAGACACTTAAGCAAACCAAGTTCCCACATTTCCATGAGAAACATAGATGGAGTGCAATTTTATCGCTTGAGTGCAAAATTTCACTATTTTCTTAGTAGTCTCTGTGTTCTCATCAGAAAGAAATTTGCTAACGGTCTTTTCATCTGAGCTTTTGGGAACTTTTGGTAATATTGGAGAAATAGAGGTCAAATGAATTTCATTATATATTGAGCAATGGAGTAAGACATGTGGTGTTCACAGCAGCATTACAGGGGCAAATTCTCTCAGCTTGAGGGATTTTGTTATATCTACCTTCAATGCCTGTTGATGGCAATACTGCAAGCCTTTTTGAAATCTTTTCCTCTCTTGTCTTCCTAGTCAAGTGAGTAATGTTATCTTTCCACAGTCGAAGGTAACCAAAGAGGTGGGAAAGGAGATGGAAGAGGAGAACTTGGAATAGGCAAGAGATCCAGAAAAGGTCCCCATCCCTCCAGGCAGGAAGTGGTGTTGAATATTCAGAAAGAGCTGCTCCAGAGATCATGGCTCAGGACACTAAGACCGCGGATGTACGCAGCCAATGGTTCAGGCAGTTCTGTTACCAGCAGGCCAGTGGGCCACAAGAGGTTTGCAGTCAGCTCCATGGACTTTGCAACCTCTGGCTGGAGCCAGAGAGGCACAGCAAGGAGCAGATCCTGGACCTGGTGATTCTGGAGCAGTTCCTAACCATCCTGCCTCAGGAAATGCAGCGCTGGGTCAGAGGATGTGGGCCAGAGACCTGTTCCCAGGCGGTGGCCCTGGCTGAAGATTTCGTCCTGAGTCAAGCAGAGAAGAAGAGGCAGGCAGAACAGGTGAGGGAGTTTCATTCATTCACTTCAAACAACATCCTTATCCTAAGGATTCCCTGCCAGATGTTTCTGCCTGTAGATAATTCACTTGGCTGGGAGAAAAAATCTCATCCCTGTGGGTGGACCTGTTTTCCTGATTCTTATCCCTGTGGGTGAACCAACTCTGCTGGTCAACACAGAACATAAGAGAAGCCATGTTGGATCAGGCCAACAGCCCATCCAGTCCAACATTCTGTGTCACACAGTGGCCAAAAGACAGGTGCCATCAGGAGATCCACCAGTGGAGCCAGAACTCCAAAAGCTCACCTCCCAACACCAAGAATACAGAGCATCACTGCCTCGGATAGGTGTGAGGAGTCTGGGAATGGGGCAGGATTAGCCTCCTCGGTCTGTTGCATTCCTTCTCTTACCCATCTCTTTTTCTTCTCTTTCAGATGCAAAGACCACCAGTGAAGATGGAAGCAAAGTTCTCTGAGGCAGAAGGAGCTCCATTGGAGGAAGAGCACAAGGAGGAGGCCCAGGAACATTCCCAAGATGTCCTCTCACATGGTAACTGACCCGCATGCCTGGATGGGATTAGGGCACACAGTGAAGTTGTTGTGTAGAAGATTTAGGACATGGGGTGGGGGGAAGGAAACACTGCTGCACACAACACAGAGTGCTGCACACAACTTCTGGGACTCAGGGCCATAGGATGCAGTGATGGTCACACACTTGGAGGGTTAGGGTTCATAAGAGAACATAAGAGAAGCCATGTTGGATCAGGCCAGTGGCCTGTCCAGTCTAAAACCAGGTGCCATCAGGAGGTCCATCAGTGGGGTAAGAACTCCAGAAGCCCTTCCACTGCTGCTGCCTCGCTCCAGCACCAAGAATATAGAGCATCATTTGTCCCAAAGAGAGTTCCACCTATTTGTGGGAGGCTATTGATTAGGTTTCTCCATTTTAAATACTTAGGGGTCTGGTTTGACCAGAGATTAACTTGGTCAGTGCAAGCTTCTCATGTTAAAAGACTGCTGCAGCAGCATCACATAATTCAAATGGAATGTATAAATCAAACATATAAATAAAAATCGTCTGGTTTCTTTTATCTATCAGGGGCTCTGTACATCCCAGCCACCGTCAAACTGTTTAATGCCAAGGTAGCTGTGCAAAGTTTATATGGAACTGGTATCTGGATTGACAAAATAAGGGGAGTCCTTCGATTCAGTTCTTCTTAAATCCTATCTCCCATCTATGGAGTCTCTGGATTGTGTATTGAGGGTAGCCTTAAAAATGCATTTTGGCTTTATTATGTACATGATTTTTTTGTTTGCTTGCTTGTTTGTTTTTCCCTTTCCCTTTCCCCTTCCTTTTCTGAGAAGTTAGTTCATCCTGTGCATTCCATGCATTCTATAAGCTGAGCTCTTTTGAACTCTGTCAGTGTGTATTCTATGTGTAGGGAGTTTACTATGCAGCTTTTTATTTTGATCATATTGTCTCGTTGTTGTGTCTCCCTCTTGAACTTTGCCTGTCTGAATCTGATCCTAGGATAATGGTATAGATGCATTATTATAGGGTTTTGTCTGGGGAGAGGGGGATTTTGTGAATATTTGACTGCACTTGTATATCGTTTTTAAAAGTTTAAAAGAGTGCAAAAGATGTATTAGGGTAACCAATTCTTGAATCTCAGCCCTGTTGAAGGCGTTCTCCCTTAAAGTTAAAATTATACACTCAGATATCCAAGAGAGATACATAGACTTAGTCAGGGAGGACTCTTGCCCCTGGGATAAACTTGTCTAGCAATGACTACAGTTCCTCAATCTTTCCTTGGATTCCCATTATTCATTTATCAGACAGGGAGGAATAAGAATGATTTTAAAATTTCTACTTAAATACAGTTACAGGAGAATGTGTAGGACATTATGTGTTTGTTTTAGTCAAATCATTGACATTCTAGCACCTAGAGAGCTCCCCAGTTACTGCTCATATTTGACTATTCCTTGCTATCCCCTGTGCAAGCACCAGTCGTTTCCGACTCTGGGGTGACGTTGCTTTCACAATGTTTTCATGGCAGACTTTTCACGGGGTGGTTTGCCATTGCCTTCCCCAGTCATCTACACTTTCTCCCAAGCAAGCTGGGTACTCATTTTACCAACCTTGGAAGGATGGAAGGCTGAGTCAACCTGGAGCCGGCTACCTGAAACCAGCTTCTGCCGGAATTGAACTCAGGTCGTGAGCAGAGAGTTCAGACCACAGTGCTGCAGTACTGTTGCTTTACCACTCTGTGCCACAGGACCGCTGTATTTAACTGTATTTAATGCTATAGGCATGCCTTTATGGCACACTTTAATGCCCGATGAGCTAGAGCAGGGGTCCTCAACCCCCAGGCCATGGACCAGTACCAGTCCGTGGCCTGTTAGCAACCGGGCCTTGAGTTGTATAATTATTTCATTATATATTACAATGTAGTCATAAGAAGAAGAAGAAGAAAATGACAACATTGGATTTATATCCTGCCCTCCACTCTGAATTTCAGAGTCTCGGAGTGGCTCACAATCTCCTTTACTTTCCCCCCCTCCACAACAGACACTCTGTGAGGTGGGTAGGGCTGAGAGAGCTCTCCCAAAAGCCCCCCTTTCAAGGACAACTCTGCAAGAGCTATGGCTGACCCAAGGCCATTCCAGCAGCTGCAAGTGGAGGAGTGGGGAATCAAACCCGGTTCTCCCAGATAAGAGTCTGCACGCTTAACCACCACTCCAAACTAATAGAAACAAAGTACACAATTGTATCATCCCGAAACCCCTCCGTCCATGGAAAAATTGTCTTCCACAAAACTGGTTCCTGGTGCCAAAAAGGTTGGGGACCACCGAGCTAAGAGTATTGTAAGGGAGGAAGGAAGCAGTCTTGCTGGCATGTTTTGAAAAACAGGGAAAATGTTCTCAGAACACACATTTTCAGTGCACTCCTCAAATGGCTTTCTTGGAGTAAACTCAAACTCCAATAGAACAAAGTTTGTGTCCAGTGGTGCCTTTAAGACCAACAAAGTTAAACACAGAATAAGCTTTTGTGTTCATGCACACTTCTTCAGAAGCCATGAAATGGAAATTACCAATCCATACACATAGGTAGAGAGTGAGCAGCAAAGTAGCATAATGAAGTTTAAGAGATTCAAGGACCAAAGAACAAATAAACCAGTTTATATGGCTGTCATTTATTTGGGTTTAATTCTGTGGGGAAACATAGTAAAGGAAATAAATATGTCGGAATTGGAGATGGAAGGGCAGATGTGTCCCTAACTGTGGAATGCTGAGAGTAATTCACTGAGATCCTGCATTATGCTCTATCCGTCCCCTCACAAACATGAAGGCCACCATGAACATGGTCCCAATATCAGTGGGGCCTTAAAACCGTCCACATTCCTGCCCACACACTGAGGGTACTTTCACATATACGAAATAATGCAGTTTGGTATCCATTTGCAAGTGGATTTTGCCATTTCACACAGTAAATCCAGTTCCAAAGTGGAGTGATAGTGGATTGAAAGTGAAGTATTTAGTGTAAGTGCCCTGAGAAAAGGTGCTGTCCAAAAAGATTTCAGATTTGGAAAATAGTACAACAAAAGGGAGGGGGAGTACAGAAGGTGGCCAATTTGGGGTTGAGGTCATGAGAATGATTGTCTTCACAGAAGGAGTCTAAGTCTCCTTTGACCAGTGGAAATTCACCCATTTATGCAGCCATTTAAAAAAAAAAAACAAGCAAAAAGAGCCAGTTTGGTGTAGTGGTTAAGTGTGCGGACTCTCATCTGGGAGAACCAGGTTTGAATTCCGACTCCTCCACTTGCACCTGCTGGAATGGCCTTGGGTCAGCCATAGCTTTTATAGGAGTTGTCCTTGAAGGGGCAGATGCTGTAAGAGCTCTCTTAGCCCCACCTACCTCACAGGGTATCTGTTGGGGGGGGGAAGGTGAAGAAGATTGTAAACCGCTCTGAGACTCTGAGATTGAGAGTAAATCCAATATCATCTTCATCTTCAAACAATCCTGCAGTGCCATCTACTGGCAGAAGATATGTTTGTCTTAATAACTTTCTTTAATTTCATACTTTTTTACAAATTTGCCCAAAAAAAACCTACTGAAGAATGAAAAGATGCTGGGTTAGAGTAGATAACTGTGGAGGTCCCTTCCAACTTTATGATTCTATTTTTCCAGTTATCATGGCTCAGGACACTAAGACTGCAGATGTACGCAGCCAGTGGTTCAGGCAGTTTCATTACCAGAAGGCTGATGGACCACAAGAGGTTTGCAGCCAGCTGCATGGACTTTGTAACCACTGGCTGAAGCCGGAGAGGCACACCAAGAAGCAGATCCTGGACCTGGTGATCCTGGAGCAGTTCCTGGCCATCCTGCCCCAGGAAATGCAGTGCTGGGTCAGAGGGTGTGGGCCGGAGACCAGTTCCCAGGCAGTGGCCCTGGCCGAAGGTTTCCTCCTCAGTCAGGAAGAGAAGAAGCAGGCAGAGCAGGTGAGAAAGTTTCACTGATTCAATTCAAGCAACAACTTTATCCTAAGGATTCCCTGCCAGATGTTTCTGCCTGTGGATAATTCACTCAACCACAGAGAAAACTGATTCTATTACCTGTAGGTCGGGGCTGGCCAAACTGTGGCTAAGAAGCCACATGTGGCTCTTTCTCAGATATTGTGCGGCTCTCAAAGCCCCCACCACCCCATCGGCCAGCTTGGAGAAGGCATTTATCTCTTTAAATCACTGTGCCAAGCCAGCCAGCGGCTTGGGGAACGCATTTAAAGTTGCTTTCTTTCCACCTCTCTCTTTTATTCCCCATCTATTTTCCTTCCTTCTTTCCTTTCTTCTTTCCTTCCTACCTTCCAACTAGCTTTCAGACATCTGACATTCACATCTTGTGGCTCTCAAACATCCGATGTTTAATCTATGTGGCTCTTACATTAAGCAAGTTTGTCCACCCCTTCTGTAGGTGAACCTATGCTGGTTGACGCAGGTGTGAGGAATCTGGGAGTGGGGCAAGATTAGTCGCCTCAGCCTGTTCCATTCCTTCTTTTACCCATTTACTTTTCTTCTCATTTCAGATAAGGGGACCATCAGTGAAGATGGAAGCAAAGTTTTCTGAGGCAGAAGGAGCTCTGTTGGAGGAAGGGCGCAGGGAGGAGGCTCAGGAATGTTCCCAAGATGTCCTCTCACATGGTAACTAACCCTCATGCCTGGATGGGATTAGGGCACACAGTGAAGTTGTTGTGTAGAAGATTTAGGACTGGGCAGGGGAGGAAACACTGCTGTACACAACACAGAGTACATTTCTGGGACTCAGGACCATAGGATGTAGTGATGGTCACACACCTGGAGGGGGATTAGATAGATTCATAAGAGAACATAAGAGAAGTCATGTTGGATCAGGCCAGTGGCCCGTCCTGTCCAACACTGGGTCACACAGTGGCCAAAAAAACAGGTGCCATCAGGAGCTCCACCAGTGGGGCAAAAACTCCAGAAGCTCTCCCACTGCTCCCCCCACCCCAGCACCAAGAATACAGAGCATCACTTGTCCCAAAGAGAGTTCCATCTATTTGTGGGACGCTATTGATGAGGTTCCCCCATTTTAAATACGAAGAAGAAGAAGTCTGCAGATTTATACCCCACCCTTCTCTCTGAATCAGAGACTCAGAGCAGCTTACAATCTCCTATATCTTCTCCCCACACAACAGACACCCTGTGAGGTGGGTGGGGCTGAGAGGGCTCTCACAGCAGCTGCCCTTTCAAGGACAACTCCTACGAGAGCTATGGCTAATCCAGCAGCTGCAAGTGGAGGAGTGGGGAATCAAACCCGGTTCTCCCAGATAAGAGTCTGCATACTTAACCACTACACCAAACTTAGGGGTCTGGTTTGCCCAGAGATCAACTTGGTCAGTAGTGAAAGGTGCTCATGTTATAAGATTGGATGCTCATGTTATAAGATTGGCTACAGCAGCATCAAATATTACCTGTGGTTTCTTTTATTCATCTGGGGGCTCAGTGTATCCCAGCTGCCATCGAACTGTTTAACACTAAGGTGGTCGTGCAAAGTTTATCTGGCTCTGGCATCTGGAGATGAAATAGATTGAGTTATTCTTCGATTCAGTTATTCTTAAATCCTGTTTTCTGTCTGCAGAATTCCAAATCGTGTAGTTGGGGTAGCCCTCCAAGCTGTATTAGGGTAACCATCTCTGGAAACTCAGTTGAAGGTTTTCCCCCTTAAAGTTAAAATTATACTCTCCGACCTCCAAGAGAGATTCCTAGACTTAGTCAGAGGGGACTCTTATGTTCCCCTTTGGGATAAACTTGTCCAGCAATGACTACAGTTGCTCACTCTTTCCTTGGATTCCAGTTATTCATTTACCGGGCAGGGAGGCATAAAAATGAGTAAGAAATGTCTATTTAAGTGTGATTATAACATACAGTCTGTAGAGCACAACGTGTATGTTCTACTAAATTTGTTGGTATTCTTCCACCTGAAGAGCTCCCTGATTACTGCTCATATTGGACTGTTCCTCACTATAGAAGATTACAACCCAAGAGTTCCACAGAAACTAGAGGTTATCAAAAAAAATACCAAACTGTGGACTAATAACAAACAACTAGAAGTACTCATAAATTGTAGCTTATAATTTCTAATTTTTCAAGGTGCATATTTTTACAAAGTGTGTAGTCATTTTGAAGTGCTAGACAATCATACAAAACTTAAATACGTTTCCAACACATTTATAAGCACACAAAAGTCTGTCACAAATGACTTCCACAACAGTTTCCTATACGAGTATAGGAAACTGTTGTGGAAGTCATTTGTGATGGAGTTCTGTATGCTTATAAATGTGTTAAAATGTATATATAAGATTCATATGATTGTCTAGCACATTAAAATTACTCTGCACTTTGTAAAAATATGCACCTTGAAAAATTAAAAATGATGTGCCACAATTTACAAGTACTTGTTACTGATTCTAGTTGTTCGTAATTAGTCCACGGTTTGGTATTTTGTTCCTCACTATAGGCATGCACTGTTGGCATTTCTTTAATGCACTGCCATCTAGAGTACTGCAAGGGAGGTACCTTAAGATACCCTACTCTGATAGAATATGCATCTGTAGTGCAGGTAGCATAGGCACCCTGTATCATGCGACCTTTGAACGGAATCATTGTTCTGAGCTTAGAAATCTTTTAATTCATCTTTTGCTCCAACATATAAATCATTGAGAAGCCATGATCTCTTTTATTAGTAGATAATAGCAGACTGATCACTCTTTTCGCTGTGAAATTTTATGCATCTCTGATAGATTTTGGCAGCCATTCAAATTGAGTCTAGCTTTTTCTGTATTTTAATAATCTGCTCAAAATACATTGAGAAGCAGTATGAGATAGAGAGATTCATGGAAGGCAATTCCACTCTTATTGTCATGAATTAAAATAGTCATATCCAGGGGTCGTTTTCTAGAAAAAATAGGTGGTGGAGCTGATTAGCATAACTCATTGGCATATGCCACCCCCCACCAGCCAAAACAGTACTTGAGGGCCTGACCAGGGAAAAGATCTGACTAGCAGCTCAGGTTGAGTGGAAGGGGGAGAGAAGCTCTGACAGAGGAAGCAAAAGCAAAAAGGCACACTATTGGTCAAGAGTGCTTGGCCTCTTGCGTGAGTATTGATTGGATCTCTCTCCTTATTCCAGCCGAGGATGTCAAAGAGACAACTGAGGAATCTGATGGGTTCTCATTGAAAAGAGATGAGGCAGAAGAGTCTGAATGTAACTTCCGGAATCAAGAGAGGCAGGAAGGAAACCATGAAGAGGAGAGGAGGGAAAAAGCCATTCCTTGCCAAGAAGGGGATTTCCATAAAGTAATTTACATGGCGGAAGAAACAAACAAATGCTTGGACTGGAGACTGAATTTCTCAGATCAAACTCAACATGATCTCGATTTGCAAAAGCACCCTGAGAAGAAGGCCCATAAGTGCTTGCAGTGTGGAAAGAGCTTCCTTTGTGGAGAAGAGCTCATGAAACACCAAAGGATTCATATAAAAGAGAAAGTGTATAGCTGCTCAGACTGTGGCAAAGGTTTTTCAGAGAAATCAAGCCTTGTTCAACACCAGAGAGAGAGTTCCCACCATTCAGGAGGGGAGTCATTTATCTGCTCAGAGAGTGGAAAGAAGTTCTCAGATTGGAAGGCACATAAATGCTTTCCATGTGGAAAGTATTTCAACTGCAGATCACAGCTCCTTTTGCACCAAAGAACCCACACGGGGGAGAAACCTTTTGAATGCTTAGAGTGTGGGAAGAGATTCAGTCACAGTGTCAGCCTTCAAGAGCATCGAAGAATCCACACAGGGGAGAAACCTTTTGAATGCTCTGAGTGTGGAAAGAGATTCAGACACAATATCAGCCTTCAGCGGCATCTAAGAAGCCACAGAGGCGAAAAACCTTTTGAATGCTCAGAATGTGGAAAGAGATTCAGTCAGAGTGTCAGTCTTCAACAGCACGAAATAATCCACACAGGGGAGAAACCTTTTGAGTGCTCAGAGTGTAAAAAGAAATTCAGTTGGAGTGGCAGCCTTCAGCGGCATTTAGGAACCCACACAGGGGAAAAGCCTTTTGAATGCTCAGAGTGTGGAAAGAGATTCAGTCAGCGTGGCAATCTTCAAAGACATCTAAGAACCCACACAGGGGAGAAACCTTCTGAGTTCTCAGAGTGTGGGAAGAGAGTCAGACAGAGTAGCAGCCTTCAACGGCATCTAAAAGGCCACACAGGCGAGAAATCTTTTGAATGCTCGGAATGTGGAAAGAGATTTCAGTGCAGGGTCTATCTTCAAAGGCATCAAAAAACCCACACAGGGGAGAAACCTTTCAAATGCTCAGAGTGTGGGAAGAGCTTTAAAGGCCATCTTCAAAGGCATCTAAGAACCCATGCAAGGGAGAATCCAGTGATGCCCTTGGTCCCAGACTTGTCAGCTGGAAACGTCTTCAACGGCATCTAAAAAGCCACACAGGAGAGAAATCTTGTGGGAAGGAAAGGAACAAAAACAACTGTGCACACGAACAGTAGAAAAATAAACTTGTTTACAAATTTGATGAATTTAGTTTCATTATTACATAGAACTATTTTTTTTACAATACATGAACACACTCTCAGGTGCAAGGAACAAACTGGAGCTTGTGCCAGAAAGAGATTCTTGTTATAACTTCATGTTGTGCATTGAAATGTGAAGGATATGAACATTTGGAAGTTTGCTATGGAACGACTCCTGAGGAAACCTATCTGTGAAACACTATCCTGAGATGGCTGAAGTGTTGAGTGGAGTGATTAATCTTTTGGTTGTGAAAATTATCATTCCGCGAGTAGGTCAAGTTGGAATTTCACTTCTTTCTATATCCAGAGCTTCGATGTGACCTTTAAGTGACTCTGTGAAACAACTGGAGTGAAATTACCAAACTGAGGACCATAGAGCATCTCCAGTTTGTTCCTTGCACCTGAGAGTGTGTTCATGCACTGCAGACATTTTTTTATAAATATTGTGCATTGTTCTATGTAGTAATGAAACTGAATTAATCGAATTTGTAAATAAGTTTATTTTTCTACTGTTTGTGCACACAGTTGTTTTTGTTCCTTCCTTTGCATACGGTGTATTCCTCTTGGTTCTTTCGAAGGATGGGAAGGGCGTCACTAGGTGTGGTTATTTTCAGCGGCATCAAAGAATCCACAACAGTGTGAGAACTGAACGTTCAGAGTGTGGAAAGAGATTCAGCAGGAAATACCGTCTTCAGCATCACCAAAGAAACCACACAGGAGAGAAATCTTTTGAATGGGCCAAGTGTTGAAAGAAATTCAGTTAGAGTGGCCATAAGAACATAAGAGAAGCCACATTGGATCAGGCCAATGGCCCATCCCGTCCAACACTCTGTGTCACACAGTGGCTAAAAAAAACCAAGTGCCATCAGGAGGTCCACCAGTGAGGCTAGAAGCCCTCCCACTGTGCCCCCCCAAGCACCAAGAATACAGAGCATCACTGCCCCAGAAAGAGAATTCCAACAATACACTGTGGCTAATAGCTACTGATGGACCTCTGCTCCATATGCTTATCCAATCCCCTCTTGAAGCTGGCTATGGTTGTCGCCACCACCTCCTGTGGCAGCGAATTCCACATATTAATCACTCCTTGTGTGAAGAATTGCTTCCTTTTATCCATTCTAACCTGACTGCTCAGCAATTTCATTGAATGCCCACAAGTTCTCGTATTGTGAGAAAGGGAGAAAAGTCCTTCTTTCTCTACCTCCTCTCTCCCATGCATAATCTTGTAAACCTCTATCATGTCACCCCTCAGTCATTGTTTCTCCAAGCTAAAGAGCCTCAAGCGTTTTAATCTTTCTTCATATGGAAAGTGTTCCAACCCTTTAACCATTCTAGCCATCTTCAAAGGTGTTCAGGAACTCACTTAAGAGAGTATCCAGCATTGCCCTTGGTCTCAGACCTGTCACCCACAATGGTCCAAGTTCCAGCAGAATTACCCTTCATCAAGCTGCCAACAGAATCCAAGGCAGCATTGAAGATCTGTGGGAGACAGGTGTGGACACCAGTATAGAAGTTGAAAGGGATCCCCAGGGTCATCTAGTCCGCAGTGCGGGAAATTCACAAATACCTTTGCCCCAAGCACCACAAGGACTGTGAAACTCTGGGCTTGATGCCACTGACACTTGAGACAAACAAGCCAGTGTTGTGGGGCCTGGAGCAGCAGACGCCCCTGAATCCAGAGGTGGTCCTGGACTCCAAGGCAGAGGGAGGCTTGGGCAGTGGAGGGGGGAGAGGAATGCAGCCACCAGCATCTGTAGCCATGGAGGGATGCTAACTGATGATATTTGCAATCAGCCATGAAAAGGCCCAGCCCGAGCCCTTCCAACGCCCTAGGCAGCACAGCTCTGCCCGCCCCTCAATCCCCACGCCTGCCGTGGGCCTACTCGCGAATAGGTAGCAGGCACTACTCACGAGAAGGCAGCAGGCGCTACTTGCAAGCGGCCCCACGCCTGCCAGCCCAACCCCCCACACTCCACTCGCTCCCCCCACCCCCGCTGAAACTTCCTCCAGAGGTCTCTTCAAAACACCCACAGACCTCAAAGCTGGTATGGCTGGGTGTCCTCGTGGCAAGCGGGGGTGGGGGGGTTTGCACCCTAGGCAACCACCTAGTTTGCCTAGTGAGAGAGCCGGCCCTGGCCATGAATAGCAGCAGTGGGGAAATTCAAAACTGCACTGGTTGAATTATTACTCTCACACACAAAGTGTGTAAATAAGCATTTAGTGCAATATAAAACAATACATGCAGCAAAACATTAGAACGCACACCCTCTCATTGCTCCCCCAGTCCATTTTCCTTGTCAAGGTTTTAGAGGCATTGCCTTCTGCTGCTTTTTGGGTGGAGTTGGGGACGCTCTGTAAAACTTCTTTTAGAGAGAACAAAGACCGTATTTCCTGGATTATTTACGGTTTCATAGGAGTAACCCTTCGTCTGTCTTCTCTCAATGCTGCTTTTACTAGAGCCACAGTACACTGTATTCCTTCATGGATCAACGCATGCGTTCACAAATCTCTGCTACCAGCAGCAGGTCTTTTTTTGTAGCAGGAACTCCTTTGCATATTAGGCCATGCACCCCTGATGTAGCCAATCCTCCAAGAGCTTACAGGGCAGTTAGTACATAGCCTACTGTAAACTCTTGGGAGGATTGGCTGCATCAGGGATATGTGGCCTAATATGCAAAGGAGCTCCTGCTACAGAAAAAGCCCTGAATAGCAGGGAGCTCAGGGGAGGGGGAAGAAATGCCATGTGAAGAGTTGAGCCCCTTCTGAAGGAGGGAACAGGAAAGGTTGGATATGGAGAGGAGAGTGGTGGGCTGGGCCAGGCCTAGGAACAGAAGGGGAGGGTTAGGAATGTTCTGAAGGAACAGGGTGGGCTGGGTATGGACTGGAGGCCTAGAAATAGAAGGGGCGGGGCTGGGAAAGAAGGAAGTGAGCGGGGAGTCACACAACCAAACACAAGCTGAGGGCTCCGGGGAATTGGAGAAGATGCTGGGCAGCCAGTTTCCTGTCCCTTTCACTTTTTCTGTGGATGGCCAAGGTTGAGGGAGAAAGGCACAGAGCAGGGGTGTCAAACTCATTTATTACAAGGGCTGGATCTGACATAAATGAGTCCTTGTCGGGCCAGGCCATGTGTGTCATAAAATGCAATGCCAGGTAGTGGAGATATAAACTTTATAAAGGATACAGATAAAAACAAAGATTTTTTTAAAACCCTTAAAATATGCTTAAAAGATTAGCGCTTTTGCAATATCTTGCTTATTTATCTCTTCTAATTGATACCTCTCGCTCTGTATTATTGCATCAAAATCTGGAGACAGTGTCTGTGCTGTAGCAATCTTGAGTATGCTGTTCAGGTGTTGTTCAGGTGTGCATCTGCAAATTGCAAGCCTACTTTTGATTTTCTGACATTCATAACAGAAAACTCATGATCAATGTTTTGAGTCTTAAGACCCAGAGGAAAATATGAAACAGCTGGGCATTGCAAGCTTTTGTACTTCATGTGCTGGTCAGCGAATGGAGAAAATAGGAGCTTTGCTCTGTAGCTTGACTGAGCAATCCTGGCAAAGTGAGCTGTGATATTTAGGAAGCAAGAGAGGGAGAAGGAAATTGTGGGCCTGATAGGAGCCCTCCTGGGGCCTGATCCGGGCCTCAGGCCACATGTTTGACATCCCTGGCGCAATGCCTTTGGGGAACCTAGAGGGCAACCAGAGGGATAAAACCTTTTGAATGCTCAGTGGAAGGAGATTCAGTCAGAAATTCAGCCTTCAGCAACATCAAAGAATCCAGAGGAGAGGAAATCAATTCACACCTTAACGACAACCACAGACAACATACAGAATTGAGACCATATAAACGCTTGAGAAAAGTTTCGTTCTCAGGAACCATCCTGCAACCATAGAAACCAATTAAAATTCAAACTAGGGTGAGACATTATGACTGCTCAGAATATGGAAAGAGGTTTAGTCATGAACAAGTCCTCAAAGAGCTCTCAGTGGGAAGGCAGAAAAGATTTATTGGTGGGAAGGAGAGCAGTGTGGCAGGACTTTGACTACAATCACAAATTTGCTTGCTGATCCTTTGTGTTTACATGTAGTTGTGAGCTTGTATCAAATTTGTCAGAAACTGTCAATCTGATGGCATAAGGTTTATCTGTTATCATGGACAATTAATTAAAGCAGTTGTTGAAATATTACATTTATCGCCTTTTAAGTTTGGCTTTCTCATGGCTTTTTTTGTAGCAGGAACTCCTTTGCATATTAGGCCACACCCCCTCATGTAGCCAATCCTCCTGGAGCTTACAGGGCTCTTAGTACAGCCCCTGCTGTAAGCTTCAGGAGGATTGGCTACATCAGCACTGCTGAATTAAACCCTGTGGAGGCCCCTAGGCAGTCAAAATCTTGGGGGCCCCTTTACAAATTATCTCTGAGTCAGAGTGCCTGCTGCCCGCAGCCCCCACTGCAGCCTGCAGGCACCTTCTCAAAAGCCCCTTTGACATAACTGTGGGGGAGAGGCAGAGAGAGGCAAACTTGGCAACGATGCCAGCAGCAGCCACACCAGGCAAGTCAGGCAAAGCAGCTCAGTTGCTGGCTGTGCTTGCAGGCTGGGAGGACTGCGAGCAGGGGGGAAATGAGGGGAAAGCCAGCCCGGTAGGCCCTGTACTACAAGCCCTGTAAACTCTTTGAGGATTGGCTACTTCAGGGGTGTGTGGCTTAATATGCAAAGGAGTTCCTGCTAAAAGAAAAAAAGCCCTGTCCACTTTCTAATCTAGCTTTAAAAGTTAATGAGCACATATCAGGTGTGTTTTTAGACACACCTGTTTGGTTATCTCACCAGTGGTTAAGAAGCAATCATTTGTCTAGAACAGGGGTGGCCAAACTTGCTTAATGTAAGAGCCTCATAGATTAAATGTCCGATGTTTGAGAGCTGCAAGACATGAATGTCAGATGTTTGAGAGCCACAAGGAAGGAAGGAAGGCAAATAGAAGGGAGGGTGTGGGGGCCCATAGGCCAGTGCCTAGTTGGCCTAATTGTTAATCTGGCCCTGTACATCGGGTGTGTGGCCTAACATGCAAAGGAGTTCCTGCTACAAAAAAAAGCCCTGGATGGAAGACCTGTGAGGAGTACCAGAGTGGTGACACAGGGGCAGGCAATGGCACACCACTTCTTTTCTTTTTCTAAAATTGTACTTTATTGGTATACTTCATAGCCTTACATGTCATTCAAAATAAACCAAATAAACAATAATATATTTGTATCGATACAGGTTTACCTCATAGTTTTACATAACTAACAGCATTGTCTACACAAACTATTACCTAGCACACTTATCAAGAAGGAGTTCAAAAATACATTACTTTTTGTACGTTGGATTTCTAGGAATAATCCCATTTTCTGTAAAATACGTCATCAAAGGGTACCAAACTGCGACACTGTGTCTTTCATACTGGGAATATGTGATATGAATTGTATGCAATCTTACTCAGAATTAATACGTCCCATAATTTCTGGTGCCACATCTCTAGAGTAGGAGTGTATTTATCTATCCAATGTGTGGCAATGACCAACCTTGCTGCCGCTATTAGAATATGTATTAGTTCTGCTATTCCTGAACTGATTTTTGTATCTTTCCAGTTGTGAAGTAAGAAAATGTCGGGTTCCAAAGGTAAGTTTGTATTCATGATGTTTTTTATTTGCGTTCTAATTTGTTGCCAAAACTTATGAATGAAACTACATCGCCACCAACTATGAATTCGCTTTCTCTCCACAGAGTTTTTTTTTACAAAGTGGGTCAATAGAGGGGTTTACCTTGTTTAGTATTTTTGGAGACAGGTACCATCTGAGAAGAGTTTTGTGGAATTGAAAATTTATATTTAGTACATTGGCGCATCACTTCTGAGCGCCTGTTTGGCTTTGAACATCTTTCCCTTGAAAAGCCTAAGGGGTTGCCATAAGTTAGCTGGGACTTGAGAGCAACAACTATAAAGGTTTAAAGGGTCAAAGGTCCCTATGTCAGAGAGATAAAAATAACACAAAAATTTCCCGGGCTTTTTTTTTATAGCAGGAACTTCTTTGCATACTAGGCCACACACCCCTGATGTAGCCAGTCCTGAAGCTTACAGTAGGCCCTGTAAGAAGAGGGAGAGTGGCTCAGTGGTAGAGCATCTGCTTGGTAAGCAGAAGGTCCCAGGTTCAATCCCCGGCATGTCCAACTAAAAAAAGGGTCCAGGCAAGTAGGCATGAAAAACCTCAGCTTGAGACCCTGGAGAGCCGCTGCCAGTCTGAGTAGACAATACTGACTTTGATGGACTGAGGGCCTGATTCAGTATAAGGCAGCTTCATATGTTCTTGGAGGATTGGCTACATCAGGGGTGTGTGGCCTAATATGCAAACAAGTTCTTGCTACAAAAAAAAAAAGCTCTGAAAATCCCTAAAAGCAGCCTATAATCTGAAATCTGGTTTGCTTTAAGCATTCTGAATTCTAATATAGTTGAGAGACGCTAGAAGATTTGATTTTATTAGCCCTGGCTTTCGCAGCCGCTATGCGGTAAATTTTCTGCTTTTTTGCATTTTCTTACCCCATAAAGAAAATTGAAAAAAAAGTTTTACTATCCTGGAGATGTTTGAGGTCAAACCATTTCAGAAGCAATTCTTAAACAACTGATTTCTTAAACAACTAATTCTCTAGTTGAATATGAGAGTTTATTTCCTTTTACAGAATATTCAAGATCACCTGATCTCTCTTTAAGCATCAAGGCATCTACACTGAGGAGAACTCAGGAATTTGACTATGGCATTGTCACATTAACCAAAAAGCTGATGTTTGGCAGTCAGTCCAAAACGTATCATTTATGAAGAAAGCCCTGAAATTTCTGCACCTATCAAACACATTTCTTCCAAGAACAGTGTTTGTGTGTATCCCACTTCCCCGGCCAAGTTTAATCCTTACAACAACTATCTTGCAAGGTACATTCGTTTAAAATTGTGGTTGGCTGAACTTTATCCAGTGATCTTCCCAGCCAAGTGTAGTTTTGAGCCCAGATTTTCCAGGTCACAAGCCAACACTCTAGCTCTTCAACATAACAGATACACATCGTGAATGTGGGCAAGTTTGGTGTAGTGGTTAAGTGCGTGGACTCTTATCTGGGAGAACTAGGTTTGATTCCCCACTCCTCCACTTGCACCTGCTAGAATGGCCTTGGGTCAGGCATAGCTCTGTCAGAGGTTGTCCTTGAAAGGGCAGCTGCTGTGAGAGTCCTCTCAGCCCCACCCACCTCACAGGGTGTCTGTTGTGGGGGGAGAAGATGTAGGAGATTGTAAGCCGCTCTGAGTCTTTGATTCGGAGAGAAGGGCGGGGTATAAATCTACAATTCTTCTTCATAGTGGGTTGGATTCATTTAGGGGGCTCAGTCATGGCACGAGGAGCCAGTCCCAAACATCTGCAAAGGATTTCTTTCTACAGCTTCATACACTTTTAAAAAAAGAGTGCCATGCTGTTCTTCGTCTTTTAGGAGATGCAAGGAAACCTCCCATTCATTAGATAAAACAGATCTAATAAACAGAATATTTGTGTCAGTGCCTACATTAAAGAAGAGAAAAGTTTGGCTTTATACCCCACTCTCCACTACTGAAAGGAGTCCCAGAGCGGCTTACAAATCTCCCTTCCCTTCCCCTCCGCATAACAGACACCCTGTGAGTTAGGTGGGGCTGAGAGATCTCTGATAGAACTGCTCTTGAGCGGAACAGCCTTGAGAGAACTTGTGGCTGACCCCAAGGTTACTTCAGCAGGTGCATGTGAAGCAGTAGGGAATCAAACCCGGTACTCCCAGATTAGAGGCCGCACATTTAACCACTATACCAAACTGGCTCTCAAAGCAAACTCCCTCTATAAGCATCAAGTGTGTGTTCCTTCTCAGTCCATTTTTCAGGCTGGGTTTTGGAATGGCAACTACTTCAGTGGCCATGAGGGAAGATCTGGGGAAGGGAGAATGGTGGAGAGCGCCCATGCTGATTCTCCAAGATGATGATATCATTCCCTGCCAAGTCACCAAAATGATAATTGGGGGCATCATCCTTTGGTGGTTCTGGCCCTATCTCTCTGATTGGTCCCAAAAGTGGGGCTGAGGGACCCATGTTTGATGTATGCCACAAGGTCCCAGAGACCTCTCTCTTGTCCTTCATGCTCTGGATGCTGGAATGTTCTGGGAGAATCTGAGCATCTAAAGGGTATCTCTGATGGAGTCTCTGATGAGGTCTGGAATGTGACACTCCTTGAGCACTGGATGGGATCTCTTTCCAGTGTCCTCTTCCTCTACTCCGAAACTGGACTAATTATAGAGCAAGGCTGAGCAGGGTCATTCCCTTCTAGGCCCAAGTAAGTAAACTCTCCTTTGGACTACACACTTCAAGAAGGTTGAGAGGAAAAATGTGGGCAGGGAGATTTTTCCATGGATCCATTTTCCTGGCCAAAATATTCCACTTCTAAAGATTGTTTGATAAAAGTAATAGTGAATGGGTATCATTGCCAATACAATTCTGGGCCAGTTTGGCAATTTGACACTTGTAATGAATGTTGCTCAGATAAGATCTTGGCTGCCATTTTGGTGTTGCTTGGCAACTACAAGTGACAATTGCAAGACATTCATGCCTTAGTTGAAGTGTTCGCTTCTTTTCCAGAGGGCTTAAGAGTCTTTCATAAGCGCTGGGTGAGTGTTCCCTGACCTTTTTGAGTAGCATTTCACTCCCTTTTGTTTTCAGCCTAGTTTCCATTAGCTGGCAATGTCTTTGAGCATGGACAGAATGCCTTGCCAGCCTCACTGAGCAATCAGAGCTAGGTTTCACACTTCTAGAATTAGGCAAACAAATTTATTGACCTTAAAAGGCACATTTAATTGTTTTCTTAATTTTGTTCCAAGTCATTAAACAAGAGTATTTCTCCCTCCCCACTCCCCGTCCATAAGAGCTAGTAAAATGTTAAGAAGAAGATGATATTGGATTTATATCCCACCCTCCACTCTGAAGAGTCTCAAAGCGGCTCACAATCTCCTTTCCCTTCCTCTCCCACAACAGTCACCCTGTGAGGTGGGTGGGGCTGAGAGGGCTTTCCCAGCAGCTGCCCTTTCAGGACAGAGGCTCAGAATGGCCTACAATCTCCTTTACCTTCCTCCCCCACAACAGACACCCTGTGAGGTGGGTGGGGCTGAGAGGGCTCTCACAGCAGCTGCCCTTTCAGGACAGAGTCTCAGAACAGCCTACAATCTCCTTTACCTTCCTCCCACACAACAGACACCCTGTGAGATGGGTGGGGCCGAGAGGGCTCTCACAGCAGCTGCCCTTTCAAGGACAACCTCTGCCAGAGCTATGGCTGACCCAAGGCCATTCCAGCAGCTGCAAGTGGAGGAGGGGGGGAATCCAACCCAGTTCTCCCAGATAAGAGTCCACACGCTTAACCACTACACCAAACTGGCACCAAGCAGCAGACAGAGATGCGGTTCCTAGAGAGGATACAAAGGGAGGGAACAGAACAAAGTTTGAGTCCAGTGGCACCTTGAAGACCAATAAAGTTTTATTCCGGGTATAAACCTTCCTGTGCAGTTAGGCTTCTTTGGATATATTGAACTAGGGTGGCCAGACCGTCCCGGTCTCCCAGGAAAGTCCCGGTTCTGGCCCCCAATTCCCGGCTCCCGGGCTGGCTATACCGGGACCATTAGAAGTCCCGGTATAGCCAGCGGGGAGCCGGTGGGCCGCGCATGCGGGCGGGGAAGGCGGCGAGTGAGGGATGCTGGCTCCCTCACTCGCCGCCTTCCCTCACTCGCCGACCTGTGTTATTAGTGACCTGTGTTATTAGTGACAGGTCGAGATGCAAGACAGGAACCCGGAAGTGACCGACAGGCTGCTTCAGCGTGCCGCTGCGCCGGCCCCCTGGGCCCCACAACGATGGGACCGATGCCACAGGGACGGGCTCGAAACACTCTATAACCCCTCAAAAGAACAGCAGTCTAGCTCGCTTCCCCCGAGCCCTGCCGCCATAAGCCTCAAGGGGGCTCATTTTGCGGCATCTCCCGGCGGGAGGGTGGCACCCGCACGGGACACATATCAAATTAAAGAGGGGGCACGGGGCTATCAGAAACAGCCGGCGGAGGGAGTCGGGAGACCACCCCACTGGGGGATCCACACCCCGAAAGTGATGAAGATGGTGCAGATAGAGCCAACAGAGCAAACAGGACAAAATAAATAGGATGCATTATGCAGCACAGTCTCACTGGAATCTCACTGGAATCTGACTGGCTTCTCAGCGTGGAACCCGTTCTCTCTAGTCTTCTCACTTTGAAAAAAGTAAAAAAAGAGTTTTATTTAACTTTATTTCCCCCTTTCCCTCTCTATAAATAATCTTGGTGTTTCCGGCGGTGATATTTGGGGGACTTGTGGGGACGTCACAGGAAGTGCTGTGAAGTCACTTCCTGTTTCCGGCAGTTGCATTTGGGGGAAATGATGTCATTTGGGGGAAATGATGCCACAGGAAGTGATGTCACTTCCTGCTTCCGGCAGGTGGCGGGGAAAAATGATGTCACAGGAAGTGATGTCACTTCCTGTTTTCGGCAGGTGGCGCGGGGGAATGATGTCACAGGAAGTGATGTCACTTCCTGTTTCCGGCGGTGGCATGACATCACCGGAAGTAACGTCGCCGGAAGTGACATCACTTCCTGTTTCCGGTGGCACCCCTACCTCCCCCCCCAAAAAAGGTGTCCCTGGCTGGCCTTCAGACATTATGGCCACCCATTGAACCAACCATTACATATTGGAAGAGGTCGAGAAGGGTGTTGCCAGGAAGGGCCAATTAGAGTCAAGATGCAGAAGTAAATGAGCAGTAAATATAGCAGTAAAAATGTAGCTAAAAGGAAGGAAACTGCCCAGTTCTTCTCACTTGAAATGCTGGAGACTGAGCCTGAAGCCTTTGGCAGGCCAAGCAGATGTTCCACCATTGAACCAGGGCTTCCCACCAGTTCCCTTCTCAGGACTGGGCATCGGAATACACCCCCAAAAGGTGCTGGTACCCAAGACCCATTAAGTCTCACTCGCCCCCCCCCCCACACAAAACCCTGCTTAAAGCTGTCTGAAAGTAGAATCAGTGAGCTCAGGGGTGACCTTCCTTAGACCTCCCCTCCCCACCTGAAAACGGCCCTTTGACTATCCCCCAAAGTCTCTTAGGGTTGCCAAGTCAAATTCAAGAAATATCTGGGGACCTTGGGGGTGGAGCCAGGAAACATTGGAGTGAAGCCAAGAGACATTGGAGTGGAGCCAGGAGAAAGATTGTGACAAGCATAACTGAACTCCAAAAGGAGTTCTGGACATCACATTTAAAGGGACCACATACCTTTTAAATGCCTTCCCTACATTGGAAATAATGGATAGGTGCACCTTCTTTGGGGGCTCACAGAATTGGACCCCCTGGTCCAATCTTCTTGAAACTTGGGAGAGTATTGTGAGGAGTGTTACCAATTGCTATGCTGCAGATTTGGTGCCTCTGCCTCATAAAAAAAGCTACCCAGATACCAATGGATCAATTCTCCATTATACTCTATGGGAATTGAATTCCATAAGAAATAATGGAGTGTCCAGCAGACATTTCCCTCCCCCCCCCCTGCTTTCTGATGACTCTGAAACAGAGGAGGGCCTCCAAATCGGAGGATTCCTGCCTCCACCTGGGGACTGGCAACCTTATCTCTGAGGGAAGAGAAAGTGGCCACATTTCCAGGCATTTCCCAAGCAGTAGGTGGCAAGCAACCCTGTCCAACAGGGCAGTCTCACAACAGGACTCCCCCCTCCCAGCAGACTGGTTTGGAGGAACAGGAAAGAGGAACAGGCCTGCAATCCTAAAACCTCAGAAAACAAAACACCCCCCTTCCAAGTTTCAAAAAGATTGGACAGTGGTGGGGGGTCCAATTCTATGAGCCCCCAAAGAAGGTGCCTCTATCCTTCATTATTTCCAGTGGAGGGAAGGCGTTTAAAAGGAGCACAGTAGCTTTAAATGTGATGGCCAGAAATCCCTTCAGAGTTCAATGATGCTTGTCACAAACTTGCTCCTGGCTCCGCCCCCAATGTCCCCAGATATTTCTTGGATTGGATCTGGCAGCCCTAGCGAGCTGAACAGCCTGGGATTCCCCGTGCAGAGCTACTCCCGAGGAGCCCCCTCTCGGGCTGCATTACAAGGTGCCGCTGGAGAGGACCGAAGGCAGCTTTTTTTTCTTCCTTCACCTGCAGCACCGAAGGAGTTAAAGTGAACGAGCTACTTCCTAGAGAGGCTGAGCAAGGGGGGGAGAGGAAAAGGTCTTTTCCGGTAGGCGGAAGTGGGGGGGGGGAAGGCTTTGCTACTGAATGGCCCAAAGAAAACAGGAAGCGCTTCCGATCTTCAGCAGCCAGCAGAAGCCTTATAACTGGATCTGGGGAAGGTTTGCTCACAAGTAAGTCTCGGGGTGGGGAGAAGCTTTGCAGTGATTTTTTTTTTTTGCGGGGGGAGAAGAAGTTCTGAAATGGAATAAATGATTTTAAAATGCCTGTTCTATATAGGCAAGGGTCGGGGCTCCTCCCGGATGGATCTCTGGGCGCGTTCACGCGACACTCAAGAATGCATTTTTACAGCTGGGGTTTTTTTTTGGCAATTCTTACACAGCGGAAGTCCAGTTGCAAAACTCGTTATTTAGCGTTGTGTGAACACACCCTCTGTTGCAGCCCGTGGCCCAGCGGACTCCGCCTTCTTGTTGGGGAGCCCGCAGGCAGAATTCGGAATCGGGCAGAATTAGTCATTGAGATGGGGGGTGGGGGTTGGAGTGGGTCAAATCATTCCTCAGGGACAGGACCCAAAGAACGGCCACTGGAGACCAGTTGTCCGCTTGGGACGCCCGGGGTTCAATCCTTTGTCTCCCCCCCCCCTCTCCCTTTATGTTAGCCAAACCATTGGTAGTTTTGGGGTTGGCTCAAAGTTCTCTGACCCCCGTGGCGCAGAGTGGTAAAGCTTTCCTTTTCCCATAGTTCTCTATTATCCACTTTTCCTGGGGAAGCCAGAGAGGTTCCGAATCTTTGCCTGGCAGCTGTGATTATTACTATTATTTTGGTGATTAACATTTTATTTGTTAAAAAAAAAGAACCAATGCAAGGCCAAATTTTAAAGAGGATTGCATAACAACAATAACAATTGAAAGCAAATATGAAAAATAATAGTATGTAAAATTGCACAGCAACAGCAGCTGTGGTTAAATGCCTAAGAGGGAACAAATTTTGTTGTTATATTCTTCTTCTTATTTTTATAATATTCAAATATTAACATGGAAGTGCTGTCTGACATCATCCCAAACTCTGTTAAAATACTAATAAAATATTATTATTGTTATTGTATTTTAACGGAGTTTGGGATGATGTCAGACAGCACTTCCATGTTAATATTTGAATAATATTATGAAAACCTTACCTTGGGTAGTACTCATTGATACGTGAAGTAGATGTCTATTCTAGGAAAGGAAAGGAAACGTCCCCTGTGCAAGCACCAGTTGTTTTCGACTCTGGGGTGACGTTGCTTTCACAACGTTTTCACGGCAGACTTTTTACGGGGTGGTTTGCCATTGCCTTCCCCAGTCTTTTACACTTTCCCCCCAGCAAGCTGGGGGCTCATTTGACCGACCTTGGAAGGATGGAAGGCTGAGTCAACCTTGGGCTGGCTACCTGAATCCAGCTTTCGCTGGGATCGAACTCAGGTCATGAGCAGAGAGTTCAGATCACAGTACTGCAGTACTGCTACTTTACCACTCTAGACAATATTGTTATATTGTGTTCTCTAATCATATTGCATAAGAATTATTATGCTTATATGCTCAGTATTTTCTACTGGATGTTGTTTAACTAATTCTTCATATGTCTGTTCCGTAATGTTAATAGAGCTAATAATAAAGTATTTGAAAAGGTTTTTTTTTAAAAAAGAGTGATCAAATTGAAATGAAATCCTGGAAAGACCGAAGTAATGCAGATTGGGAAGGTGGAGGTCTCGAAGGACATTCTGCACCCGGCTTCCCATGGAGTTCAGCTGACCCTTGCTGACTCCCTTAAGAGCTTCAGAGTTTTGCTGGACCCAACAGGATTGCTGGAGAAGTTAATTTAGTTGCAAAAAAAGGCTTTTTTCCAACTCAGCCTAGCCTTACTTTGATAGAGTGGATCTGGCCACCTGGGGCATCTCATGGCGACATCAATACTAGACTACTGTAGTGCCCTGCACATGGGTCTCCCCTCAAAATCAACCTGTTAGTGCAGAATGCCTCAGCTCAGCTATATCGACACTTAGATGCATGTTACTCTGCTTCGGCAGGCACTCCAGCAGCTGCCCATTGGATACCAGGCTCCGTTTAAAAGAGTGGCTATCCCAGACAGAGCCCTTCATGGCCCTGGAGGCTCATCCCTGCAAGAAAGCCTCTCCTAGGCTCTGCCAGGACAGCTTTACTCATCTAAGTGGGGACTTCTGCAGCCCACCCCCCTGCAAATGGGCAGAATCAGCAGCTGCCTGTCCATGTGTCTTCTCCTTTGAGGCCCCCACCTTGTGGAATGTCCTGCCTGAGGAGGTCAGAAAAGTATCCACTCTCCTGGCTGTGGAAAACTGATTTATTCAAGTCCAGAAAAGGGCAACTAGAATGATTAAAGGGCTGGAACACTTTCCCTCTGAAGAAAGGTTGAAACGCTTGGGACTCTTTAGCTTGGATAAACGTCGACTGCGGGGTGACATGATAGAGGTTTACAAGATAATGCATGGGATGGAGAAAGTAGAGAAAGAGGTACTTTTCTCCCTTTCTCACAATACAAGAACTTGTGGGCATTCGATGAAATTGCTGAGCAGACAGGTTAAAACGGATAAAAGGAAGTACTTCTTCACCCAAAGGGTGATTAACATGTGGAATTCACTGCCACAGGAGGTGGTGGCGGCCACAAGCATGGCCACCTTCAAGAGGGGGTTAGATAAAAATATGGAGCAGAGGTCCATCAGTGGCTATTAGCCACAGTGTGTGTGTGTATATAAAAAAATTTTTGTCACTGTGTGACAGAGTGTTGGACTGGATTGGCCATTGGCCTGATCCAACATGGCTTCTCTTATGTTCTTATGTTCTTATTTCATGGGGGCTTTTCTACACAAGGCAGTAGGGTAGCAGGGTCCAAAATGATTCATAGAGTCCTTGAAGAAATTCTTAGGGACTCTGGTATGCAGTGTTCCCTCTAAGCTGAGTTAGCGCACAGATTTTTTAGCCTCCAGCTTACACGCTTCTGTCTTAGCTCAGGAAAATGGCCCCAGAGCAATCTAATTTCTAATGTAGCTCACAATTTTAATGCCAGTAGCTCACAACGTTTATACCAGTCGCTCACAAAGTAGAATTTTTGCTCACAAGACTGCAGCTTAGAGGGAACATTGTTGGTGTGTGCTAATGTGTCTTTGTTGGTGCTGCCCTCAACTCACAGCTTACTTGTGGTGACCCCCGTAGGGTTTTGAAGGCAGGAGACATTCAGAGGTGGCTTGCCATTGCCTGCCTCTGCGTCATGACCAGTGTTCCCTCTAAGCCAGAGGTGTCAAATTCATTTGTTATGAGGGCTGGATCTGACATAAATGAGACCTTTTTGGGCTGGGCCGTGTCAGCCAGGCCATGTGTGTGCCTATTTAAGATTAGGTAGCAGAGATACAAACTTTATAAAGGACACAGACACAATTAATTTTTTTTTTAATTTAAAACATGCTTAAAATGTTAGCACTCATTGGTCTTAATGGTGCTTTCTTTGTATTTCTCCCATAGGATCCAGGGAACTGGGCAAAGGAAGCTCTGGCTCTTTCCTTCCTTCACCAGGGGACTGGGGGGGGGGGAGCCTCAGCCAATAGAAGGAAGAGAGGCTTGGCTCAGTAGCTCTGCTGTACAATTGAAAGAGCCTGGCAAAGCAAGCTATTCCCCTTTCCTCCCTAAGGGAGGAACCTCAGCCAATGGAGAAAATAGTTTTACTCTGTAGCTCCTATGCAGTTGAGGAAGCCGTGCAAAGCAAACTGTTATGCAAAAGGAAGCAAGATATAGGGAGAAGTAACCAGATGACAGCCAATTGCTCAGGGGCCTGATAGGAGCCCTCCGGGGGCCTGATTCGGCCCCCGAACTGCATGTTTGACACCCCTGCTCTAAGCTGAGTTAGCATGCGCTACTCACAGATTTTATCCTGCAGCTCACACATTTCTGTCTTAGCTTGGGAAGGATGACCCCAAAGCACACTAATTTATGCAGGAGCTCAGCACTTCAATCCCAGTCCCTCACAACTTTTATGCCGGTCGCTCACAAAGTAGAATTTTTGCCCACAAGACTCTGCAGCTTAGAAGGAACATTGATCATGACTGGCATTCATTGGAGGTCTCCCATCCAAATACTAAGCTAGGGTTGGCCCTGCTTAGGTTTCCAGAACTGATGAGATCTGTCTAGCCTGGACTATCCAGGTCAGAGCAATAATGTGTGTCACTTATTTTACCTAGGATTGTATTGTGTAATTTTTGTACAGCTGTAAGTGGTATCCTATTAAGTAATTTTGCCTCATTAGTGGTTTGTGTTAACATTGATGCCTTCATTCAACATTGTTTTATAGATTTGTGGTTAGTTCAGCAACCAAAACTTTATTTCATAGTGTATTGAATGTACCATCCTATTGATTGTATAGAGTCACTGGGTAAACTGCTTTGAATCCCAGGGAGAAAGGTAAGCTTTAATAATGTATGTACATATGTACATGTTTACAGGGCTTTTTTTGTAGCAGGAACTTCTTTGCAAATTGGTCCAACCCCCCCCCCCCCCTGATGTAACCAATCCTCCTGGAGCTTACAGTAGGGCCTTTGCATATTAGGCCACGCACCCCTGATACAGCCAATCCTCCAAGAGCTTACAGGGCTCTTAGTACAAGTTCAACTGTAAGCTCCAGGAGGATTGGCTACATCAGGGAGGTGTGGCCTAATATGCAAAGCAGCTCCTGCTACAAAAAAAATCCCTGACAAGATTTAACAGCTCTGGGAAGGAGGGCACACAAAGCAGGACTCACACAGGTAAACAGATGAGGGAGTGGAGGCGTAACAGTCTTTCTTCCTCCTTTGTCTCCGTCACAGGCTGTGCACAGGTGGTCTTCAGCTGTCATCTTGGCAGAGGTGTGGAAACGGCTGCTGTGCCTCCAGTCCAGGTAGAGGTGGTGAGCGGGGGACAACCTGGGTCCCCCCTCCTTTCCCAGAGGGGGCTTTTGCTCCTGCAGTTGCTGCTAAGGTGTCTGAGGGAAAGAGGCTCTGAATGTCACTCCCTTTGCTCATGCCAAGCGTCGCATCCTGTGTCCTCCCTGACTGTCCCCTTCCAGTCTGCAATCTCTGCCAGGCATGATTTCTGATGAGGGAATTTGCTTTTCTTTCAGCGTCCCTTTTCCTTTGAGGAGGTAGCTGTGTATTTCACCGAGGCAAAAAAGGGCACACCTAGATCCAGGACAAAGATCTTTTTAGAGGGAAATCATGCTGGAGAACTATGAGAATGTGGTCTTTCTGGGTAAGGATATTTCATGGGTGCCAAAGGTACAGTATGCTGCCATTGGGATGAATCAAAATATTGAAAATGAAGACATCGTTTTCAGGCCTGCCTCGCTACTTCTTTCCTGTCAGGGATCGCGAGGTGTTAGGGTGGAAGTGGAAGTGATTTGAGTAACAGCCAGTCTGGTGTAGTGGTTAAGTGTGTGGACTTTTATCTGGGAGAACCGGGTTTGATTCCCCACTCCTCTACTTGCAGCTGCTTGGAATGGCCTTGGGTCAGCCATAGCTCTCGTAGTTGTCCTTGAAAGGGCAGCTTCTGGGAGAGCCCTCTCAGCCCCACCTACCTCACAGGGTGTCTGTTGTGTGGGGGGAGGAAGGTAATGGAGATTGTGACCGCTCTGAGACGCTGATATTCAGAGTATAGGGCGGGATATAAATCCAATATCATTTTCTTCTTCCTGAGGGCCTCTTGTCCCTTCTGTGGTTCCAGGCCAGCAGATCCTGTCCGGCTCGGGTGAGGGCCACAACACTGCCCTCAGTTGCTCCTGGGCCAGTCAAGTGGGTTGGGTCGCTGTCCCAGACCATGCTGAATATCACTTTTCTTTCACCCCAGTAGCTTGCAAAGCATTCTTCTGTAACAAAGAGAACACAGGCATATTGTGAGCAGTGTTTCCTCTAAGCTGAGTTAGTGTGATCCAACTCACAGGTTTTTAGCCTCTGGCCCACACAGTTTTGTCGTAGCTCAAGAAGGATGGCTCCAGAGCAAACTAATGCATGCATTAATTAAATTAATTAATGTGGCCATTAGCCACAGCGTATTGTTGGAACTCTTTGTCTTGGGCAGTGATGCTCTATATTCTTGGTGCTTTTGAGGGGCCACAGTGGGAGGTCTTCTAGTATGCTGGCTCCACTGATGGGCCTCCTGATGGCACCTGGGGTTTTTTGGCTACTGGGTGACACAGAGTGTTGGACTGGATGGGCCATTGGTCTGATCCAACATGGCTTCTCTTATGTTCATATGCAGAAGCCAAATTGCTTGCTTACACCTTTTGGGCCAGTAACTCATGGAGTAGAATTTTTGCTCACAAGCCTCCGCAGCTTAGAGAGATCATGTAGTGTTTTTTTCCAAGATCATGTGCCTATGTCTACTGTGGTCGAGGTACAGAAGAACACTCAAAAAAGGATGAATAACAAAGCTGTATAAAAGTTTAAATAACATAGAAGAGGAAAAGCAAATGGTATACCAAAAACAATGGCATTCAGATTTAAATACGGTATGCTCTGAAGTCGAATGAGAATAGGTTTGGTTATCGCCAAGTTTCTCATCTAGAATTATTGCTGTATAACTGCAAGCTATAAAGCTTATAACTAGATGGTACCTACCGCCCATGACTTATGCCCCTGACAAACAATATTCTCCCTCTTGTTAAAAAAAACAACGTGGAAGTGATGCAGATTTTTGTGCACTGCTGGTGGCTATGTCCACCCATTCAAGATTATTGGGAGCAAATCATTAAAAAAAATATAAAGGACATTACCAACATTACACTACCTTGTACTCCAGAGATAGTTCTCTTGGAGAAATGGACACAACTGAACATCGAGCAATTGAAAAAGGAATTAATCTCTGTTATGTTATCTAGAGCAGGGGTGTTGAACTCATTTGTTATGAGGGGTGGATCTGACATAAATTAGACCTTGTTGGGCCGAACCATGTCGGGCCGGGCTGTGTGTACCTATTTAAGATTAGGAGATATAAACTTTATAAAGGACACAAATACAATTAAAGATTTTTTTTAAAAAAAAACTTAAAACCTGCTTAAAACAGCACTCAGTCTTAAAGGTGCTTTCTTTGTATTTCTCTCATGGGATCCAAGGAACTGGGCAAAGGAAGCTCTTTCTTTTCTTCCGAAGAGGACCAGGAGGGGGAGGAGCCTCAGCCAATAGAAGGAAGCGAGTCTTGGCTCAGTAGTTCTGCTGTGTGATTGAGAGAGCCTGGCAAAGCAAGTGGGAGTGAGGAAAAGTCAGTCTCTCTGGAGATGAGCTAATTTGAAAAGGGGAAGGGGTGTTGTGTGCATTGTGGAGGGAAAATTTTCTTCTTTTGCATTACGGGTAAAAGTCTCAAGGAGAAGTGTTCCAAATTGGTGTAGTGGTTAAGTGTGTGGACTCTTATCTGGGAGAACCAGATTTGATTCCCTAGTCCACTGCTTGCAGCTGCTGGAATGGCCTTGGGTCAACCATAGCTCTGGCAGAATTGTCCTTGAAAGGGCAGCTTCTGGGAGAGCTCTCTCAGCCCCACCTACCCCACAGGCAGTGTTTCCTTTAAGCTGAGTTTGTGTGAGCTGGCTCACAGTTTTTTGGCCTCCAGCTCACACATTTTTGTTTTAGCTCTGGAAAAATGACCCCAGAGCAAGCGGATTTATGCAGTAGCCCACAACTTTAATGCCAGTAGCTGCCAACTTTAATGCCAGTCGCTCACAAAGCAAAATTTTTGCTCACAAGACTACACAGCTTGGAAGGAGTATTGTCCACAGGGTGCTTATTGTGGGGGAGGAAGATAAAGGAAATGGTGAGCTGCTCTGAGATTCAGAGTTGAGAGTGGGATATAAATCCAATATCCTTCTTCTTTGAGAGCCAGTTTGGTGTAGTGGTTAAGTGTGCAGACTCTTATCTGGGAGAACCGGGTTTGATTCCCCACTCCTCCACTTGCACCTGCTAGCATGGCCTTGGGTCAACCATAGCTCTGGCAGAGGTTGTCCTTGAAAGGGCAGCTGCTGTGAGAGCCCTCTCCAGCCCTTCCCACCTCACAGAGTGTCTGTTGTGGGGGAGGAAGGTGAAGGAGATTGTGAGCCTCTCTGAGACTCTTCGAAGTGGAGGGGGGAATATAAATCCAATATCTTCTTCTTCAAGGAGACTGAGACTATATGGCTGGGTTTACATGACAAAGTAGGGGGAGAAATGTTCCTGTCCAGCACGTCAGATAAGGAAGAAAAGGCTGGGGCTGGCCCATTGCTCAATGTCTTCAATATTTGGGTCCTTATTCAGGTCAGATGATTAGGAAGGGAACCGCATAGGTTCTTGGGGGAAAGGTCCTTCAGTGGACTCCCACCATATATGGTTTTTGCATGGTTAGTGGAGGAGTTCCTTCACATTCCATGCACCCTCTCAGCCTGACTCACTGTCATGTTGATATCAGTTTGATCCAGGCTCCATTTCTCATTGTTAGCTCCATTCTAAGATGTGCAAATGTAAAGGGATCCCAAATAGACCATAAGAACATCAGAGAAGCCATGTTGGATCAGGCCAGTGGCCCATCCAGTCCAACACTCTGTGTCACACACTGGCCAAAAAAACCAGGTGCCACCAGGTCCACCAGTGGGACCTAAGACACTAGAAGCTCTCCCACTGTTGCTCCCCCCAAACACCAAGAAGACAGAGCATCACTGCCCCAGACAGAGAGTTCCATCTATACCTTGTGGCTAATGGCTACTGATGGACCTCCGCTCCAATCCCCTCTTGAAGCCATCTATGCATGTAGTCACCGCCACCTCCTGTGGCAGTGAATTCCATGTGTTAATCACCCTTTGGGTGAAGAAGTACTTCATTTTATCCATTCTAGCCCAACTTCTCAGCAATTCCATTGAATGTCCATAAGTTCTTAACCACTACACCAAACTGGCCAAGAATGTAAAAAAGACTGCTTAAGAACAGTCCCGCTGAAAGAAGCAAAAGGGTCATTAATGATTCCCTTCAGTCATCACTTAAATGCCTTAAATCCTGTAACAACAACTGATATCCCTTCCAAAAATCATGAGCGGGGAGGGTGGTTGCCCATGAACTGCAGGGTTCACTTGGTGAGGTCCTAGCATCTCCCTGCCCTGCAGCAAACCTTTTTTGGGGGGAGGGGGGAAAGAAGTTATGCCCAAAAAAGAGAGAGAGAGAGCACTTGTAAATTAGGAGTGCCTGATTAGTGGCTTGACATAAGTGCTGATTGGACCTCTTTCTGTATTCAGTTTGGTGTAGTGGTTAAGTGTGTGGACTCTTATCTGGGGGAACTGGGTTTGATTCCCCACTCCTTCGCTTGCAGCTGCTGGTGTGGCCTTGGGTCAGCCATAGTTCTTGCAGAGCTGTCCTTGAAAAGGCAGCTTCTGTGAACGCTCTCCCAGCCCCATCTACCTCACACGGTATCTGTTGGTGGTGGTGGGGGAGGTAAATGGGATTGTAAGCCATTCTGAGATTCAGAGTATTGGGCGGGGTATAAATCCAATATCATCATCTGCTGCTTTTCTTCTTCTCCTCCTCCTCCTCCTCCTTCCGTTCCTCCTTCCCCTCCTCCTTCCCTTCCTCCTTCCCCTCCTCCTTCCCCTCCTCTTCCTTCTCCTCCTCCTTCTTCTCCTCCTCCTCCTTCCCCTCCTTCTCCCCCTCCTCCTCCTCCTTCTTCCCCTCCTCCTCCTTCCCCTCCTCCTCCTCCTCCTCCTTCTCCAGCAACAGATGTAGAGGAAGCACTTGGGGGATTCCAGGGGTTCTTTTTGGAGAAAAGCCATGAATGAAGAGGCTGAAAGAAACTTCAGAGATGTAGATGGACCACATAGGCAGGCGGGAAGCAACTTTTAACATACATATTATTGTATATTTCAACATATAGCAGCAACAAGGCCCTGAAACACTTTTGAGCCTGGATGGAATTTCAAGTGCAAATAAGACCTCTTTCTGTGGGTGCTCACTGAATTTCTCTTTATTACCAACAGGGGATGAATGGGAAGATGAGGAGGATGAGGAACTGCATCATCTATCGCCAGATGAAGCCAGGGATGAAGACTCAAGAGGAAGCTTCAAGTCTCAGAGCATACCAAAGCAGCAGAAAGGAAGCCACATAGTCGAGAAAAGGGTTCAATCCTTTCCTTCTCAAGGGGGAGATTTCCATGAAGCAATTGACATGGTGGAGGAATTGTACAAGTGCTCGGAGTGTGAAATGATCTTCCCGGATGAAGTCCATTATAATGCCCATTTGCAAATGCACAGCGGAACAGAGACCCATCAAGACGTGGAGTGTGGAAACAGCTTCCTCTGTGGAGCCGAGCTCCTTCAGCATCAACAGATCCATGCAGGAGAAGAACATTATACTTTCTCAGACGGTGGTGAGAGTTTCTTAGAGAAATCGGACCTTCTTACACACCAAAGCATTAATTCGGGAGAGAATCTGTTTATCTCTTCAGAGAATGGAATGATGTTCTCTGATGGAAGTCAAGGAGATCTGTTTGTCCCAGGGCACATTATAATGAATAAATGCTTTCAGTGTGGAAGGTCCTTTAAATACAGATCACAGCTCCTTGTGCACCAAAGATTCCACACAGGGGAGAAACCTTTTGAGTGCTCAGAGTGCGGAAAGAGATTCACTCAGAGCGGTGATCTCCTCCTTCATCAAAGAACCCACACAGCGGAAAAACCTTTTGAATGCTCAGAATGTGGAAAGAGATTCAGTCAGAGCGGCACTCTTCAAAGGCATATAAGAACTCACACAGGGGAGAAACCTTTTGAATGCTGTGTGTGTGGGAAAAGATTCCGGCAGAGTGGACAGCTTCACAAGCATTTAAGAAGCCACACAGGCGAGAAACCTTTCGAGTGTTCAGAGTGCGGAAGGCGATTCAGCGTGAGTGGTGATCTCTTAGTGCATCAGAGAACCCACACAGGGGAGAAACATTTTGAATGCTCAGAATGTGGGAAGCGATTTGGTTCGAGTAGCCTGCTTTACAAGCATTTCATAACTCACACAGGGGAGAAGCCTTTTGAATGCTCAGTATGTGGAAAGCAATTCAGTTGGAGTGGCCATCTTCACAAGCATTTCAGAACCCACACAGGGGAAAAACCTTTTGAATGCTCAGAATGTGGAAAGAGATTCAGTCAGAGTAGTCATCTTCAGTTGCATCTAAGAACCCACACAGGGGAGAAACCTTTTGAATGCTCCTACTGTGAAAAGAGATTCTGTCGGAGCAGCCATCTGCACAAGCATTTAAGAACTCACACAGGGGAGAAACCTTTCAACTGCTCAGTGTGCGGAAAGGGATTCACGCAGAACTGCCATCTTCAGAAGCACCTAAGAACTCACACAAAGGAGAAACCACCTGAGTGCTCTGAGCATGGAAAGGAATCCAGTCTGAATGACAATCTTCTAAATCACTTGAGAACTGACACAGAAGAGAAGCTCGTGAATGTGCAGAGTCTGGAAAGTCCTTCCACTGGAGCATCGCTTTCCGGCAGCATCTAAGAACCCATAGGAAAGAAAAATCTTTTGAATGCAAAGAGTGTGAAAAGAAACCCATTCTGAGTTGTGATCTTCAAAAGCATCTCTGAACTCCTGGAGGGGAGAATCCTGTAGGCTCAGAGTATGAGAAGAGATTCAGTTATTCTGGCCATCTTCAAGAACATCAAAGCACTCATACAATGAGAAACCATATAACTGCATAGCTCGCAATCTCCTTTGTCTTCCTCCCCTATAACAAACACCCTGGGAGGTAAGTAGGGCTGAGAGGCTCTCTCAGAAGCTGCCCTTTCAAGGACAACCTCTGCCAGAGCTATGGCTGACCCACGTCCATTCCAACAGCTTCACGTGGAGGAGTCGGGAATCAAACCTGGTTCTCCCAGAGCCAGTTTGGTGTAGTGGTTAAGTGCGTGGACTCTTTATCTGGGAGAACCTGGTTTGATTCCCCACTCCTCCACTTGCAGCTGCTGGAATGGCCTTGGGTCAGCCATAGCTCTGGCAGAGGATGTCCTTGAAAGGGCAGCTGCTGTGAGAGCTCTCTCAGCCCTACCCAGCTCACAGGGTGTCTGTTGTGCGGGAGGAAGATATAGGAGATTGTAAGCCGCTCTGAGCCTCTGATTCAGAAAGAAGGGCAGGGCGCTGCAGTCTTCTTCTTCTCTTATTTTGCATGTAAAAGATAATCCCATACCATAGAAAGAGTTGGAGCCATGTAAATCCTTGCGAAATGCTTGTGATCCTGATACTATTCTGGAAGAAATGATATAAATGTATTGACTGAGGACCTTTTTGAAATAGATCTCACTGGAAGAGATCTTTGGGTGGAAGGAGATTCAAGACCGGTCTATATCTCCTTAACCGTTGAGGAACCTAATAAATGCAGTATAACAAGAGCCTTTGTCAGATGATCCAGACAGAGGAGAACCTTTCCTGTAGCAGGTTCTGATGAAGTTCTTTGAATATTCTACATTATATAAAAGTCCCTGAAAATTCAATAGGTAGCTTTACATATATTATTGCATTGTTTTCTTATTTACTTACTCTAACTAGTGTAACTGATACGATATGTAATTTTAATTTTCACTTTTATTATACTTCAGACACCTGAGCCTGTAAGTCCTGAGGAAGGGCCTACAGAAATGAGATTATGCTGGCTATCGTATGTGTGTGTTCACACTACACTAAGTAATGCGTTTTACATCCAGATTTTTACTGTGTAAGAATAGGAGAAACCCAGATGTAAAACGCATTATTTAGTGTCATGTAAATGTGCCATGTGTCTTACAAGGTTCAGCTTGTTTGAGCTTTCGTTGCAACTCTCTGTGGTGTTTGCATTTCTGACCATATTGTGAATTTTCTGAATTTTGTTTTAATGTTTGTCTTGATAATAGCTACTACAATACAGATATTGTCTTTCAAGTTCAGATATTGTCTTTGCTCTGATAGTATTGACATGACTCCATTAATCTTTTGTTCTACAACAATCACACCGTGGTCCTTCCATCTTGCATTTTGCAGGGGGGCTGCATCTGAATCAGAAGAAGAAGAAATTGGATTTATATTCCGCCCTTCACTCAGAGTGGCTCACAATCTTCTTTATCTTCCTCCCCCACAACAAACACTCTGTGAGGTAGGTGGGGCTGAGAGGACTCTCACAGCAGCTGCCCTTTCAAGAACAACTCCTGTGAGAGCTATGGCTGACCCAAGGCCATTCCAGCAGCTGCATGTGGAGGAGTGGGGAATCAAACTCAGTTCTCCCAGATAAGAGTCCACGCATTTAACCAGTACACCAAACTGGCTCGCTTAACCACTAGACCAAACAGCAGCGTGTTCTTGGGTGCGGCTTGGAAGGGAGATTGCTCTGGAGGGATTCCTTGCACAAGAGAGGCAAAGGGTTGTGGTGGTTTAAGGTGTGAGAGTTGGAGATCTCCCATGCTTAGAACTGATCTCCAGGTGTCAGAGATCAGTTCTAAGCATGGGAGATCATAGAGCTGGACGGGACCTCCAGGGTAATCTAGTGTAACCCCCTTTGCAATGCAAGAAACAGCTACTCTGCAAGGTGTACTTCAGGGCGTTATACCACATGACGGTGCAAATCCTTTCCAAACCTCCATCCCTAGGCTCCACCCCCCACATCTTCAGGTAGCTGGCAATCCAATGTGGCTATTGGGTGTGGGGAGGATACAGAAAATGCATTTTGGGGTAGGGTTGCCAGGTCCCTCCTGGCAACTGGCAGAGGATTGGGGAGTTGCCAGTAGGAAGAAGAAGAAGAAGAAGAAGATGTTAGATTTATATCCCGCCCTCCACTCCCAATTCTCAGAGCAGCTCACAATCTCCTTTTCCTTCCCCCACAACAGGCACCCTGTGAGCTAGACAGGGCTGAGAGAGTGCTCACAGAAGCTGCCCTTTCAAGGACAGAGTCTCAGAGTGGCCTACAATTTCCTTAATCTTCTCCCTTCACAACAGATACCCTGTGAGGTGGGAGGGGCTGAGACGGCTCTCAGAGCAGCTGCCCTTTCAAGGACAACCTCTGCCAGAGCTGTGGCTGACCCAAGGCCATTCCAGCAGCTGCAAGCGAGGAGGAGTGGGGAATCAAACCCGGTTCTCCCAGATAAGAGTCTGCACACTTAACCACAACACTGAACTGGTTCACTTATAACAGTACAATCTGTGGAGCACGATATGTTTGTTCTACTCAATTTGTTGACATTCTAGCAGCTAGAGAGCTCCCCAGTTACTGCTCATATTTGACTGTTCCTTGCTATAGGCATGCCTTTATGTTGGCAAACCTTAATGCCCAGCCAGCTAGAGCAGGGGTGACCAATGTAGCTCTCCAGATGTTTTTTGCCTACAACTTCCATCAGCCCCAGCCAGCATGGCCAACGGCTGGGGCTAATGGGAGTTGAAGGCAAAAAACATCTGGAGAGCTACTGTTGGCCACCCCTGAGCTAGAGTATTGCAAGGGAGGAAGGGAGCAGTTTTGCTGCATGTTTTGAAAAACAGGGAAAATGTTCTTTCTTATGCGCCCAGGGAAATGCTGATTGCCATTTTGGAGAGTTGGAAGGGACCTCTAGGGTCATCTAGTACAACCCCCTGCATAATGCAGGAAACTTACAAATATCTTCTCCCCCACATCCAGTGACACCTGCTCCATGCCCAGAATATTGTGAAGAGGAAGGCAGGAAGGGCTGTATAAGCACTTGGTTCTCATTGCTTATACACCCAGGGGACTGCTGTTCACCACTCTGAGGCCAGGCAGCAATTTTTATCCAAGCCAGTTTCGCCAGGGAGGGTGCTTTTGCCATCTTCTAGGTGTGGAGCAGGTGTCACTTGGGGTGTGTGGGAAGAGGTATTTGTGAATTTACTGCATTGTGGACGAGGGGGTCCCTTCCAATTCTATGATTCTACTTTGTTGTCTCAGAACATAAGGAAAAAAATATTGGATTTATATCCCGCCCTCCACTCTGACTCTCAGAGCGGCTCACAATCACCTTTATCTTCCTCCCCCATAGCAGACATCCTGTTAGGTGGGTGGGGCTGAGAGAACTCTGACAGAAGCTGCCCTTTCAAGGACAACTCCTGTGATAGCTATGGGTAACCCAAGGCCATTCCAGCAGGTGCAAGTGGAGGAGTGGGGAATCAAACCCGGTTCTCCCAGATAAGAGCCCGCACACTTAACCACTACGCCAAACTGGTTAACTAACTTAGAAGGACAAGAAACTCCTCCCGCTTCAGCAGCTCTCCAAAACTTCAGTGGCTGAAGAGGTCCAAGCAATCTCAACTGAAAGGCACAAACCCTCTGGGTACGTTCATTTGTTACGAGGGCTGGATCTGATATAAATGTTGGGTGACAAAGTGTATGGGAGATAGGCAAACCTAATTAATGACATTTTTATTCAAAGTGCAAGCATGTTTAAAACATTAACACTCTTACACGGGTGGAATTCTAGCAGGAGCTCCTTTGCATATTAGGCCACATATTCCTGATGTAGCTAATCCTAGAGCTTACAAGGCTCTTTTTTGTAAGCTCTTGGAGGATTGGCTACATCAAGGGGGTGTGGCCTAATATGCAAAGAGCTCCTGCTAGAATTCCACCCCTGCTCTTACAGTATTTCCTTAAGGTATCTCCTGATACCCACCTGGCCACTTTCACTGTCCGTTACGCATTAGCACTGGGACAGTATAGCAGGGGTGTCGAACTCATTTGTTATGAGGGCTGGATCTGACATAAGTGAGACTTTATTGGGCCGGGCCGGGTGTGTCTGCCACTTAAAACTACGCAACGCCAGGTGGTGGAGATATAAGCTTTCTAAAGGGCACAGACAAACACAGTTTTTAAAAAAAATGCTTAAAAGATTAGCACTCTTGCAATATTTTGTTCATTTAACAGTTTCTGATAACCGACACCTATTGCTCTGAATTATTGCATCGAAATCTAGAGACAGTGACTGTGCTGTAGCAATCTTGAATATGCTGTTCAGGTGTCTGTAAGTTGCAAACCTACTTTTGATTTATTGACATTCATTACAGAAATTTCATGGTCAATGCTTTGAGCCCAAGACTCAGGGGAAAATGTGAAACAGCTGTGCACTGCAAGCTTTTGTATATAAGTTGGTTCATGTCCTGGTCAGCCAGTGAAGAAAACAGGCTTTGCTCTGTAGCTCCTATCTGATTGAGCAAGCCTGGTAAAACAAGCTGTGATGCAGAAGGAAGCAAGAAAGAGAGAGAAAGAAGCAGATGACAGTGAGTTGCCCATGGGCCTAATAAGAGCTCTCTGAGGGCCTGATTCAGCCCTCGGGCTACATGTTTGACACCCTTGGTATACAGAGACAAAATGCATAGTCTCTATCATCTGATAATAAAGGGAATGACCAGTTGCTGGCAGGCAGGGTAAGAGCCCTGGACAGGCTGGTTCCAGCCCTTGGGCTGTATGCTCGACCCTTTTTAGTTGGAGACGCTGGGGGTTGAACCTGGGACCTTCTGTTTACCAAGCAGATGCTCTGCCACTGAGCAACCGCCCCTCTCCCTCGTTATATTATTGTGTGTGTGATCACAGCCTCAGTCTTTTCTTACATTTTCTGTTATCCTTATGCAGCCTTCCCTGCCTGTTCTCAGCTGCTGATCTCCTTGAAAAGCAATTTCACATAACTTGACCGGTCTATCTTTCTCTGTTTTGCATTGCCCAAAGTGTGATCTATTATGAAGCTAACCTGTTCTAGCTTGCACACAGAGAAAGGTTGCCAGTCCCCAGACGGGAGATTCTCAGAGGGTTTTTTCTCTCAAAAATTTTTTTTCTGTCCTTCACACCGAGAGGGCTGAAGAGCCAAAGATTCCCATGTGCAGAATTACTCTCGACCTGCATTCTAGGGTTGAGGGCAGCCTGGCTGAAACCCGTCCCGTCCGCCCGGCGTCTGGGCGCTCCGCCTTGCTGCGGAAAAGACGGGAGGCCGCTCATTTTTGCAGCGCTGAAAGGGTTAAAGTGAGCGAGTTGCTTCCTAGAGAGGCCGAGCAAGGAGTGGCAGGGGGCAGAGGCTTTGCTATTGCATGGCCAAAGAGACCAGGAAGGACTTCCCATCTGCAACAGCCGGCGAAAGCCTCTTGCAGCCGGATCCCGGGAAGGTTTACTCACAAGTAAGTGGGGGAGGGATAAGCTTTTCAGTCTTCTTGGAAGAGAGAAATGCAGCCATCGAGTGTTTTTGAGAAAGTTTTAAAATGTCTGTTCCATGTAGATCAGGGGTGTCAAACTCATTTGTTATGAGGGCCGGATCTGACATAAATGAGACCTTGGAGGACCTGGCCGGGCTGTGTGTGTTCCCATTAGGTGGCAGAGATAGAAACTTTATAAAGGACACAGACAATCACAATTAAAGAGGAGGAGCCTCAGCCAATGGAGAAAATTGAGAACTTGCTCTGTAGCTCCTGTGTGATTGAGCAAGCCTGGCAAAGCAAGCTGTTATGTAGAAGGAAGCAAGAGAAAGGGAGAAGGAAGCAGATGACAGCCAGTTGCTCGCGGGGGGGGGGGGGCTGATAGGAAGACGAAGAAGATATTGGATTTATATCCCGCCCTCCACTCTGAAGGGTCTCAGAGCGGTTCACAATCTCCTTTACCTTCCTCCCCTACAACAGACACCTTGGGGGGGTGGGGCTGGAGAGGGCTCTCACAGCAGCTGCCCTTTCAAGAACAACCCCTGCCAGAGCTATGGCTGACCCAAGGCCATTCCAGCAGGTGCAAGTGGAGGAGTGGGGAATCAAACCCGGTTCTCCCAGATAAGAGTCCGCTCACTTAACCACTACACCAAAGTGGCTCTCCAGGAGCCCTCTGAGGGCCTGATTTGGCCTCCAGGCCAGATGTTTGACACCCCTGATGTAGATAGATCCAGGTGGGCAGCCGTGTTGATCTGACGCAGTTGAAGAAGAAGAAGAAGATGATGATACTGGATTTATATCCCGCCCTCCACTCCGAAGGGTCTCAGAGCGGCTCACAATCTCCTTTACCTTCCTCCCCCACAACAGACACCCTGTGAGGTGGGTGGGGCTGGAGAGGGCTCTCACAGCAGCTGCCCTTTCAAGGACAACCTCTGCCACAGCTATGGCTGACCCAAGGCCATTCCTGCAGGTGCAAGTGGAGGAGTGGGGAATCAAACCCGGTTCTCCCAGATAAGAGTCCACGTGCTTAACCACTACACCAAACTGGCTCTCAGTTTAAGTGGAGGAGCTAGAGGGAAATCAGACCTGGTTCTCCAGATTAGAGCCTGCTGCTCTTAACCACTACACCAAACTGGCTCTCTTAAAGGAGTCAAGTGGCACCTTTAAGACCAACCAAGTTTTATTTGGAATGTAAGCTTTCATGTGCTCTCTAAGCACACTTCATCAGACGAGAGGATCAGGTATTGTGGCTGGAATAAATGCAGTTTGTTGATTAAGAGGGCAAACTAACCTATCACATGGTCACATAAAACGGTGTGGCTTGGCCATTTGGTCTGGATAGCCATAAAAGGTAATAAAGTTCCCTGCCAAATGGTGTTTCTGCAAATCTAGGTGAATCACAAAAGGACATGTATATCCTAGTTGTAGTCCCCTCGTCTGATGAAGTGTGCTTAGAGAGCACACGAAAGCTTATGTTCTAAATAAAACTTGGTTGGTCTTAAAGGTGCAACTTGACTCCTGCTTTGTTCCATGTAGACTCCTCCTGCCTCCTTCTTCTCCTGGATCTCTCTGCTGCAGGCCTTAGTACAATAGACCCTGCCCTCTTGTTGGGAAGCCCATAGACAGAATTAGGCATGGTGTGTGTGTGTGGGTTGGAAACAAACCTTTGCCTCCCCCCCTCCCCGGCAGTACTCCTCTCCCTTTATGTAGACCAGGAGTGGGTGGCCAAACTGTGGCTCAAGAGCCACATGTGGCTCTTTCTCACATGTTCTGTGGCTTTCAAAGCCCCCACCACCCCATTGGCCAGCTTGGAGAAGGCATTTCTCTCTTTAAATCACTTCTCCAAGCCAAGTCAGTGGGCAGCTTGCAGGATGCAATTAAAGTTAAAGTTGCTTTCTTTCCACCTCTCGCCATCTATTTGTCTTCCTTCCTGTCTTGCGGCTCTCAAATATCTTCATTGCCTGTCTTTGCATCATAACCCTGGTATTCCCTGGAGGTCTCCCATCCAAATATAGCCAGAGTCAACCCTGCTTAACTTCTGAGATCTTATAAGATCAGGCTAGCCTGGACTATTAAGGTCAGGGCACTGATGTAAGTTGTATCCTACATACATACATAAATGTTTTGATTTATTATCTGCCTTTGTGGTCCTTTTGGGAGGAAGAAAGAGGGGATCTGCTTTTGGGGCAGTGTTTGATGTTCCACTTGCTGTTTTCCTGGGGGTTGGTTGCCTCCACCTGTTCATCCAGGCAGCCCCCTTTGCTCTGACCTGGAGAGGCTTCAGGCTCCTCTATCCCTTCCATTCTACTGGCTGCTTGGATAGATCTATTGCATGGGTGGCCAAACTGTGGCTCAGGAGCCACATGTGGCTCTTTCACACATATTTGTGTGGCTCTTGAAGCCCCCATTGCCCTGTTAACTGGCTTGGAGAAGACATTTCTTTAGAATCATAGAGTTGGAAGGGACCTCCAGGGTCATCTAGTCCAACCCCCTGCACAATGCAGGAAACTCACAAACACCTCCCCCTAAATTCATAGGATCAGCATTGCTGTCAGATGGCCATCTAGCCTCTGTTTAAAAACCTCAAATGAAGGAGAGCCCACCACCTCCTGAGGAAGCCTGTTCATAACAACATAAGAGAAGCCATGTTGGATCAGGCCAATGGCCCATCCAGTCCAACACTCTGTGTCACACAGTGGCCAAAAAATTTTATATATACACACACACACACACACATACATACAAACACACACACACTGTGGCTAATAGCCACTAATGGACCTCTGCTCCATATTTTTATCTAACCCCCTCTTGAAGCTGGCTATGCTTGTAGCTGCTACCACCTCCTGTGGCAGTGAATTCTACATGTTAATCACCCTTTGGATGAAGAAGTACTTCCTTTTATCCGTTCTAACCCAACAGCTCAGCAATTTCATCGAATGCCCATGAGTTCTTGTATTGTGAGAAAGGGAGAAAAGTACTTTCTCCATCCCATGCATAATCTTGTAAACCTCTATCATGTCACCCTGCAGTCGACGTTTCTCCAAGCTAAAGAGCCCCAAGCGTTTTAACCTTTCTTCATAGGGAAAGTGTTCCAACCCTTTAATCATTCTAGTTGCCCTTTTCTGGACTTTTTCCAATGCTATAATACCCTTTTTGAGGTGCGGTGACCAGAACTGCACACAGTATTCCAAATGAGACCGCACCATCGATTTATACAGGGGCATTATGATACTGGCTGATTTGTTTTCAATTCCCTTCCTAATAATTCCCAGCATGATGTTGGCCTTTTTTATTGCAATCGCACACTGTCTTGACATTTTCAGTGAGTTATCTACCATGACCCCAAGATCTCTCTCTTGGTCAGTCTCTGCCAGTTCACAACCCATCAACTTGTATATGTAGCTGGGATTCTTGGCCCCAATGTGCATTACTTTGCACTTGGCCACATTGAACCTCATCTGCCACGTTGACGCCCACTCACCCAGCCTCAACAGATCCTTTTGGAGTTCCTCACAATCCTTTCTGGTTCTCACCACCCTGAAGATTTTAGTATCATCTGCAAACTTGGCCACTTCACTACTCACTCTCAACTCCAAATCATTTATGAACAAGTTAAAGAGCATGGGACCCAATACTGAGCCCTCCGGCACTCCATTGCTTACCGTCCTCCACTGCGAAGTCTGCCCATTTATACTCACTCTCTGCTTCCTATTAATTAGCCAATTTTTGATCCACAAGAGGACCTGTCCTTTTACTCCATGACTCTCGAGCTTACTAAGGAGCCTTTGATGAGGAACTTTATCAAAAGCTTTCTGGAAGTCAAGGTAAACAATATCTATCAGGTCTCCTTTGTCCACATGTTTGTTCACCCCCTCAAAGAAATGTTACAGGTTAGTGAGGCAAGATCTTCCCTTACAGAACCCATGCTGAATCTTCCTCAATAACTTGTGTTCATCAATGTGCCTGCTCATTCTGTCCTTGATAATGGTTTCTACCAACTTTCCCGGTATTGAAGTCAGACTGACTGGCCTGTAGTTTCCTGGATCTCCTCTGGAACCCTTTTTAAAGATGGGGGTGACATTTGCTACCTTCCAGTCCTCAGGAACGGAGGCAGATTTCAATGAAAGATTACATATTTTTTCAGAAGATCCACAAGTTCAACTTTGGGGAGGGACGGTGGCTCAGTGGTAGAGCATCTGCTTGGGAGATCCCAGAAGGTCCCAGGTTCAATCCCTGGCATCTCCAAAAAAGGGTACAGGCAAATAGGTGTGAAAAACCTCCGCTTGAGACCCTGGAGAGCCGCTGCCAGTCTAAGAAGGCAATACTGACTTTGATGGACCAAAGGTCTGATTCAGTATAAGGCAACTTCATATGTTCATATGTTCTTGGTTGTATGCCATCCGGACCTGGTAACTTATTAGTTTTTAATTCGTCTATCAGTTGTATCAGGTGACTATTCGTTTTTAATTCATCTATCCCTTGTCACTTCAATCTGACTCAGGTCTTTCAACACCCCTTCCAAAATAAGTGGTTCTGGAGCAGGCAAACACTTCTCATCCTCCACAGTGAAGACGGAGGCAAAAAATGCATTCAGCTTCTCAGCCATTTCCCTATCCTTCTTCAGTAATCCTTTTACCCCTTGGTCATCCAAGGGCCCCACTGCCTCCCTGGCTGGTTTCCTGCTTCTAATATATTTGAAGAAATTTTTATTGTTGATCTTTATGTTTTTTGCAATATGCTCCTCATAGTCCCTTTTTGCCTGCCTGCTCACAGTCTTGCATTTGATTTGCCACTGCCTGTGTTCCCTTTTATTAATCTCATTTGGACTAGCTTTCCACCGCTTAAAGGAGTCCGTCTTATCTTTTACAGCTTCCATTACTCTGTTTGTTAACCATGCAGGCCTTTTCTTATACCTGTTTGTGCCTTTCCTAACTTGTGGTATATATTTTATCTGAGCTTCTAGGATAGTAGTTTTAAATAGCCTCCAAGCTTCCCCAAGGGTTTTGACTGTATTTACCTTTCCTTTCAGTTTCCTCTTCACATGCCTCCTCATCTCAGAGAATTTACCCCTTTTAAAGTTAAACGTGGTTGTGCCGGTCTTTTGGGGCAACCCTCTATTTATACAAACGGTGAAATCAATAATGTTATGGTTACTGCTCCCAAGCGGTGCGATCACTTTCACATCTCTCACCAAGTCTTGGGCATTACTTAGGACCAAATCCAGGATTGCCCCACCCCTGGTAGGTTCAGAGACCATCTGCTCCATAGCACAGTCATTGAGAGCATCTAGAAACTCAATCTCTTTCTCTCGACCGGAACACATATTGACCCAATCAATCTGTGGGTAGTTAAAATCACCTATGACGACACAGTTTTTACATCTAGCCACTATCTTTAATCCTTCCATCATATTATAATCATCCTCTATCTTTTGATTTGGTGGGCGATAACAAACTCCCATAGTTAAATTTCCTTTTGCGCCCTCTATTTCAACCCAAAGCATTTCTAGAAGGGAATCTAATGCTCTGACCTCAGTCTTACTGGACCGTATACCCTCTCTGACATACAGAGCCACCCCACCTCCAACCCTTCCCTCCCTATCCTTCCAATATAACTTATATCCAGGAATCTTCGTGTCCCACTGATTCTCCTCAATCCACCAAGTTTCTGAAATTCCCACAATGTATATGTTTTCTGCCAACACTAAACATTCCAACTCACCAATTTTACTTTGAAGACTTCTAGCATTTGTGTACAAACATCTATAATTTCCCAGGCAAGCTAGGCCCACCACCTTCCTCCTGCCACCTCGAGACTCTGGCAGGCAGTCCATTCTATTTGTCACCATCTCAGTGGACAACTCTGATCCATTACCCGGTAGAAAGGTATCAGCTAACCCTTCATCTCTTTGAGACGCGTCCTCCCGAACCAGAGACATTTCATCTCCTGTCGGCTTTCCCCCAAGATTTAGTTTAAAAACTGCTCTGCCACCTTTTTGAATTTAAGCGCCAGCAGCCTGGTTCCATCTGGGGACAAGTGGAGACCGTCTCTTTTGTACAGCTCCTGCTTGTTCCAGAAAGCATCCAAGTGCCTAACAAACTTACACCATCGTCTCATCCACACATTGAGACTTCTAATTTGTGCCTGTCTCTCCAGCCCTGCACGTGGAACAGGTAGCACTTTTGAGAAGGCTACCTTGGAGGTCCTGGCCTTAAGTCTCCCGTCTAGCAGCCTAAATTTTTCCTCCAGGGCCTCACGACTGCATTTCCCCACATCGTTGGTGCCAACATGCACCACGACCACTGGCTCTTCCCCAGCATTGTCTATCAGCCTATCTACTACACACGTAATGTCCACTACCTTCGCACCAGGCAGGCAAGTCACCATACGGTCAGTATGCAGTTTTGCCACCCAGCTGTCTACTTGCCTAAGGATCGAATCACCAACTACCAAGACCCCCCCTCTCTCCTTGCCCAGGGATGGTTCCTTGGCACGAAAGGATTCCTGCTCACCAACTGAAGAAGAGGTCCCTTCTGAGGGCGCATTCCCCTTATCCTCAGCCCAGTGCCGTGTTCCCTCTCGACCCTCATGCTCCCTGGCAGCAACGGGGCTGCCATGTTTAGAGCGGGGCTCATCTAACACATCCCCAAGAGTCTTCTCCGAGTGCCTAACTGACCGTCTCTGCTTCTCCAGGTCAGTCACCTTGGCCACAAGGGTACGAACTCGTTCCCTGAGGACCAGGAGCTCCTTGCATCGAGAACACACCCAAGACTTCTGTCCTGTGGGCAGATAGTCATACATGTGACAGTGCGAAACACTGAAAAGCCCCCACCCCCCTGCTGGCATTCTACCTTCATGATAGGTTTTTAAAAATATACAGTCCCCTTTTAAACCCTGTTAGTTTATGTGGCTCCCCGTCTAGAGAGTTATAGGGAGTTCCACTGAGGAATCGCTCTAATGGTCAGGAAGTTCTTCCTAAAGTTGAGCCGGAAACTCTTTTGATTTAATTTCAACCCATTGGTTCTGGTCCTACCTTCTGGAGCCACAGAAAATAATTCCACACCATCCTCTATATGACAGCCCTTCAAGTACTTGAAGATGGTGATCATATCACCTCTCAGCCGCCTCCTCTCCAGGCTAAACATGCCCAGCTCCTTCAACCTTTCCTCATAGGACTTGGTCTCCAGACCCCTCACCATCTTCATTGCCCTCCTCTGGACCTGTTCCAGCTTGTCTATATCTTTCTTAAAATGTGGTTCTCAAAACTGAACACAATACTCCAGGTGAGGTCTTACCAGAGCAGAGTAAAGCAGTACCATCACATTACGTGGTCTGTACATTATACTTCTGTTGATACAACCCAAAATTGCATTTGCCTTTTTAGCCACCGCATCACACTGTTGACTCATGTTCAGCATATGACCCACTAAGACCCCTAGATCCTTTTCACACATACTAGTGCTAAGACAAGTCTCCCCCATCCTATAACCATGCATTGGATTTTTCCTACCTAAATGCAGAAATTTACATTTATCCCTTCTTAAATCACCTCTCCAAGCCAAGTCAGTCAGTGGCTTGGAGAATGCATTTAAAGTTGCTTTCTTTTGACCTCTCCTCCATCCCTTCCTCCCTCATCTATTTGCCTTCCTTCCCCCCTTCCTTCTTTCCTGCCTGCCTTGCAGTTCTCAAACATCTGATGTTCATGTCCTACAGCTCTCAAACATCTGACATTTATTCTATGTGGCTCTTATGTTAAGCAAGTTTGAACACCCCTGATCTATGGCCTAACACTTTTGGTTTATTGAGAAGATAGCTGAAATCGTTAAGTACCTTACTGGCCACTTTGTACCAGGCTTCTGTTTATACTGAGAGAGCCTAATAGAGATGGTTTAACTTTCCTGAAGGACCAAGCAGGCATACCTAAGAAAGCTTGATATATAATGTAGCACAATGACATTAATCCCGACCCTCAATCAGATTCCTGTGGCATTTATTTGTTGTCTTTTGACCAGGGTTCATGACATAGCTCAACTCTCTTTTGGTTTCTTTCTGCTCTTTTTGATTTCATATCTTTTCTCCCCCTCAGGCAAGACAACAAGGAAAAGTCCCTATCCCATCCAAGCGGGGAATGGTACTGAATTCAGGGAAAGAGCTGCGCCAGAGGTCTTGGTACATGACACTATGACTGCAGATGAACACAGCCAATGTTTCCGGCAGTTTGGTTACCATGAGGCTGATGGGCCCCGAGAGATTTGCAGCCAGCTACATAGACTTTGCAACCACTGGCTGAAGCCAGAGAGGCACACCAAGAAGCAGATCCTGGACCTGGTGATCCTGGAACAGTTCCTGGCCATCCTGCCCCAGGAAATGCAGTGCTGGGTCAGAGGATGTGGGCCGGAGACCAGTTCCCAGGCGGTGGCCCTGGTCGAAGGTTTCCTCCTGAGTCAGACAGAGGAGAAGTGGCAGGCAGAACAGGTGAGGGGGTTTCCTTTGCTGAGTTTTCTAAGGCTTCCCAGCCAGATATTTCTGCCTCTAGAGAATTCACTAGACTGGGAAGAAAAATCCAATTCTGACTTTTACCTTTGTGGTTGGACCACTTTAGCTGGTTAACAGTGGCGGACTGGGTCTAAAAATATTGCTTGCCAGGAGACAAAGGGGGCCCACCCACAACTTATAAGGCTATCATTTAATTTTTATAATAAATAAATAAAATTTTCAAAAAATACGTAAGTGGAAAAAGGTACAATTAAAACTTTTGCTAAATAAATGCATACATATATTTAGTAATTAAGGTGCACATATATTGTACATTTTACTGGCAGTGTGCAGTAGATAGTAAATGTAAGTACAGATTGCCTTTTCTCCAGGGAAGCTGATTTCTGCCAGCTGGGGATCAGTTGTAAAAGCAGGAGATCTCCAGGCCCCACCTGGAGGCTGTGCAACCAACTAGAGCAGGGGTGGACAACGGTAGCTCTCCAGATGTTTTTGCCTACATCTCCCATTAGCCCCAGCCAGCATGACCAATGGGTGCGGCTGATGGGAATTGTAGGCAAAAAACATCTGGAGAGCTACTGTTGGCCACCCTTGAACTAGAGAATCACAGCTGAGAGTAAGAAAAAACAAACTCCTACAGGGTTTCCATGACAACCAGCCTCATAAAAAATAAACACTGATTCAGATACTTATATCAAAATTCCTGTAATCTAATCACTCTCACATACAATATTTTCACAAGTTATACCCTGACAACAAACACCAATAAATGTGCAAAAAAGGACCAAAATACTTCTATACAGTCCAATTCTCGAAGAAGGTCCTTTAACTTGAAGCAAGGGTCCGCAGTTCAATTCCTGTAGGGACCATATGGTGATAAAGGCCCTTTTCACACTTACCAGTGGAAGCCGGAAGGGAGTCGGTATTGTGCCGCCTTGCAGTAATCCGAGACAGGGATGGGAGTTTTCAGACACATGTTTTTTTTTCCGATAGGGTTCCGTGATTGAAGCGAGCCATTTCACACTGTTCTGCTCTTATCTCGCTTCCACCAGCGCCAGCCGTTTTTGCCTGCCGGCTCGCGATCTCCAGCTTTTCTTTTTTTTTTGGAACGTCCAGCAAAGATCGCTATAGCGCTATAGCGACGTATCACAACAGCAACACCATAGAGATGGCTAGGCTCTATTGAGATAAGTTACCAGGTTTCAGCGGCGGCAATATCTGGCATCTTAATGGAGCCCAGGCATCCCTATGGTGATGCTGTTGTGATACGTCGCTATAGCGCTATAGCAATCTTAGCCCGACGTTCCAAAAAAAAAAAAAAGCTGGAGATCGCATGCGCCGGCGGGTGAAAAAGGGCGCGAAAACTGCTCCCGGGTTAGATACTGGACATTTCACACAGCACCCCATAGCGATTTCAACCCGGAAGAAGGGGTTGAAAAGTGGAAGAAGCTGCTCTTTGTTAGTAACGACTCAGGCATGCCTCACTACCGGGACAGCCGCGGGACTGTGTGAAAAGGTGAGAGTATTCCGGTAGCAGCCAGTTACTGAATCGGGTCTGTCTGAAATGCCAGCAGAAACCCGTTACTGTTCAGTAACTGACCAGCTGGCATACCGGAATACTTAGGCTGTGTGAAAAAGATCAAAGTTCCTTCCACTGTTTTAGTCATCTTGTTTTGTAGTTTCAAAAACACAGCAACACAGTGACGAAGTAGTCCTTTTGTTTTCTCTCGTTTCGATAAAAGCTTTGACTAGCTTTTCAGACAGTATCAGTGCATAGGCAAGATGCCATGATTTTGGCACACAATTAAGTTACAGTTTAGTTGCAGTTCAGTTACAATTCAGGCAAGACTTGTAAATTGTAATTTAACTTAATTGTGACTTGGACTGTATATAAGTATTTTGGTCCTTTTTTGCACATTTATTGGTGTCTGTTGTCAGGGTATAACTTGTGAAAATATTGTATGTGAGAGTGATTAGATTATATGAATTTTGATATAAGTATTTGAATCAGTGTTTGTTTTTTACGAGGCTGGTTGTCACGGAAACCCCGTAGGGGATTGTTTTTTCTTACCCACCTGGCAACCCTAAATACAATGTAAATTTTAGTTGCATTACAGTAATAATATTGGAACTTCTATTATACTTTCAATCTACTAAAAGGTCATTAACATTTTTAACATATTGTCTAATGTTTAAAGGGGCCCACTTCATCGGGGCCCACCTGCCATCAGGCAAGCTGACACCCTGACCAGTCCGCCACTGCTGGTTAATGCAGTGATGAGGAGTCTGAGAGTGGGGCAGGATTCTCCTCCTTGGCCTGTACCATTCCTTCTCCTACCTGTCTCCTTTTCTGCTCTTTCAGATGTGGGGACCAGCAGTGAAGATGGAGGCAAAGTTCTCTGAAGAGGAAGGATTTCCTTTGGAGGAAGGGCAGAGAGCTCAGGCTCAGGAGTGTGTCCCACATGCCCTCTCACACGGTGAGGATGTTTTGTGGCCAAATGGGATTGAGGCACTCAGTGAAGTTGTTGGGGAGAACATTTAGGACAGGGGGGAAAGGAAATATTTCTGCACATGACAAGGTTAAGTTCTGAGATTCAGTGCCACAGCATGTAGTGACGGCCACTCCTTGGAAAGGCGATTAGAAAGATTAAAAGAAGTCAATTCCATTCTTATTCATATTTATTAAAATATTTTTGTCAATTTTCTTCCATGAATGGTACTCAAAGCAATTCAAGAAAAGAAAGGTAGACCTTTCTGGGTACAGATGTTAGCCATGGCTAGGCTTCCCAATCCCCAGGTCCCAGTGGGGGATTCCCTGGTTTTACAGGCTTCCCCCCCACCCCCAGTCAGCTGGCCAGCGCGGGAAGCTTCTCCCCAACAGCCATCCTGTACCTCTAGATCTTGGGCAGGACCTGCAAACGGGTCCAGTTTTAAAATGTGTGTGTGCCTTTAAATTGGAGCAGGAAGTACTTCATGGGGAAGGGTTAGCAACAGCAGACCTCGTGAGAGTTCAGCCCCTCTGTTTGTTTTGCTTTCCTCTTGGACACGTGAGTGTGTGTGTAAAAGAGCAGTGTAGCCCCTGTACTTTCCAGACCTCGTTGTGGAGGCACCAGAGACTCCTGCTTTGTTCTACTGCTTCAGACCAACACGGCTGCCCACTTGCACCAGAGACAGTTAAGCGTGTGTGTGAGTGAGAGAGAGAAAACGGGGGGAGGTAGTATTCCCTATGGAGACTTATTCTCATAGGAAATAATGGAGAATTGATCCGCGGGTATCTGGGGCTCTGGGGGGGGGCTGTTTTTTGAGGTTGAGGCACCAGATTTGCAGCATAGCATCCAGTACCTCTCCCCAAAATACCCCCCAAATTTCAAAAAGATTGAACCAGGGAGTCCAATTCTTTGAGCCCCAAAAGAAGGTGCCCCTATCCTTCATTATTTCCTATGGAAGGAAGGGATTTAAAAGATGTGTGGTCCCTTTAAATGTGATGGCCAGAACTCCCTTGGAGTTCAATTATGCTTGTCACACCCTGGCTCCTGGCTCCGCCCCCAATGTCTCCTGTCTCCACCCCCAAAGTCCCCAGATATTTCTTGAATTGGACTTGGCAACCCTAGCCATGGCAAATGAATGGAACTTCCATGTTCTGGGGCATTGTACCTCTGAAAATGCATTGCTAGTGGCCAACATCTGTCTTCTGTGCCCTTGCTGAAAGGCTTTCCAGGAGCATCTGGTGGGCCACCATCAGAAGGAGGATAGTTGACTATGGATGCCAACCTCTCACCTGGCATCTCTGTGATGTCTGGGGGTGGCACATGATTGGATGTGGTGTCAGGGCATCAGCAGACACCCTAGAAACTCATCTATAGTACCCTGGAGTTTTTATATGCTATGAAATCCTGTGTTGTTTTTCAGAGGGATGTGACAGCAACGTATCTTGCAATGTCATTCCTGCCCTCCTCTTTTTCTCCTGCCAGCCAGGACTGAAGGGTCTATGAGCTAGCTATTCATTTATTTATTTGGATTTATATCCCGCCCTCCCTGCCGAAGCAGGCTCAGGGCGGCTTACAACAATCAAACTAAAACAATCAAACAGTAGATAAGCTTTAGAATTTAACAATTAAACCAAGTTAATGATAACAATTAAGTAGTTTAGAACAATTTAAAACAATTTTGGTGCTGGTATCATTAATTTCAGTATGTTCAGCGATGTTGGGCATCCTCTTATACTATTATTCAGCTGAAGGCTAGTCGAAATAGTGGTTTTACAGGCCTTGCGGAACTGGGCAAGGTCCCACAAGGCCCTTACTTCTTCCGGAAGTTGGTTCCACCAGTAGGGGGCTGCAATTGAGAAGGCTCTCTCTCTAGTAGACTTTAGTCTCGCCTCCCTCGGCCCGGGGATCGACAATAAATTCTGCATCCCGGATCTAAGTAACCTCTGGGGAACATGTGGGGAGAGACAGTCCCTAAGTTAGACAGGTCATAGGGCTTTAAAGGTAACCTAGCTAGGGAGAGAACAGAGTGTCTGGGCCTTAGGTCTAATCCAGCAGGGATGTTGTCATGTTTCCAGAGATCACAGAGCTACTAATTAATGGACAAGGTGGGAAGGAGGAAGTGGAACTCTCAGAAAGGTTCAGGAGCTGTGCTCCTGTGAGCTCCCACTGAATCCAAGGCCTGCAGAGCACATTTCAGTTCTCACAGAAATCTCAACGGGTTAGCAGTTCTAGAAGCCCCAAAGGCACATAGGTATCTGGTATGTTTCTTCCAACCTTCTCACATTTAACTAAAAATCCTTACAAATTATGTCGAGTGTGCCAATGGGTAGATTTCAGAGCCCTGGGAAGGAAGGCAAACAAAGCAGGATTCACATAAGGAAATGAATGAGGGAGTCCAGGCTAACAATCTTTCTTCCTCTTTTGTCTCTGTCACAGGCTGTGCACAGGTGGTTTTCAACCGTTATCTTGGCAGGGATGTGGAAACGGCTGCTGCACCTCCAGTCCAGGTAGAGGGGATGAACAGGAGATAGCTGGTTTCCCCCAGGGGCTTTTGTTCCTGCAGTTGCTGCTCTGGTGTCTGACGGAAAGCAATTCTGAATGTCACTCTCTTGGCCCATGCCAAGCTGTACAATTCAGGGGTGTCAAACATGTCCAGGGGGCCGAATCAGGCCCCCAGAGGGCTTGTATCAGGCCCCCGAGCAAGTAGCTCTTGTCTGCTTCCTTCTCCCTCGCTTCCTTCTGCATCACTGCTTGCTTTGCAAAGCTTGCTCAATTGCACAGGAGCTACAGAGCAAAACCTTAATTTTCTCCATTGGTTGAGGCTCCTCCCTCTCCTGGTCCCCTGGGGAGGGAGGGAAAGAGCCAGAGCTTCCTTTGCCCACTTTCCTGGATCCCATAGGAGAAATATAAAGAAAGCACCTTTAAAATCAACAAGTGCTAATGCTTTAAGCATGTTTTCTTTTAAAAAATTTCTAAAAAAATATTTAGTCATGTTTGTGTGTATCGTTTAAAAAGTCTCTCTCTGCTACCTAATCTTAAATAGGTACACGCATGGCCTGGCCCAACACGGCCCAGCCCAGCCTGACAAGGTCTCATTTAAGTCAGATCCGGCCCTCATAGCAAATGAGTTCGACACCTCTGCATCCTGTACCCTCTCTGACTGCCCCCTTCTAGTGTGCCTTCTCTGCCTGGCATGATCGCTGACGAGGGAATCTGCTTTTTCTTTCAGTGTCCCTTTTCCTTTGAGGAGGTGTCTGTCTGTTTCTCTGAGGCAGAGTGGGCCTTGCTGGATCTGGGCCAAAGAACTCTCTATCAGGAAGTCATGCTAGAAAACTATGGGAATGTGGCCTTTCTGGGTAAGGATCTTTCATGGGTACCAAAGGTGCAAATTGCTGCCATTGGGATGAGGCATGAATGAAAATATTGCACATGAAGAAGAATTGCAGATTTATACCCCGCCCTTCTCCCTGAATCAGAGACTCAGAGTGGCTTACAATTGCCTATATCTTCTCCCTGCAACAACAGACACCCTATGAGGTGGGTGCGGCTGAGAGGGCTCTCACAGTAGCTGCCCTTTCAAGGATAACCTCTGCCAGAGCTATGGCTGACCCAAGCACCCTTTGGAAAGAAATTCAGTGGGAGTGGTGATGTCCTCCTGCATCAAAGTACCTACACAGGGGAGAAACCTTTTGAATGCTCAGAGTGTTGTTTTCAAGCCTGGCCCAAGACATGTCCCCTGTTGGGATTTTGAGGAGTTGGGGTGGCTTTGTGTGGTGTAAAAGCATCAAAGAGAAATGTTCCTTTAAGGATACTGTATTGCTGAGTTTACATGACAAAGTAGGGGGAGAAATATTCCTCTTCAGCACTTAAGGTTAGGAAGAAATGGCTGGGGCTCACCTGTTGCTCATTGTCTTCAATATTTGGGTCCTTATTCTGGCTGGATGATCAGGGAGGAAACCCCTTAGCTCCTTGACAAAAACGCCTTTGGTGGACTCTTTATTCCAGCAGAAGATGTAGAGGAGACCCTTGAGGAATTCCAGGGATTCTCCTTGGAAAAAGCCATAAATGAAGAGAAAATGAAAGAAACTTCAGAGATGGAGATGGACCACACAGGCAGGCGGGAAACTACTTTTAACATGTATATTATTGTATAATTCAATGCACAGCAGGAACACTTTGAGCATGGATGGAATTTCAAGTGCAAATCGGGCCTCTTTCTGTGGGTGCTAATGGGATCTCTCTCTTTCTGTCCAACAGAGGATCACAAGGGGAATGAGGAGGATGAGGAACTGCTTCTATCAGCAGATGAAGTCAAGGATGAAAACTTGAGAGGAATCTTTAGGACTCAAGGCAGATCGGAGAGGCTAAAAGGAAGCCACATAGTCAAGAAGAGGGATCGACCCCTTCCTTGCCAAGGGGTTGAATTCCGTGAAGCAATTCACATGGTGGAGGAAACATACAAGTGTGTGGAGTGTGCAATGATCTTCTCAGATGAAGCCCAATTTAATGTCCATTTGCAAATGCACAGCGGAAAGAAGACACATCAAGGCTTGGTGTGTGGAAAGAGCTTTGTTCGCAGAGCGGAGCTCCTTCAGTATCAACAGATACATGCAGGAAGTAAACCTTATACTTTCTCAGAGGATGGTGAGAGTTTCTTAGATAAAGCAGACCTTATAAAACACCAATGTATTCATTCAGGAGAAAAGCCATTAGAGAATGGTATTACATTCTTTGATGGAAGACAGGGAAATCTACATTTCCCAAGGAACATTATAACAAAGGCATGCAAATGCTTTCAGTGTGGAAGGTCTTTTAAATACAGATCAAAGCTCATTGTGCACCAAAGATTCCACACAGGGGAGAAACCTTTTGAATGCTCAGATTGTGGAAAGAGATTCAGTCAGAGTGGCCATCTTCAGCTGCATCAAAGAACCCACACAGGGGAGAGACCTTTTGAATGCTCAGAATGTGGAAAGAAATTCAGTCAGAGCGGCACTCTTCAAAGGCATTTAAGAACTCACACAGGAGAGAAATCATTTCAGTGCTCAGAATGTGGAAAGAGATTTAGTAGAAGTGTCCAACTTCGCAAGCATTTAAGAGGTCACACAGTGGAGACACCCTTTGAGTGCCCAGAGTGCGGAAAGAAATTCAGTGTGAGTGGTGATCTCCTACTGCATCAAAGAACCCACACAGGGGAAAAACCTTTTGAATGCTCAGAGTGCGGAAAGAAGTTTCATCAGAGTGGCCATCTTGAACTGCATCAAAGAACCCACACAGGGGAGAAACCTTTTGAATGCTCAGAGTGTGGAAAGAGATTCTGTCACAACAGCCATCTTTACAATCATTTAAGAACTCACATGAGGGAGAAAACTTTTGAGGCCTCAGAGCATGAAAAGACATTCAGTCTGAGTGGTGATATCCTGCATCAAAGAACCCACATAGGGGAGAAACATTTTGAATGCTTAGAATGTGGAAAGAGATTCAGTCGGAGTGGCTATCTTCACAAGCATCTCAGAACTCACACAGGGGAGAAACCTTTTGAATGCTTAGAATGTGGAAAGAAGTTCAGTCAGAGCAGCCATCTTCAACTGCATCATAGAACCCACACAGGGGAAAAACCTTTTGAATGCTCCTACTGTGGAAAGAGATTCAGTCGAAGTGGCCATCTGCACAAGCATTTAAGAACTCACACAGGGGAGAAACCTTTTGACTGCTCGGTATGTGGAAAGAGATTCAGTCAGAACAGCCATCTTCAGAAGCATTTAAGAACTCACACAAGGGAGAAACCTGCTGAGTGTTCAGAGAATGAAAAGAGATCCAGTCTGAATGACAGTCTTCTAAAACACTTGAGAACTGACACAGAAGAGAAACTCTTGAATGTGTAGAGTCTGGAAAGTCCTTCAGCTGGAGCATCACTTTTCAACAGCATCTAAGAACCCACAGTAAGGAAAGATCTTGTGAATGCAAAGAGTGTGAAAATAAATCTGTTCAGACCTGTGATCTTCAAAACCATCTGTGAACTCACACAGGGGAGAATCGTTCTGAAAGCTTAGAGTGTGAGAAGAGATTCAGTTAGTCTGGCCATCTTCAAGGACCCACACAATGAGAAATAATATATCTGCATAGCTTGGGGGAAGTGCTTTTCTCTTTTTTCACACCTAAAAGAAAACCACATACTATAGAAAGGGTTGAAACCATGTAATCTCTTGTAAAACACTTGTAATCCTGACCCTATTTTGGAATAGATGATAGAAATATTTTGACTGAGGACCATTCTCAGATGTGGAATTCTAGGAGGAGCTCCTTTGCATATTAGGCCACACACCCCTGATCTAGCCAATCCTCCAAGAGCTTACAAGGTTCTTTTTTGTAAACTCTTGGAGGATTGGCTACATCAGGGGTGTGTGGCCTAATATGCAAAGGAGCTCCTGCTAGAATTCCACCCCTGACCATTCTGAAATACATCTTACAGGCAAGAAAGAAAGGATGTGTTTTGATGGTGGGAGGAGATTCAAGACCAGCCTATATCTCCTTTGGAGAATCATTGAGGCATCCACACAGCTGAAGCTGGGTTTTCAGGTAGCCGGTTCCAGGTTGACTCAACCTTCCATCCTTCTGAGATCGGTCAAATGAGTACCCAGCTTTCTGGGGGGAAAGCGTAGATGACTGGGGAAGGCAATGGCAAACCACCCTGTAAAAAGTCTGCCGTGAAAACATTGTGAAAGCATCATCACCCCAGAGTTGGAAACGACTGGTGCTTGCACAGGGGACCTTTCCTTTCCTTCTGTCTTGCTTTTTGCAGGGTGGGCTGCATCTGAAATAGCAGCATGTTCTTGGGTGGGGCTTGGAGGAGGGATTTGCACAAGGGACCCCCACCCAGAGCAGAGAGGCAAAGGGTTGTGGTGCTTTAAGCTATGGTGGTTGGAGATCTCCCACAATTAGAACTGCTCTCCAGGTAACAGAGATCAGTTACCCTGCAGGTAAAAAGCTACTTTGCAGGGTGGATTCCGGGGCATTTTAAATGTCCCTAGGCTCCACCCACCAAATCTTCAGGTCTTTCTGAACCAGGAGTTGGCAAAACTAGGAATGCCAAGTCCAATTCAAGAAATATCTGGGGACTTCGGGGGTGGAGCCAGGAGACATGGGGGTGGAGCCAGGAACAAGGGTGTGACAAGCATAATTGAACTCCAAATGGAGTTTTGGCCATCCATTTAAAGGGACTGCACACCTTTTAAATGTCTTCCCTCCATGGCCCTAGAACTAACTAATGTATGCAGTAGCCAAATCACTGGATCACAACTTTAACACCAATAGCTCATGAAGTAGAATTTTCGCTCACAAGACTCCACAGCTTAAAGGGAGCATTGATCTCCACCCCTTCAAATACTATATAACTGTGGGTGCCACATACAGTGGGTGCTATATACAGTCTGTGCCCCCGTTACCCTAAGTAGGGAACCTCTTTGATATAACACCCTGGCCATGCATGTCCCCATCTCGGTTTTCTCTATATGGATTTCTGCACAACTGGACTGGTAAATATCACATCTGTAATAATCCCTGAAAGGTTCTATTCTTCACCCCTATTCTTCCCAGCCTCTTGATTGTGTGTTTATTTCGATTGCTTATGTGATTGTATTCCTACATGGCTCTTTTCTAGCAGGAGCTCCTCTGCATATTAGGCCATGTCCCCTGATGTAGCCAATCCTCCTGGAGCTTACAGTAGGCCCCATACTAACAGCCCTCTAAGCTCTTGGAGGACTGGCTACATCAGGGGGGCGTGGCCTAATATGCAGAGGAGCTCCTGCTTGAATGATATTGAACCTCCATATTATTGGTGAGAAATCCCCGCTACAATAATAGCTCTACCTAAGTCTACCTCTTGCTGATTCCCCATTGAAAAAGAGAACCCAGCAATTCTGGTAACAGTGGTGTTCAAGCCATGGCCAGGAGCTCTTAGGTTCACAGGAATTCTGAGGAAGCAATACACTAGTTCCAAGTTTGCTTAATAGGAGATCTTTTTTTTTTTTAAAGATCAAACTTACAGTAAAGGGCAGGCTAAGCTCTCATTAGCTGTGTCTCAGGTGCACATGCACACAACAAAACTTAGCCAAAATCCAGGACCACATACATAACTTTAAACTTCCATAAGAACATAAGAGAAGCCATGTTAAATCAGGCCAATGGCCCATCCAGTCCAACACTCTGTCACACAGTGGTCAAAGTCCTCCCCCCACAACCTACATGTCTTATACCCTAAATGCTGGCTGCAAGTAAAAAAAAAATTAAGCTATCCCAAACACTTGGAGGAGAAAGGCATCTTGGACCTGGCCTCCAGTGGGGGTGGGGGGGAGAAACAAGCACGACCATGGCAGAATAGGCCTGCTCTAGCCTGCAGGCCCCATTCCACGCTGCCCACTCCATAATTTTTCTAACACCTAGAGCAGCTTTTCCTTCTTTCTAAGATAACATGCCACCATAAGATATGCTTTGTAGGACTTGCCCGCTGGGAGGGTCAGCGCTCCCAGCTTCCCTTCCAAGGTCTGAGGCCTTGTTTTTGTGTCTCCCACTATTCAGTATCTGGTCACCACATGTGGAAAGTTTAAGGCCTTGAGTGCCTTTAGAGCAGGGGTGGGGGACCTTTTTTCTGCCAAGGGCCATTTGGATATTTATAATATCATTCGCGGCCATAAAAAGTTATCAGCTTAAAAAGCAGTGCTCCGTTGAGGGAGAACGATTCAGGCCAGCAAATTAATGCAAATAATTGTTTTTCTATTTGAAGTCATGTGGAGAGAGCCTAATCTGGCACACACACACACACTGACCCACCACCCTAGGCAAATGCCTAGGCCTAGGTCTTTTTTTGGTAGAAAAAGCCCAGCAGGAACTCATTAGAATATTAGACCACATCCCCTAATATTAGCATATTGTAGAATACAGATTCAGATTTGCATTAGAGCATGGACAGAATGCCAAATAGAATTGCACTAATGCAGATCACAAAACTCATTTGCTCTTATCTACCTTGCACTGCAGTTGCATTTGAACTGTTACCTTCAAAGTATTATATTTGCAGGGCTTGCTTTAAAAGTACATAGTGCTTATAAATAAGCTATGTTTTGCAAATATGGGTTTGAGGAAAGACGCAGGAAAGATGGTGGTATAGAAAGATACGGGTCTTTCCTCCTGCCACTAGTGGTAATAAAGGCATCTCTGTATCAATTCACTTGGAACTCTGGCTGTTGAGTCTCTTAATTTGGGCTAGAGGGTCTCAACTCTCAGCACAGGGGTGTGTGCAACAATATTAGGTCACACACTCATTAGCATATTAGGCCACACCATCTGGGATAATCAAGTGCAAATTGAACTGGTGGCAGCTGGGTAATAAAGGAAAATAAAGGGGGGAAGAAAGGAGAATAAAGGGAAATAAACGGAGAGAAGAAAGGGAAATAAATGGAGGGAAGAAATGGAAAGAAAGGGAAATAAATGTGGGGAAGAAAGGAGAAGAACGGGAAATAAATGGAGGGAAGAAATGGAAAGAGAGGGAAATAAAGGGGAATTAAGGGAAACAAAGAAATGGGGAGAAGAAATAGAAAGAAAAAAGGGAAATAAAGAAATGAGGGGGAAACTTACCTGAACTGTGACAGTGACTTTTCTAGGCTCTGCAGCAATCCTGGCTGGCCAGCCAGGTAAGAAGGCCACTGTGTGATTGGGCTCCACGATCCCTGCCAGCCAGCTGGCCCCCAGGGAGGCCACTGCAAAGTGTGGCTGTGTCTCATGATCCTCATTGGCCAGCCAGGCCCCAAGGAGATCGCCATGTGGCTTGGTTCGGCCCAGCAATCCCCGAGGGCCAGACCCTTGCCTTAGAGGAATAGCCACTTGACAACTGCCTGCCTTTCTCCTGGCATCACTTTTGAAACAGCATGTCCAAGATGGTGGAGGTCTGTATGGTATACAGAACCACTGCCAGCATCAAAAGGTATAAAGTTTTTATTAAAAAGAACATATTCATAAACATACTTTTAACGCAGCGTCAGATTGAGCAAGGTGTTCAAAAGATATGAGTAAAAACACAAATCCTTTGTCCCTTTCTCTATGCATACCCAATCAGATGCTAAAATATCAGACAGGCTCTTCTAGCTTAGGAATTCTAGATCTCTACAGAGTTGCCATTACCTTGAAGCTTTCTCCAGCTCTCCAGGGCAGCACATGAGAAAAAATGGCTGCCTCTTTCAGAACTCAAGAGTCCTGTGTGCTCTGATGGACTCAGCATAGAAGAGACCTGCACCTTGTTGCAATGCTTTTATCATCTCTTTCTCCTCCCACTGACCCGGTCAGGCCAGGTCAGAGAAGCATTTCCTGGTCTACTTCCTGGAGATTATTTCTGGCACCTTTCTAGTCTACAGTCCTCCACATCTATGTTCCCTGCTTGGAGAAGGGAGAAGAATTTGACCCACCCATTATCTCTCCTGCTTGATCTATTAGCACTTGTATATGTGCTGAGGTATGTTTGGAAAGCCATTGAACTGACTCACCCCACACATGTTCTCTGCCCGGGGGGGGGCACTTTTAAAAAGTAGAGTGGAGATTTCACTCATTTCAAACCTCCACAGCAAAAATAATTTCCTTTACAGCTACTAACATGCATGAGAGGGAGAGTTTCTCTTGGGAGGGGGCGGTCAGCATTGTCCATGAGACTCAAAGTTGCTAAATATGAGCATATAGCAAATATGGAGTCACCCGGGCCCAATGCAGGTGAGGAGGATAATTGGAATTGGAGAATTCATGCCCCACAAGGTTCACATGCCAACTCCAAAGATACTAGTCCATGTCCACAATAATAGACATTGTTGGGGGTCTGAATCCTTAGAACTTCCTGAGGAGTTGGGTTGGGGAACACAGCTGTGACGGAAAGCAATGGGTTAAGCATAAGCTGAAGACGCACAGGGCTGCGTCAGGTGACCTGAGGGTGGGGGCAAAGTGCTCGGAGCTCTCAGGGAGGGAAAGCAGTTGAAGGAGAGAAACTGCTGAGGCAGGAGTTCAGTCAGTTGGAGTCTGACAGAGTGGAGGCCTGTCAGAGAAGTCTGTCAGTGGGGACCTGACAGAGACTGAGAGGGTCAGTTAGTGCCGGCCAGAAGGGCTGAGAGGGCAGCTGATCCTGTGAAGAAGCTGGAGATGGAGACGGGGAAGTCTTCCAGAGACTGCCAGCTGGACAAAACCAGCCAAGAGGGCTGTGTGTGTGTGAGTCAGTTAAGACCTGAACGGTCACAAACACCTAGGAACCACTCGGAAGATCTAGTGAGGAGGTTGAGGGAGTGGATGTGGGTCTGAGACACCAAGAAGGGCTGAGAGGAGAGACTCCAGTCGAGGGGTGAGACTAGACACATCAATCCCAAGAGGCCAGACCTTGGCTAGAGGTGGAGAGTGAGTGAAAGGTGAACTGTGTAACTGTGAAAGACTCAAAACCAAAGAAAAAGTGATTGTAAGCTTGAAACAACTGAACAACATATAAGCCTGTGTAAATATCTCCCATATCCCCAGTTTAAGACTTTTTGTTACAATAAATCTGTGGTTTAAGTTAAAGTTCTCGTGAGCCTATATTTTGTGGGAAGAGTAAACAAAGCTGCTGTGGTCCCATCAAAACAAAACAAATAAAATACCCCGAAGAGACTGAAATATAGAGATCCAGTGAGGCCGTGAGGCGGGCGCTGCAATAACAGCTTTTTCCTTCCAACCAAAATGAATCCTACTGCCAAAATGCTTTCAGCTTCAAAATGCTGAGACCTCAAAAAGCACACAGCAGGCTGGACTGGGGAGGGCTTACAGTTGCAAAACGCTTTTTTTCCCTAGCAGTAACACCTTTGCATATTAGGCCACACACCCCTGATGTAGCCAATCCTCCTGGAGCTTACAGTAGGCCCTGTAAGCTCTTGAAGGATTGGCTACATCAGGGGTGTGTGCAAAGGAATTCCTGCTATTAAAAAAGCCCTGTCTGGATCTGCTTGTCAGATAAAAATGTTGGTGAATTATGAAGGTTGGCTGGTCACACTGTGTTTATGCCAGTAGCAGAGAAGCTATAGACTTCAGTTACCCTCAACGTCTCTATTTCTTCACAGGATTTGGGAAAATAAATGTTTTTGCCCATTTTTGCAGTTGTCAGAAAGAGTTAGCTTGGCAGATAACCTGAAGTAGTGAGTTTCACAGAGGAGGGCAAACACAAAAAAGACCTTTCTTTATGTAACTTCTTTCTGGGTGTTCCTGAACTTCTGGGCATTTGGAGAAGACCCTCATCAGAACCAACTAAAGGAAAGTTTTGCCCTTGTGTGGATATTCTGAGGAACACAAAAGGTTGATGGGCTTTAGGTCTTCCCACACACAGAGCATTGATGGTTGCTCCCCTGGGAGGACTCCTCAATGCTAAGAAAATATCAACTGATCCTTCAACCTGCAGAGCCCATCTCCATCTTTGCTTTCTCCCTGTGGGATCTATTTGAGGCTTCAAACATGGTGAAAACTCTGTCCACAGTCGGATCATTTACAACATTTCTTCTTGATTAGGGTAAGGTTTCTGTGTAGATTCAAGACTTCTGAAAGAGTTTATTCAGTTTTAATGCTTTGTATAGTCTATGGCTGTCTTGTAGGTGTGAAATAGGAGAAAAGATCTTTTCACGGGCTAAGCAGTTACGTGGTTCCTCCTTGTGTGGGTTCTTAGATGTTTTCAGAAAGTGCCACTCCAATTGAATTTCTTCCCACACTCTGATTATTCAAAAGGTTTCTCCCATGTGAGTTCTTAGGTGCATTTGAAGACTGCCCTTCCCACTAAATCTCTTTCTGCACACTAAGCATTCAAAAGGTTTCTCTCCTGTGTGAGTTCTTAGATGCTGCTGAAGATGGCCACTCCAACTGAATTTCTTTCCACACTCTGTGCATTCAAAAGGTTTTTCCCCTGTGTGGGTTCTTTGATGCTGTTGAAGATGGCCACTTCGACTGAATCTCTTTCCACACTCTGAGCATTCAAAAGGTTTCTCCCCTGTGTGGGTTCTTTGATGCTGTTGAAGATGGCCACTCCGACTGAATCTCTTTCCACACTCTGAGCATTCAAAAGGTTTCTCCCCTGTATGTGTCCTTTGATGCTTCTGAAGATGGCCATTCTGACTGAATTTCTTTCCACACTCAGAGCATTCAAAAGGTTTCTCCCCTGTATGAGTTCTTTGATGCTTCTGAAGATGGCCACTCTGGCTGAATTTCTTTCCACATTCTGAGCATTCAAAAGGTTTCTCCCCTGTGTGGGTTCTTTGATGAAGTTGAAGATGGCCACTCCAACTGAATTTCTTTCCACACTCTGAGCATTCAAAAGGCTTTTCTCCTGTGTGGGTCCTCTGGTGCCCTTGACAATGGCCACTCCGACTGAATTTCTTCCCACACTCTAAGCATTCAAAAGGTTTCTCTCCTGTGTGGGTTCTTTGGTGTCGTTGAAGATCGACTCTCCAGTAAAAGCTCTTTCCACATTCTGAGCATTCAAAAGGTTTCTGCTCTGGGTGGGTTCTTTGATGCCACTGAAGATTTCTACTGTGACTGAATCTCTTTCCACACTCCGAGCATTCAAAAGGTTTGTTCCCTGTGTGGATTCTTTGATGTTGTTGAAGAGTGCCACTCTGACTGAATTTCTTTCCACAGTCCAAGCATTCAAAGGGCTTCTCCCCTGTGTGGGTTATTTGATGCCGCTGAAGATTGCTACTCTGACTGAATTTCTTTCCACACTCTGAGCATTCAAAAGGTTTCTCCCCTGTGTGGGTTCTTTGATGCCGCTGAAAATTGCTTCTGTGACTGAATTTCTTTCTACATTCTGCGCATTCAAAAGGTTTCTTCTCTATGTGTGTTCTTTGATGCCACTGAAGATTGCTACTATGAGTGAACCTCTTTCCACACTCTGAGCATTTATAAGGTTTTTCCCCTGGTTGGATTATTTGATGCTGCTGAAGAGTGTCACTCCAACTCAACCTCTTTCCATTCTCTGTGTATTCAGATTTTTCCCCTCTATGGATTCTTTGGTGCACAAGGAGCTGTGATCTGTATTTGAAGTACTTTCCACACAGAAAGCATTTTTGTGCCTTCGTTTTGTTGTGCTTCGGAAAATGTATATTACCCTTTCTTCCATCGGAGAATGTCATTCCACCTTCTGAAGAGATAAACAGTTTCTCTCCTGAATGAACAAAATCTGATTTCTCTGAGAAGCTCTTGCCACGGTGGGAACTGTTATATGGCTTCTTTTGTGTATGTGTTCTTAGATGTCTAATTAGTTCTGCTTTACAAAAGAAGTTCTTTCTACACTCCAGGCATTGATGAGTCTTCAGTCCGCTGTGCATTTGTAAATGAATATTATATTGGGTTTGATCTGAGAAGTTCATTCCACACTCCAAGCACTTGTATATTTCCTCTGCCATGTGAATTACTTCATGGACATCCTCCCCTTGGCAAGGAAGGGGTTGATTCCTCTTCTCAGCTATGTGGCTTCCTTCCTGCCTCTTTGGTCTATCTTGGGTCCTGAAGTTTTCTCTCAAGTCTTCATTCTTGACTACATCTGGAGAGAGATGATGCAATTTCTCATCCTCCTCGCTCCCCCTATCATCCCCTGTTGGTAATAAAGAGAGAGACCCCATTAGCATATACAGAAGAAGAAGATATTAGATTTATATCCCGCCCTCCACTCCGAAGAGTCTCAGAGCGGCTCACAATCTCCTTTACCTTCCTCCCCCACAACAGACACCCTGTCAGGTGGGTGGGGCTGGAGAGAGCTCTCACAGCAGCTGCCCTTTCAAGGACAACCTCTGCCAGAGCTATGGCTGACCAAAGGCCATGCTAGCAGGTGCAAGTGGAGGAGTGGGGAATCAAACCCGGTTCTCCCAGATAAGAGCCCGCACACTTAACCACTACACCAAACTGGCTCTCTGAGGTCTGATCTGCTGTTTAGTTAGCATCAGGATAAAGCTCAGGGTGAAAGTTGCAACAACTAGAACAACATCACCGAGATGCTCAAAGACAATTATGTTACATGTTACGATTGCTCAAATATCAATGTTACATGTTATGATTTTTAAATATCAATGACTGGAATGATTATTATAAGCACTATACAAGAAAATAATAATAATAACAATATTAATATTGTCCAGTTTGGTGCAGTGGTTAAGTGTGCAGACTCTTATCTGGAAGAACCGGGTTTGATTCCCTGCTCCTCCACTTGCAGCTTCTGGAATGGCCTTGGGTTAACCATAGCTCTCACAGGAGTTGTCCTTGAAAGGGCAGCAGCTGTGAGAGTCCTCTCAACCCCACCCACCTCACAGGATGTCTGTTGTGGGGATAAAAGATATGGAAGATTGTAAGCCGCTCTGAGTCTCTGATTCAGAGAGAAGGGCAGGGTATAAATCTGCAGTCTTCTTCTTCTAATGCATAAATAAATAAATAGTTGTTCTTGTTATTTAGTAAATTTATATTCCACCCTATCCTACACATGAGCTCAGGGTGATTACAACATGCAACATAAAAACATGTAAGGCATTAAAAATTAATAAAAACAATATATTAAAATGTACAGAAATCTGGTTCAGAGCAGGAGACAGAAGGGTATAAGGTTAGAACAATTTCCAGCTGGCCACTAATTAACAATGTCATATTTCAAGTAGGCTTTTCAAGGGAGGGCAGTTTAGTTTAGTTTGGTTTACTTTGGACGTCCACTGTCTCACCCAAACGCCTGGTGGAACAGCTCCATCTTGCAGGCCCTGCAAAAAGGTAGCAATTCTGGCAGGGCCCTAACCTCTAACGGGAACATGTTCCACCAGGCTGGGACCACCACAGAAAAGGCCCTGGCCCTGGTTGAGACCAGATGTACATTCTTAGGGCTGGAGACAACCAGGAGATGTTGGTTTTCTAAGCGTAAAGCCCATTGGGGCACATACCCGGAAATGCAATGCACTTTCTATCAAGTTACACAATTTCAAAGGTATGCAACAGGGACAGGGAGAAAGCAGCAGAGAGAGAGAGAGAAACAGGGAGAAAGAGGCAGAGAGAGAGAGCGACTGCAACTGGGACAGGGAGAGAGCAGCAGAGAGAGGTAGAGAAAACAGCAACTGTAAGCACTGAAAAATAACCCCCCGCCCCGCCCCACCCCCTCACCTCATTTTTTATTCATTATGGGGACTCTCTCCCTCCCCTTTTTTCTCTTTTTTTGGGCGAGAGAGAGCTGGGGCGGGGAGGACTGGCCGCTGGAGGGAAGTAAAGGTTTCCCCCCAACCTTTACGGTTTATATTTCACTGTTGGCACTAAAAGTTTTTATTACCAGCTTATTGTTTGAGCATTGTAAATAAAGCGTTGTTATACTGCCTGGGTCCTCATGTATCTTTGGTCATGGTTAAAAGATACTTGCTACTAAGGAAGACAGGGGTGGTTGGGTGATCCGGGCCTTCTCTTACAAGCCCTTACCAGAGTGGTGGCAGCCAGTAGCAGGTCTTCCTGGTCCCCTACAGTGTGACAGCCCCTTTTCTTCCCTTCTTTAGATGTTTTATATTGCCCCTTCATACAAGTGTTACATCATCTTAGACTATATAGCAACTGTTTAATTGGTTTTATTCTTACTTAACTCATTCCGTTTAACTGTATATTGTGTTTTAGAAAGTTTTAAATTGTATATTTATAAATGGTTGTCATCTGCTCTGAGCTGGTTTCAGGGGGAGCTTGGTTATAAATCAAATGAATAAAATAAATCTATTGGTTGTTGTAGATTTTCTGGGCTGTGTGGCCGTGGTCTTGGCATTGTGAGACCTGACATTTCGCCAGCAACTGGCATCCTCAGAGGTGTAACCCAGAAAACTGGAGTTCTCTCTGGGTCAAATTGAGAAGAAGTCGGTAGGCAGGTAATTTATACCTACTCAGGCAGGTGGGGCAGGGCCAAGTCATTTTCTTGTGGGAGCTTCCTGGGCTGTGACATACTAATGGAGGAGTTTACCTAAGGGGGTTCTTTTGTATGTGGATTGGCTATAGAAAAATAAATCTACACTCTATTACAGTGGTTTCTTCCTGCTGTGCAATGAAGGATACACTTTAAACGTACATTAAACCTCCTGCATATGAGACGCTGGTTTGGAGTCTATTTCTATGGCTCCCCACCTCTGTGACTTCTTTGATGTGAAGTAAGGGCTGTTTTCCTACTGAAGCTCTTCCCACACTGCAAGCAATTATACAGTTTCTCCCTTAAGGGAATTTGCATCTGTAAACTGGCATTCATTCGCTGACAAAAGATCTTTGCAAAGGCCACACTTTCATTTTCATTGGATTCACCGGTTCACATGGAGGCCTTTATTCCCCCTTTTGTTGATTGACCTTCCTTCCTGGACTGGGATTTCATGGAAGCCCTGTCTTTGGCAAGCAATCGGCTTGTCACTTCTCTTACCTGTGTGACTTCCCTCCTGCCTCTGGGGTCCATCTCCATCTCTGAAGTCTTCATTCTTGACTTTTTCCAAAGAGAACCCCTGGAATTCCCCAGGTGTATCCTCTGCATCTGCTGCTGGAATAAAGAAAGAGATCTAATCAGGAGGCGCACAAGAAGCCAAGTCAACAGGCACAGGAAGAACAGTGTGCAGTTCCTTTCTCAGAACTTTCCCTCCCTCAAACTTAGCAGCTGCTCATGCTCTGCCCCAGCCAGCAAAGCGGTGTTTATATCAAGTCTACTAGAAATCTCAACCCTCCTCACAGCAACTAGAATGATGAAAGAGTTGGAACACTTTCCCTATGAAGAAAAGTTAAAACGCTTGGGGCTCTTTAGCTTGGAGAAACGTCGACTGAGGAATGACATGACAGAGGTTTACAAGATTATGCATGGGATGGAGAAGGTTGAGAAAGAAGTACTTTTCTCCCTTTCTCACATATGAACATATGAAGCTGCCTTCTACTGAATCAGACCCTCGGTCCATCAAAGTCAGCATTGTCTACTCAGACTGGCAGTGGCTCTCCAGGGTCTCAAGCTGAGGTTTTCCACGCCTATTTGCCTGGACCCTTTTTAGTTGGAGATGCCGGGGATTGAACCTGGGACCTTCTGCTTACCAAGCAGATGCTCTACCACTGAGCCACCGTCCCTCCCCTAAATACAAGAACTCACAGACATTCAATGAAATTGCTGAGCAGACGGGTTAGAACGGATAAAAGGAAGTACTTCTTCACCCAAAGGGTGATTAACACATGGAATTCACTGCTACAGGAGGTGGTGGAGGCTACAAGCATAGGGAACTTAAAGAGGGGATTGGATAAGCATATGGAGCAGAGGTCCATCAGTGACTATTAGCCACAGTGTATTGTTGGAACTCTCTGGGGCAGTGATGCTCTACATTCTTGGTACTTGGAGGGGGGCACAATGGGAGGGCTTCTAGTGTCCTGACACCACTGGTGGACCTCCTGATAGCACTTGATTTTTTTGGCCACCGTGTGACACGGAGTGTTGGGACTGGATGGGCCATTGACCTGATCCAACATGACTTCTCTTATGTTCTTATTCCCTCCTCACCCCCTCTGTATGTAATTTATGGGGAAAAGCAGCAAAGAATGATTCCCCCCCTCTTCACATTTAACTTTCCATGCAGCTCTTTTGATTCCCTGCTCTTAACTATTAAATACAAGAAGTTATCATGAAGTAAGGGCCGGGACTTTTTTTGTAGCAGGAACTCCTTTGCATATTAGGCTACACCTCTCTTATGTAGCCAATCCTCCGAGAGCTTTTTACAGCTTTTTACGTTCTTATTACAGGGCTTACTGTAAGCTCTTGGAGGATTGGCTACATCAGGGGTGTGTGGATTAATATGCAAAGGAGTTTCTGCTATTAAAAAAGCCCTGAGTGAGGCTAAGAAATGAGGCAGAAATCCTCCTTGCCTATTCGTTGCTCATTCTTTTGAAATAATCATGAACGATACTCACTCGCAGCCAGCTCATCTGGGAAGGAAATACTCTCTGGAGATCCTGTTGAGAAACTCTCTGGCCTTTCTTCAGATGCGGGACCTTTGTCTGTCTCCAGCACATTCTTTCTTACATTCTGTGGTTCTGTGGCACAGAGAAAAGAGAAAGCATAGCAAGCTTCAAGAGGGGATTGGATAGACATATAGAGCAGAGGTCCATCAGTGACTATTAGCCACAGCGTATTGCTGGAACTCTCTATCTGGGGTAAGTGATGCTCTGTATTCTTGGTGCTTGGGAGGGGCCACACTAACTCAGCTTAGAGGGAACACTGGTTGTAAAGACTGACAATTGAGAAATTAGGCCGCGGTCCCTTCCAGTGCCTTTCTGAGGGCCTCTAATCCCTGCCTTGGCCTCAGGTCAGGACACCCTCTGTGGTTCGGGTGATGGCCACAACACTGGCCTCAGCTGCCCATGGGCCAGCCAGGTGGCCTGGGTCAGTCTACTCAGCCACGCTGAACATCACTTTCATGGCCACCCCAGTCCTGGAGGCCTCCAGTATGGGGCAAGTAGCTGGGCAGGCATCAAAACAACATAGCCAGCTTGGTGTAGAGCCAGTTTGGTGTAGTGGTTAAGTACGTGGACTCTTATCTGGGAGAATCGGGTTTGATTCCCTACTCTTCCACTTGCACCTGCTGGCATGGCCTTGGGTCAGCCATAGCTCTGGCGGAGGTTGTCCTTGAAAGGGCAGCTGCTGTGAGAGCTCTCTCAGCATCACCCACCTCACAGGGTGTCTGTTGTGGGGGAAGAAGATATAGGAGATTGTAAGCCACTCTGAGTCTCTTGATTCAGAGAAAAGGGCAGGGTATAAAACTGCAATTCTTCTTCATATTGCTGCTCAATTTTTTCCCTTTTCTTTTCTCCCCCCCCCCAACTTTTAACGATTCATAATTGTACAGTAAATCAAATGAGAAAGAACGGTGTCAAGATATGTAAAGCATTAAACAAAAAAATGACATGCTGCTGCAAATAAATACACTACAATAAATAAATGCTTATGAAAAAAGTGCTGGTGCCAAACAATAAACAGATCTAGCATATGAGAAAACAACCCTCTCCCCTCCCCCCCAGGAAAAAAAATCCTAAAAGGGTTCCTTGCCTCAAAGTGTAGAATGTATCTTTCTGCATGGGAGAATAAAACTGAAAGAGAGATAAGGCCTATAGCTGTTCAATATTTTGATTCCTGCATCGTCCTAGTGGCGGCAGTTTGCACCTTTGCCACCTATGAAAGATCCTTACCCAGAGAGGCCACGTTCCCATAGTTCTCCAGCATGACTTCCCTGTACAGAGCAATTTGGTCCGGATCCAGCAGGGCCCACTCAGCCTCGGTGAAACCGACAGACACCTCCTCAAAGGAAAAGGGATACTGAAAGGCAAAGCAAATTCTCTGATCGGAGATCGTGCCAGGCAGAGAATGCACACTGGAAGGGGGCAGTCTGGGAGGGTACAGGATGGCTTGGCACAGGTAAAGAGAATGGCATTTGAAATCTCTATTGCTCAGACACCTTGGCAGCAACCTCTGTCACACAGACACCTCAGCAGCAACTTGGGGGGGGGGGTGTTTGTGGATTTCCTGCGTTGTTCAGGGGGTTGGACTAGATGACCCTGGAGGCCCCTTCTAGCTATATGATTCTATGAACTGCCCCCTTGAAGAAAAGGGGGAACCCAGGCTGTCCCTCGATCATCTCCCCTACCTGGAGTAGAGGTTCAGCAGCTGTTTCCACGTCTCTACAAAATTGATGGCTCAACATCGTTTCTTCACTGCCTGAGAAAGAGAGAGAGAGAAAATGGAAGAAGGAGGGGTGTTAACCTAGACTCCCTAGTTTAGGGGTGTCGAATTCATTTGTTATAAATCAAATCATTTGGGACTGGGGGGGGGGGGGGAAGAGCCTCAGCCAATAGAAGGAAAAAAGGCTTGGCTCAATAGCTCTGCTGTGCAATTGAGCTTGCCTTGCAACCCTGCCCTATTTCATTTGCTTGAATCCTCCAACCGCTTTTCACACACCCCTTCTCAGAGCCATGAAACTTTATCCTATATACATTCAGAAAAATCAGTAATGGATTTTAGCAGGGCTTTTTTTGTAGCAGGAATTCCTTTGCCTATTAGGCCATGCCCCCCCTGATGTAGCCAATCCTCCAAGAGCTTACAGGGCTCTTCTTACAGGGCCTACTGTAAGCTCTTGAAGGATTGGCTACATCAGGGGTGTGTGGCCTAATAGGCAAAAGTTCTTGCTACGAAAAAAGCCCTGGATTTTAGTAAATTGTGGGACATGCAAAAGAGAAGCACCAGATACCCATGAGCGTCAGGAGGGATATACATTCTGGTGACGTGTTTCAGATTTCTGTGAGCCTTGAAACATGCCCAGTGAATGCTGGAGCTCAAAGACGTGACACCATCCCTAGTTCAGTATCCTCTTTGTGACTATGGCCCACCAGGTGTCCCTGGAAAGCCTTTACACAGGGGCACAGGAACCAAATTAGACTCCGGCAATAAATTTTAGGAGGCAGGCTGCCTCTGCTGAATATGGTGTGTGCGCAGGGCTTTTCCTGTAGCAGGAGCTCCTTTGCAAAGTAGGCCACACACCCTCTGATGTAGCCAATCTTCCAAGAGCTTACAGGGCTCGTAGTACAGGGCCTACTGTAAGCTCCAGGAGGACTGGCTACATCAGGGGGTGTGACCTACTATGAAAAGGAGTTCCTGCTACAAAAAAAGCCCTCTGTGTGTGTGTGTGTGTGTGTGTGTGTGTGTGTGTGTGAATTAGCATCAAGTCACAAGCAACTTCAGGTGACCCCACAGTTATTCAAGGCAAGAGACATTCAGAGGTGGGGTGCTATTGCCTACCTCTGTATAGCAGAGTTGATTCGTGCTTCAAGTGAATACCTCAGACTGAAAATGGGTGAAGGCTTATCATCTGAAGCGGAGGAAGGCTTATCATCTGAAAACATTCCTGGCGCTGGTGAGATTGTAATTTGCAAAGGTTTAGGTTTCATGCCCAGTCCGGACCTAGACTGCCTAGGACTAGGTCATAGCTCTTGTAGGAGCTGTATTTACTAACCTTTGTGTCAAGGTGAAGAGAGATGCATAATGGTGGTCAGTGATTTATATGGTACATATGTGTTTCCTTCTCCCACTGGTGCCAAAAAATAATTCCCTAACCTTTCCCTATGCTGGTCTTATGAGGACTGTTATTCCCAGTTTTTGTTTTAAAGTCTCCTTCTAGCATGGCCATGTTGTAAAGTGCACACACATGTATTTTATCTTTCTGTGCAAAGAAAGCCTTATGAGTTTTAAGAAAGATGTATGTGGAATATTTGTTCACATCTTACAGCTCTCAAACATCTGATGTCTATTTTATGTGGCTCTTATATTAAGCAAGTTTGGCCTGTTCTAACAGAAGGAAGGTGAGATAATGATTTTAACTAATGTAAGTAAGAATGGAACTGACTTCCATGAATCTGTCTGCTCCCCCTTCAAGAGTGGCCATCACTACATCCTGTGGCACTAAGTCCCAGAAGTAGTGTAGTGAACAGAAGTGTAGTGAACAGGAGTATTTCCTTCTTCTTCTGTCCCAGACCTTCTACCTGACTGGGTGCCCTGATCCTCCTGAGCAGATGGCACCCTTACCACTTGACAGGGCATCCTGGACATGCTCCTCGGTCTGTATCCTCTGACTTTCCTCTAAGGGAGTTCCTTCTGCCTCAGAGAACTCTACTTCCATCTTCACTGATTGCTTCCACATCTGAAACAACAGCAAGGGAGACAGATAAGAGAAAAAATGGAACAGGCTGAGGAGATGGATCCTGCCTCAGGGCCAGCAACCAAGGTTGAGTTTCGCTGAAAACAGAAGCGCCTACAAAAGAGGAACTTTTGATTAAAATTCTGGGAACTATGGAAATGGTCATATTAAGTGAAATATTGAGAGAAAACAAAATATACGACATAAAAGAACTTTGGCGACCACTATAGGAATGGATAAATACAAGTGACTGAACCCAGAACAGTTTCTATAACTTTATGTGTTTCACCCTCAGAGCAAATAGGTTTCAAGCTGTAAAGGTACTTAATTACCTGGTAATATAAGGTTTAAAACAATTGATAACAGACTTACAGAAATGTTGTAATGAAATGGAAATAATAGAATCTAAGAGAAATTTGTTATAGTGGAACTTTGAATATATGTTTTTCCCTTTACCTTCCCTCCTTTCCCCCCTTTTACTGACCAAAATCAATAAATATTATTAAAACTGAAACTGAAGGTTGAGTTTTGCCCTCAGCCGAATGAATTCTCTAGATAGAGGTATAAATATCTGGCAAGGAAGCCTTAGGATAAGGTCATTTCTTAAACTGAGTGAACAAAACCCCTTCACCTGCTCTGCCAGCCTCTTTTCTTCCGCCTGACTCAGGAGGAAACCTTCGGCCAGGGCCACCGCCTGGGAACTGGTCTCCGGCTCGCACCCTCTGACCCAGCTCTGCATTTCCTGGGGCAAGACAGTTAGGAACTGCTCCAGGATTACCAGGTCCAGGATCTGCCTTTTGGTGTGCCTCTCTGGCTTCAGCCAGTGGTTGCAAAGTTCATGGAGCCGACTGCAAACCTCTCGTGGCCCACAGACCTCATGGTAACGGAACTGCTGGAAGCATCGTCTGCATGCATCTGCAGTCATAAACTCCTGAGTCAAGGTCTCTGGGACAGCTCTTTCCTGAAATTCAGCACCACTCCCTGCTTGGATGGGATGGAGATCTTCCTTCAGGCTCTTGCCAATTCCCAGTCCTTCTGCGTCCTCCTCTTGCATCTCCTTCCCTTCCTCTTGGGTCACCTCCAACTGTGAAAAGATTCCCTTATACCGTTACCCACGTGGCTATGAAAAGGGAGAGGAAAATATACCAAAAATGCAGAAAGAAACTAGCAGAGAACAGAGCTACATCACCGACCCTAGTTAAGAGACATCTAAGAATTGCCCTGGTAGATCAGAAGGAGACTCTAAATTTATTACTCTTTTACTGCTAAGGACAGACTCTCAAAATCAAGGACACAATAATCTCCAATTCTAACATATTTATGTCCTTGTGACGTCATCTTCCTCCCCGCCCCCCCCCCCAATTTGAACCTTAACAGGTGACAGTGTGATAGCAAGGTCAGATGATTGCTCTTAACACTTCATAATACAAAGATGGTGAGGGTCTGGAGACCAAGTCCTATGAAGACAGGTTAAAGGAGCTGGGGATGTTTAGTCTGGAGAGGAGGCGGCTGAGAGGTGATATGATCACCATCAAGTACTTGAAGGGCTGTCATATAGAGGATGGTGCGGAATTTTTTTCTGTGGCTCCAGAAGGTAGGACCAGAACCAATGGGTTGAAATTAAATCAAAAGAGTTTCCTGCTCAACATTAAGAAGAACTTCCTGACCGTTAGAGTGATTCCTCAGTGGAACAGACTTCCTCGGGAGGTGGTGGGCTCTCCTTCCTTGGAGGTTTTTAAACAGAGGCTAGATGGCCATATGACAGCAATGCTGATCCTGTGAATTTAGGGGGAAGTATTTGTGAGTTTCCTGCATTGTGCAGGGAGTTGGACTAGATGACCTTGGAGGCCCCTTCCAACTCTATGATTCTATAATTCTATGATAATTAAGAAAGGTACATTTACACATCTATTTCCAATTCTGCCATGTTTATCCACTTCACCGTTTCTCCCTGGAATGAAATCTAAACAATGGTGACTTTGTGAACTTAGCTTGTTATTCCTGTTTGCATCTGTGAAAACATTTAATCACACTGTATGCTCATACGCTAATTTGCTGTTCAACCACTGCCTAGTGAGGTTTTGTTCCAGGTTGCCTGCGGAAATGTGCTTGCACATGAAAGCTCACACCCTTTTATTCATATTCCAAAAAAAAGCTCACACCCTGAATAAAACTTTGTTGGTCTTAAAGATGCCACTGGAATCTAACTTTGTTCTGTTGCTTCAGACCAACACAGCTGCCCACCTGGATCTAACTCTTGTTGTAGTTGGCCTATAAAGATTAAGAAGAATGCAGATTTATACCCCGCCCTTCTCTCTGAATCAGAGACTCAAGATCCCCTTCAGTCCGGCTTTCGCCCGGGCCATGGGATGGAGACGGTGTTGGTTGCCCTGGTAGATGACCTGCAACGGCATCTGGGCGGCTCGGCGGTGCTGATGTTGCTGGACCTATCGGCAGCGTTCAATACGGTCGACCATCGGCTACTGGCCCGCTGCCTCGCCAACGCGGGGATTCAGGGGTTGGCCTTGCAATGGCTTTCCTCTTTCCTCAAAGTTCGGGGACAGAGGGTCGCTATTGGGGATGAGCTGTCCTGGAGGCACACGCTTGACTGCGGGGTGCCTCAGGGTGCGGTTCTTTCTCCAATGTTATTTAACATCTATATGTGTCCCCTCGCCCAGATCGCCCGAAGGTATGGGCTGGGTTGTCATCAGTATGCTGATGACACCCAGCTCTATCTGCTTATGGACGACCGGCCGGTCTGCGCCCCAGAAAATTTGGACCGGGCATTACAGGCCGTGGCTGGGTGGCTCAGGCAGAGCGGGCTGAGGCTAAATCCAGCGAAGACAGAGGTCCTTTGCTTGGGCCGTCGGGGTCCAGGAAGGGAAATCCCCCTGCCAGCTTTTGACGGTGCGCCGCTAATTGCGACGCATAGGGTCAAGAGCTTGGGGGTACTACTGAAGCCTTCCTTAACGATGGAGGCCCAGATAGCAGCTACTGCCAAGTCCGCATTTTTCCATCTTAGGCGGGCAAGGCAGTTGGCTCCCTTCCTGGAGCGTGACGACGTAGCAACAGTGATCCATGCAACGGTCACCTCGAGGTTTGACTACTGCAATGCCCTCTACATGGGGCTGCCCCTGTGCCGAACCCGGAAATTGCAGTTGGTGTAGAATGCCGCCACCCAGTTGTTATTGGGGCTCCCAAGATGGGAGCACATTCAGCCGGGACTTCGGGCTCTGCACTGGCTGCCAATACTTTATCGAGTTCGGTACAAGGTGCTGGTCATTACCTTTAAAGCCCTATATGGCCTAGGACCTGCCTACCTGAGGGACCGTCTCTCCCCACATGTTCCCCAAAGAGTACTGAGATCAGGAACTCAAAACCTCCTTGTTGTCCCCGGGCCAAAGGAAGCCCGTTTGAAATCTACGAGGGATAGGGCCTTCTCCATAATGGCCCCTTCCAGGTGGAACCAGCTGCCGGAAGAGATAAGGGCCCTGCGGGATCTTGCTCAATTCCGCAGGGCCTGTAAGACAGCCCTCTTCCGGCAGGCCTACAACTAACCGGCACTGAAACTTGAAATCGAGCGTAGCTTTATAAGATTGCTGTATGTTTTAATATTCTAATTATGTAAACTGTCTGAATTGTTTAAATTTTAATCATGTAAATTCTATTAAATGTTTAAACTTTTATATTCTCATGTTAGATTTTATATGCTGTAAGCCACCCTGAGCCACCTGGTGGGAAGGGCGGGATACAAATTACAAATAAATAAAAATAAAAATAAAATAAATAAAGAGCGGCTTACAATCTCCTACATCTTCTCCCTCCACAACAGACACCCTGTGAAGTGGGTGGGGCTGAGAGGGCTCTTACAGCAGCTGCCCTTTCAAGGACAACTTCTACAAGAGCTATGGCTAACCCAAGGCCATTCCAGCAGCTGCAAGTGGAGGAGTGGGGAATCAAACCCTGTTCTCTCAGATAAGAGTCCACACATTTAATCACTGCACCAAACTGGCTTTCACTGTCATTGTGCAATATGACATATCAAGGTTTTAAAAGATACGCCCATTTGGTCCTTCAGGAAAATAAGCCATCTCTACTTGGCTCTTTACAAATCAGTTGCAGATATTATGATCTTGGCCTCTGACGGATACGTATCAGTCTCTTCTGGGGGCTGTGCCTCAATGTAGTCTGTAGCCTGCACCAAAATGCTGCTAATTTTTTAACCGTTGCAGATTCCTCCTCTGTAGCCCGGAAATATTTAGGCAATAGCTCTGTCCAAGCAGTTGGCAGAGGGGCATCAGGCTTCTCCAGGTTAGGGCAGAGGGGCTGACTGGATGAACAGGAGCAAGGGGGAGCCAGGGAAAAAGCAGGTGGGGGGAGCACGCTGGTTAAAACGTGTGGCATGCAAGGCAGCCAGCTGGCATGAATGATTCCCCCCCACATAGTCAGGGGTGGGTCTCCTTCTTGTTAGGGTTGCCAGCCTCCAGGTGGGGCTTGGAGATCTCCGCCTTTACAACTGATCTTTATCGAGATCAGCTCCCCTGGAGGAAATGGCAGCTTGGAAGGGTGGACTCTATGTAGGGTTGCCAGCCTCCAGGTAGGGCCTGGAGATCTCCTGCTTTTAAAACTGATCTATGAACATATGAAGCTGCCTTATACTGAATCAGACCTTTGGTCCATCAAAGTCAGTATTGTCTTCTCAGACTGGCAGTGGCTCTCCAGGGTCTCAAGCAGAGGTTTTTCACACCTATTTGCCTGTACCCTTTTTTGGAGATGCCAGGGATTGAACCTGGGACCTTCTGCTTCCCAAGCAGATGCTCTACCACTGAGCCACCGTCCCTCCCTCCAGCTGTCAGAGGTCAACTCCCCTGGAGAAAATGGCAGCTTGGAAGGGTGGAGTCTCCCCTCCCCTCTCCAAATCCCACCTTCTCCCGGATCCACCCCCAAAGTCTCCAGGTATTTCCCAACCCAGACCTTGTAGTCCTATGGCCTCCCTACGACCACCATGGCTGAGAATTCATTTATATTTACTTTTATTTACCAAATCCAGATCCTCGGGCCTCTCTGCCCCTGCAAGCCTTACCAAGGCAGTGAACGAGGTAAAAATACGCATAAGAAAAATGCACTTTTAAAATTCTTTAGCGCGCGCACACACCCGAACATACAATAGATCAGCATTCCTCTCTTACAAGAACGAAAAGCTTATCTCCCCCCATGACCTACTTGTGAGTAAACCTCCCCAGGATCCGGCTGCAAAGCTTTTTCCTGCTGCTGCATGCCTGGAAGCCTTCTGGTTCCCTTTGGCAATCCAGCAAATCCCCCCCTTTTCCTCCTCCCCCCCCCTCCTTGCCCAGCCTGTCTAGCAAACAGCTCTCTTGGTTTAACCCTTTCAATGCTGCAGACGAATGAAAAATGCTTTCCCGTCCTTTCTCTGAGAAAGGACTTCGGCCCTATGCTGCTCAATGGGACTGCTCTGGAGTAAGCCTGCGCAGAGTTGCCCTCCTGGGGAATCCCGGGATGTTCAGCCGTCTGTTCAGCAAGCGGGGCGATTGAGAAGAAAAGAAAAAAAGAAAACTAAAACAAGCACACGTCAAACAATCTGAATCAGGTCTGCTCTGAATCTTCTTCAGGCGTATTTAGGGTGACCATAATGTCTGAAGGCCAGCCAGGGACACATGGGGGGGGGGAGGTAGGGGTGCGTGCAGCGAAGCGCGTGCGCGCCGCCGGAAACAGGAAGTGACGTCACTTCCGGTGACGTCACTTCCGGTGACGGCATGCCACCACAGGAAACAGGAAGTGACATCACTTCCTGTGACATCATTTCCCCGCGTCACCTGCCGGAAATGGGAAGTGACATCACTTCCTGTGACATCATTTCCCCCAAATGACATCATTTCCCCCAAATGCCACTGCCGGAAACAGGAAGTAACTTCACAGCACTTCCTGTGACATCCCCAAAAATCCCCCAAATATCACCGCCGGAAACAATTTTGTTCTGAAATCCTATATATACTTCATCAGTATATGGGATAAGGCACTTTCTCAACTGTGCTGCATAATGCAGCCTATTTATTTTGTCCTGTTTGCTCTGTTGGCTCTATCTGCGCCACCTTCATCACTTTCGGGGTGTGGATCCCCCAGTGGGGTGCTCTCCCGACTCCCTCCGCCGGCTGTTTCTGATAGCCCTGCGCCCCCTCTTTCATTTGATATGTGTCCCGTGCGGGTGCCACCCTCCCGCCGGGAGATGCCGCAAAATGAGCCCCCTTGAGGCTTATGGCGGCAGGGCTCGGGGGAAGCGAGCTAGACTGCTGTTCTTTTGAGGGGTTATAGAGGGGTTATAGAGTGTTTCGAGCCCGTCCCTGTGGCATCGGTCCCATCGTTGTGGGGCCCAGGGGGCCGGCGCAGCGGCACGCCGAAGCAGCCTGTCACTAATAACACAGGTCGAGATGCAGGACAGGAACCCGGAAGTGACCGACAGGCTGCTTCAGCGTGCTGCTGCGCTATCAGAAACAGCCGGCGGAGGGAGTCACGAGACCACCCCACTGGGGGATCCACACCCCGAAAGTGATGAAGGTGGCGCAGACAGAGCCAACAGAGCCAACAGGACAAAATAAATAGGCTGCATTATGCAGCACAGTTGAGAAAGTGCCTTATCCCATATACTGATGAAGTAAATACAGGATCTGAGAACAAAATTGCACCAGAAGACACAAACACAAAGCTCCCTTACACTGAATCAGTGCTTGGGTCCACCAAAGTCAGTATTATCTACTCCAGTCACAAACACAAAGCTCCCTTACACTGAATCAGTGCTTGGGTCCACCAAAGTCAGTATTGTCACATAAGAACATAAGAGAAGCCCTGTTGGATCAGGCCAGTGGCCCATCCAGTCCAACACTCTGCGTCACATAAGAACATAAGAGAAGCCCTGTTGCATCAGGCCAGTGGCCCCTCCAGTCCAACACTCTGTGTAACATAAGAATATAAGAGAAGCCCTGTTGCATCAGGCCAGTGGCCCCTCCAGTCCAACACTCTGTGCCACATAAAAATATAAGAGAAGCCCTGTTGCATCAGACCAATGGCCCCTCCAGTCCAACACTCTGTGCCACATAAAAATATAAGAGAAGCCTTGTTGCATCAGACCAATGGCTCATCCACTCCACCACTCTGGTCACATAAGAACATAAGAGAAGCCCTGTTAGATCAGGCCAGTGGCCCCTCCAGTCCAACACTCTGTGTCACATAAGAACATAAGAGAAGCCCTGTTGGATCAGGCCAGTGGCCCCTCCAGTCCAACACTCTGTGTCACATAAAAATATTAGAGAAGCCCTGTTGCATCAGGCCAGTGGCCCCTCCAGTCCAACACTCTGTGTCACATAAGAACATAAGGAGGGAAGGGAAGGAAGGGAAGGGAAGGGGAGGGAAGGGAAGGGGAGGGAGGGAGGGAGGGAGGGAGGGAGGAAGGAAGGAAGGAAGGAAGGAAGGAAGGAAGGAAGGAAGGAAGGAAGGAAGGAAGGAAGGAAGGGAGGGAGGGAGGGAGGGAGGGAAGGAAGGAAGGAAGGAAGGAAGGAAGGAAGGAAGGAAGGAAGGAAGGAAGGAAGGAAGGAAGGAAGGAAGGAAGGAAGGAAGGAAGGGGGAGGGAGGGAGGGAAGGAAGGAAGGAAGGGGGGAGGGAGGGAGGGAAGGAAGGAAGGAAGAAAGGAAGGAAGGGAGGAGGGAGGGAAGGAAGGAAGGAAGGGAAGGGAGTGAGGGAAGGAAGAAAGGAAGGAAGGGAGGAGGGAGGGAGGGAGGGAAGGAAGGAAGAGAGGGAAGGAAGGAAGGAAGGAAGGAAGGAAGGAAGGAAGGAAGGGAGGGAGGGAGGGAGGGAGGGAGGGAGGGAGGAGGGAGGGAAGAAAGGAAGGCCGCCCCCCGCCCCCCCCCCGCTTTCGGCCCCCTTACCTGATTCCAGGGCAGCATCCAGCGGCGGCGGCGGTGGGGAGTCCTGCGGCGGCGGCCTCGCGGCGAGGGAGGGAGCTGCCGGCGCTGGCCTCTGGAGGCCTCCAGGGACCAGCGCCGGGCCTCTCCGCTACCGGCGCTGGCCTCTGGAGGCCTCCAGGGACCAGCGCCGGCTGCTCCGCGGCTTCCCCGCGGCCTCCGCTGGTCCCTGGAGGCCCTCCAGTGACCAGCGGAGGCCGCGGGGAGGCCTTCGCTGGCCGGCGCTGGTCCCGGAAGGCCTTCCAGAGGCTCTGGAAGGCCTTCCGGGACCAGCACCGGGTGCCCCGCGGCCTCCCCGCGGCCTCCGCTGGTCCCTGGAGGCCCTCCAGAGTCTCTGGAGGGCCTCCAGGGACCAGCGGAGGCCGCGGGGAAGCCTTCGCTGGCCGGCGCTGGTCCCGGAAGGCCTTCCAGAGGCTCTGGAAGGCCTTCCGGGACCAGCGCCGGGTGCCCCGCGGCCTCCCCGCGGCCTCCGCTGGTCCCTGGAGGCCCTCCAGAGTCTCTGGAGGGCCTCCAGGGACCAGCGGAGGCCGCGGGGAAGCCTTCGCTGGCCGGCGCTGGTCCCCGAAGGCCTTCCAGAGGCTCTGGAAGGCCTTCCGGGACCAGCGCCGGGTGCCCCGCGGCCTCCCCGCGGCCTCCGCTGGTCCCTGGAGGCCCTCCAGAGTCTCTGGAGGGCTTCCAGCGACCAGCGGAGGCCACGGAGAGGCCTCCACCACTGCCGCCAGGCCCCGCGCGCGGGCGGGGAAGGCGGCGAGTGAGGGAGGGAGCGTCCCTGCGCCTGCGCAGGGGCCCTGCGCAGGCGCAGGGACGCTCCCTCCCTCACTCGCCGCCTTCCCCGCCGGCGCCCGCGGCCCACCGGCTCTGGGGCTGCCTAAACCGGGACCTTTAATGGTCCCGGTATAGGCAGCCCGGGAGCCGGGATTGGGTGGCCAGAACCGGGAATGTCCCGGGAGACCGGGACGGTCTGGCCACCCTAGGCGTATTCAACGGGGATTACTCCTAGGAAAGTGATTTCAGAATCATAGAGAATCATAGTTGGAAGGGATCCCCAGGGTCATCTAGACCAACCCCCTGCACCATGCAGGAAATTCACAAATACCTCCCTCTAAGTTCACAGGATCAGCTGTCAGTTGCTGTCAGTTGGCCATCCAGCTTCTGTTTACAAACCTCCAAGGAAGGAGAGCCCACTACCTCTTGAGGAAGCCTGTTCCACTAGGGATCTGCTCTGTCAGGAAGTTCTTTTTTTAGGATTGCACTAAAATCTGTGATCCTGTACCTCTTTCCATTTCTCCAAACCAAATGCCAGCGAGCCCTCTCCCTGCCTGGGTGTTGGGAAGTGGGTTCCCACTTCCTACTTGGGAAATTCCTGGAGATCTGGCCCCTTACCACAGAAGTTTGGGGGGATATGCACAAAAATATTTTCAGGTGGGGGGAATCTAAAGAAGGGTCCCCTTCCATCACTGTTTAGTTGCAGACAGTTTTAGGCTGGACTTTTTTTGTGTTGTCAGTATTCCTGGTACCTTTTGAAGAGCCCTTTGTCAGGTCTTGAGAGGGTAATTGGTCTAAATATGAGTATGGAACCAGCCCTATTTTTAAAGAAAAAAGCACTGGGTTGAGGGGGTCTCCTTATGCATAGGGCGCAGTTTTGTGCAGTTTGGTTGCAAGAGATGCTGGATCCAGAGGATGACGCAATGCTCTCTCTAAGCTATGGAGTCTTGGGAGCAAAAATTCTACTTTTGAGCTACTAGCGTTAAAGTTGTGAGCTACTGTATACATTACCTTGCTCTGGGCCCATTTTTCCTGAGCGAAGACAAAAATGTGTGAGCTGGGGGCTAAAAAACTGTGAGCTGGCTCACGCTAACTCAGCTTAGAGGGATCCAAGTAGGCAGCCATGTTGGTCTGAAGCAATAGAACAAAGCTGTAGACAAGGTGCACCTTTAAGACCAACTAAGTTTTACTCAGAATGTCAGCTTTCGTATGCTCTAAGCAGACTTCATCAGACAAAATGGAAATGGCAAGCAGCTGTTCTTAATATAAGTGGGCAGTGAGTTGGTATGTAGAATCATGGGAATGTTTTTAGCAGATTAAGAGAATCACAATTTGGGATCTGTGTGTGTTAGTTAGTGTCAGCCCTGCTTTGTTCTAACACCAACTAACACACACAGATCCCAATTTGTGATTCTTTTAATCTGCTAAAAACATTCCCATGATTCTACATACCAACTCACTGCCCATTTATATTAAGAACAGCTGCTTGCGATTCTCATTTTGTCTGATGAATTCTGCTTAGAGCATATGAAAGCTGACATTCAGCTTAGAAGGAACACTTGGTCACGATCCAGCTAGACCCCTTTTTTGTGGACTTAGCAGGATGGCAAAGAAACCTACTTGCTGGCTGGGGATTGTGTGTGGATTGCTTCTCAGAAGAAGGGTGCTGGCAGGGTCAAGGGAGAAGGGTTAGATTGCCAGATCCAGGTTGGGAAACCCCTGGAGATTTGGGGATGGACCCTGGAAAGGGCAGGGATGGCAGCAGGGTACAATGCCACAGAATCCACCCTCCCAAGCTTCCATTTTTCTTCAGCCGGTAGCTAAAGAATTGTGACCTAGCTCATACTAACAGGGAACACTGCTTGGAAGACTCCTTCCTGTGGGAATATATCTCAGCCTGCTGTTCAGCAATGAACACATCCATACCAGTAAGTCTGATTTGCAGACAACTGTATGGCTTTTACCTCAGGAACAGATTTGAGCAAGCCGTCTGAGTAAGATAAGAAATGGCACTTCTTTGCTATTCCTATTAAATCCCACACTTTCAGACTTTTCCTCCAAGCTATTTCAGGTTTAAAAAAAGTTTCTTTTCATTCTTCAGTAGAGTTTTGGAGGGAAATTTTTATAAAAGTATTCAGGTGGGTAGCTGTGTTGGCAACAGAACAAAATTCAAGCCCAGGGGTATCTTTTTATTTATTTTTCTTTATTCCACTTATACCCTGGCTCTATCCTCAAGTGGGCTCAGAGCATCTCACAACAATAAATAGTATTTCTTTAAAACATCACAAAAACAATTAAAATCCCTAGTGATAGTTCTAATTCCAGTGATTGTTGCACATTTTGAGGAGGGGGGCACAAGTTTCTCAAGACAGAACCAGCTGGTACTGGCACCAGTTGGCATCAGGAGTGCGCTAGGTGAGTTAAGCAAGGAAGGCCCCCTCAGCCAAAAGCCTGGTAAAATAGCTCCATTTTACAGGCCCTGCAGAATTGTAACAGATTTTTAAGGCCAACAAAGTTTTGTTCAGGCTTTGGTGTGCATGCACACTTCTTCAGATATATCCAACTGGGCAGCTGTGTTGGTCTGAAGCAATAGAACAAAGCAGTAGACAAGTTGCACCTTTAAGACCAACTAAGTTTTATTCAGAATGTAAGCTTTTGTATGCACCATGCAGCAGCCTCCCCAGAGCCAGGCAGGGATTACAGGGCCCAGATGTACTGTGCGGCAGCCTCCCTGGGGCCTGGCTGGCCGGCCAGAATTGCTGCAGGGTCTGGAAAAGTTACTGTCACAGTTCAGTTTACACTTGGTTATCCCAGATGGTGTGGCCTAATATGCTAATGAGTGTGTGACCTAATATGCTAATATTAGGGCATGTGGTCTAATATGCTACTGAGCCTTGCTGGGCTTTTTCTACAAAAAAGCCCTGAATGTATGCATTTGCCTAGATGTGTGTGTGTGCACACCAGATTAGGCTCTCCCCACATGACTTCAATAGAAAAACAATTATTTGCATTAATTTTCCTGGCCTGAATCATTCTCCCTCGGCAGAGCACTGTTTTTTAAGCTGATAATTTTGTATGGCCCGCGAATGATATTATAAATATCCACATGGCCCTTGGCAGAAAAATGGTTCTCCACCCCTGCTCTAAGCAGACTTCATCAGACAAAAATGGAATGGCAAGCAGTCCTAAATATAGAGAAAATGGGCAGTGAGTTGGTATGTAGAGTCATGGAAATGTTTTTAGCAGATTAAAAGAATCACAAATTGGGGTTTGTGTTTGTTTGCTAGTGTTGAAGAAGAAGAAGAAGAAATTGGATTTATATCCCGCCCTCTACTCCAAAGAGTCTCAGAGCGGCTCACAATCTCCTTTACCTTCCTCCCCCACAACAGACACCCTGTGAGGCTCTCTTGTTAACTGGGCTGAAACAACAGGACTGTCTTTCCCCATATGAACCCCAGAGAGCACTGAGGTCAGCCGGGAAAAACCTAATGACTATCCCTGGGCCGAAGGAGAGTAAATATCAGAATACTAGGGCACGGGCCTTTTCAATCGTGGCCCTGGCCCTATGGAACCAACTCCCCGAGGAGGTGCGGGCCCTGCGGAACCTCGATCAATTCCACAGGGCCTGCAAGACCACCCTTTTTAAACTTGCACATTCGGACTGCTAAAGAAGTTTGTTAATCAAGGATCCGCCAATGCGGTTTTAAAGACCTATACCACTGTGTATAAACTGGCAGAACTAGCGTTAAACACCATCAGCACTGTCAGTCGAAGCTACTTAACCGTATGTACTGGATTATTGGATTTAATGTTATTAAGTTTAATGTTTTTATATTGTTAAATTTAAAGGTTGTTATTTTTGTTTTTATATTATTGTATGTTTTTATAAAGTGTTGTTAGCCGCCCTGAGCCTGCTGTGGTGGGGAGGGCGGGATAGAAATAAAAATTATTATTATTATTATTATTATTATAACAGTGGAGGAGAATTGCTCTTGAAAACATTTAACACCAAATATCTCCAGGATTCATCTGGGTTCCCCCCCAAAATGTTTTCTTTATTTGATAAAGAGTTAGAAAATACAAAATAATTGAAAATTAACACCACAGCGGCTGCAAGGAAAGGAAAGGTCCCCTGTGCAAGCACCAGTCGTTTCCGACTCTGGGGTGACGTTGCTTTCGCAATGTTTTCACAGCAGACTTTTTACGGGGTGGTTTGCCATTACCTTCCACAGTCATCTACACTTCCCCCCCAGCAAGCTGGGTACTCATTTTACCAACCTCGAGCTGGCTACCTGAAAACCCAACTTCCGCCAGGGATCGAACTCAGGCTGTGAGCAGAGCTTAGTACTACAGCTTTAAACACTCTGCGCCACAGGGCTGCTAAACCCAGTGCTAATAAAACCAAACCTTCTAGCAGTTCTCAACCATATTAGAATATAGGAAGTTTAAAGCAAACTGGCTTTCAGATTATCATCTTAGGCTGCTTTTAGGAATTTGTGTGTATTTTTTATCTCTCTGACAAAGGGAGCTTTGACCCTTGAAACCTTTATTGTTGTTGAGTCCCAGCTGACTTATGGCAACCCAACAGGCTTTTCAAGGGAAAGATGTTCAGCGCCAAATAGGCACTTAGAAGTCGGTTGCCATTGCCTGCCTCTGTGTCACTGCTCTAGTACTCCTTGCAGGTCTCCCATTCAGGGCTTCCTTTGTAGCAGGAACTCCTTTGCATATTAGGCCACACACCCCTTGATATAGCCAATCCTCCTGCAGCTTACAGTAGGCCCTGTACTTAAAGCCCTGCAAGCTCTTGGAACATTGGCTACCTCGGGGGGGGGGGTGCTGTAATATGCAAAGGAGTTCCTGCTACAAAAAAAAAGGCCCTGCTCCCATCCAACTACTAGTCAGGGCCAACCCTGCTTAGCTTCTGAGAGCTGATGGAATTGGGCTCACCTGGGCTACCCAGGCCAGGACCTTGGAAAGCTTATTCCCTGCTGGTCTCTAAATTGTCACTGGACTCAAATCTAGCCATATAAACCCAAGTTTATAAACCCAACAGAAATTTCACCTAATCCCTTCTGAGAGTTCCATCCAGACAAAACGGATTTGCTTACCACATCAAGATGTTTACACAGGGAAAAAAACCAAGCACTTTTATCTTCTGCTAAACCTTTCTAACTAAAACATGTAATCATCATCTCGATCAGGGAAGGCCAAACTCTCTTAACGTGAGAGCCACATAAAATAAACGTCAGATGTTTTGCAAGCCACAATACAGGAAGGAGGAAAGAAAGCAAACAGATGGCGAGAGAGCTGTGGAAGGAAAGTAACTTTTACTTTAAAATGAATTCTCCAAGCCACAGGCAGGCTTGGTTTGGATTTAAAGAGACAAACACCTTCTCCAAGCCAGTCAACAGGGCAGTGGGGCTTTGAGAGCCACATGTGGCTCCTGAGCCACAGTTTGGCCACCCTTGATCTAGATAAATGATTGCTTAACCACTGGTGAGATATCCAAGCAGGTGTCTAAAAACACATCTGATAGGTGTTCATTAACTTTTAAAGCTAGATTAGAAGGCCAAACTTAACTAACTAAAACATGTGATCTTCACCTAGATCAGGGGTGGCCAAACTTGCTTAATGTAAGATCCACATAGAATAAATGGCAGATGTTTGAGAGCCACCAGGCAGGCAGGCAAATAGATGAGGAGGGAAGGAGAGGAGGAAAGAAAGCAACTTTGATGTTAAATGCATTATCCAAGCTGCCAACTGGCTTGGCTTGGAGAAGTGATTTAAAGAGGCAAATGCCTTCTCCAAGTTAACTGATGGGATGGTGGGGGCTTCAAGAGCCACAAAATTTGTGTGAAAGAGCCACATGTGGCTCCTGAGCCAGTTTGGCCACCCTGATCTAGATAAATGATTGCTGATTAACCATTGGTAACCAAGAAAGTGAACCTAAGTTTTAAAGCAGGCGTGGGGAACCTTTTTTCTACCAAGAGCCATATGGATATTTATAACATCATTCGCGGGCCATAAAAAATTATCAACTTTAAAAATAGTGCTCCACTGAGGGAGAATAATTTAAGCCAGCAAAATTAATGCAAATAATTGTTTTTCTATTTGAAGTCATGTGGGGAGAGCCTAATCTGGCGCACATACACAGCCCGGCGCCCTAGGCAAATGCATAGGTCTAGCAGGAACTCAGTAGCATATTAGACCACATCCCCTAATATTAGCATATTAGGCCACACCATCTGGGATAATCAAGTGCAAACTGAACTGTGACAGTAACTTTTCCAGGCCCTACAGCAATTCTGGTCAGTCAGCCAGGCCCCAGGGAGGCTGCCGCACAGTACATCTGGGCCCTGTAATACCTGCCTGGCTCTGGGGAGGCTGCTGCAAAGCGCGACTGGGCCCCACGATCCTTGCTGGCCATCCAAGCCTCAGGGAGGCTGCCACATGGCTTGGTTCAGTCCAGTAATCCCCGAGGGCCACACCAAGTGAACTCGAGGACACCAAGTTACAGTACAGTTTCTGAACAGGTGCACACTCCTTCCTATAGTTTTTATGCATTCAGCTTGGTGTAGTCTGTGATTGTTGTTAAGGTGTGAAACATGAGGAAGGTCTTGTCAAAGTCTGAGAAGCTACGCAGTTTCCCCCCTTGTGGGTTTTTTGATGTTGCTGAAGGTTGGATTTCTGCGTGAATCTCTTTCCACACTCTGTGCATTCAAAAGGTTTCTCCCCTGTGTGGATTCTTTGATGCCGCTGAAGATTGACACTCCAACTGAATCTCTTTCCACACTCTAAGCACTCATAAGGTTCATCTCCGATGTGGGTTCTTTGGCGCAAAAGGAGCTGTGATCTGCAGTTCAAATACTTTCCGCATGGAAAGCATTTATGTGCCTTCCAATCTGAGAACTTCTTTCCACTCTCTGAGCAGATAAATGACTCTCCGCCTGAATGGTGAGAACTCTCTTTCTGGTGTTGCATAAGTCTTGAATTCTCTGAAAAACTTTTGCCGCAGTCTGGGCAGCTATACACTTTCTCTTTTATATGGATTCTTTGGTGTTTCATGAGCTCTTCTCCACAAAGAAAGCTCTTTCCACACTGCAAGCACTTATGGGCCTTCTTCTCAGGGTGCTTTTGCAAACTGAGATCATGTTGAGTTTGATCTGAGAAATTCAGTCTCCAGTCCGAGCATTTGTTTGTTTCCTCTGCCATGTAAATTATTTCATGGAAATCCCCTCCTTGGCAAGGAATGGTTTTCCTCTTCATCTCTTCTCCATGGCTTCCGTCCTGCCTCTCTGATCCATCTTGATCCCGGAAGTTACATTCAGACTCTTCTGCCTCATCTCTTTTCAATGAGAACTCCTCAAATTCCTCAGTTGTCTCCTTGACACCTTTGGCTGGAATAAGGAGAGAGATCCCATCATTACTCACACAAGAAGCCAAGCCACAGATCAGGCACTCTTGATAATGTGCATTTTGTTTCCTCTGTCAGAGCTTTTCTCCCTCTTCCACTCTACATATTCCCTCTATACATCCTTCCCTCTACACATTCAGAGCTGCTAGCCGCAACTTTTCCCTGATAAGGGCCTTGAGTAGTGCTGCTTTAATATCCTATCCCTCCCATCCCTAAAACACCTCAAGAACCAGTTTGGTGTAGTGGTTAAGTGCATGGACTCTTATCTGGAAGAACCGGGTTTGATTCCCCACTCCTGCACTTGCAACTGCTGGAATAGCCTTAGGTCAGTTATAGCTCTTGCAGAGCTGTCCTTGAAAGGGCAGCTTCTGTGAAAGCTGTCTCAGTCCCTCCTACCTCACAGGAAGTCTGTTGTGGGGGGAAAAGGTAAAGGAGATTGTGGGCTGCTCTGAGGCTTAGAGTAAGGGTGAGGTTTAAATCCAATATCATCATTATGTACTTGAAGGAAAGAAGAAGTGTCCAAAACCCAGGTGCCATCAGGAGGTTCACCAGTGCGGTCAGGACACCAGAAGCCCTCCCACTGTTGCCCCACCCCCAGGGCCAAGAATACAGAGCATCCCTTGCACCAGACAGAGTTCCAGCTATACCCTGTGGCTAATAGCCACTGATGGACCTCTGCTCCATATGTTTATCCAATTCCCTCTTGAAGCCATCTATGCTTGTAGCTGCCACCACCTCCTGTGGCAGTGAATGCCATGTGCTAATCACCCTCTGGTGAAGAAGTACTTCCTTTTATCAGTTCTAACCTGACTGCTCAGCAATTTAATGGAATGTCCACGAGTTCTCATATTGTGAGAAAGGGAGAAAAGTACTTCTTTCTCTGCCTTCTCTATCCCATACATAATCTTGTAAACCTCTATCATGTTGCCCCTCAGTCAACGTTGCTTCAAGCTAAACAGCCTCAAACGTTTTAATCTTTCTTCATAGGGAAAGTGTTCCAACCCTTTAATCATTCTAGTTGCCGGACAGTAACGGGGGAGCTCTCCAGGTGGAAGAACACCAGCCAATTGAGTAGAACAAACACATCATGCTCTACAAATTGTACTGTTATAATCCTACTTAAATAGATGTTTGTTAGTCATTCTTATGGCTTCCTTCCTGGTAACTGAATAAAAGGAATCCAAGGAAAGGCTGAGGAACTGTGGCCTTTGCTCAACGAGATTATCCCAGGGGGAAATGTAAGAATCCTCTCTGGATGTTGGGAAAAAGCCTTCAACCAGGCCCAAGTTTCAAGAGATGGCTGTCCTCTTAAGTCACCCTGATCTTGCTTGTCCTGTCCTAACCCTCCTTCCCAACAACTTCACTATGTGCGCCAATCCCATCTGGGTACAAGACACCCTTACCATGTGAGCTGGCATCTTGGGCACATTCCTGGTCCTCCTCCTCTTGCCATTTCTCCAACGGAGCTGTTTCTGCGTCAGAGAACTTTGCTTCCATCTTCACTGATGGTCTCCACATCTGAAAGAGAAGAAGGGGAGATGGGTAAGAAAAGAAAAGAAAAGGAACAGGCTGAGGAGATGAATCCTGCCCAGATTCTGTGCACCTGCGTTGACCAGCATAGCTTGTCACAACCTTGCTCCTGGCTCCACCCCCCAAAGTCCCCTGGCTCCACCCCCAAAGTCCCTAGATATTTCTTGAATTGGACCTAGCAACCCTAGGCAGGGAAGACCTAGGAAAAAGTTGTTGCTTGAGTTGAGTAAATGAAACCCCCTCACTTGCTCTGCCTGCTTCCTCTCCTCTACCTGCTTCAGAAGAAAACCTTTGGCCATGGCCACCGACTGGGGGAAGTGGTCTCTGGCCCAAACCCTCTGACCCAGCACTTCGTTTCCTGGGGCAGGAGAGTCAGGGACTCCTCCAAGATTACCAGGTCCATCCAGGAACTGCTTCTTAGAGTGCCTCTCTGGCTGCAGGGAGGGGTTGCAAAGGCCATGGGAAAGGAAAGGAAGGGTCCCCTGTGCAAGCACGAGTAGTTTCCGACTCTGGGGTGACGTTGCTTTTACAACGTTTTCACAGCAGACTTTTTCGGGGTGGTTTGCCATTGCCTTCCCCAGTCTTTTACACTTTCCCCCCAGCAAGCTGGGTACTCATTTTACCGACCTCGGAAGGATGAAAGGCTGAGTCAACCTGGAGCCGGCTACCTGAAAACCCAGCTTCCGCTGGGGATGGAACTCAGGTCGTGAGCGAGCTTAGGACTGCAGTACTGCAGCTTTAACACTCTGCACCACGGGACTCTTCAAAGGCCATGGAGCTGGCTGGAAACCTCTGGAGCCCATCGGCCTCGTGGCAATGGAACCAGTCCTGAGTCAACGAACCCTGGCGGCTCTTTCCCAAAATTCAGCACCACTCCCTGTACAGGATAGCTGCGTTCCTCTCTTCCAAGATTGAAAAGTTTATACCCCCCCCCGACTTACTTGCGACTAAATCTTCGCAGGATCCGGCTGCAAGGCTTTTTCCTGCAGTTGTGGATCTGAAGCCCTTCCCGATTCTCTTTGCCGAGTCAATGGCAGCGGCATATACCCCCCCCCCCTCCGCAGGAAAAAAAAAAACTTCCCGCCCCCTCTTCTCAGCCTCTCTAGCAAACAGCTCAGTCAATTTAACCCTTTGAGAGCTGCAGACAAATGAGGAAAAAAAACCCGCTCCCTGTCCTCCCCATAAAGAGCGGCGCCCTCACCTTGATGGATTATTCAGAACTATTCATTATATTTGAAAAGTAATACAAACTTCTTGCCAAAAAGACTGGCTAGCCACCTTTCTGTCTTTCAGGATTCAAAAGCTTATTCCGCTCCAATCGGGTTGCCAGGTCCAATTCAAGAAATATCTGGGGACTTTGGGGGTGGAGCCAGAAGCAGGGTTCTGACAAGCATAATTGAACTTAAAAGGGAATTCTGGCCATCACATTTAAAGGGACTGCACATCTTTTAAATGCCTTCCCTCCGTTGGAAATAATGAAGGATGGAGGCACTTTCCCTTGGGGCTCATAGAATTGGAACCCCTGGTCCAATCCTTTTGAAACTTGGCGGGTGTTTTGAGGAGAGGAACCAGATGCTATGCTGAAAATGTGGCACCTCTGCCTCAAAAAACAGATACCTGCAGATCAATTCTCCATCATACCCGATGGGGATCGCTCTCCGTAGGGAATAATGGGAGTGCCCAGCAGATATTTCCCTGCCTGCCCCCTTTCTGATGATCCTGAAGCAGGGGGAGGTTCTCTAAACTGGGGAATCCCCTGCCCCCACCTGGGGATTGTCCACCTTAGGCACCGTTGACCTCACTGGTTATCCTTCAAGACAATTTTAGGCCAGACTTTCTTTGTGCCTAGGAGTGTGTGGTAAGACTCAGGAGTCCTGAGTTCCAGCACATTTTGCCAGTCTTAAAAGGTGCCACTGGACTCAGACTTTGTTTAGCTGCTCTATTGCAGGCCTTTAAGAAATTTTCCTCCAAATTACAAATCACTCACACATACACACCCCAAACCTCCATGGGAACCAGGGATCCTTCAGAAATCAAACGGGTCAGAATTTTCCCAGTTCAGCAAATCCCACCTGCTTTGACTGGTACCTTGGGACATGTGATCCAAGTTTCTCCTTTGTAAGTGTATAGGAAAGGAAAGGTCCCCTGTGCAAGCACCAGTCGTTTCCGACTCTGGGGTGACGTTGCTTTCACAACGTTTTCACAGCAGACTTTTTACGGGGTGGTTTGCCATTGCCTTCCTCAGTCATCTACACGTTTCCCCCAGGTTGCTGGGGACTCATTTTACTGACCTCGGAAGGATGGAAGGCTGAGTCAACCTCGAGCCGGCTACCTGAAAACCCAGCTTCCGCCGGGGATCGAACTCAGGTCGTGTGAGCAGAGCTTAGGACTGCAGTACTGCAGCTTTAACACTCTGCGCCACGGGGCACACAAACACACCCACACTCAGGCCCGCAGCCAGAAATGTTCCAGCAGGGGGACAAATTATTTGTTAAGGGGATAATTTAGCACAATGGAAAGCAGCTTATTTATGTGTCTGTGTAAGAATGGTCATGGTTATACATCTACATCTTAATACTGAACAACCCCCCCCCCCCCTCGATATTTTGTTCTTTTGGAAAAGTTAAGGGGCCAAATGCAACCTGCCCAGACAATTCTTATCCTCTGCATCTAGCCTTGGAATCTGACTTTCCTTAGGCATCCGTATTATTCTGGTCATCTTTAGAGAAATCTCACCTCCTTTCCACTTAACACTTTGCTTCCAAGGCAAAAGAACACCCCATCCTGTCTCGGAAGCTCCATTTCATCCAATCAGCACCAAGCTCCATTCTGATTAGTACTCACCACCCAATAGAAAGCAGGTCTCCTACTCAGGCTCCTCTTCCACCTTTTTGGGTTCCCTCTCTCTTCTAAAGAGAGCCCACTGGCGCAGAGTGTTAAAGCTGCAGTACTGCAGTCCTAAATTCTGCTCACGACTTGAATTCAATCTCAGTGGAAGCTGGGTTCAGGTAACCAGCTCAAGGTTGACTCAGCCTTCCACTCTCCTGAGGTCGGAAAAATGAGTACCCAGCTTGCTGGGGGGAAAGTGTAGGTGACTGAGGAAGGCAATGGCATACCACCCCATAAAAAGTCTTCTAAGCCTTCCCACATCCACTCCAGCTTGTTGTGGTGGTGAAATTTCCTGAACCACTGAGCACTTCAGGAGCCTTTTCCTCTGGTGGACTGTGTGGTGCCTAGGGAGACCATGTGGTGGAGTGCTCAGGGCTGGGACAGGATCCAGGAGAGTCACTTTCAAACCCCTGGCTCTGTTTTGAAGCACGGGAGACCAAACTATGTCCCCCAGCACTCCTTGGAGAAGAGACAGGATTTTAAAAGTACTGAATAAATAAAGCAACAGGATAGTTCTTGGAACACATTCAGCTTGTGCTGAAAGCGCTGCACTGGCTACCAATAGGGTACTGGATTGGCTTCAAGGTGCTGGTCATTACCTTTAAAGCCCTATATGGCCAGGGTCCTGCATACCTTAGGGACCACCTTTCCATGCCCCAGCGAGCACTTTGTTCAGGTCTCAAAACCTGTTGACAGTCCCCAGCATCAGAGAAGCGAGGCTCAAAACAAGAGCCAGGGCCTTTTCCATTGCTGCCCCCCAGCTGGTGGAATGAGTTTCCGGAGGAGGTTAGAGGGCCCTGCGAAAGCTTACAGTTCTGCAGGGCCTGCAAACAGCATTCCTCCACCAGGCATTTACATGATGGTAACAACTGCAGCAACGGGACTGACCCATAAGAACACCACCAATGACCTATCTTATCATGCTATGGCAATTCTGAGACCTCTGAGTACAGCTAACCACCAGAATTCAATCGCTGCCTGAAACTATTATAGTAGCACATGCAAAATGTTTTAATCAATTGTTTTTATGTTTTTATTGTTGTTTATTTTACTGGTCACACTAATGTGCTTGTGTCCATCCTTGGTTTGTGAGCCGCCCTGAGCTCGCCTTTGGTGGGGAGGGCGGGATATAAATTAAACAAACAAAACAAACAAATTGTGTTATCGTGGGAAGTGTGTGTGTGTGTGCGTGAAGACAGAATTAATTTTGGGGCCAGATGCTCCCACATGGAGGATTCACCGGTGCCCAGTTCCTTCTTGCAGACGGCCTCCCTGAGGACTAGCAGCTTGGGAAGTGGCAGATTTGCCTTCCAAGCACCCAGCAAAGCTACATATATCCACCTCACGCCTGGCAAAGGTGGAAGCCCCGGACTGCCTGTCCCTACCACACACACTGCTAATCAACTGGGCAGCAGGAGGACTTGCCAGTTTTAAGGCAGCCTAGGCCTTATTACCAATGTTACACAGGAAGTGACATCATCACACCAGCAACTTCCAGCTTTTGCCCGAATACCAGAAGATTACCCAGAAGTCACTGACAAGATGATGTCCCTTCCTGTGTAACATTGGTAATGTGGCCTAGGATGCCTTCTTTCTACTGGCAAGTTCCTGCCATCCTCCACTGGTTTCCAGGAGACACCTGGCAACCATACCCCCAAATATATTTTCTTTATCCTCCCCACCCCCAACTCCTGATTTGGAAAATACCTGAAGATTTGAAAGGTGGGGTCCATAGCAAGACAGAAGGAACAGAGTGTAATCATTGTGGAACAAAAGACTAATAGCACCCTGTAAATACCATCACAGCAAAGACGTTCTTTGAACCTGACAGACAATATCTATATTTTGGGACAGTTATTATCAAGACACATTCCAAAAATTCATATTATGGTCAGAAATGTTGAAACTACAGATGCAATGTTGAAAACTCAAAACAAGTTGAAGCTTGTAAGACTGAGAACCAGTATAATCTCATTTCTGTATGCCTTCCTCAGGTCTTTACAGGCTCAGGTGTCTTAAGTATAATAAAAGTGAAAATAAAAATCACATATATATCATTTCAGTCACACTTATTATTGTAAGAAAATAATGAAAAAATTTGTAAAGCTTCCTACTGAATTTTTCAGTAACTTTTATATAATGTAGAACATTTGAAGAAGAGCCTCATCTGAACCAATTACAGGTACAGTTTGGCTGGATCTCTGGAAGACTGGATTTCTGCCTCAAGCTTTTTCTACACTGTATTTGCTACACTGTGAGTATTATGAGTACAAGCATTGCCAGCTTCAAGAGGGAATTGGATCAACATATGGAGCAGAGGTCCTTCAGTGGCTATTAGCCACAGCATATTGTTGGAGCTCTGTCTGGGGCGGGTGCTCTGTGTTCTTGGTGTTTGGGAGGGGCAGCGGTGTGGGGACTCCTGGTGTCCTGGCCCCACTTATGGACCTCCTGATGGCATCTGGGGTTTTTTGGCCACTGTGAAACACAGAGTGTTGGACTGGATGGGCCATTGGCCTGATCCAACATGGCTTCTCTTATGTTCTTATGAACATAAGAACATAAGAGAAACCATGTTAGATCAGGCCAATGGCCCATCCAGTCCAACATTGTGTGTCACACAGTGGCAAAAATTTTTATATATACACACACACACTGTGGCTAATAGCCACTGATGAACCTCTGCTCCATATTTTTATCTAAACCCCTAGCATTAGCACTTTTATCACTTAATTAATTAATTTTAAACATCAGAATTTTAATGTTAAATGTAACTTTGTTTTTTGTATAACTGAATGATGTTGTTAGCCGCCCTGAGCCTGCTCCGGTGGGGAGGGCGGGATATAAATAAAATTATCTATCTATCTATCTATCTATCTATCTATCTATCTATCTATCTATCTATCTATCTATCTATCTATCTATCTATCATCTATCTATCTATCTATCTATCTATCTATCTATCTATCTATCTATCTATCTATCTATCTATCTATCTATCTATCATCTCTTGAAGGTGGCTATGCTTGTGGCCGCCACCACCTCCTGTGGCAGTGAATTCCACATGTTAATCACCCTTTGGGTGAAGAAGCACTTTTATCCGTTTTAACCTGTCTGCTCAGCAATTTCATCGAATGCCCACGAGTTCTTGTATTGTGAGAAAGGGAGAAAAGTACCTCTTTCTCTACTCTCTCCATCCCATGCATTATCTTGTAAACCTCTATCATGTCACCCCGCAGTCGACGTTTCTCCAAGCTAAAGAGTCCCAAGCGTTTCAACCTTTCTTCATAGGGAAAGTGTTCCAGCCCTTTAATCATTCTAGTTGCCCTTTTCTGGACTTTCTCCTATGCTATAATATCCTTTTTGAGGTGCGGCGACCAGAACTGCACACAGTACTCCAAATGAGACCGCACAATCGATTTATACAGGGGCATTATGATACTGGCTGATTTGTTTTCAATTCCCTTCCTAATAATTCCCAGCATGGTGTTGGCCTTTTTTATTGCAAACGCACACTGTCTCGACATTTTCAGTGAGTTATCTACCACGACCCCAATATCTCTCTCTTGGTCAGTCTCTGCCAGTTCACACCCCATCAACTTGTATTTGTAGCTGGGATTCTTGGCCCCAATGTGCATTACTTTGCACTTGGCCACACTGAACCGCATCTGCCACGTTGACGCCCACTCACCCAGCCTCAACAGATCCCTTTGGAGTTCCTCACAATCCTCTCTGGTTCTAACCACCCTGAACAATTTAGTGTCATCCGCAAACTTGGCCACTTCACTGCTCACTCCCAACTCTAAATCATTTATGAACAAGTTAAAGAGCATGGGACCCAGTACCGAGCCCTGCGGCACCCCACTGCTTACTGTCCTCCACTGCGAAGACTGCCCATTTATACTCACTCTCTGCTTCCTATTACTCAGCCAGTTTTTGATCCACAAGAGTATTTGCTACACCGTATTTACCTCATGGATATGTGTTGTCTTTTATGTGTGAAATAAGAGAAAAGCTCTTGTCACAAGCTACATAGTTTCTCATTGTGTGAGTGCTTTGATGATGTTGAAGACAGCCAGAATAACTGAATATCTTCCCATACTCTAAGCCTTCAGGATTCTCCCCTGCAGGAGTTCAGAGATGCTTTTGAAGATCACAGCTCTGAATGAATTTTCTTTACACACTCTTTGCATTCAAAATATTTTTCCTTGCTGTGGGTTCTTAGATGCTGTTGGAAAGTGATGCTCCAGTTGAAGGACTTTCCAGACTCTGAACATTCAAGAGTTTCTCCTCTGTGTCAGTTCTCAAATGCGTTAGAAAATTGTCATTCAAATTGGATTTCTTTTCATGCTCAGAAGGTTTCATGCTTTTCATGCTCAGAAGGTTTCTCCCTTGTGTGAATTCTTAAATGCTTCTGAAGATGGCAGTTCTGAGTGAATCTCCTTGCACACTCTGAGCATTCAAAAGGTTTTTCCCCTGTGTGAGTTCTGAAGTGCTTGTGAAGATGGCTACTTGAACTGAATCTCTTTCCACATTCTGTGCATTCAAAAGGTTTCTCCCCTGTGTGGGTTCTTTGGTGCAGTTGAAGATGGCCATTCTGACTGAACTTTTTCCCACACTTTGAGCATTCAAAAGGTTTCTCCCCTGTGTGGGTTCTGAAATGATTGTGAAGATGACCATTTGAACTGAATCTCTTTCCACATTCTGAGCATTCAAAAGGTTTCTCCCCTGTGTGGATTCTTTTGTGCAGTTGAAGATGGACATTCTGACTGAACTTTTTTCCACACTCTGAGCATTCAAAAGGTTTTTCCCCTGTGTGAGTTCTGAAATGTTTGCGAAGATGGCCACTCCAACTGAATCTCTTTCCGCATTCTGAGCATTCAAAAGGTTTCTCCCCAGTGTGGGTTTTTTGATGTAGTAGGAGATCACTCAGACTAAATCTCTTTTTATGCTCTGAGCATTCAGAAGTTTTTCCTCCTGAGTGGGTTATTTGATGCCGTTGAAGATGGCCACTCTGATGGAACTTCTTTCCACATTCTGAACATTCAAAAGGCTTCTCCCCCGTGTGAATTCTGAAATGCTTATGAAGCTGGCCACTCGAACTGAATCGTTTCCCACATTCTGAGCATTCAAAATGTTTCTCCCCTGTGTGAGTTCTTTGATGCAGTAGGAGATCACTACTCACACTGAACCTCTTTCCACAGTCTGAGCAATCAAAAGGTGTCTCCCCTGTGTGACTTCTTAAATGCTTGAGAAGCTGGCTGCTCCGACTTAATCTCTTTCCACATTCTGAGCACTGAAATGGTTTCTCCCCTGTGTGAGTTCTTAAATGCCTTCGAAGAGTGCCACTCTGACTGTATCTGTTTCCACATTCAGAGCATTCAAAAGGTTTCTCCCCTGTGTGAGTTCTTAGATGGCTTTGAAGAGTGCTTTTCTGACTGAATCGCTTTACACATTCTGAGCATTCAAAAGGTTTCTCCCCTGTGTGGAATTTTTGGTGTGCAAGGAGCTGTGATCTGTATTTAAAGGACCTTCCACACTGAAAGCATGGACCTGCCTTCATTATAATTTTCCTTGGGAAATGTAGATTTCCCTGTCTTCCATCAGAGAATGTCATTCCGCTCCCTGAACAGATAAACGGCTTCTCTCCTGAATGAATGTTTTGGTGTTTAATAAGGTCTGGTTTCTCTAAAAAACTCTCACCACCATCTGAGAAAGTATGATGTTTTCCTCCTGCATGTATCTGTTGATGTTGAAGGAGCTCTGCTCTGCAAACAAAGCTCTTTCCACATGCCAAGCCTTGATGTGTCTTCTTTCTGCTGTGCATTTGCAAATGGACATTATATTGGGCTTCACCTGAGAAGATCATTGCACACTCCAAGCACTTGTATGCTTCCTCCATGTGAATTGCTTCATAGAATTCAACCCCTTGGCAAGGAAGGGACTGATCCCTCTTCTTGACTATGTGGCTTCCTTTCTGCCTCTTCGGTCTGCCTTGTGTTCTAAAGTTTCCCCTTGAGTCTACATCCTTGACTTCATCTGCTGATAGAAGCAGTTCCTCATCCTCCACATTCCCCTGATGATCCCCTGTTGGTAATAAAGAGAGAGATCCCATTAGCTCCCAAAGAAACAGGTCTGATTTTCACTTGAAATTCCATCCATGCTCAACGTGTTCCTGCTGTACATTGAAATATGCAAAAATATACATGTTAAAAGTGGTTTCCTGCCTGCTTGTGTGGTCCATCTCCATCTATGAAGTTTCTTTCAGCATCTTCTTTCATAGCTTTTTAGAAGGAGGAGGATATGATGATATTGAATTTATATCCCGCCTTATACTTTGAATCTCAAGAGTCTTAAAGCAGTCACAATCTCCTTTACCTTCTTCCTCCCCCACACAAACACAAAACAGATACCCTGTGAGGTAGGTGGAGCTGAGAGAGCTCTTACAGCAGCTGCCCTTTCAAGGACAACTCCTACAAGAGCTATGGTTAACCCAAGCCCATTCCAGCAGCTGCAGGTGGAGGAGTGGGGAATCAAACCCAGTTCTCCCAGCTAAGAGTCCATGCACTTAACCACTACACCAAACTAGCTCTCAGGAGAATCCCTAGAATTCCTTAAGGGTCTTTTCTACATCTGCTGCTGGAATAAAGAAAGAGTCCACCAAAGGCCTTTTCACCAAGGATCTAAGGAGTTCCCAGCCTGATCATCTGGTCTGAATAAGGACCCAAATAATCAAAACAATGAGCAATAGGCAAGCCCCAGCTATTTCTTCCTTACCTTAAGTGCTGAAGAGGAATATTTCTCCCCCTACTTTGTCATGTAAACTCAGCAATACAGTCTCAGTCTCCTTAAAGCAGGGGTGGGGAACCTCTGTCCTGATGGCCGTATGCAGGCCTTGAGGTCACTTGGTGAGGCCCTCAGGGGTTGCTGGGCTGAACCGAGCCATGTGGCAGCCTCTCTGGGGCCTGGCTGGCCAGCGAGGATTGTGGGGCCCAGCTGCGCTGTGCAGCAGCCTCCCCAGGGCCAGGCAGGGATCACAGGACCCAGATGTACTGTGCGGCAGCCTCCCTGGGGCCTGGCTGGCTGGCCAGAATTGCTGCAGGGCCTGGAAAAGTTACTGTCACAGTTCAGTTTGCACTTGATTATCCCCGATGGTTTGGCCTAATATGCTAATGAGTGTGTGACCTAATATGCTAATATTAGGGGATGTGGTCAAAATGCTACTGAGTTCCTGCTGGGCTTTTTCTACAAAAAAACCCTGGACCTATGCATTTGCCTAGGGCAGTGGGCCATGTGTGTGTGTGCCAGATTAGGCTCTTCCCATATGACTTCAAATAGAAAAACAATCATTTGTATTAATTTTGCCAGCCTAAATCGTTCTCCCTTGGCAGAGCACTGGTTTTTTAAGTTGATAATTTTTTATGGCCCGCGAATGATATTATAAATAACTATATGGCCCTTGGCAGAAAAAAGGTTCCCCACCCCTGCCTTAAAAGAACATTTCTCCTTGGTATTTTTTTCCAAATACACACAAAGCCACCCCAACTCCTCGAGATCCCCAACAGGGGGCATGTCTAGGGGCAGGCCTGAAAAAGTAAATTCATGTTCAATATTTGGATTCATGCCTCATTCCAATGGCAGCAATTTGCACCTTTGGTACCCATGAAAGATCCTTACCCAGAAAGGCTACATTCCCATAGTTCTCTAGCATAACTTCCTGGTAGAGAGCTTTTTGGCCTGGATTCAGGAGCACCCATTCTGCCTCAGTGAAATACACGGCCACCTCCTCAAAGGAAAAGAGACGCTAAAAGAAAAAGCAGATTACCTCATCAGAGATCATGCCAGGCAAAGAAGGCACACTGGAAGGGGGCAGTCAGGAAGGGCACAGGATGCAGATTTCGGCATGGGCCAAGGGAGTGGCATTCAGAATCACTTTCCCTCAGGCACCACAGCAGCAACTACAGGAGCAAAAGCCCCTCTGGGAAAGGAGGGGGAACCAGGCTGTCCCCTGCTCATCTCCTCTACCTGGACTGGAGGCACAGCAGCCGTTTCCACACCTCTGCCAAGATGATGGCCCAAAACCACCTGTCCGCTGCCTGTGACAAAGGAGGAAGATGGTTAAGCCTAGACTGCCTTGTTTGTTTTCTTGTGTGAATCCTGTTTTATGTATCCTCCTTCCCAGGGCTGTTAAATCTTGCTGCAGACATACCCAACACAATTTGTAAGGATTTTTAGTAAATCATAGGAGGGCTGGAAGAAACATAGAATCATAGGCCGTTTTCGCACTAGCGTTTGCTCCGGCGTAGCGCCCCATTTACCTCCGGATCTTCTCTTGGATTTCGCACATGTTGCTCCGGCGCTGCGCTTTGCTCCGGCGCTTCAGGGATTTTACGCCGGAGTATGTTTTTCAGCATGTTGCCGGAGTTTCCGAAAACCTCCGGATCCACTCCGGATCCACTCAGCGGAGTTTGCTGTGCGAAATCTATCCACGCCGGATCGACTGCTTTGTGGGCGTCACCCTCTCCCTTTCCGTCCTCCCACCCCATCCACCCGCTTGGCCAATCATCAGCCTTTCGCGGCGCTTCCCCAAAGTGCCGGCACGGCCATTTTTTTTTTTAAACTTCATAGTTTTGCGTAATAGCGATATTTCGAAATTAACAAATAGAAAAAAAAAAAAAACCTCCTGGAATAGCCTCAATTGCCACTTCAATTGGTTTCGTTAGAATTTTTTTTATTATTATTGACTTTAGTTGCGTTATTTCGCTGTTGCGTTATCTCGATAATGCGAAAACGACCATTGTTGGGGGGGGGAATCTAGTGCCGGTGCGGGCCAAAGCGTTCATGTGTGTGTGTTTTAAAAAGGGAATGCCTCCCTCAGCTGTGCCACCAGGATTTCTGGACCTGCACAAAATCGCCATGTATAAAATTGGAAGTTGGAGTCCTGCATTCTTCTCCCTGGCTACATTCCGCTCGGTTAGAAAATAGACGCGACCTCGCTCTTCACACGCGCCATAGAAGGGGAAGGAGAGAATGGAGCGGGGGGGGGGGAGCTATGGCAGCAGGAATCAGTCAGGTCCCCGTTGCAAGCGCCAGCCGGGGAGGGGAAAGAGAGCGGAGGAAATTTGGGGAGGGGGGGATCTAGTGCTTCAGAATTTGGGGGGGGGGGGAATCTAGTGCTAGGATTCTCCACTGTGAATGCTTCCGTTAATACATAAAGGGCTGTGGAGGATTCTACAGCTGCAGCCAATCCATAAGCAGCAGCAGCACACGTGATGCGGTTTGTCCAAGAAAAGAAGGGGAGGGAACAGCTTGATGTTACGTTAGTACGTTAGTACGTCATTACGCAACCAGACTTGCGCTTAAAAAAAAAAATGATTGACAGGGCATCGAACTCAAGCCGATGCCAGTGGGAAAACGATTTGAGCCGGGGCTTCAGGGAAGGCGACTCCGCAAAGAGTCACTAGTGGGAAAACGAGAAAAATGATCCGGACATAATTGCGCTGCGGAAAAAGGGGAGCAAACGCTAAGTGCGAAAACGGCCATAGAGTTGGAAGGGGCCTCCAGGGTCATCTAGTCCAACCCCTTGCACAATGCAGGAAACTCACAAACACCTCCCCCTAAATTTACAGGATCTTCATCACTGTCAGATGGCCATCTAGCCTCTGTTTAAAAACCTCCAAGGAAGGAGAGCCCACCACTTCCCAAGGGAGTCTGTTCTACTGAGGAACCGCTCTAACAGTCAGGAAGTTCTTCCTAATGTTGAAATGGAAACTCTTTTGATTTAGTTTCAACCCATTAGTTCTGGTCCTACCTTTTATGGCCACAGAAAACAATTCCACACTCTCCTCTAGATGACAGCACTTCAAGTACTTGAAGATGGTGATCATATCACCATCTTCAAGTACTCCTCTCCAGGCTAAACATGCCCAGCTCCTTCAACCTTTCCTCATAGGACTTGGTCTCCAGACCCCTCACCATCTTCATTACCCTCCTCTGGACCCGTTCCAGCTTGTCTATATCCTTCTTAAAATGTGGTATCTAAAACAGAACACAATACTCCAGGTGAGGTCTTACCAGAGCACAGCAAAGCGATACCATCACATCAAGTGATCTGGACACTATACTTCTGTTGATACCAGATACCCATAAGCCTTTGGGGCTTCTAAATGTTGCTGACCTCTTGAGATTTCTGTGAGAACTGAAATGTGTGCTCTGTGATCTCTGGAGACACGACAACATCAGACCCCAGGCCCAGGCACTCCCTTCTCCCCCTAGCTGGGCCCTTCAAGTCCTGGCTGGCAGGAGGAAAAGAGGACAGCAGGAATGACATCGCAAGATACGTCGCTACACCAAACTGGGGAGCCAGTTTGGTGTAGTGGTTAAGTGTGTGGACTCTTATCTGGGAGAACCGGGTTTGATTCCCCACTCCTCCACTTGCACCTGCTGGAATGGCCTTGGGTCAGCCATAGCTCTGGCAGAGGTTGTCCTTGAAAGGGCAGCTGCTGTGAGAGCCCTCTCCAGCCCCACCCACCTCACAGGGTGTCTGTTGTGGGGGAGGAAGGTAAAGGAGATTGTGAGCCACTCTGAGATTCTTCGGAGTGGAGGACGGGATATAAATCCAATATCATCTTCTTCTTCTTCTCTGAAAAACAACAGGGGATTTCAGCATATATGAAATCTCCAGGGTACTATAGATGGGTTTACAGGGGGGTCTGCTGATGCCCTGACACCACATCCAATCCCGTGCCACCCCCAGACATCACAGAGATGCCAGGCGAGGTTGGCATCCATAATCAACTATCCTCTTTCTGATGGTGGCCCACCAGATGTTCCTGGAAAGAAGAACTGAAGAAGAAGAATTGCAGATTTATACCCCGCCCTTCTCCCTGAATCAGAGACTCAGAGCGGCTTACAATCTCCCATATCTTCTCCCCCCACAACAGACACCCTGTGAGGTGGGTGGGGCTGAGAGGGCTCTCACACCAGCTGCCCTTTCAACCTCTGCCAGAGCTATGGCTGACCCAAGGCCATTCCAGCAGGTGCAAGTGGGGGAGTGGGGAATCAAACTTGGTTTGCCCAGATAAGAGTCCATGCACTTAACCACTACACCAAACTAGCTCTCAAAGCTTTTCAGCAGGGGCCCAGAAGACAAATGTTGGCCATTAGCAATACATTTTCAGAGGTACACTGCCCCAGAACATGGAAGTTCCACTCGCTTGCCATGGCTAACAGCTGTGCCCAGATTGGTCTACTTCTCCTTCTTTGAGCTGCTTTGACTCCTACTAATGGAAGAAAAGTGTCAGATAAATATTTTAGTAAATGCGAATAAGAATGGAATTGTCTTCCATGATCCTGACTAACTTTCTTTTGAGGTAGTGGTCATCACTATATTCAGTGGCACTGAATCCCAAAACAACTTAACTGAATTCCAAAACAAGCATAGACAGCTTCAAGAGGGGATTAGATAAGCATATAGAGCAGAGATCCATCAGTGGCTATTAGCCACAGCATATTGTTGGAACTCTCTGTCTGGAGCAGTGATGCTCTGTATCCTTGGTGCTTGGGGGGGGGCACAGTGGGAGGGCTTCTAGCCCCACTGGTGGACCTCCTGATGATGCTTGATTGTTTTGGCCACTGTGTGACACAGATTGTTGGACTGGATGGGCCATTGGCCTGATCCAACATGGCTTCTCTTATGTTCTTAACTTCATTGTGTGCAGAAGAATTTCCTTTTTCTCCTGTCCTAAACCTTCTCCACAACAACTGCCCCTATTCCATTTGTCCACAAAACAGCCTCACCATGTGAGAGGGCAACTTGGACATGCTCCTGGGCCTGAGCTCTCTGCCCTTCCTCTAAAGAAAATCCTTCCTCCTCAGAGAACTTCGTTTCCATCTTCACTGCTGGTCCCCACATCTGAAAGAGCAGAAAAGGAGATGGGTAAGAGAAGGAATGGAACAGGACATGGAAAAGGATCCTGCCTGTGGTATAGAGGGACTTTTTATTCACTGTTGGTGGCTGTGCCCCAAAATTCAAAACTACTGGGCTCTTGTAGTAGCTAAAATATTTGAAATAGTGGGATGTTTGATCCCACTGACACCAAGAGTCGGTGTTATTAAATATTTGGCCGGATACTTTTTCCACCCCATCACGTAGAGAACTTATTTCATTTTTGTTACTGGCTGGAAAAATTCTGTTAGCTCAGAAATGGAAAAAGAACATTACTCCTTCTATTGAGGAGTGGTATGCAAAAGTCAGAGACTTGATGGTACAAGACAAAGTGTCAACACAACTTCTATCGATGGAATCACCGAATGATAAGAATAACATCCTAGAAAAATGGTTTCCTTATCTCAATTATGTAAATTCTAAAGCCTTTGCAGCGGAGATGTTACCTCCAGAATTGCTGGACTTTATTATTTTATAATGGATGGTTGACAGTGTTTGGACCTTTATAGTAACTGATGTAAGGCGTGATGGCTTTTCTACGCGATCTTCGCAACATCTGCTTGTAAAATGGTATTTATTTTGTTTTAATGAAATTGTTAAAATGAAAAAAAAGAAAAAGAAAAAAAAGAAAAGAAAAGGATCCTGCCCCACTCCCAGACCCTTCATCCCTGCATCGACCAGCAGAACTGGTTCAACCACATGGGCAAGTGTCAGATTTAGGTTTTTCTTCCCAGCCAAGCGGATTCTCTAGAGGCAGAAATATCTGACAGGGAGGCCTTATAAAAAGGTTGTTGCTTGAACTAAGGAAAAGACACCCCGCTCACCTGCTCTGCCTGCCTCTTCTCCTCTGCCTGACTCAGGAGGAAACCTTCGGCCAGGGCTACTGCCTGGGAACTGGTCTCTGGCCCACATCCTCTGACCCAGTGTTGCATTTCCTGGGGCAGGAGAGTCAGGAACTGCTCCAGGATCACCAAGTCCAGGATCTGCTTCTTGGTGCGCCTCTCCGGCTTCAACCAGTGGTTGCAAAGTTCATGGAGCCGGCTGCAAACCTCTCGGGGCCCATCGGCCTCATGGTAACGAAACTGCCGGAAGCACTGGCTGTGAATATCTGTGGTCACAGGGTCCTGAACAAAGATCCATGGCATAGCTCTTTCCCAGAATTCAGTACCATTGCCTGCTTGGATGGGATGGGGACCTTTCCTTGATGTCTTGACTGTTCCAGGTCCTTCTGGGTCCTTCTCTTCCATCTCCTTCGCCTTCCTTTGGGATGCCTCCAACTGTCAAAAGGTACCCTTACTCATGTGGCTATGAAGAGAGAGTGGAATACATATTGAAAAGGCAGAAAGTAACCAAAAGAGAATGGAGCTACATCACCAACTGGGTCAAAAGACCTGGTCAAAATTATTGCTCCAGGAAACTGATGGAACATTTTTGTTTAAGTTTGGAGGTCAGGATGAATGTCATTGCCCTACATGACAAATCAAGCTTTCTTTTTTAAAAAAGGTAAAAATAAAAGTAGTCTCCTATGCAAGTACCAGTCATTTCCAACTCTGGGGTGATGCTGCAACACAACATTTTCACAGCAGACTTTTTTTACAGGGTGGTTTGCCTTTGCCTTCCCCTGTCATCTCCACTTGACCCACAGCAAGCTGCTAGGTACTTATTTTACTGACCTTGGAAGGTTGGAAGCTTAGGTATGCCTATTTGGTCCTTCAGGAAAGTAAACCGTCTCTATTCGACTCTTTACAAATCTCTTGGCAATGTTATGATCTTGGTGTCCTATGACTACATATCAGTCTCTCTTCAGGGCTATTCTCAATGTAAACTGAAGCCCAACACAAAGTGGCTTGTAAGGGGCTTAACCATTTCAGTTTGGTGTAGTGGTTAAGTGTGCAGACTCTTATCTGGGAGAACTGGGTTTGATTCTCCACTCCTCCACTTGCAGCTGCTAGAATGGCCTTGGGTCAGCCATAGCTCTGGCAGAGCTGTCCTTGAAAGGGCAGCTTCTGGGAGAGATCTCTCAGCCCCACCTATCTCACAGGCATCGTTCCCTCTAACCCATGGAGTCTTGTGAGCAAAAATTCTACTTCATGAGCTACTGGCATTAAAGTTGTGAGCTGTTGCATCAATTAGCGTGCTCTGGGGTCCTCCTTTCTGAGCTAAGACAAAAATGTGTGAGTTGGAAGCTAAAAATCTGTGAGCTAGCTCACGCTAACCCAGTTTAGAGGGAACACTGCTTCCAGGGTGTCTGTTGTGGGGGAGGAAGGTAAAGGAGATTGTGAGCTACTCTGAGACTCTGAGATTCAGAGTGGAGGGTGGGATATAAATCCAATATCGTCGTCGTCTTCTTCTTCTGCTGTCTTCTCAATAGGCCAGAAGCGTTAGGCAAGAGCTCTATCAGAGCAGCCAGTAAAGCGGAAGAGGGAGAGGGCTTTTAAGCCTTTCCATGTTACAGCTGAGGGAGCTGCCTGGATGATCAGGTGGAGACCATGAACCCCCAGGGAAATGGCAAATGAGACATGAAGCACGACCCCAAATGCTTTGCGTGTGGGGCAGCCAATCGGCTTGTACAGTTCAACCCTTCTGACCATGCCTATTGGGAGCCCTTTGTGGGCCTCCCTACAACCAGCATGGCTGAGGATTTATTTTTATTTAACTTACAAAACTCGGAACCAGCCTTCCTGTCCCCACAAGAGCTACCAAGGTGGCTAAAAAAGTAAGACATTTAGGTAGGCAGGTAGGTAGGTAGGTAGCTAGCTACATAATTAAACTCCACCTTTCTTAATGGAACTCTCATGTTAATGGAACTCATGTTATAAGGGCTGGATCTGACATAAAAGAGACCTTGTTGGGCCGGGCGATGTCTGGTTGGGCCGAGCCATGTCAGGCCGGGCCATGTGTGTATCTTTTAAAGATTAGGTTGCAGAGATATATATTTTATAAAGAACACAAACATATTTTTTAAAAAACTTCAAACATGCTTAAAACATTAGCACTCATTGGTCTTAAAGGTGCTTTCTTTGTATTTCTCCCAAGGGATCCAGGGAACTGGCAAAGGAAGTTCTGGCTCTTCCTTCCTTCCCCAGGGATGGGGTGGGGAGGAACCTCAGTCCATAGAAGGAAGAGAGGCTTGGCTCAGTAGTTCTGCTGTGTGATTGAGAGAGCTTGGCAAAGCAAGCTATTCCTTCCCAAGGGAGGAGCCTCAGCCAGTGGAAAAAACAGAGGTTTTGTTCTGTAGCTCCTGTGCAATTGAGCAAGCCTTGAAAAGCAAGCTGTTATGCAGAAGGAAACAAGAGAGGGGGGAAGGAAGCAGATGACAGCCAGTTGCTCAGGGGCCTGATAAAAGCCCTCTGAGGGCCTGATTCGGCCACCGAACTGCATGTTTGACACCCCTGCTCTAGGGAGTTTATCCAGAGTGACTCTATAACAGGAGTGGCCAAAGTTGCATAACATAAGAGCCACATAGAGTCAGATCTCTAAGAGATTAGCACTCATTGGTCTTAAAGGTGCTTTCTTTGTATTTCTCCCAAGGGATCCAGGGAACTGGCAAAGGAAGTTCTGGCTCTTCCTTCCTTCCCCAGGGATGGGGTGGGGAGGAACCTCAGTCCATAGAAGGAAGAAAGGCTTGGCTTAAAGGTGGTCTTGGTCTTAAAGGTGCTTTCTTTGTATTTCTCCCAAGGGATCCAGGGAACTGGCAAAGGAAGTTCTTAGAGATCTGACATGACATGAATGTCAGGTTTTTGAGAGAAGGGAGAGAAGAAGGAAAGAAGGAAGGAAGGAAAATAGATGGGGGAGGAAGAGGTGGAAAGAAAGCAACTTTAACTTTAAGTGCATTCTCCAAGCTGCCGGCTGGCTTGGAGAAATGATTTAAAGAGAGATATGCCTTCTCCAAGCTGGCCAACAGAGTGGTGAACATATGAACACATGAAGCTGCCTTATACTGAATCAGGCCCTCAGTCCATCAAAGTCAGTATCATCTACTCAGACTGGCAATGGTTCTCCAGGGTCTCAAGCTGAGGTTTTTCACGCCTATTTGCCTGGACCCTTTTTAGTTGGAGATGCCGGGGACTGAACCTGGGACCTTCTGCTTACCAAGCAGATGCTCTACCACTGAGCCACTATCCTTCCCCAATCTCGGCTCACAATCTCCTTTATTTTCCTCCCCCATGACACCCTGTGAGGTGGGTGGGGCTGAGAGGACTCTCACAGCAGCTTCCCTTTCAAGGACAACCTCTGCCAGAGCTATGGCTGATCCAAGGCCATTCCAGCAGCTGCAAGTGGAGGAGTGGGGAATCAAACCCGGTGGGGGCTTCGAGAGCCGCACAATATGTATGAAAGAGCCACATGTAGCTCCCGAACTGCAGTTTGGCCACTGCTGCTCTATATCATCAACAGGACAATTACATTCAATAAACTATGAAATTGAATTTTGGTTGCAGAACCAACCAGAAGTCTGAAAAGCAAGGTTGAACGAAAGCATAAATGTCAACACAAGCCACTAATGATGCAAAATTACATCGTAGGCTGCCATTTAAAAAGGTAAAGGTAGTCCCCTGTGCAAGCACTGGTCATTTTCGACTCTGGGGTGACGTTGCTTTCACAACGTTTTCAGGGCAGACTTTTTATGGGGTGGTTTGCCATTGCCTTCCCCAGACATCTACACTGGGGGTCCCCAACCCGCAGTCCGTGGCCTGGTGCTGGTCCGTGGCCTCTTAGCAACTGGGCCGCGGAGCGAGGCAGAAGTACCTCACCACCCCTTTTGCCCGCCCAGGATCTGGGCAGACAAAAGAGGCAGCACAGCCTTGCTCCGAAGCACCACCTCTTTTATCTGCCTGGGTCCTGGGTGAAAGGGGCAGCACAGCAGCTATCTTCGCCTACCCCTCATTTAAAGACCCTCATGGGGGGCAGGGATGGGACGTGGGGGCAGCCAATTGTCTCCCACGAAACCGGACCCTGGTGCCAAAAAGGTTGGGGACCACTGATCTACATTTTCCCCCCAGCAAGCTGGGTACGCATTTTACCGACCTCAGAAGGCTGGAAGGCTGAGTCAACTTGGAGCTGGCTACCTGAACCAGCTTCTGCTGAGATCGAACTCCGGTCGTGAGCAGAGGGCTCCAACTGCAGTACTGCAGCTTTACCGCTCTGTGCCACGGGGCTCTCAAGGATGCCACTTACAACAGTACAAAAATTGCATAATACTATCCTAGTCAGTGTTCTCTTTAAGCTGAGTTAGCACAAGCTAGCTCACAAATTTTTAGCCTCCAGCTCGCAGATTTTTGCCTTAGCTCAGGAAGGATGACCCCCAGAGCACAACAATTGATGCAGTTGCTCACAACTTTAATGCCAATAGCTCACAAAGCAGAATCCTGATCCTAGGAAAACAAACCACACACATCAGTGCCCTGACCTGGGTCGTTCAGGCTAGCCCAATCTTACCAGAGCTGGGAAGCGAAGCAGAGTCAAACCTGGCTAATATTTGGTTGGGGAGACCTGCAAGGAAGTCCAGGGTTTCTAAGCAGAGGCAACCAATAGCAAACCACCTTCAAACATCTCTTGTCTTGAAAACTTTATGCAGTCACCATAAGTGAGCTCTGAGCTGAGGGCAACAACAACAAATACACATTAGTACACACCACAGTCCCTAAGAATTTTCTTCAAGTGACTCTGTAAATCATTTTTACATGCTACCCTATGGCCCGTGAAGAAAAACCCTCTTGGAAAAATTCAATTTTCCATAGCCAGGAGAGCCGGCACCTTTCTGCCATCCTCAGACAGGCCATTCCCACAAGGCATCAAAGGAGAAGACATGGGGAGGGGCAGTTGTTGATTCATTTGCGGTCTGGGTGGGGGAGGCTCAGTTGCAAGGGGGGCCCGGGCTGAAGAAGTCCCTGCTCAGATGAGCCAAGCTGCCACGGCAGAACATAAGCAGAGAGACGTCCTTGGAGGGATAGCCACATTTCTCTCCGCCAGGCTGAAAAGCTGACTCCTCTCCCCATGACTTACTTGTGAATAAACCTTCCTGGGATCCTGCTGCAAGAGGCTTTTGCTGTCTGATACAAATCACAAGACTTCCTTGATCTCTCAGTTGCAAAGCCTCTGTTCCCCCTCCCCTACCTTTTCCTCTCCCCCGCCCTTGCTTGGCCTCCCTAGGAAGCTGCTCGCTCACTTTAACCCTCTGAGTGCTGCAGACAAATAGACAAGAAAAGCTTCTTCCCCTCCTCTCCACCAGCCCCCACCCCCAGACGGATGGGGCTATAATGCCGCTCAGCGGGGTTTCTCGCGAGTAACTCCGCAAGGAGGGGAGGTGTCTCTGGCTGTTCAGCAAACAGCTAGGGTTGCCAAGTCCAATTCAAGAAATATCTGGGGACTGTGGGGGTGGAGCCAAGAGACTTTGGGGGTGGAGCCAGGAGCAAGAGTGGGACAAGCAGAATTGAACTCCAAAGGGAGTCCTGGCCATCACATTGAAAGGCACATCTTTTAAATGCCTTCCCTCCATAGGAAATAATGAAGGATAGGGGCACCTTCTTTGGGGGTTCATAGAATTGGACCCCCTGGTCCAGTCTTTTTGAAACTTGGGGAGTGTTTTGAGGAGAGGCACTGGATGCTGAAAATATGGCTCCTCTACCTCAAAAAACAGAGCCTTTCTTTTTATATATGTTACACTGAGGCTACATCAGATTAATTGGGGCAATGATTAGGTATCTTTTGTCCAGGGTTGAGATGAAGCTCTATTCTCTTGGTTTCTTTCTGCCTTTTTGATATATTCTCCAGTCGGTCTCTACCCCTGAGCCACTGTCCTTCCCCAACCTCGGCTCACAATCTCCTTTATTTTCCTCCCCCATGACACCCTGTGAGGTGGGTGGGGCTGAGAAGACTCTCACAGCAGCTTCCCTTTCAAGAACAACCTCTGCCAGAGCTGACCCAAGGCCATTCCAGAAGCTGCAAGTGAGGAGGAGTGGGGAATGAAACCCGGTTCTCCCAGAGAAGAGTCTGCACACTTAACCACTACACCAAACTGGCTCTCAAAGTGTCTCCTCGGTGAGGTGCAGGGGGAAAAAACCACCGCAATGTCTACTCAGATAAGAGCGGGGGAATCCACGCAGCAAAGAGCAGGAATGGATCCTTCTCCATCCCAAGCCTGGATGTTCTCCTAAATCAGGGGTGGCCAGCAGTAGCTCTCCAGATGTTTTTTGCCTACAACTCCCATCAGCTCCAGCCATTGGCCATGCTGGCTGGGGCTGATGGGAGTTGTAGGCAAAAAACATCTGGAGAACTACCGTTGGCCACCCCGTCCTAAATGCCTGCTCCAGTACAAAGACTGGGGTTGAGGTTTCTTTGTTCATCATGCACCCCCTTTCCAGTCATAACAGAGGAATATCTGTCATGGGAAGAAGCACTGAGGAAAGCCCCTCTGCCCCCCACCTGCAACCCAGGAGGCCTTATTTGTGAATTCCCTGCATTTCTGCATTGCAGCCTTAGGGGGAGGTATTTGTGAATTTCCTGGACTAGTGGGTTGGACTAGATGTCCCTGGAGGTCCCTTCTTTGTTTCTAGGATCCCCTTCTAAAGTCTCGTGATGAAGTAAGCATAGAGCCAGCAAAAGACACACTAGGGTTGCCAATTCCCCAGTGGGGGCAGGGGATACCCCACTTTGGCGGCCCTCCCCCCCACTTTGAGGTCATCAGAAAGTGGGGGGGGGAGGTGAGGGAAATGTGTGCTGGGCACTCCATTATTCCTTATGGAGACCAATTCCCATAGGGTATAATGAAGAATTGATCCTCGGGTATCTGGGGCTCTGGAGGAGCTGTTTTTTGAGGTAGAGGCACCAAATTTTCAGCATAGCATCCAGTGCCTCTTCCCAAACTACCCGCTGTGTTTCAAAAAGATTGAACCAGGGAATCTAATTCTATGAGCCGCCAAAGAAGGTGCTCCTATCCTTCATTATTTCCAGTGGAGGGAAGGCATTTAAAAGGTGTGCGGTCTCTTTCAATGTGATGGCCAGAATTCCCTTTGAAGTTCAATTATGCTTGTCACACCCTTGCTCCTGGCTCCACCCCCAAAGTCCCCAGATATTTCTTGAATTGGACTTGGCAACCTAGACACACACACAAAGACAACAGCCTCCCCCAGCAGACCCTTCTCTCTCAAGGCTCCCTCCGCCCCCTCCTCCCCGGGGTGCCCCTTCCCCTCCAGGCTCCTGCCGCAGGAGGAATCCGCTGCCAGCCTCTTCTTCCCCAGCAAATGCAAAGCTCTTTTTGCAGACAAAAGAGGGGGAAGCAAGAGGGAGTGCTATGCAAAGGGAGGGGGGCGCACTTAGGCGGCCAGTTCCATCCCCCTTGCTGTCTCCGCCCCACAGAAGAGAAGGGCAGCGAGGCCCAAATCCTAGACTGACGCCGCCAGGAGAGGGGCAGGGGGGAGGCCATTTCCTTTGCACGGAGTCCCGGGGTGAAAAGCAGCAACAGCTTCTCTCAGGCCCAGGTGAGTCAAGGGTGGGGAGATCCCGGGGCTGGTTGAGGGAGGCGAGACTGGGACATCTAGGGTGGGGGTAAGGGAAGGGGGCAGAGGCGGGCCCCGCAGTGGCTAGGGTATCAGCTTGCCTGTCCTATGGCAAGTGGGCCCCTGATTAAGTAGGCCCCCTTAAACATTAGATAATATCATTTTGTCTAATGTTTAAGGGGGCCCACTTCAGGGGCCCACTTGCCATTTTCAAGCTACTAAAAGGGCATTAACATTTTTAACATATTGTCAATTTAACATATTGTCAACACATTGTCAATATGTTAAAAATGTTAATGTCCTTTTAGTAGCTTGAAAATTTAATAGAAGTTCCAACATTATTATTACAGTAATGCAACTAAAATGGGCATTGTATTTAGGTGGGGCCTGGGGATCTCCCGCTTTTACAACTGATCTGCAGCTGGCAGAGATCAGCTCCCCTGGAGAAAATGCAGTTTGTATTTACATTTAATATCGACTGCATACACACATATATTTCGCAAAAGTTTTAATTGTACCTTTTTTCCATTTATGTAGTTTTTGAAAAAATTATTTCTTATAAAAATTAAATTATAGCTTTATAGTTGTGGGTGGGCCCCCTTTGTCTCCTAGCAACCAATATTTTTAGATCCAGTCCACCACTGGGGCCCTGATCCAGGAGAGGGAGGGAGCAAAGCAGTGGGGGAGGGGGAAGCTTCTTTAGGCGCTCCTCTTTTTCAACTCCTTTTCTTTGGGTATGGGTCAGGGGTGGCCAGACTTGCTTCACCTAAGAGCCACATGGAATATCCATCAGCTGTTTGAGAGGTGGAAGGAAAGCAGGCAGGCAGATAGATGGGGGGAGAGTGGAGGGAGGAAGAGGTGGAAGGAAAGCAACTTTTAATTTCAAATGCATTCTCCAAACCACCAGCTAGCTTGGCTTGGAGAAGTGATTTAGAGAGACAAATGCCTTCTCCAGGCTGGCGTTCCCCCACCCCTCCGTTTTCTGAGACAGCTGAGCAGCCTGCGGTTCCCCGGGAGCTCAGCTCTGTGCAGCTTGGAGAATGCATTTAAAGTTAAAGTTGCTTTCTTTCCACCTCTTCCTCCCTCTTACTGAAGATGTCAACTCAGTGTGTAACTGGAATTTTTAAAAAGACAAATGCTGTGCTGAGGATTATTAGGAAGGGAACCGAAAACAAACAGCCAGTATCATAATGCCCCTGTGTAAATCTGGGATTTTGTGTACAGTTCTGGTCACAGCATTGCAAAAAAGATATAGCATTGGAAAAAGTGCAGAAAAAGGCAACTAAAGTGAATAAGGGGATTTGAACACTTTCCCTATGAAGAAAGGTTAAAGAAGTTAGGGCTTTTTAGCTTAGAGAAATGCCAATGGGGGGGTTGATGATAGAGGTTTACAGAATTATGCATGGGATAGAGAAGGTAAAGAAAGAAGTACTTATCTCCCTTTCTCACAATTCAAAGGGGGAAATTAATGATCCATAGGTTTAGAACAGATAAAGGAAATATTTCTTCACCCAAAGAATAAATAACATGTAGAATTCACTGCCACGGGAAGTGGTGGCAGCTAAAAGCATAGACAGCTTAGACAAGATTGGGAAGACATCTAGAGCAGAGGACCCTCAGTGCAATAGATAGAACATACGTCTGGAGGAAGTGATGCTCTGTCTTCTTGGTGCTTGAAGGGCAACAGTGAAAGGGCTTTTAGAGTTCTGACCCAACTGATAGACCTTCTGATAACCCCTGGGCTTTGATACTGTGTGATGCAGAGTGTGGGCTGGATGGGCCATTGCCCTGATCCAGTATGGCTTCTCTTATGTTCTTATGATAATTGCCTCTCTGGTGGCTGCTTGGGTAGAGCTCTTGCCTAATCATGTCTGGCCAGTTGCGGAGATACTAATAGAGACGGTTTACTTTCCTGAAGGGCCAAAGAAGCATATCTTTAAAAGCCTGATACGTAATACAGCACAATTGTATTAATCCTGATCTGCAAACTACAACAGGGACACTACTTCAGATCCACTGGACCAATCCTTAGGTGTCTCTTGATCGGGGTTGTTGCTGTACAGGGCCTACTGTAAGCTCCAGGAGGATTGGCTACACTGGTGTGTATGGCCTAATATGCAAAGGAGTTCGTGCTACAAAAAAAGCCCTTCCTTCCCCATTCCTCCTTTGTAACCCGTTTTGAAAATTTAATAAGTGTTTGTCATGATCTGTGCAGGACTGGGAGACAAGACCTGGGGAGCTTAGGCCTAGAGACCAGTGTGGGAGTAGAAAGCAGATACAGCCTATAATCCCCACAAAGTTTGGTGTGAGGAGATGGGCTGTGGAACTGCGTTCTTGTCTCTCAGAGTCAGGTTGAGAGGATGGTCTGTAACTGAGAGAAGGATCCCTCACTCTGAAAGTAGAGTGAGTCACAGGCAGTCGGCCTGGGATAGAAGGCTGTGGGCCTTAAAAACTAACAGGCTAAGGGGAAGGGAAGCCGTGTTAGGGTTTATTTTTATTTTCCTTTATACACTGTTACAAATATTAAGCACCTTGCCTTGTTTAAATACCCATTCCTGTATTAATAAACCTTTATCTTTTAGTGTTCTCTGCCTGGTCATCACATCTGGGTTTTTTTCTCAGCTTCTTTTTCACTCCCTCTTTGTAGCCATGTGAATATGGGTATCATTCCAGAATCGGAGGCGACCCAAGAGAAAGGAGAATGAGATGGACGAGCAGGACCCAGAAGGACTTGGAATAGGCAAGACGTCAAGGAAAAGTCCCCATCCCGTGCAAGCAGGGAGTGGTGTTGAATTCTGGGAAAGAGCTGTGCCAGAGATCCTGGCTAATGACACCATGACCTCAGATGTACATTGTCAACGCTTCCAGCAGTTCTGCTATCAGGAGGCTAAGGGCCCTCGAGAAGTTTGCAGCCATCTCCATCGACTTTGCAGCCAATGGCTGAAGCCAGAGAAGCACTCTAAGAAGCAGATGCTGGACCTGGTGATCCTGGAGCAGTTCCTGGCCATCCTGCCCCAGGAGATGCAGCACTGGGTCAGAGGATGTGGGCCGGAGACCAGTTCCCAGGCGGTGGCCCTGGCCGAAGGTTTCCTTCTAAGTCAATCAGCGGAGAAGAGGCAGGCAGAGCAGGTGAGGGGATTTCCTCCAGGTATGTCCAATTCAATCAATAATATTGGCCTTATCCTGAAGTGTCCCTTCCAGACATATGTCCGGGTGTTAGTCATCCAAATAAGAGATTTAACAGCCTCCTTCAGCAGCCTAGAGAATTTCCTGTCTCTCTAGGGAACTTGAAAAGATTGGAAGAAAACACCACCAGGTCTGTTGGTAGAAGAAGCAGCAGACTGAAAACTTATACCCCGCCCTTCTCTCTGAATCAGATACTCAGAGCGGCTTACAATCTCCTATATCTTCTCCCCCCACAACAGACACCCTGTGAGGTGGGTGGGGCTGAGAGGATTCTCACAGCAGCTGCCCTTTCCAGTGCTGGATTAAACCCTATGGAGGCCCCTAGGCAGTCAAAATCTTGGGGGGGGGGCCTGAGTCGAAGTGCCTGCCCCACTGCCTGCGGCCCCCACTGCAGCCTTCAGGCACCTTCTCAACTGGGGGGACAGGCAGGCAGAGACAGGCAAACTTGGCAATAACACCAGCAGCAGCCACACCAGGCAAGTCGGACAAAGAGCAGCTCAGTTGCTGACACTGCATTTAGGCTGGGAGGGCTGCAAGCAGGGGGGAAACTGTGGGGGGGAGCCAGCCCTGGACCCTTAAAGGTGTGGGGGCCTGTAGACCAGTGCTAGTTGGCCTAATTGTTAATCGGCCCTGGTCCTTTCAAGGACATCTCCTGCAATAGCTGTGGCTAACCCAAGGCCATCCCAGCAGGTGCAAGTGGAGGAGTGGGGAATCAAACCCGGTTCTCCCCGATAAGAGTCCGCGCACTTAACCACTACACCAAACCAGCTTTTGCACTTAACCCCTACATCCTGGTAGAAGGGTGAAGAATCTGGGAGTGGAATAGGATCCATTGCTTGGTGTGTTCTATTCCATCTCTTATCTCTCGCTCCTGTTTCAGATGTGGGGACCATCTGTGAAGCTAGAACAAGTGTTCCCAGAGGCAGAAGAAGCTTCCTTGGAGCAAGGGGAGAGTGTGCAGGCCACGGAGCATGCCCAAGATGCCGTCTCTTGTGGTAAGGTCTCCTTGTGCCTGGATGCTATTGGGGCAACCCATGAAATTGACTGGTGTGATTGCAAAGGAACTTCTTGCTGTGGTTGTTAATCATACAAAGAGTTCATGCATTGTCTTGCTATTAGTTTGCTTGCAACTGCCAGTCTGTTATGTCTTTACCATACCTTCTTCTCCCCTGGGAATCAGTCCACAGTGGTACCAAGATCACACGGTGTTACCTGCCTCTCAGGGAATGCACTTTCATTTCTTTGTAAGTGTGAATGCTTGGGATGTTAATTAGAGAGGAGTGGCGGGGACTGCAATTGGTAGATTTTGACGCTTAGCATTTTGAATGTATAACGGATGGACCAGAACCTATATCTGAAGGAAATGATGCCCTGGGACTCAGTTTCAGCAAAAGATTTCTTGCTTACTGTATCTGCCTGTAGTCATACAATAAGCTACTACTCTAGTCACACGTGGAGGAGTGATTATTGGTGAGGACTGTGCAGAACTTGACAATTGGTAGTCAGTTCAGGGCAGGAAAAAAAAAATCAGCATTTCTTGACACAATCCAGAGTTAATTTGTATTCACTAACTGTGTCCCCTAACTGTGATGCCTTTCAAATGGGTTTAGACACATTCACGGAGGGCAATTCCTCACTTTAATTAAGATATTCATACCTTCCATAAGAGGAATTCAAGGTGGCTCAAAAAAGAAAAAGGTAGACAAATCTGGGTGGAGCTATTCAACCTGGGACAGTAGTGATGTCATCAGGGCTTTTTTTGTAGCAGGAGCTCCTTTGCATATTAGGCTACACCCCTCCAGATGTAGCCAATCCTTGAAGACCTTACCATAGGCCCTGTAAGAAGAAGGATTGGCTACGTATACAAAGGAGTTCCTGCTACAAAAAAAGGCCTGGATGTCATGTTGCTATTCTGTTTTGCTGAAAAACCAATTGTGATGTTAGCATAACAACAGATTCTCTGAAAACTCATTGATATTACCCTATAGTCTCCAGTTGTGCTCCAGTCATGTCTGGGCTTGGGGCTGAATGTGATGGTGACGTGTCATGCAACATCATTTCCAACCCAGACTGAAAGGTTCATGGGAAGGGCCCAGCTGGCTGGAGAACAGCATGCTGGGAGTTTTGGTCTGATCCAGCAGGGATGCTGTAACCTCTGGTGCTCCAGAGGCCACAAGGAAAATTTCAAGTCCCACAGAAGTCTGAAATATGTCGGCAGCATTTATAACCCCTGAGGCTCATGGGCGCTTCTCTTCTGCCTCTCACAAAATAAATGTTTTAAAAATTGTTAAATGTACAGAGGGCGAGGTTTCAAACTCCGGGGTGTGTGTGTGAGTGAAGCAGGGAATAAACAAACTAATGGAAGACAGGCCAAACACCCATCCTGCCTCCTTTGTCTCATTAACAGGCAGTGGAGAGATTATGTTCAGCCATCATCTTTTCAGAGGCATGGAAGCAGCTGCTGCACCCCTAGCCCAGGTTAGTGAATTCAGAAAGGAACAACTGGGGTCTCGCCCTCTGTTCTCAGGGAGGCTTTTCCTCCTGCAGTTCCTTCAAGATGCCCAGGTGAGAAAGGTTGTGTTTGCCATTTCCTTTCCCCATGCAAAGCTCTACATGGTACACCTTCCTAGAATGCTCCCTTCCAGTGTGAAGTCTCTGCTTGGCATGATCTCTGATGAGGGAATCTGCTTTTCCTTTCAGCATCCCTTTTCCTTTGAAGAGGTGGCTGTGTATTTCACAGAGGTGGAGTGGGCCCTGCTGGATCTGGACCAAAGAGCTCTCTACAGGGAAGTCATGCTGGAGAACTCTCAGATCGTGGACTCTCTGGGTAAGGACCTTTCATAGTTGCCAACATCCAAATATTGAACAGTAAAATGTCCTTTTTTCAGGCCTATCCCACCACTTGCTCAGGGCACCTGAAACCAGTGTCGTGGCCATGACTGAAGCCAGAGAGGGTTGGCCTGAGGCAAAGGTAGGGAAAAGAGACCATCAGAAGGACTGTGGAGGGGGCCAGATCCTAAATTCTCTGTGGCCGGCCTTTACAACACATCCTCCCCCCCCCCCCATGGGATTGCTATCATCTGCCCTGGCTCTGATCTGGAATGGATTTATCCCCCATCTTGACCATGTTTCTGTTCTTCCAGAATATTTTGTCTTCTTGCTTGGATTTCTTTTCTCCTCCCATAGAACAGTGATCACTTTCTCTCCCTCTCTCTGCCAAAGAACAAATGTAAGAGAGAGCTTGAAGGAGACAGACACAAGCCTTGCTTTTGAAGGGTAAAGAAGGGCTGGGGAGCTTCTTAGGAGGATTTCAAGGGAGGATTTCCTTCCTTCCCAAATGCCCTCTGCCTCCAACAGGAACAGCTTCCTTCCCTCCTCTAAGTGACAGGCTTTCAAGAAGTGAAATAGAGCAGTTATGTCCCCTCCTCAGGCTCCCTTTTTGCAAACTGAACATTCCCAAGTCCCTCAGCCTTTCGTCTTAGGGCTTGGTCTCCAGGCCCCTGATCATCTCAGTCACTCTCCTCTGCAGGGGCGGAATTCTAGCAGGAGCTCCTTTGCATATTAGGCCACACACCCCTGATGTAGCCAACCCTCCAAGGCTCTTTTTTGCATTCTCCTCATGAGCCCACTGAACTGGGTTCCCTCAGGGGCAACTGAGGCCAGTGTTGGGGCCATCACCCAAGCCAGAGAAGGCATCCTGTCCTGAGGCAAAGGTGGGGATGAGGTGTATTCAGAAAGACTCTGGAAGGGGCCAGATTCCATATTTTCTGTTGCCAGCCTTTACAACACACCCTTCCCCCTGGATAGGATTACAAACATCTGCTCTGAATTTGGAGGCTTGGAAGCTGCATCTGGGCAGAGAGCCAGTTTGGTGTAGCGGTTAAGAGCGGTGGACTCTTAATACGGAGAACCGGATTTGATTCCCCACTCCTCCACTTGAAGACGGCTGGCTGACCTTGGGCTAGTCAGAGCTCTCTCAGCGCCACCTACCTCACAGGGTGTCATAGGGAGAGGAAGGAAAGGTGACTGTAAGCCACTGTATAAAACCAAGTCTTCTTCAAGAGCTCAGCAGTGGCTCATGAAGAGCTCATAAGCTTAAGTCTTGGATATTTTGAGGGATTTTTTTTTGTGGGGGGGGAAGGGCTTATTTAAGATCTGCAAAAATGGATGAGGCCAAAGGACCATAAATCCTTTCCTACATCATTCACATTGATGCCCTTGAATTTCACCTGCCCTCCCAGGTACTAATGGGATCACACTTTTTATTCCAGCAGAGGATGATTTGAGGAATGAGAAAGGTGAGGAATTTCATCAGCAATTGCCAAGTAAAGTTAAAAATGAAGACTTGGAAAAAAACTGGAATCAAGGGAGGCAGAAAGAGAGCCAAATGGTTGAGAAAGCAGATAAACCCATTCCTTGCCAAAAAGTTTTTCATGTAGCAGAAGAAACATTCAGATGTTCAAACTATAGAATGAACTTCTCAGATCTAATCCAGTACAATGTCCATTTTGTTGGAGAGAAGTTCACTTTGAGTAGCACTCTTCAAAACCATCAAAGAATCCACAGGGAGGAAATAGCTTATGAATGTTTGGAGTGTGGAAAGAAATTCAGTAGGCGTGGCCATCTTCTACAGCACCAAAGAACCCACACAGGTGAGAAACCTTTTGAGTGCTTAGAGTGTGGGAAAAAATTCAGCAGGCGTGGCCATTTTCTGCGGCATCAAAAAACCCACACAGGGGAGAAACCTTTTGAGTGCTCAGAATGCGGAAAGAGATTCCGTCAGAGTGGCACTCTCCTACAGCACAAAAGGACACACACAGGGGAGAAGCCTTTTGAATGCTCAGAGTGTGGAAAGAAATTCAGCAGGCGTGGCCGTCTTCTACATCACCAAAGAACCCACACAGGGGAGAAACCTTCTGAGTGCTCAGCGTATGGAAAGAAATTCAGTCTGTGTGACAGTCTTCAAAAGCATCTGAGAACCCACACAGGGAAGAAACTTTTTGAATGCTCAGAATGTGGAAAAAAGTTCCATCAGAGTGGCCATCTTGAACTGCATCAAAGAACCCACACAGGGGAGAAACCTTTTGAATGCTCAGAGTGTGGAAAGAGATTCAGTCAGAGTGGTACTCTTCAACAGCATCAAAGGACCCACACAGGGGAGAAACCTTTTGATTGTTCAGACTGTGGAAAGAGATTCAGTCAGAGTAGTCATCTTAAACAACATCAAAGAAACCATACAGGAGAGAAACCTTGGGAATGCTTGGAGTGTGGAAAGAAATTCATTGCACATGGCATTCTTCAAAACCATCAAAGAATCCACACAGGGGAGAAACCTTTTGAATGCTCAGAATGTGGAAAGAGATTTAGTCAGAGGGGCCATCTTCAGCAGCATCAAGGAACCCACAAGGTGGATAAACCGTTTGAATGCTCAGAGTGTGGAAAGAGATTCAGTCGGAATGGCTGCCTTCAACGACATCTAAGAATTCACACAAGGAGAAACCTTTTGAATGCACAATGTGTGGAAAGAGATTCAGTCAGCATGGTAGTCTTCAAAAGCTTCAAGGAACCCACACAAGAAGCTTAACCTGTGAAAAGAGCTCTTCTCTTACACTTAAAAGTCAGCCACAGACCATACAAAGATGTAAAGTGTTGTAAAGCGCTGGAATCTGCATAGGAAGCTTACCCTAGCCATGAAGAAATGTTATAAATACTTGTACTATGGAAAGATCATTAGCCATTATTGAAGCCTCAGATAGCTCTCTTAGGGATCTTTCTCTGACTTCTCCTGTTTTTCAAATTTGGTCAGAATTGGCTTTATTGGGTCCAAGTTACGGCCCACAGGGAAGGTAGAACAGAGGTCCATTATTGGCTGTTAGCCACAGCATATTGTTGGAACTCTCTGTCTGGGGCAAGTGATGCTCTGTATTCTTGTTGTTTGAGAGGGGCAACAGTGGGAGGGCTTCTAGTGTCCTGGCCCCACTGATGGACCTCCTGATGGCACCTGGGGGGGGTTTGGCCACTTTGTGATACAGAGTGTTGGACTGGATGGGCCATTGGCTTGATACAACATAGCTTCTCTTATGTTCTTATGCTCCCAGGAAAGTGCTTTCTGGGGAAATGACTGCCTGGACCTCATAAATCCAATCCCGAATGCAAATATTTTATTAAATCCAAACATCTCTACACAAATAGATGAAGATCTTAAAGAATATTTCAAACTTAATTCCAGGGGCAGTGTTAGCAGTGAAATAGTTTAGGATGCCATGAAGCCAGTGATAAGAGGTAGAATAATATCCATCTTGTCAGTCTACTTATTCAGCAGCCTGGCATAGAGATCTTGGGCTTTCGTTATCAAAGACCCAGTGGCAGGAAATTTGGTCATCCTATGCTCTCCAGCAAATCAGGCATGAGGCTGGAGCCCCAACTGCTCCTTTTTGTGGCTGACGTCTCACTCCAGGTCCCTCAATAACTGCATCATAAGACGCCAGGTATGGAGGGATCTATTATTCACGGCACGTACAGCCTCCAGCGCCTCAAGCTCCGTCTGTATGCCAGCGTCTTCTCTCTTCGACTGCCCTTGCCATTCCTCTGAGGCATAACTGTTGCCAGGAATGCAGGTTTTAGAAGCATCATCCGTCACCAATTTCTGAAGGACATCTATTTGGCCTGCTTGAAAGTGGCAGCGAGCAGCATTCTCCAGCTGAAGTATTTTTTTATGGTGCTTCAAGCTTCGTGCAGCTTTGCTGAGGTCCTTCTGTCATAGCTGTCATCTGTTTCAGCTGGAATGGCAGAGGAGGCCTCTTTTACCAACTCCAAGGGCCTCTTTTCCCTCCTCCAAAATGACATGACTTTATCCATTTTCTCAAGTTTTCGTGTCTTTCTGGGAGGGGCTGCAATGAATGAGTGTGATGGAAGAGTAGCGAGCAATGTTCCCTCTAAGCTGCAGAGTCTTATGAGCAAAAATCCTACTTCGTGAGCTACTAGTATTAAAGTTGTGAGCTACTGGCATTAAAGTTGTGAGCTACTGCATAAATTATTGTGACCTGGGGCCATTTTTCCTGAGCTAAGACAAAAATGTGTGAGCTGGAGGCTAAAAATCTGTGAGCTAGCTCACACTAACTCACCTTAGAGGGAACACTGGTAGTGAGTCAACCCTTATTAAGATCAGCCTTACCCGAGAGGGAGCAAAGCAAACTTTCAGTTACGCACCAGGGCTCTGCTGTTGAGCAGAGCACTTGGCCATTGAGTGCCCTGGGTTGTAACCATTTTACAGCTGCTAGAGCCAGTGTGGTGTAGTGGTTGGCCTGGCGCATGGGGTTCTGCCACCCCAAGGCAGAACTCCAGAAATCTACTCCTCAATAAACATGGGTAGGTAGAGGAGGGTAAACCAGAGATCCCATGCGAGTTTGGTATCTGTAGTTTGCCCAGGGTTAATTTCACACACTCCTTTTTAAATAAATAAGTTTATTGAAAAATTCCAAGTTTTCCATAGCTTTGTAAAGTGAATTATTATCAAAATTGAATCAACACAACAAAATTCAATTGTGCATATAGAAAGTATCCTACAGTATATATAGCCTTGTAGAACATTTTATATAGAATTTACAGTAAATAAAATCCAAGTTTTACATAGCTTTGTAAAGTGAATTATTGTCAAAATTGATTCAACACAGAACAAAATTCTGTTGTGCATATACAAAGTTTTCTACAGTATATATAGCATTTTATATAGAATTTACAGTAAATAAAATCCAGACCGCCAATAAATAAGTAAATAAATATCCTATTAAGGGTTAATTAAATGATAATTGGGCCAAAAATATTGTTTCTCAAGTTAAGAATATTCAGGGCTTTTTTTATAGCAGGAACTCCTTTGCATATTAGGCTCTGCACCTCTGATGTAGCCAGTCCTCTAAGAGCTTACAGGACTCTTCTTACAGGGCCTACTGTAAGCTCCAGGATGATTGGCTGCATCAAGGGTGTGTGGCCTAATATGCAAAGGAGTTCCTGCTACAAAAATAGCCCTTGAGAATATTACATACCACCCCAAGCCAAACAAAAGGGAATAATCAAATAAAAGGAGTAGAGGATAATTCTACATATACCTGAACCTGCCCCTGTCAGAATGATCTTTTTTTTTACTTCCGCAGGTTCAGGAGTGTATAGAATGGATCCTGTACAACCTTTAGACACCAAACATGGGGGGTGGGCAGGTAGAGGAGCATTAGGGGCAAGTCACCTGCAAGTTTGGTGCCTTTAGTGTGCACTGGATCCTTTCGATACACTTCTGACCCTCCTGAACCTGCATCTGTCAAAATGGGCATTTGATAGCTGCCAGTTCAGGAGTGTATAGGAGGGATCCTGTGTAAGCTAGAGACATCACAGTTCCAGTGGAGCCCCCACAGATGTCCCTCTGCATGCCTTCTAAGGTTTTTTTTGGGGGGGATGCTTTTGAAACATTTTGATTGAGCAGAGACAGTCTTTCTGATAATATATCCTTTGAGAAACCAGCACGAACCTACAGAAATGATGTCAGAGTTTGTGAAATTTCATACCAGGCACCCAGCTATTAGCTTGACTTTACAAACCATGAAACAGGGCAAAACTTGTGACAAATGGTTTGGTTCATGCCCATCCCTAGTCATAGCTCATGAAATCATTTATTGATTTCCTTTAGATTTATATGCTGCCAACTCCGCGAGCGAACTCTGGGCGGCTAACAATCATGATAAAAACAATGCAAATTGCAATTAAAAAGAATAAAACACATATAAACAATTTAAAAACTACGTTATTAGGTGCTATAAGAAATTTCATAACAAAGGTGGTTTCTCCATATCTCAGTTCTCTGTTCCTTATATTACTCTATTAGTGGTCTTACAGATGATATTGTTCAGTGACATAACTGAGCAGCCTCATCCCATGTTAGTAGTTGTAAGCCTGACAAAAAAATTTGGTTTTGCGGGCCCTGCGGCATTGGGAGAGGTCCTGTAGGGCTCTCATTAGGCTTCCCAACCCCCCCGCCCTGGCGGGGGACCCCCAAATTTGCGGCCTCCTCCCCCGCTCTCCAAAAATCCAGAAGCGGAGGGGGAGAGAGAACATGCGTGTAGGCATCATGTAGTTGTAGAGCTCCTAATCCATTTGTAAAGGAAAAGGGTAAAAGTCGGATCTACACGGATCTTCATGAATTCATATGATTTTTACATTGAAGTGAAATCAAACCACTTTAATCCTATAGATCCTGTAGACTATAGGCAGGACCACAAAAATCATGCCTCCCAAGAATTCGTGGTGCCTCAGCAGTGCAAAAACTGGCTTTCAAAGCACAGATCCTCATGAATTCATATGATTTTTATGGTGAAATAAAATCAAACCACCATCACGTTGTAGATCCTCTCTTAGACTATAGGCAGCACCAGAAAAATCATGCCTCCACGAATTTGTGGCGCCACAGCACTGAAAAAACATGTTTCCAAACCACAGATCCTCGTGGATCCTCATGATTTTTGCTTTGGGTCACCCCAAGATAACCAGCCAATCTCATATCATGTCCATGGGCAGATGTTGCACCACAGAAATTGTGGATCCACGGCTTCGTGGCAGCGCCAGGGACCAAAAACTTGCTTTTGGACCACGGATCCTCATGGATCCACGTGATTTTTAGTTCAGATTCCCCCTAGCCCTCCATATAGCCACATATCATGTCCATGGGTACAGTTTACACCACAGAAATCATGGGTCCACGGTTTCGTGGCAGCGCCAGGGACCAAAAACTTGGTTTTGAACCATGGATCCACATGATTTTTGCTTCAGATCCCCCCAAGCCCTCAATCGAATCACATATCATGTCCATGAGCAGAGTCTGCACCACAAAAATCGTGGATCCATGGCTTCATGGCAGCGCCAGGGACCAAAAACTTGATTTTGGACCACAGATCCTCATGGATCCACATGATTTCTGCTTCGGATCCCCCCAAACCCTTCATCCAGTCACTAATCATGTCCATGGGCAGTGTTTGCACCACAGAAATCGTGGATCCACAGCTTCGTGGCAGAGCCAGGGACCAAAAACTTGCTTTTGGATCACGGATGCTCATGGATCCACATGATTTCTGCTTCGGATCCCCCCAAACCCTCCATCCAGTCACTTATCATGTCCATGGGCGGAGTTTCCACCACAGAAATCATGGATCCATGGTTTCGTGGCAGCGCCAGAGATCAAAACTTGGTTATGAACCATGGATCCTCATGGATCCACGTGATTTCTGCTTCGGATCCCTCCAAGCCCTACATCCAATCACATATCATGCCCATGGGCAGAGTTTGCACCACAGAAATAGTGGATCCACGGCTTCGTGGCAGCACCAGGGACCAAAAACTTGCTTTTGGACCACGGATCCTCATGGATCCACATGATTTTTGCCTTGGATCCCCCCAAGCCCTCCATACAGTCACATATCATGTCCATGGGCAGAGTTTCCACCACAGAAATCATGGATCCATGGTTTCGTGGCAGCGCCAGGAACAAAAAACGTGCTTTTGGACCACAGATCCTCATGGATCCACATGATTTTTTGCTTTGGATGCCCTCAAGCCCTCCATCCAGTTACATATGCCCGTGGACAGAGTTTGCATCACAGAAATCGTGGATTCACAGCTTCATGGCAGCGCCAGGGACCAAAAACTTGCTTTTGGACCACGGATCCTCATAGATCCATGTGATTTTTGCTTTGGATCGCCCCAAGCCCTCCATACAGCCACATGTCCATGGACAGTGTTTGCACTACAGAAATCATGGATCCATGGCTTCGTGGCAGTGCCAGGGACCAAATACTTGCTTTTGGACCATGGATCCTCATTGATCCACATGATTTCTGCTTCGGATCCCCCCAAACCCTCCATCCAGTCACTTATCATGTCCATGGGCAGAGTTTCCACCACAGAAATCATGGATCCACGGTTTTGTGGCAGCTCCAGAAATAAAAAACTTGGTTATGAACCACGGATCCTCATGGATCCACGTGATTTCTGCTTCGGATCCCTCCAAGCCCTACATCCAATCACATATCATGTCCATGGGCAGAGTTTCCACCACAGAAATCATGGATCCACGGTTTTGTGGCAGCTGCAGAAATCAAAAACTTGGTTATGAACCACGGATCCTCATGGATCCACGTGATTTCTGCTTCGGATCCCTCCAAGCCCTGCATCCAATCACATATGCCCATGGGCAGAGTTTGCACCACAGAAATAGTGGATCCACGGCTTCGTGGCAGCACCAGGGACCAAAAACTTGCTTTTGGACCACGGATCCTCATGGATCCACATGATTTTTGCCTTGGATCCCCCCAAGCCCTCCATACAGTCACATATCATGTCCATGGGCAGAGTTTCCACCACAGAAATCGTGAATCCATAGCTTCATGGCAGCACCAAGGCCAAAATACTTGGTTATGAACCACGGATCCTCATGGATTCCCATGATTTTTGTGTTGGATCCCCCCAAGCTCACTATGCAATCACATATTATGTCCATGGGCAGAGCATCTACCACAAAAATCATGGCTTCGTGGCAGCACCATGGAACAAAAACTTGGTATTGGACCACGGATCCTCATGGATCCACATGATTTTTGCATTGGATTCCACCATATTTTTTGGCAGACCTTGCACCACAGGAATGACAGGTCCATGGCTTTGTGCCGGTACCAAGGAGCCAAAATATGGTTTCGAAGTGCCGATCCTTCTTGATCTTAAAGTTATTTGCGTTGGATCAAGGAAAACTCAACATTATACCACATGTAATATCCATGGTCATAGCTTGCTGAACAACTATCACACATTCACAATTTTATTGTTCACCACACTCATTATCCATCCAGATGTCACGTCTATGTCCAGCGTTTGCAAAATACAAATTGGATTTCGAGTACCTTGTATGCTGTCACAGTGTGCTTACATACTTTGAAACACTTAATCTTCATGAATTCTGTGACTTTTCATTTTTGAATAGTTGGGCTCATCATGTGTGGTCCCCCTGAGGTTTCTTTCACATCACACAGCACGTCCATGACCACAGAATAACCCACGAAAACCTCAGAACACTGCCAAGATGCCAAACACTGCTTCAAATACTTTGGGGCTTGTGCATTATGACATCACACCAATGTCTACAGGATGACCAAACAAAAAAAATCTGTAATGTTTCTACCTTACCATGAACACCACAGTAACATGAGAAATCAAAATCATGTCCATACCTTTCACTGCAAATAACTGCATTCTGAACTTTCTGATGCCACTGAGTTGCAAAACTATCCAAGGCAGATATTGTAATGGTCTTATCTTTGACTGCAAAACATCTTGCTCACTAGATAGAGGCCACCTATAGTCTAAGAGAGGATCTACAACATGATGGTGGCTTGATTTCATTTCACCATAAAAATCATATGAATTCATGAGGATCCGTGCTTTGGAACCCAGTTTTTGCACTGCTGAGGCGCCACGAATTCGTGGAGGCATGATTTTTGTGGTCCTGCCTATAGTCTAAGACAGGATCTATAGAATTACAGTGGTTTGGTTTCATTTCAATGTAAAAATCATATGAATTCATGAAGATCCGTGTAGATCCGACTTTTACCCAGACCCCCCCCTACTGAGGAGGCAGGGGTTTGCCTCTGTCCCCTTTTCTCTATGGAGCTGAGCAACCACTTGAAGGAGCTGCGGGCAGCCTCCTTTCTTCGAATCCCTTTCACTTCTCTCCTGCAAATCTTGTTAAAAACTCCCCTTTCTGTCTGCATTGGAGGTCGTGTGTTTTTTCTCAGTGGGGCAAAAGCAATATATTAATCAACACTTGCCTATATTTTAATGTTCATCTACCAATGTCTACCCCTCCCTCCTCCCGGAGTTTGTACTGTCCTAATACTAACTGGAAGAGCCCCATGGCGCAGAGTGGTAAAGCTACAGTACTGCAGTCGGAGCCCTCTGCTCACGACCTGAGTTCGGTCCCAGCAGAAGCTGGGTTCAGGTAGCCGGCTCCAGGTTGTCTCAGCCTTCCATCCTTCCGAGTACCCAGCTTGCTGGGGAGGGGAAGTGTAGATGACTGGGGAAGGCAATGGCAAACCACCCCGTAAAAAAAAAGTCTGCCGTGAAAACCTTGTGAAAGCAACGCCACCCCAGAGTCGAAAATGACTAGTGCTTGCACCGGGGACTACCTTTACCTTTAATATTAGCTGGCAAATGCGAATCAGGAGCTGGGAACCAACTTCAGCCTCGTTTTTCTGAGACTGCTGAAGAGCACGGGATCCTCTGAGAGCGCAATCCCATGCAGAGGTACGCCAAAGCAGCCCCATTGAGCTGCATGGGGCGTCGCCGAAGCTCCCGATGGGAGGGAACAGCAAACCTTTTCCCTTTGCAGCACGGAGAGGGTTAAAGTTGCAAAGCTGTTTGCTAGAGAGGCTTAGCAAACCGGGCGGGGTGGGGGCGAGAGAGGAAAGGCTCTTTTTCCGGGGTGGGGTTTTTTCCTGAGTTGGGAAAGGGGAGCGGAAGGGATGCAGGTGCAAGCAACAGGAAAGAAAAGTCGTGCCGCGGGATCCCGGGAAGGTAAACTTGGGGGTGAAGTGGGGTGGGGTGAAGCTTTGAGATCTCGGGAGGGAGGAAGGCTGCGGTCATTCTCGGCCCCGGTTGTCATAGGGTTGCCAACTCCCGGGTGGCAGATTCCTACAAATGGGGGGAGGGGGAATTCTGGGAAATGACAACTTTGACAACCCTGAGAGGCACCAATTTTGGACTGCTACCTAAGTGGCGTTTGTTTTTTTGGTGGAGGAAATGGCGATAATGACTTTTAGCACAAGGCAGGTTAACTGTACAGACCTGATTTTTGGGGAGGGGGGGCGGGTAGGGTTGCCAAATCTAATTCAAAAATATCTGGGGACTTTAGGGGTGGAGCCAAGAGCATGGCTGTGACAAGCGTTATTGAACTCCAAAGGGAGTTCTGGCCGTCACAGTTAAGGGAACCAGAAAGCTGGGGGGGGGGGGGGAGGAGGGAAATGTCTGCTGGGCACTCCATTATTCCTTATGGAGACCGATTCCCATAGGGTATGATGGAGAATTGATCTGCAGGTATCAAGGTTGTGACAAGCGTTATTGAACTCCAAAGGGAGTTCTGGCCGTCACAGTTAAGGATCATCAAAAAGCAGAGGGGGGGAATGTCTGCTGGGCACTCCATTATGGAGACCGATTCCCATAGGGTATAATGGAGAATTTAAATGCCTTCCCTCCATTGGAAACAATGGATAAGGGCACCTTCTTTGTGGGCTCATAGAATTGGACCCCCCCAGTTCAATCCTTTTGAAACTTGGAGAGTATTTTGCGGAGAGGCACCGGATGCTATGCTACAGATTTGGTGCCTCTACCTCAAAAAACAGGGGGGCCCCAGAGCCCTAGATACCTGCAGATCAATTCTCCATTATACCCTATGGGAATCAGTCTCCATAAGGAATAATGGAGTGCCCAGCAGACATTTCCCTCCCTCCCCTGCTTTCTGATGACCCTGAAGGGGGGGGGAGGGCCTCTAAACCGGGGGATCCCCTGCCCCCACCTGGGAATTGTGCAACCAACAAAGAGCAATGCGGATAATGGAGCAGGGAAAAAGGTTATAAAACCTCCGGGGAAACCAGCCTCCAGTAATATACAAAATTATTTACTACTATTATTATTTACAAAAATGCTTCTAACATTAAATATAGAAATATACAAAGATAGATACTAAAGGAACATTCACCCTTCACCCAAAGTCACTCAGAGACCAAATTAATGTCCAAATCTCATATCCAATGGGTGCAGGTAGAAATTCCAATGGTGAAGTTTTCCAGGGAGACCAGCGTTTATGCTTCGGCAATTCCTGAAATAGACCGTATTGATGGAAAGCATTTACAAGTGTCAGCATCTGAAAGGTGAAATGGTTTCTGGAAGCTTGTTGAAGCAAATGCAAAACATGGGATTAAGTACAACCACATAGCGTACCACTTTTTGTGCCTTGCTGTACAGAGGAAAGTCTTTTGGAGTGCTGGCAAAGTGGGGCAGACCATGCTGATGTAGCCGCGCCCCTAGTGTCCACCTTCTGCCGCCCACCAAGTGGAACAAAAGACACAGGGGCATACATCACTGTGAGGATTGTGGTGTGAGCAACAGGATCCTTGTAGAGTAGACACACCCAGGATTGCTGCTTACAGACAGAACTTTATTTAGCAAGAACTCACAGGAATACGATTCTGACTGGCTTGGCACCAGAGGGTGTGGCTTAATATGCAGATGAGTTCCTGTTGGACTTTTCCCACAAAAAAACCCTGTATGAAACAATGGTGACATCAGGGGTGTGTGGCCTAATGTGCAAATGAGTTCCTGCTGGGCTTTTCCCACAAAAAACCTGTATGAAACAAATTGTAACATCAGGGGGTGTAACCAGATATGCAAATGAGTTCCTGCTGGACTTTTCCTACCAAAAAAAGCCCTGCTTACAGTGTCATTTGGAAGTACCCCCTTGCAGCAAAATGGGTGCACTTGGCTGAGTTCTGCCTCCTGCATTGTGGTTTGGGAGGCAGAAACAGCATCCTTTTGATAGGTGAGAGAGAAACATACCCCCAGGGAATGCAACAGAGAAACACACAGACGCAGTCACAAGAGGCATGGGTTTAGGTCTTGCGACGGGAGATGGCAGCAGCAAGAATACAAAGCTCACCTTTTGGTGACTAGGAGGCCCAGAAAGGTCCCCAATAGGATTGAATGGGATGAAGCGTTCATATTTCAAACATGAAGCATTTTAGCTGGTCACCCCCAATCTATTGTCCCCAGCAGGGCACCAGTGACATCCTTAGTAGCTATCCAGAGATGTTCTAGGACTGGATTTAGGCTTGTTCCCAAACAGGCTGGACTCAGGAGAGCAGTCCTACTGTCAGGGTGAGCTGAAATATGGGGCCAGGAGAAAACTGTGGTTCTTCTCCAGATGAAAGACTTTTGATATGAGCCCCAGAGGGCACTGAGGTCATCTGGGAAAAAACCAGTTGAATATCCCTGGGCCAAGGGAGGCCAGACTGAAGGCCACCTGGGACCGGGCCTTCTCTATCACCGCTCCACTACTGTGGAATCAACTCCCTGAGGAGGTGAGGGCCCTACGATGTTTAGATGGATTCCGTAGGGCCTGTAAGACCCACCTTTTCAAGATGGCCTTCAACTAGTGACAAAACTAGTGACAAAGCTAGAGGCTGCTGAAAATGCTTTTATTCTTTGAAACTCACTGATAACCTGCTTATAACGCTTTATTGTTAACGCCTTACTGTTATGCTAATTTTAATAATTTGTAATTGTTTTAACTATGTTTTTATAAGTATAATTGATGTAATGTGTATTTTATGTTGTGAGCCGCCCTGAGCCTGCTCCGGCGGGGAGGGCGGGATAGAAATAAAAAAAATTATTATTATTATTATTGATATATGCCCTGCTTCTCTACGTAATAAAAACTCTGAGGGATACTGTTTGCCTGGGCTGGTTCCCCTTGGAAAGAGAAAGTTCTGGAGCCTTGTGGCATCTTATTATTATTCACTTTAGTGCTAGAGACACTGGCAGAGCTGAGCATGGGTGGAATCCAGAAAAATTCTCACAGGTTAACTAGTCCAGTATCCCATATCAGAGGCCCAGAGGGAGCGTTTCTGCACCTCAAGATTCTTGAGCCAAATCTCACCTAAAGCCTGTCCGCCTTTCTCTGGCAATCTCAGCTGCTCATTCTTCCCACAGACACATTCTTGCCCCCCTTCCCCTTAGCTGGGTGCAGAGCTCTTGACTAAACACTTCAGGCCTATTGAAGAGATACATACAATAGTTAATGGGTCACCAGTCTCTTTTGCCCTTCTGGGACTACCTTAAGAATTAGCCCCTCAGGAATACTGAACCAATGTAATGAGAGGCTAAGTTTGTAACACCCTTAAAGAGCTAAATAGAGACACTTAACTTTCCTAGAGAACCAAGATGACATATCTAGAAGAAGAAGATATTGGATTTATATCCTGCCCTCCACTCTGAATCTCAGAGCAGCTCACAATCTCCTTTATCTTCCTCCCCCACCTCTGTGAGGTAGGTGGGGCTGAGAGAGCTCTCACAGAAGCTGCCCTTTTAAGCACAGCTCTGCAAGAGCTATGGCTGACCCAAGGCCATTCCAGCAGCTGCAAGTGGAGGAGTGGGCAATCAAACCCGGTTCTCCCAGATAAGAGTCCGCACACTTAACCACTACACCAAACTGGCTCTCCAAAATAGCTTGGTATGTAATATGGCAAAATAATATTAAACCTGGTGCACAGACCACAAGAATCCTTTATGTTCTGATCCACCAGGGCAATTCTCACTTGTCTCCTGGGGCTTTCTTCCAAGGTTTGTGTTTTTCAGGGTTGTATCTCCATTCAGTTTTATTTTCCTGTTGACATGCTTCTGTCTGCCTCTCTCTGTCCCACCAGGGAAAAGCCTCTTTCCATAGCCAAATGAATAAAGGCCTTTTTTTAAAGTCAGAAGTGATTCAAGAGAAGAGTAAGGAGTTGGAAGAGCAGGACTGAGAAGGACCTCGAACTGGCAAGAGAGCAATGAAAGACCCCCTTCTCCTCCAAGCTGGGCATAGTGTTGAATTCTGGGAAAGAGCTATCCCAGAGATCCTAACTAAGGATACCATGACCTCAGACATACATTGCCGACATTTCTGGCAGTTCCGCTACCATGAAGCAGATGGGCCCCGAGAGGTTTGCAGCCAGCTCCATGGACTTTGCATCCACTGGTTGAAGCCGGAGAGGCACACCAAGAAGCAGATATTGGACCTGGTGATCTTGGAGCAGTTCCTGGCCATCCTGCCCCAGGAGATGCAGTTCTGGGTCAGAGGATGTGGACCAGAGACCAGTTCCCAGGCGGTGGCCCTGGCCGAAGGTTTCCTCCTGGGTCAGGCAGAGGAGAAGATGCAGGCAGAACAGGTGAGGGGATTTCCTCCAATTCAACCAAATTTGGCCTTATCCTAAAGATTCCTTGAGAGATATTTGTCCAAGTCTTAATTATCCAAATGGGAGATTGAACAGCTTCCCTCAACCCTGTCTTCTACTAGAATATTTCTTATCCCTCCAGATAACTCACGAGTTCTGCTGATGGGAAGGGTGCAGAGTTTAGGTCTGGGGCAGGATCTCTTCTTCGATTTGTTCCTTTTTTGTAGCAGAAGCTCCTTTGCATATTAGGCCACACACCCCTGATGTAGCCAATCCTCCTGGCACTTATAGTAGGCCCTATACTAACAGTCCTGTAAGCTCTTGGAGGATTGGCTGCATAAGAGGGGTATGGCCTAATATGCAAAGAAGTTTCTGCTACAAAAAAAAGCCCTGGTTCCATTCCATCTCTCACCCCTCTCCCTCATGGCTGTTTCAGATGTGGGGACCATCTATGAAGGTCGAAGCTACATTTCCTGAGGTGGAAGGAGCTTCTTTGGAGCAAGGACAAAGTGCACAAGCCCAGGAGCATCCCCAAGATGCCCTCTCCTGTGGTAAGAACTCCTTCTGCCTGTATACAATTGGGGCAGCCCATGAATTTGATGAGTGGAGAGTTCAGCTCAGGAAAAGAATTACATACTTCTTCACATAACACATGGCACTGAATGTCCACTAAATGTGATTCCTCTCGGAGGGTGATTAGACAAATTTACAGAGGGCGATTCCTCCCCTTATTAAAATATTCACATCTCACCTGCCTTCCATAAGAGGAACTCAGGGTGACTCAAAAAAGAAAAGGTAGATGAACCTGGGCAGAGCTATTCAACCTGGTGATGAATAAATGGAGCCTCCACTTTCTGGGGCAGCAGAGCACTGAAAACCAGTTTCTAGGTGCCAGTGAAAAGGGAAAAACTGGTTTCTTTTCCTCTACTTACATGGGCGTCTGGTGGGCTGGTGTGGGAAACAGGATGCTGGAGTAAGAACATAAGAGAAGCCATGTTGGATCAGGCCAATGGCCCATCCAGTCCAACACTCTGTTACACAGTGGCCAAAACCCTCAAAACTCAACTCAAACTCCTGGGAATGGGGTGCATGAAGCAAGCAAATGGAATAGGAAGTCACCACAAACACTCTTCCTTCCTCCTTTCTCTTATTAATAGGCAGTGAAGAGACGCTGTTGAACTGTCATCTTTTCAGAGGTGTGGACATGACTGCTTTACCTACATTCCAGGTAGGAGAGATGAGCGGTGGACAGTCTGGGTCCCCCCTCCTTTCTCAAGGGGGCTTTTGCTCTTGCCATTTCTACAAAGCATTCGGGTAACATAGACTCAACACCAGTCCTTTTACCCATGTGAAGCCATACGTCCTGTTCCATCTCAGACTACTCCCAGTGTGCGGTTTCTGCCTGGCATAATCTCTGACAAGGGAGTCTGCTTTTTCTTTCAGTGTCCCTTTTCTTTTGAGGAGGTGTCTGTCGGTTTCACCACAGCAGAATGGGCCCTGCTGGATCCAGGCCAGAGAACTCTCTACAGGGAAGTCATGCTGGAGAACTATGGGAATATAATCTCTCTGGGTAAGGATCTTTCACAAGGGCCAACGGTGTGAATTGTTAGCCTTGGGATGAGGCATGAATCAAACAGCAATGCAGCCTTTTGATGCCTTTCAGCCTTCTTGCTCAGGGGCAACTGAGGCCACTGTTGTGGCCCTCATCCAAGCTAGAGAAGGTGCCCTGGCCTGAGGCAAAGGTGGGGATGAGAGGCCCTCAGAAAGACTCTGGAAGGGGCCTGATCCTTATTTCTCTGTTCCCAACCTTCCCCCTGCATGGGATTACTAACATTCGCTCTGCTTGTGGTCTGGAAGTGATCCTGTCCAAGAACCCAAGCTTGGGTTCCCCTGAGTCACTAGGTCAATGTACCGTGCCTGTGTGTCACCATCTGTCCAGTTTGGAAGGAGAGATTCTGAACTGTTTGTGTACTTTGCCATCTTTTAATTGTTAATTGCTTTATTTTTTTAAAAAAATATATATTGTATTAACTGGTTTTTAACGTTTATGCACTTTGTTACCTGCCTTGAGCCCGCTTGTGGGAAGGGCAGAAGATAAATATAATTAATACTACTATTACTACTGCTGCTGCCACTAATAACCTGTGCAGCGAAGTATGCAAACATTTCAAAGATGCAAACATTTCAGAATTCCTCCTTCCAAACTGGACAGATGGTGACAGGATGGGCACGGTACATTGACTAGTGACCAAGAGGGGACCCAAGCTTGAGTTCTTGACAGGATCATTTCCAGATCACAGGCAGTGCAGATGTTGGTAATCCCATCCATGGGGAGGATCTGACCTCTTCCAGAGACTTTCTGAGGGTCTCTCACCCCCTTTGCTTCAGGCTAGGACGCCTTCTCTGACTTGGGTGATGTTCACAACACTGGCTTCAGTGGCCCCTGAGGGTTCCCAGCTTAGGCCTCAGTTGCCCCTGAGGGAACCCAGTTTAGTGGGTTCAAGAGGAGAATGCACACAAGGAAAGAAACCATGTGTGTATATATATGTGTATGTATGTATGTATGCTCCATTTTGCCACCACGAAAGGGCAGTGAAGAGACACTATATGCATGCCCTTTCGTGGTGGCAAAATGGAGCACCCTGATTGGTTGGGACTGTGCTGCATCAACCTTTGGCTTGTCAAACCATCAATCAAGGTCTGTTACATTCCATTAGCTGAGGGTGGGAGGAGGAGGAGGGAAACAGCCACAGAAAGCCTTTCCCCAGTTGGCGGAGGGCTCCTGGGTCTTCCTGATGAGTGTGTAAAAGGAAGAGAAGCAATCAGAGTCCCTCTGCTTAGAGCTGCTCTGCTTTCATTTTCCTGTTAGTCTTAAGAAGTTGATTGAAATACAGCAGATTGTTACAGTCATAAGTTCCAGTGAGTAAATAGCTCCAGTGAGTAAATTGCCCCCGTGAGATCACAAAAGTGTGTGCTTGCAAACGGTGTTTATTTGGCTGCTTTGTGTGAGAGAGTGTGCATGTGTTAAATTTCATTTAGTGGAAGTGCAGTCAGCTGCTGGGGTACAAGGAAATGAAGACTGTATTCAGGGGCAACCCTACAACCAAGCTTGGTTCTGTCAGTAAAAGGCTGGGGGAGGAGGCCCTTTTCAGGCCTATTTTGAAAGGCCTATTTGGGGCCAGTCCTGATTAGGGCTGCCAGTTTCAGGTTGGTGGGAAATTCCTGGAGATTTTGTGGTAGAGACCAGACTTTGGGGAAGCCAGACTTTGGTCAGGGGAAAGGGCCCAGCTAATGCCATAAAATCTACTCTTCAAAGTAGTTATTTTCGCCAAGGGAAAGAGATTTGTTTTCTGGAGTTCAGTTGTGATACTAAAATATCTTCAGCCTCCTCCTGGAGGTTTCCTACTCTAGACCTGGCAGCACTCTCTGGGAGACTTGATGCCATCTGACTGGCATGACTTAACTAGGCCTGGCTGTTGGTCCTGCTCAGAAAATGCAAACAAACAAACAAACCCAAACCCCCTGTGATATACTAGCTAACATAATTTAGTAGTTATATAAATACTTTTAAACACATTATAAAGAAGTGCAACTTTACAAGATTGCAAAGAAAAGTCCATCCACCAGTGAGCACCTGGATGTAGGCTCATTTAATCAAAAGTCTTTTTCAGGAGTATTTCTATTTTCTTCAAAGTTATCAAATTCTTATTAATGTCTTCTCTAAATAGATGTAAAAGCCTTCTGAATTTGTTTGGAAAAATGCTCTCTGCAAGCTCTTTATTTTCTTCAGAATGTCTCATCCTGGAATAAACCGTGATGATTATAGTGAGGTAAAATATAAAGTTGGATGGAAGTGGATAACTTTAATAATTTTAAAAAATATATTCTTGATTATTATTAAGAATTGACCTCTTAATCCCACTTTATGCTTGAAGCAAGCCAGTCCTAAACCTCTTCCCTAACCAGATGCAAAAGCCTTCTGGATTTGGCTGGCCAAATATTCCCTGCATTATATTTATATTAGGAGCCAGCTATTTCTGAACCTCTTTTCTAACCAGATGCAAAAGCCTACTGAATTTTGATGGCAAAATGCTCTCTCTGAAAAGCTTGAAAACTCTATGTAAAGAAAACTATTCTTCGTAACTCCATGCAACTGTGTCTTGGATATCTCTTAAAGGTGTAAGACACAGATATAGTAAATATTCAGTGACATAATGAAGATTCATAAATGGTGTTCCTTAGGGAAATAATAAGTTTCTAGTATGATTTTAAAATGTTTTAAATACTTCATTCATGTATCATTGAAGGGGATGGTGCTGCAGTTATTTAGTAAATGTGAGAAATAGAGCCCATTTCATCTCTTAAAATTATCATATTTAATGTACATTTAAGTGGAAGCATTACATATGGCTTCAGCCCACAATCACTTTAACAGCCACTGTGACATGACAGCACTTCAGGGCAGAGTCTGCCAGACCCAGGTTTCTACTGTGGAAGCTGACTGGGGGATTTTGGACCAGTCACAGACTTTCAGCCTAACCTACCTCACAGGGTTGTGCAGATCAAAAGGGGGAGAGGGAAATGATGTCAGCTGCTTTGGTCCCCACTGTGGAGAAAGATGGCCGGGGGGGGGGGGAGATGGAAAGCTGAAGTCAGGGGCAGACAAGGGTAGGTTGATGGTTGGCTGGGAAGGAGAGTGGGTTGCCAAGTCCAGGTTGGAAAATTCTTGGGGATTGGAGGTGTGGAGCCTGGAGCGGGTGGGGTTTGAGGAAGTGTGGGAACTCAGACAAGTACAATGCCATAGACCGCCCCCCCAAACCATCCATTTCCTCTTGGGGAACCATTTTTGCCAATCTCCAGGTGAGGCCTGGAGATCACTCGGAACTATAGCTGCTCTCCAAATGGGCAGCTAGCCGTTCCCCTGGATAAAATGGTACACTCTAAGTCATTATACCCTGCTGAGGTCACCCCTGCTATGACAGCCAGTGTGACATGGCATTTGGCACTTCAGAGCAGGGTCTGCCAGACCCAGCTTCCTGCTGTGGAAACTGATGACTGATTTTGGACCAGTCACAGACTTTTAGCCTAACCTGCCTCACAAGGTTGTTGTGCAGATCAAAAGCAGGAAGAGGAGAATGATGTAAGTTGCTTTGGTCCCCACTGCAGAGAAAGACTGCACTTTTCCAAGATAGAGGCTGCAGGGAGGGGGGAGGAGATGGAAAGCAATCTGTCCCCATCTCTTTTGCCCCCCATCCCTTTTTTCTCAAGATACCCCTCCTTCTCTGCTAGCCTACCCCACATATCCCTACTTTCTCCATTTCCCCTCTCAACAACTGCCTTGACATACTTTGTCTCCCTCTATCTTCCCCTTGCCTCCTCAGCTCTGCCCCCCCTCAGCCAGGAAATTCACCCATAGCAAATTTCTAGTGCCTGTTGTATTTCTCCCCACAATGGGCCTTATTAGTAGCTTTTAAATATATATTCAGTGATGTTTTTACATCCTTCATCAATGTATATATGTAGCGCAGTTTCTACAGCTCATGAATAGAAACACAAGAAAAGCTAACTGTTCTATCTAATACATGAAACATCTGGTATCACATGGTACCTCTTGCTGCAGCATAAGTATTCCAGCTGTAGCCCAAGTTACTCTACATAAAACTATTTATCATGATGAAGCAAGAAAATGTCCAAGTGTACTAGCATGGCATGAGCCTAAACTTTGCAGACTTTCCCTGTGGTTCTTCTGTCTCTAGGGTCAGGTGGACTAAAAGACCCACCTGAGGGAATTTTCCAGAGGCTGTCAACACATTCCCAGTACCCCCTCCCTCCTGATTACACAACTGGCTACAGATTCTCACAATTAATCAACTGCCACATTCATGAGTTTGGCCTTGAAAAAGATAAGGATGTTAAGAAGAAAAAGAGATTGGATTTATATCTCCCCTTCACTACCTGAAGGAGTGTCAGAGCAGCTTAAATCTCTTTTCCCTTCCCCTCCACACAGCAGCCACCCTGTGAGGTAGGTGGGGCTGAGAGAGCTCTGATAGAAACTGCTCTTGAGTGGAACAGCTCTCAGAGAGCTATAACTGATGCAAGATCACTCCAGCAGCTGCAAGTGAAGGAGTGGGGAATCAAACCCAGTTCTCCCAGATAAGAGTCTGTGCAGTTAACCACTACATCAAACTGGCTCTCAAGGAGAGTCAAATCATGAACACCTGCAAATCAGACCAGGCCACTTAATAATCACATTAACACTTGGGAACTAGGGTGCTTTGCCTCACAGATTTGCCCCCCTTATTCTGACTGGGATTGTGGGCTGTGATCTTGACCATGATTCTGTCCATTTGCAGCTGCTGGAATGGCCTTGGGTTAGCTATAGCTATCGCAGGAGTTGTCCTTGAAAGGGCAGTTGCTGTAAGAGCCCTCTCAGCCCCACCCACTTCACAGGGTGTTTGTTGTGGAGGGAGAAGATGTAGGAGATCGTAAGCCGCTCTGAGTCTCTTGATTCAGAGAGAAGGGCGGGGTATAAATCTGCAGTCTTCTTCTTATGAAATCCGGAGTTTCAGAAATTCCTTCTGGGCAGGAGCTCAGCTGTGGCTCATGAGGGGATGAGGTATCATTAAATATAAGATATTCTAGGGAAAGATAGCTGGTGGTAGTGGTTAAGATTAGGCAAGCTGCAGGAGGCCAAAGGGCCTTCAGTCCTTTCCTCCTTCAGTCACATAGATGCCTTTAGACCTTAACTGGTTGATATCAATGGTCTCTCTCTCTCTTTATCGCAGCAGAGGATGATCAGAGCAACAAGGAGGGTGAGGAACATGATCAGCAGTTGCCAGATGGAGTTAGAAATGAAGACTTGAAAGAAAACAACAGGAATCAACACAGACCTAAGAGAAAGAAAGGCGGCCATAAGGTTGAGAAGCGAAATGGAACAAAGTGTAATGTACATTTTTTAAAGCAGAAGAAAATGAAGGCACGTACATGCATTCAGTGTGGAAAGTACTTCAGAAACAGATCACAGCTTCTTGTGCACCAAAGAATACACACAGGGGAGAAACCTTTTGCATGTTCAGACTGTGGAAAGAGATTCGGTTGGCACGGCCATCTTCAAGGGCACCAAAGAACCCACACAGGGGAGAAACCTTTTGAATGTTCAGAGTGTGGAAGGAGATTCAGTGAGAATGGCAGTCTTCAAAGACATCAGAGAACCCATACTGGGGAGAAACCTTTTGAATGCTCTGTGTGTGGAAAGAGATTCAGTCAGAGTTTCCATCTTCAGATGCATCAGAGAAGCCACACAGGGGAGAAACCTTTTGACTGCTCAGAGTGTGGAAAGAGATTCAGTCGGCACGACCATCTTCAGGTGCACCAAAGAACCCATGCAGGAGAGAAACCTTTTGAATGCTCTGAATGTGGAAAGAGATTCATTCGGCATGACCATCTTCAAGTGCACCTACAAACCCATGCAGGGGAGAAAGCATTTGAATGTTCAGACTGTGGAAAGAGATTCTGGTTGAGTGGTGATCTTCAAAAGCATTGGACAACCCACACAGGGGAAAAATCTTTTGAATGTTCAGAGTGTGGAAAGAGATTCTGGTTGAGTGGTGATCTTCAAAAGCATTGGACAACCCACACAGAGGAGAAACCATTTGAATGTTCAGAGTGCGGAAAGAGATTCAGGTTGAGTGGTGATCTTCAAAGGCATCAGAGAACACACACAGGGGAGAAACCTTTTGAATGCTCAGAGTGCGGAAAAAGATTCAGGTTAAGTGGTGATCTTCAAAAACATCAGAGAATCCACACAGGGGAGAAACCTTTTGAATGCTCTGAGTGTGGAAAGAGATTCAAATTGAGTAACAGTCTTCAAAGGCATCAGAGAATCCACACAGGGGAGAAACCGTTTGAATGCTTTGAATGTGGAAAGAGATTCAGTCAGAGTTTTCATCTTCAGTTGCATCAGAGGAGCCACACAGGGGAGAAACCTTTCAACTGCTCAGAGTGTGGAAAGAGATTCAGTAGATACGGCCATCTTCAAGTGCACCAAAGTATCCACAAAGAGGAGAAAGCATTTGAATGCTCAGAGTGTGGAAAGAGATTCTGGTTGAGTGGCAACCTTCAAAGGCATTGGAGAATCCACACAGGGGAGAAACCTTTTGAATGTTCAGAGTGTGGAAAGAGGTTCTGGTTGAGTGGCGATCTTCAAAGGCATCGGAAAACCCACACAGGGGAGAAACCTTTGGAATGCTCAGAATGTGGAAAGCGATTCAGTCGGGGTGGTGATCTTCGAAGACATCAGAGAACCCACACAGGGGAGAAACCCTTTGAATGCTCAGAGTGTGGAAAGAGATTCAATCGGAGTGGCAATCTTCAAAGTCATCAGAGAACCCACACAGGGGAGAAACCTTTTGAATGCTCAGAGTGTGGAAAGAGATTCAGTCAGAGTGGCCATCTTCAAAGGCATCAGAGAAGCCACACAAGGGGAAAACCTTTTTGAATGTTCAGAGTGTGAAAGAGGTTAGTTGGAGTAGCCATCTTCAGCTGTATTAATTAACCCATGCAGTGGAGAAACTTTTTGAATGTTCAGAGTTTCAGTAGGAGTGGCCATCTTCAAGAGCATCTAAAAACCCACACAAGGAGGAACCATGTACCTTCTTAGCCCATTAAAGCAGCTTTTCTCGTATTCCACATCCAAAAATAATCACACACCATAGAAAGCACTGATACTATATAAACACTTGTAGAAAGCTTGAATCAAAACAAATCTTTCTCTAAGCAGGAAGAAATATTAAAAATACTTAAACTGTGGAAGGAGCTTTTGTTTTATTTTTATCTTTCCCCCCTTAAAGCTAATAGTGTTAAATGGACACTACACATTTTCCCCTTCAGGCAGTTGACAACCTTAGATTAAGTGTTTCTTCCTGAATCAGGGAAAACCAAACTCAGCTAAAGAAAGGTCATTAATGAGGTTATTGTTTGTATCAGGTTTGTATCAGACTTTGTGTTCTCAGTGGTTTGTGGAGATTTTAAATAAGTTGGGCTTCATTAAATGCGTCAAAGGATTAGCTGTTTCAATTGTGTATAAAGTTCTTTAAAAGTCCTCTTGCAAATGCTTGAGACATGGACCTTGAGCCATGATTGATCCTCATAAATGAACCAAACCCAGTTTGCCCCCGTTCATGACGTTGGTCAGTTAAGGTCACAACTTGGTGAATCTGGGTTCAAATCCACTTCAAGCCTGGAAGCTCTTTGGATGCCCTTTAGCCCATCACATTTTTAGGCTAACAGATCTATCTTTCCTTCTGTCTGTCTGTCTGTTTCCTTCTCAAAACTTCTATGATCAGATGACCTTGAGAAATGACTTTTTAAAAAACATCTATTTACTAAAGGAAAATATATTAGGAAGAAATTTGGCAACCAAGTAGGTTGTCTTCCTGTTTCCAGTGTGATAGCAGATGCTCAAGGCTTTGCTCAGCTTTTGGAGCTTTATTTTTATATTTCCCCCCTTAAACCTCCTGTTGGGGTGGGTTATATTTTCTTATTTTCTTTCTTTCTCTGCTATTCCCTGTTTTATCTTTACACTTACTGAAGTTTTCTGTGTCTTTTTAGCCTTGGCTGGCTTTGCTAACCTGCTGGGGCCAACAGCTCCTTTTTCCTGTTTCCCTCTCTTGTTGGTTTATCTCTTTTAATCACTATTTATATTTCACTGCTATTTTTTTCTTTTTTATTCTGTTTCTATTCTGTTTCATTCTGCTAATTGATTAGAATAAATATTAAAAAGGATTTTAGCTTATATTCCAGTACTGTAGAGAGTTCTGGTTTCCGATGTGAGACAGCAAACTCAAGGTGGTGCACTGCTATTGGAGCTTCTGTTTTACTTTATTCCTGTCCTTTCTCTCTTAAGCACCTATGCGGGGGTTTAATTTTCTTTGCTTTGCTTCTTTGCTGTTCTTGAAGTTCTTGCTGTTCTTATTTGCGTCTCTTTAGCCTGGGCTAGCTTTGCCAGCCTGCTGGAGGCAATGGCTCCCTTTTCATGTTTCTCTGTATTGTTAAGGGCGGGCGGGGGGGTGGGGGTGGGGAGTCACATAAAGATGGTGGTTTACCTCACTTAACCCCTGTTTGTTTTCTGTTTTAATTTGAGTTTACATCATCCTACCTCCCCTTTTCAGGGTTGGAATTTGCAATTGTTTTTGGCTTGTTTAAATTCATAATAACGTCACAGCTCTCCAGGCTAACAGACCTTGCAAAACAGTTGTAAGATTACATTTTTTTAAAGGGGCAAGGCCTTCTTTGAAGTGATATGTTTGATAGGTGTGGAAATCTTAGGACTTCCATATTTATTTACTAGTGGTAACCTGCAAGGACTTGTCTGACGCAGCTCTCATTTCTCCCTTCCTGCTATTTCATATTTCCATTTCCTCAAAGACCTCGTAACGCCTCCTTGTTTCATGCTTCCTTCTTTCCTTTCCTGCTGGCCTGAAGAGGCAGAAAAAAGATTGAGTCCACAGGAAGCTTAAGACCAACCAAGTTGTATTCTGGGAATAAGCTTTTGCCGGGCTTTTTTTTGTAGCAGGAACTCCTTTGCATATTAGGCCACACACCCCTGATGTAGCCAATCCTCCAAGAGCTTACAGTAGGCCCTGTACTAAGAGCCCTGTAAGCTCCAGGAGGACTGGCTATATCAGGGGTGTGTGGCCTAATATGCAAAGGAATTCCTGCTACAAAAAAAGCCCTGAGCTTTTGTGTCCATGTGCTCTTTGAAGTGTGTACGGACACATCAGCTAATACCCAGAATATATCTTTGTTGGTTTTCAAGGTGCCAGGTTGCACTGTAAGATCGGTTTTCCTTTGAAATCAATCCAGAAACTCCAGTTGGGGCAGAACGCCATGGCTCAGCGATTATCGGAAGCTAGATGGAGCTGCATATGATCCCCATTCTACAGTCACTCCACTGACTGCCCACCAGTTACTGGGCTCGATCTAAAGTATCGACTATTACATAGAAAGTCTTTCCTGGCTTTGGACCCTCATATTTGCCAGATTGCTTCTCCCCTTATGTGCTGCCACAACAGTTTCAGTCAACTGTGTGAGGTCTTCTTCAACAAGCCAGGAGAGCAGGCGCCCAGGCAGGCCAGTCCGTAAGTAGGGGCCACAACAGAGAAGGCACATACAGGGCGTTTTTTGTAGCAAGAACTTCTTTGCATATTAGGCCACATCCCTCTGATGTAGCCATTCCTCCTGGAGCTTAGTGCAGTAGGCCCTGTACTAAAAGCCCTGTAAACTCTTGGGAGGATTGGCTACATCAGGGGTGTGTGGCCTAATATCCAAGGGAGCTCCTGCTACAAAAAAAGCCCTGGTCAGTTGTTGATTTTGCCCATTTACCAAGTGGCACCTAGAGGAGGCCCCACCCAGAACAAAGCCGTCATGGTAGAGCAAAGAAGAAGACTGTAGATTTATACTCCGCCCCTCTCTCTGAATTAGAGTCTCAGAGCGGCTTACAATCTCCTTTTATCTTCTTCCCTCACAACAGACACCCTGTGAGCAATGTTCCCTCTAAGCTGCAGAGTCTTGTAAGCAAAAATTCTACTTTGTGAACTATTTGCATTGAAGTTGTGAGCTACTAGCATTAAAGCTGTGACCTACTGCACAAATTAGTGTGTTCTGGGGTCATCCTTCCTGAACGAAGACAAAAATGTGTAAGCTGGAAGCTAAAAATCTGTGAGCTAGCTCACGCTGGCCCAGCTTAGGGGGAACACTGCCTGTGAGATAGGTGGGGCTGAGAGAGCTCTCCCAGAAGCTGCCCTTTCAAGGACAACTCTGCAAGAGCTATGGCTGACCCAAGGCTCTTCCAGCAGCTGCAAGTGGAGGAGTGGGGAATCAAACCCAGTTCTTCCAGATAAGAGTCCATGCACTTAAGCACTACATCAAACTTGCTTTCTCACATTTTAGATTTTGGACTCTCAGATTCGGAGTGGAGGGCAGGATATAATCCAATATCATCATCAAGAGCTGAACTTGGCATGGGTCACGAAACCAGGCCGGAATCTACACAAAGGAGCGTGGAGGGGAGGAACTGCCCCCTTGTTAGAAGTAGAAGGACAATCAGAAATCAAATCAACAGGACTAAGGAAGAAATAATCCTGTGGAACAAAAAAACATCTTAATCAAATGGTGTGAAAGAACCTGGGACCTTCTGCATGCCGAACAGATACTGTACTGCTCACCTGCCTTTTGCCTCAGTTCCAGCCTTTGGTACACCATGTTTTCAAATGGCCAGATAGTTGTGTATAAGTCGTTAATGCCCAATCCAATTAGGCTTTCTTGGTCTCCAAAAAAAATTTAAGAGACACTAAATACAACTTGTGCTGCTTCGGGTATTGTTTAGCCCAGGGGTGTCAAACTCATTTGTTATGAGGGCCGGATCTGACATAAATGAGACCTTGTCAGGACGGGCTGGGCCGTGTTGGGCCGGGCCATGTGTGTACCTATTTAAGATTAGGTGGCAGAGATAAAAAAAAATTTAAAGGACACAAACATGACTGAAGATTTTTAAAAAGTTTAAAACATGCTTAAAAATTAGCACTTGTTGATCTTAAAAGGTTCTTTGTATTTCTCCCATGGGACCCAGGGAGGAAGCTCTGGCTCTTTCCCTCCCTCTCCAGGGGACCAGAAGGGAGAGGAGCCTCAACCAACAGAGAAAACTGAGGTTTTGCTCTGTAGCTTCTGTGTGATTGAGCAAGCCTTGCAAAGCAAGTTGAGATGCAGAAGGAAGCAAGAGAGACGAAGTAGGAAGCAGGCAAGAGCCAGTTGCTCAGGGGCCCAATAGAAGTTCTCTGGGGGCCTGATTTGGCCCCCAGGTCGCATGTTTGACACCCCTGGTTTAGCCCCTACTTCTAGCCTACTACTTTGACTTTTCTTTCTGGCCATTTTATTCAGATCATTTTGAGAATGATTCATCCTTTTCTGTCCTCCTCCAATTTTCCAACTTCCTTTTTCCAAGTGATGTTTTCTTCCAAGAGGAAAGGACCCCCAACCCCAGACACACACATACACACCTAATCCTGTCTGGGAAGCTCCATTCTGATTAGTCAGGCCCGTAGCCACAGGGGGCCTTGTGAGGGCACTGTCCTCTGACTTCCAGGCAGCCCCCACTGCCAAATCCTGGGGGACCGTTCTGGAGCACAGTTTGCTTTTTTTCTTTTTGCCATGGCTGAGCTGGCGAAGCGTCATCAGCAGCAGCAGGAGCTGGAAGAGCTGAGCAGGGCACAGTGGATCGCAGCAGCAAAAGCAGCAAGTGAGGAGGAGGGAGGTGGTGAAAGCTGTGTGGAATGGGCCATGGGGGATGGATCAAGCTACTGGCTGCAAAGTGCCGGGAGGGGAAGAGGGAGGTGGAAGGACACCCCCCTCACTTGCACACAAGGTGCAGTCCCTTCTTCACTCCAAAGTTTTAGGATTGGCTACACTCAGAGCCTTCAGCTTTTGCCCTACCCCAGAAAGCTTCTGAGAAATGGCAAGCCCTGCAGTGGACAGGAAAGGGTGCCCCCTGACTTTTTAAGAAGCCCCCCCACACACACACTTTTAAAATCCTGACTACGGCCCTGCTTGATTGGTACTCGTCGTTTAATAGAAAGGCAGCCTTTTGAACGTGGTCTTTTACTCCTCTCTCACCCAACCCCACCCCAGATTTGCCCAGAAAGTATCGGGAAGGACAAGCAAGATTCCTTTCTCCTGCTCTGATCCTGTTTCCCCTGGTTCCAGGAGGTGGAAATGTCCTGGAGTAATCTCTGGGTAAGGTTGTCAAGTCCCCCACAGCCTCCGTTGGGGGACTTTTTAAAAACATGTGGTGCAATGATGTCACTCATGACATTGCACTGTTGATGTTGCATACCAACCACTCTAGGAGTTGCGGGGAAAGCTTTATGGTTTTCCTGGACAGTCTAGCAATTTGGGAGGGAAACTCTATGGTACCATAGAGTTTGCCTCCCAGATTGCTAGAGCATCCGGGGAAAACAATAGAATTCTCCTGGAAGCTCCCAAAGCAGCCGATGCATGACGTTAAGAGGAGATCCCACTGTTTGGGATCTCCGGGGTGGGAGAACCTACAGGGCCTACTGTAAGCTCCAGGAGGATTGGCTACATCAGGGGGTTTGTGGCCTAATATGCAAAGGAGTTCCTGCTATAAAAAAGCCCTGCTTCTAAATTAAACCTTCCCAGGATCTGGCTGCATGGCTTTTCCATCTTGGGCTGTGTATATTAAGCCATTAATGTTCTCTCCCCCCCCCATTTAGAAGCAAACTCCTCCCCCACCCCACTCCTCTCTTTTCTAGCCTCCCCTCGCACAGCCTCTCTAACAGGATTGCCAGCCTCTAGATAGGGGCTGGAGATCTCCCTCTTTTACAACTGATCTCCAGCTGACAGAGATCAGTTCCCTGGAAGAAAATGGCTGCTTTGACAGGTGGCCTCTAGGGCACTGTACCCTGCTGAAGCCCCTCCCCAAACCCCACCCCCTCCCAGATCCACCCCTGAAGTCTCCAGGTATTTTCCAACACATATCTGGCAACCCTAAACAAATAGTTCTATGGTTTTAACTCAGGGGTGGGGTGTAGAAAACCCCCAGGAAGATCTCATTTGCATATTAGGCCACACACCCTGATGCCAAACCACCCGGAACTGCATTCCTGCACCAAAAGTGCCGTGGGTTTAATCCTTTCAGCACTGTAGACAAATGAAAACTGTGTCCTGTCCTCTCCATGAGGTAGGGTGGCCAGACCGTCCCGGTCTCCCGGGACTTTCCCGGTTCTGGCCACCCAATCCCGGCTCCCGGGCTGCCTATACCGGGACCATTACAAACTCCCGGTATAGCCAGCGGGGAGCCGGCGGGCCGCGCGTGCGGGCCGGGAAGGCGGGGAGTGAGGCAGCCAGCGTCCCTGCGCGTGCGCACAGCGGTGTGCGCATGCGCAGGGACGCTGGCTGCCTCACTCCCCGCCCGCGCGCGGGGTCCAGAGAGGCCGGCGCTGGTCCCTGGAGGCCTCCAGAGGCCAGCGCCGGCAGCGTGGAGAGGCCTGCGCTGGTCCCTGGAGGCCTCCAGAGGCCAGCGGAGGCTTCGTGGAGAGGCCTGCGCTGGTCCCTGGAGGCCTCCAGAGGCCAGCGGAGGCTTCGTGGAGAGGCCTGCGCTGGTCCCTGGAGGCCTCCAGAGACCAGTGGAGGCAGCGTGGAGAGGCCAGCGCTGGTCCCTGGAGGCCTCCAGAGACCAGCGCCGGCCTCTCCGGCCTCCGCAGCCGCCGCCAGCAGCCCGGAGGAGAGGCCGCCACCGCCCTGGATCCAGGTAAGCCAAAAGCGGGGGGGGGCTGGCGGGGGGGGCTGGCGGGGGGGGGGCGGCTGGCCTTCTTTCCTTCCCTCCCTCCCTCCTTCCTTTCTTCCTTCCCTCCCTCCTCCCTTCCTTCCTTTCTTCCTTCCTTCCCTCCCTCCTCCCTTCCTTCCCTCCCTCCTCCCTCCCTCCCTTCCTTCCTTCCCTTCCCTCCCTCCCTCCCTCCCTTCCTTTCTTCCTTCCCTCCCTTCCCTCCCTCCCTTTCTTCCTTCCTTCCCTCCCTCCCTCCCTCCTCCCTTCCTGACTGAATGGGCCACTGGCCTGATCCAACAGGGCTTCTCTTATGTTCTTATGTGACACAGTGTGTTGGACTGGATGGGCCACTGGCCTGATCCAACAGGGCTTCTCTTATGTTCTTATGTGACACAGTGTGTTGGACTGGATGGGCCACTGGCCTGATCCAACAGGGCTTCTCTTATGTGACGCAGAGTGTTGGACTGGATGGGCCACTGGCCTGATCCAACAGGGCTTCTCTTATGTTCTTATGTGACAATACTGACTTTGGTGGACCCAAGCACTGATTCAGTGTAAGGGAGCTTTCTGTTTGTGACTGGAGTGGACAATACTGTCTTTGGTGGACCCAAGCACTGATTCAGTGTAAGGGAGCTTTGTGTTTGTGACTGGAGTAGACAATACTGACTTTGGTGGACCCAAGCACTGATTCAGTGTAAGGGAGCTTTGTGTTTGTGTCTTCTGGTGCAATTTTGTTCTCAGATCCTGTATTTACTTCATCAGTATATGGGATAAGGCACTTTCTCAACTGTGCTGCATAATGCAGCCTATTCATTTTGTCCTGTTTGCTCTGTTGGCTCTATCTGCGCCACCTTCATCACTTTCGGGGTGTGGATCCCCCAGTGGGGTGGTCTCGCGACTCCCTCCGCCGGCTGTTTCTGATAGCCCTGCGCCCCCTCTTTCATTTGATATGTGTCCCGTGCGGATGCCACCCTCCCGCCGGGAGATGCCGCAAAATGAGCCCCCTTGAGGCTTATGGTGGCAGGGCTCGGGGGAAGCGAGCTAGACTGCTGTTCTTTTGAGGGGTCATAGAGTGTTTCGAGCCCGTCCCTGTGGCATCGGTCCCATCGTTGTGGGGCCCAGGGGGCCGGCGCAGCGGCACGCTGAAGCAGCCTGTCGGTCACTTCCGGGTTCCTGTCCTGCATCTCGACCTGTGACAGGCTGCTTCGGCGTGCTGCTGCGCCGGCCCCCTGGGTCCCACAACGATGGGACCGATGCCACAGGGACGGGCTCGAAACACTCTATAACCCCTCAAAAGAACAGCAGTCTAGCTCGCTTCCCCCGAGCCCTGCCGCCATAAGCCTCAAGGGGGCTCATTTTGCGGCATCTCCCGGCGGGAGGGTGGCACCCGCACGGGACACATATCAAATGAAAGAGGGGGCGCAGGGCTATCAGAAACAGCCGGCGGAGGGAGTCGGGAGACCACCCCACTGGGGGATCCACACCCCGAAAGTGATGAAGGTGGCGCAGATAGAGCCAACAGAGCAAACAGGACAAAATAAATAGGCTGCATTATGCAGCACAGTTGAGAAAGTGCCTTATCCCATATACTGATGAAGTATATACAGGATTTGAGAACAAAATTGTTTCCGGCGGTGATATTTGGGGGATTTTTGGGGACGTCACAGGAAGTGCTGTGAAGTCACTTCCTGTTTCCGGCAGTGGCATTTGGGGGAAGTGATGTCACAGGAAGTGATGTCACTTCCCGTTTCCGGCAGGTGACGCGGGGAAATGATGTCACAGGAAGTGGTGTCACTTCCTGTTTCCGGCGGTGGCATGACGTCACCGGAAATGACGTCACCGGAAGTGGCGTCACTTCCTGTTTCCGGCGGCGCGCGCACCCCTACCTTCCCCCCCCGCCAAGGTGTCCCTGGCTGGCCTTCAGACATTATGGTCACCCTACCATGAGGAGCTTCAGTTAGGATGCCATCTGAGATGTTCTACGTATAGGACTGCCAAACCCCCGGTTCGGGTGGGGGTTCCCCTGTCCAGCAGGTTCCTAACCCGCCGGCCCACATTGGGTCATGGGGGGAACATCTCCCCAACATCGTTGTCGCAATGACTTCACTCAGAAGTGGCTGCTCCAGGTGTTTCCGGGAAAATTCTATGGTTTTCCTGGACGCTCTAGCCATTTGAGAGGGAAAACTCTATGGTACAATAGGTACCGGAGCACTGGAGAACGGCAGGGACTCGGCAACCCTACCTATGCATCTCAGTGGGGCTGCCCTACCTATGCATCTCAGTGGAGTAACTCTCCAGGGGGATGCACTCCCAAAGTATGCCGTGCTGTTCAGCTATCTATTTCTCCATGGAGAGGAAACACAGGACCTCCAGTGCAGGCAGAATGGGCCCGTTTGGGAATTTGGAAGATCTGTGGAAGAGAAGGGACAGAGCCTGGATTCTGAGAAATTAATCTGGATTCGGACCTTGCTGCACCTTCAAGAGGCTGCTCAGCCCCAGAAAGGAGAAAGAGGGAAATCCTTGCCTTGAAAGGAGAAATTAACAGCTAGCAGGAAAAAACAGGGAAGAGGAGCAGGAGAGAGATAGAGATCTCTTCTCCCCACACGCAACTAGGAGTGGGGGGATTGTTGCTTTCTTCCATGGGATGTGTGAAGGGGCAGCCCCTTAATAATTAGTTAATACCCCCAATAATAATATTTGTCATATTGAGTAAAAATATGCTTTGTCTTCAAACTAAGGGGTCTGTTGTAAAACCGCTGTTAGAAACTGACTCTACCGCCCAGCAGGTGTGAGCTCCAGCTGTAAAATTAGTTAAGGGAACAGCCTCCTACAGGCGACTTGCTGTATATAGATAAGTAAAGAAACTTAGTCATGAATAATAATAATAATATAATAAATTTTAATAAATTTTATTTGTATCCCGCCCTCCCCGCCTAGGCGGCTCAGGGCGACTAACAACCTTTTATACATATACAATAATGAATAAAAACTTTAAGTTTAACAATAAAAACATTAAACATTATAAAAACCAGTTAATATATTTAAAAATTCATAATTTAAATTAATTTACGTTAATCTGGCAGCAATGGTGGCATTCTGACGCTGGTTCTGCCACTTTAGATAATTCTATGATAATGCAGGTCCTTAATTCACATGAAGTTTTTCGAAAAATTCAATGAAGTTTTACCAGGGGAAATTTAGTGGAGGCGGGACCCTTTGAAATCAGATAAGCTTGTGTGCCTGCCTGCTGGTTTTCTGTGTGAATAAAACTGTCTATGTAGAATGATTTTAACTCAGTCATTTTGGGGGCCCATGCCCAACTGGGTTCTGCTTATGGTACCATAAAGTAAACCTCGCTTCAAACCAGTAAGTCTGTGCGGACCTCGTTATTTCTCTGCTTCACGTGTGTGTGTGGATGAATCTGAAACAGCAGCATGTTCTTTGGTAGAGCTGGGAGGGGGATTTGTGTGATAGAGCCCCAAAACAGAGAGGCAAAGGTGGTTTAAAAGGTGGCTCACAGAGGCTTGTCGACCTCACACTGGGGCCTTGGAGATCCCCCCAGAATTACAACTGATCTTCAGGTGACAAGAGATCAGTTCTCCTGAGGGGCAGTTTATAGGTAAAACAGCCAGAAACATCTCTCCTAATATCAAAATCCAAATTGCAGGGCACTGCCTGGACCCAAAGGAAAACAAAATGGATGCCGGACAGGCCAAAGCCTGGGAAAATAGTTTCTCGCCATGTCAGAGTGGTTGGCTGGCCACCGCCCAGTCTGTACCCCACAGAGATGCAGAACTTGGAACAATCAGTTACCCGTGACCTATTGATTCACTCAAGACTAATCCTTTTAAATATATTTTATTTTCTATAGAAAACACAGAAAACAAACAGGATCCATTCTATACACTCCTGAACCTGGTCATTTTGACAGATGCAAGTTCAGGAGTATATAGAATGGATCCCAGGCAAACTAGAGACACCAAACTTGCAGGGGATCTCTGATTTTCCCTCCTCTACCTACTCCCCAAGTTTGGTGAGGATTGGATTTATGCAGAGCTTTTTTTGTAGCAGGAACTCCTTTGCATATTAGGCCACACACTCCTGATGTAGACAATTCTCCTGGAGCTTACAGTAGGCCCTATACTAACAGTCCTGTAAGCTCTTTGAGGATTGGCTACATCAGGGGTGTGTGGCCTAATATGCCAAAGAGTTCCTGCTACAAAAGAAGTCCTAGATTCATGAGGCACAGGTTATGGTCCCCCCAAAGAAGGTGCCCCCAGGAAAGTGCTCTCTCGGGTAATTACAGTCATTTCCCCAGAATGCACTTTCTCGGGAGCACCTTCCTTGTGGGCTGTAACTTGGACCCAGTAAATCCAATCCTCACCAAACCTGAAAGACAGGAAGAGAAGAGTCAGCCAAAGATTCCCTCCAAGCATGCTGGAAGCCATGTTGGATCAGCCCAATTGCCCATCCAGTCCAACACTGTGTCACACAGTGGCCAAAAAACTCAGGAGCCATCAGGAGGTCCATCAGTGGGGCCAGGACATTAGAAGGCCTCCCAGTGTTGCCCCCACCCCAGCACCAAGAATTCAGATCATCACTGCCCAAGACAGAGTTCCAACAATATGTTGTGGCTAATAGCCACTGATGGACCGCTGCTCCAGATGTTTATCCAATCCCCTCTTGAAGCTGTCTATGCTTGCCATCTCATAAACCATGCAAACTGAACCAGTTGATAAGGCAGCTAAAAGTTCATGATGGCCCATTGTTAGTGAACAGGGCATGTCATGAACCATGAATCAAACCACATTTTCCCAGTTTGTCCCATCCCTAACTATGACCCTTCCTTGCCTGAATTTTGTTTTCTCTGATTGGGAAAGAAACACTTGATTGCCAGCTTCCCAGAGGAAAACAGTGTCTGCTCCATTTAACAGAGGGATTATGGGATATTATTTAGATCTTCACATGCCTATTTCTAGACTCGGCCTCTGAGAAAGATTTTTTCCCCATTCAGGCCTCTTGGCAATCCTTAGACAAATGCTTTCCAAGGTAAAGAAAGGAGATGGAAAGAGAATTTCCACAGTGTCTGCCATAAAGGCACCATCTCAGTGAAGGAATTCAAGGGAGGGGGAGGATCTTAGGAGTCAGAAGTAGAGAATAAAGCTTGGCCCAGAGCTAACTCCACAAGATTACCAGCTACTGGAACCAGGGAAGGAGGGATCAGAGAAGGAGAAGGGGAAATTACTTGTCCTTTCTTTCTGGAGAATCTAGGGGTGGGGAAGACAATTGGATTGGGGAATCTGTGTCCCACAAGGTTCACCTGCTGGATACTGGATGTTGTTGTTGGGGGACTGGCTACCTCAGAGGTGTTTGGCCTAATATGCAAATGAATTTCTGCTACAAAAAAAAATAAGCCCTGGTTGTGTGGATTCTTGAAGGAAGATGAAGGTCAGATCTATGCCTCAGGCTCTTGCTACACACTAAGCACTGATGAGGTTCCTCCCTTGTGTGGACTCCTCTGTGAAAACGAAAACACAAGCTGCTCTTGTATCTTCCAACTGAAAGAGCCCACCCTTCCTTTCTTCCCTGAGAGATCTATTTGAGGCTTCAACCACAGCTAAACCACTTTCTTCAAATATATTAGAAGTAGGAAACCAGCCAGGGAGGCAGTGGGGCCCTTGGATGACCATGGGGTAAAAGGATTACTGAAGGAGGATAGGGAAATGGCTGAAAAGCTAAATGAATTTTTTGCCTCCGTCTTCACTGTAGAAGACGAGAACTTTTTGCCCGCCCCAGAACCACTAATTTTGGAAGGGGTGTTGAAAGACCTGAGTCAGATTGAGGTGACAAATGAGGAGGTCCTACAACTGATAGACAAATTAAAAACTAATAAGTCACCGGGTCCGGATGGCATACATCCGAGAGTTCTGAAGGAACTCAAAGTTGAACTTGTGGATCTTCTAACAAAAATCTGTAATCTTTCATTGAAATCTGCCTCCATTCCTGAGGACTGGAAGGTAGCAAATGTCACCCCCATCTTTAAAAAAGGTTCCAGAGGAGATCCGGGAAACTACAGGCCAGTCAGTCTGACTTCAATACCGGGAAAGTTGGTAGAAACCATTATCAAGGACAGAATGAGTAGGCACATTGATGAACACGGGTTATTGAGGAAGACTCAGCATGGGTTCTGCAAGGGAAGATCTTGCCTCACTAACCTGTTGCATTTCTTTGAGGGGGTGAACAAACATGTGGACAAAGGAGACCCGATAGATGTTGTTTACCTTGACTTCCAGAAAGCTTTTGATAAAGTTCCTCATCAAAGGCTCCTTAGAAAGCATGAGAATCATGGAGTAAAAGGACAGGTCCTCTTGTGGATCAAAAACTGGCTGAGTAATAGGAAGCAGAGAGTGAGTATAAATGGGCAGTCTTCGCAGTGGAGGACGGTAAGCAGTGGGGTGCCGCAGGGCTCGGTACTGGGTCCCATGCTTTTTAACTTGTTCATAAATGATTTAGAGTTCGGAGTGAGCAGTGAAGTGGCCAAGTTTGCGGATGACACTAAATTGTTCAGGGTGGTGAGAACCAGAGAGGATTGTGAGGAACTCCAAAGGGATCTGTTGAGGCTGGGTGAGTGGGCGTCAACGTGGCAGATGCGGTTCAATGTGGCCAAGTGCAAAGTAATGCACATTGGGGCTAAGAATCCCAGCTACAAATACAAGTTGATGGGGTGTGAACTGGCAGAGACTGATCAAGAGAGAGATCTTGGGGTCATGATAGATAACTCACTGAAAGTGTCAAGACAGTGTGCGTTTGCAATAAAAAAGGCCAATGCCATGCTGGGAATTATTAGGAAGGGAATTGAAAACAAATCAGCCAGTATCATAATGCCCCTGTATAAATCGATGGTGCGGTCTCATTTGGAGTACTGTGTGCAGTTCTGGTCGCCGCACCTCAAAAAGGATATTATAGCTTTAGAGAAGGTGCAGAGAAGGGCAACTAGAATGATTAAAGGGCTGGAGCACTTTCCCTATGAAGAAAGGTTGAAACGCTTGGGACTCTTTAGCTTGGAGAAACGTCGACTGCGGGGTGACATGATAGAGGTTTACAAGATAATGCATGGAATGGAGAAAGTAGAGAAAGAAGTCCTTTTCTCCCTTTCTCACAATACAAGAACTCGTGGGCATTCGATGAAATTGCTGAGCAGACAGGTTAAGACGGATAAAAGGAAGTACTTCTTCACCCAAAGGGTGATTAACATGTGGAATTCACTGCCACAGGAGGTGGTGGCGGCCACAAGTATAGCCACCTTCAAGAGGGGTTTAGATAAAAATATGGAGCACAGGTCCATCAGTGGCTATTAGCCACAGTGTATGGAGCACAGGTCCATCAGTGGCTATTAGCCACAGTGTATGTGTGTATATAACATTTTTGCCACTGTGTGACACAGAGTGTTGGACTTGATGGGCCGTTGGCCTGATCCAACATGGCTTCTCTTATGTTCTTAAAGATCTTTCCACAGAATGAGCGTTTATTATAGCATTTCTTCATGGATAAGGTAAGTTTTCTGTGTAGAGTCCAGCTACTTACAACACTTTACATCTTTTCAACACTTTGTATGGTCTGTGGCTGTCTTTTTAGGCATAAAATAACAGAAAAGCCCATTCACAAGCTAAACATTTACATGTCTTCTCATCGTGTGGGTTCTTAAATGCTTTCGAAGACTGTTATGCTAACTGAATCTCTTTCCGGAATCTGAGCATTCAAAAGGTTTACCCTCTCTGTGGGTTACCTGATGCTGTTAAAGTGTGACATTGACTGTTTCTCTTCCCACACTCTGAGCACGCAAAAGATTTCTCTCATGTGTGGATTCTTAGATGCAGTTGCAGAGAGCTACTCCAACTGAATTTCTTTCCACACCGTGAGCATTCAAAAGGTTTCTCACCTGTGTGGGTCCTATGATGCTGCTGAAGATTGCTACTGTGATTGAATCTCTTTCCACATTCTGAGCATTTAAAAGGTTTCTCCCCTGTGTGGATTCTTTGGTGCATCTGAAGAGTCCCATGCTGACTGAATTTCTTTCCACACTCTGAACATTCAAAAGGTTTCTCACCTGTGTGAATTCTTTGATGCTTTCGAAGACTGTCACACAGACTGAATCTCTTTCCACATTCTGAGCATTCAAAAGGTTTCTCCTCTGTGTGGGTTCTTAGATGCAGCAGAAGATTGCTACTGTTTTTGAATCTCTTTTCACATTCTGAGCATTCAAAAGGTTTCTCCCCTGTGTGGATTCTTTGGTGCATCTGAAGAGTTCCACGCTGACTGAATCTTTTTTCACATTTTGAGCATTCAAAAGGTTTCTCACCTGTGTGAATTCTCTGATGCTTTCGAAGACTGTCACTCAGATTGAATCTCTTTCCACATTCTGAACATTTAAAAGGTTTCTCCTCTGTGTGGGTCCTTTGATGCTCTTGAAGACTACCACTCTGATGGAATCTCTTTCCACACTCTGAACATTCAAAAGGTTTCTCACCTGTGTGGATTCTTTCATGTTGTTTAAGATGGCTACTCTTAATGAATTTCTTTTCGCACACTGAGCATTCAAAAGGTTTCTCCCCAGTGTGGGTCCTTTGATGCTCTTGAAGAGTGCTGTTGTGACTGAATCTCTTCCCACACTCTGAGCATTCAAAAGGTCTCTCCCCTGTGTGTGTTCTTTCATGTTGTTTAAGATGGCTACTTTTAATGAATTTCTTTTTACATTCTGAGCATTCATAAGGTTTCTCCCCTGTGTGGGTTCTTTGATGCTCTTGGAGAGTCCCACTCTGACAGAATCTCTTTCCACATTCTGAGCATTCAAAAGGTCTCTCCCCTGTGTGGGTTCTTTGGTGCATCTGAAGACTGCCATGCTGACTGAATTTCTTTCTACACTTCAAGCATTCAAAAGGTTTATCCTCTTTGTGGGTTCCTTGATGTTGTTGAAGATGGCCCCTCTGACTGAATCTCTTTCCACACTCTGAGCATTCAAAAGGTTTCTCCCCAGTGTGCATTCGTTGATGCTGTTTTAGATGGCTACTCTTACTGAATCTCCTTCCACATTCTGAGCACTCAAAAGGTTTCTCCCCTGTGTGGGTTCTTTGATGCTGATGAAGAGTGCCACACTGACTGAATCTCTTCCCACAATCTGAGCATGCAAAAGGTTTCTCCCCTGTGTGGGTTCTTTGATGTTGTTTTAGATGGCTAGTCTTACTGAATCTCTTTCCACACTCTGAGCACTCAAAAGGTTTCTCCCCTGTGTGTGTTATTTGATGCCGATGAAGAGTGCCACATTGACTGAATTTCTTTCCACACTCCAAGCATTCAAAAGGTTTCTCCACTCCGTGGACTCCTTGATGCATTTGAAGTGTTCCACTTGAACTGAAGTTTCCTTCCATGTCTTCGTTTTTAACTTTATCTGACAACTGCTGATGAAGTTCTTCATCCTTCTCATTCTTCTGATTATCCTCTGCTGGAATAAAAAGAATGGTCCCATTAGTACCTGGGAGAGCAGGTGAAGTTCAAGGGCATGAATATATATGAATATATAAAGCTGCCTTATACTGAATCAGACCCTTGGTCCATCAAAGTCAGTATTGTCTTCTCAGACTGGCAGCGGCTCTCCAGGGTCTCAAGCTGAGGTTTTTCACACCTATTTGCCTGGACCCTTTTTTGGAGATGCCAGGGATTGAACCTGGGACCTTCTGCTTCCCAAGCAGATGTTCTACCACTGAGCCACCGTCCCTCCCCTATGTAATCTATGTGATTGCTGTAGGAAAGGATTTATGGTCTTTTGGTCTCATCCAGCTTGGCTGATCTAAACTAAACCCCTCCCTTCTGTTCCTCAGAATATCCAGGGCTTAAGGATACATCAGCCAGTCCTGAACTATGGCAGAGCTCTTGAAGAGTTGATTTTATATCCCACCCTTCACTACCCAAAGGAGCTGCAGAACAGCTTACAGTCATCTTCCCTTCCTCTCCCCGCAGCAGACACCTTGTGAGGTAGGGAGCCTAAGAGAGCTCTGAGAAACTTGTGACTGATCCAAGGTTACCTAGCTGGCTTCAAGTGGAGGAATGGGGAATCAAACCCGGTTCGCCAGATTAGAGTATGACGCTCTTTAACCACGACACCAAACTGGGACCGATTCCTCATTTAGCACTTGCCTCCCTTATGTATGGGGCCCCTCATGGAAGCGCCACCAATTCTACATTGGCACCTCTGGCTCGGAGCTGTGTGTTCCCTCTTTGCTCCTTGCCAAACATAAACTCAAGAACTAAAAACAAGACTGGAACAAAGGCTAACGTGGAATTGGTCTGGCTCTCTTGTAGAGATGCAGCTTCTGAACCTCTAGATTCTAGGCCCCAGAAGGCCTCCCTCCCTCCTCACCAAGTGGGTTTTATAATTCTACCAAACTACCAGTTGATTAGAAGTGAAGCAGAAATCCCCCATGGCTGTTCCTTGCCTGTTTCCTTGACATAACCATGAAGGATACCCACTCTAAGCCAGCTCATTTCAGAAGGAAATGTGCTCTTGGAATCCTTCTGAGAAACTCTCCAGCCTTTTTTTGGATGCAAGGCCACTGCTTGTCTCAACCAAAGAACTATCATTCCGGTTTCATTCCACCAGAGCAATCATTCTGGTTTCTTTCACACACATACACAATAGAATTCTTATAAGGAGATGGAAAGATATACAGGAAAAAACAAAAATTGTTCTGGAAGGGTAGAACTGTGGCCAAGATGGACCTACAATCTGAACCAGTACAGATCAGATGGATCCATACCATATCACAGTCTGAGTGGATGTTTTGTGACCCCATACAGGGGAAAGGCTGCCAATGGAGACTATAGATTCTGGCCCCTTCCAGAGTCGTTCCGAGGGTCTCTCATTCCCACCTTTGTCTCAGGCCAGGACATTCTCTCTGGCTTGTGTGATGGCCACAACACTGCCGCAGTTGCCCCTAAGCAAGTAATAGGACAGGCCTGAAAAGGATGTATTACTGTTTAATATTTTTATTTGTACATCATCAGTTCACACCTTTAGCACCTATGAATGATCCTTACCCAGAGAGGCCACAGTCTGACAGTTCTCCAGCATGAGCTCTTTGGTCTGGATTTAGCAGGACCTATTCCGCCTCAGTGAAATACACAGCCACCTCCTCAAAAGAAAAGGGACGCTGAAAGAAAAAGCAGATTCCCTCATCAGAGATCATGCCAGGCAGAGAGGATGTGGGATGCAAAGGTCTGCATGGGTAAAGGGAATGGCAAACACAGTCTTTCTCACCTGGGCACCTTGCAGCAACTGCAGGAGCAAAAGCCCCCCTGAACTGCTGAACTTCTTACCTCGGCTGGCAGTGCAGCACAGCAGCTGTTTCCACACCCCTGAAAAGACCCTCTACTGCCCATCAGCAAGACAAAGGAGGCAAGAAAGGTGTTTGTGTTGCTTTCCTATTTCATTTCCTTGTTGCTTCCCAGCTTCACTCACACCCCCTCTCAGGGGTGGAATACAAGCAGGAGCTCCTTTGCATATTAGGCCACACACCCCTGATGTAGCCAATCCTCCAAGAGCTTACAAGGCTCTTTTTTGTAAGCTCTTGGAGGATTGGCTACATCAGGGGTGTGACCTAATATGCAAATGAACTCCTGCTAGAATTCCACCCCTGGGTGTGAAACCTCATGCAGTGTACAATCAACAATTTTTAAACACTTTTAATTAAATTGTGTGAGAGAAGGACCAGGTACCCACAAGCCTTGGGGGCTATAAATGCGGCCACCCAATACTCTCTCTAAGCTGTGGAATTTTGTGAACAAAAATTCTACTTTGCGAGCTGCTGGCATTAAAGTTGTGAGCTACTGCATGAATTAGTTTGCTCTGGGCCATTTTTCCTAAGCTAAGACAAACATGTGTGAGCTGGAGGCTAAAAACCTGTGAGCTGGCTCACACTCATATGCCAACATATCTCAGACTTCTGTGAGACTTGAGAAGTTCCCTTAGGGTTCATTGCTTAAGAAAAGAAATGGAAAAGAAGAGGATACCAGGAATCAGGAAAGGAAACCAAATTCTTTATTCAGAACAAGGAACAACGGAACAAATAAAAAACTTTTTTACAAATCTCTGCAAAGGAGAGCCTATAAATGAGGATAAAATGGAAAAATGTTTACATGAATCATCATTTTGAAAGTTTACACCTGAATATAGAAAAACACTACATCAAGTGATAACAGTACAGGAAATCAGTCATCCTACTAAAAAAAAGAACTTTATAAAAACAAAGCTCCTGGACTGGACAGTCTGACAGCAATATATTATAATGCTCTGAAGATATCCTGACAAAATCTTAGAAATGATGGAATGTGGAAATGAATGTAAACACTTCTATCAAGTATAGCTATATATTCACAGTATTCCAATGTATTTCTCTTTTAGAATAGTATATCAGAATAATGTTTTTTGTATTGACATACTCAAATAAGGGATATGGACTGCTTATCTTGTTACATATATTAATCCATCTTCCACTATATTTTAATATTTTAATATTTTAGTTAGTTTGAAGAAGACAGAAGTTCTCCACCAGCCTGCACCCCAGGAAGATTATCACCCTCCCTGCATCACTGTGGGTGAATCAGTTCTGAAGACAGTCCAGCAGTTCAGCTACCTGGGGTGCATCATCTCCTCAGATGCCAAGATCGACAAGGAGATTGACAACAGGCTGGCAAAGGCAAACCGTGCATTTGGCCGACTGCACAAAAGAGTGTGGAGCAACAAGCATCTGAAAAAAGGCACAAAGATCAATGTTTACAAAGCGGTTGTGATGACAACCCTCATCTACGGCTCTGAATCGTGGGTTTTATACCGTCATCACCTGCGACTCCTTGAGCGCTTTCATCAGCGCTGCCTTCGCACCATCCTCAACATCCACTGGAGTGACTTTGTGACCAACACTGAAGTCCTCAAGAGGGCGGAGGTTACAAGCATCGAGGCACTGCTGTTGAAGACGCAGCTGCGCTGGGCAGGGCATATTTCTAGGATGGAAAACCACCGCCTTCCCAAGATCGCTCTGTATGGCGAACTTTCCACCGGCCATTGAAATAGAGGGGCACCAAAGAAGAGGTACAAGGACTCCTTGAAGAAATCCCTTGGCACCTGTTGCATCAACCATCACCAGTGGTCTGACCTAGCCTCAGATCGCAAAGCATGGAGGCACACCATCCACCAGGCTGTCTCTTCCTTTGAGAACGCATGCATAGCTGGTCTTGAGGACAAAAGGAGATTGAGGAAGAACTGCACTGCTACAGCACCAACCCCAAATCAGACTTTTCCCTGCAGCCACTGTGGCCGGATCTGCCTGTCCCGCGTTGGTCTTGTCAGCCACCAGCGAGCTTGCAGCAGACGTGGACTACTGCACCCTTCTTAAATCTTCGTTCGCGAAGTCAAGCCGAGAGAGAGAGACTATATTTTAATGCATTATTTTTTTTCTAATGGCAAACTAGAATTGTTTATATGTGTTACATATTTAAATTAAACCTCTGAGAAACTTATGCCCTCGTTTTAACTCAGAGCTAACATTACAACAGACTCTTATTTATTCCACTTCACACCCAGAATACCTTAATGGTATAGACATCAATCTGCTATTCCGACTGATATTGCCTTCGTTGTTGTCTCAACCCAGTCAACACAAACTAATGATCATCCAGACTCCCAACTTGTGACTCCTTTAACTGCTAAAAACATTTCCATGACTGCATACTAACTCACTGCCCACTTTCTCTGTATTTGGGACTGCTTTCCATTCCATACTATTGTCTGATGCAGTCTGCTTCTAGCACATAAAAGCATACATTCTGAATAAAACTTTGCTGGTCTTAAAGATACACTTGACTCCTGCTTCGTTCTATCATTGTCCTATATTACATATGAAGTAAACAGCCTCTGTTTCAAGTAAACAGTAACTCCACAACTGGCCAGACACATTAGGCAATAGATCTGTCCAAGTAGCCAGCAGAGGGGCATCTCTAATAAGTACATAAGAGAAGTCATGTTGGATCAGGCCAACGGCTCATCCAGTTCAACACTCTGTGTCACACAGTAGCCAAAACCCAGGTGACATCAGGAGGTTCACCAATGGGGTCAGAACCCCAGAAGCCGTCAAGCATCAGAAATACAGAGCATCACTGCCCTAGACAGAGGGTGCATTTACACTACAATAAAAATGTCTTTTGCAAATGGATTTTTACTGTGAAAGAAAAGCAAAAACCCAGTTGCAAAACGCATTATATTGTATGATGAGATATTTAATAATCTTTTTTTTTGATCCATCAGAAATCTGACTTTTCATATCATTTGTTCCATCAATGTTCCATCAATGTTCCATCAGAAAACCTTTGATCTGGGTTGAATTAGCGTGGGAAACCATCAAACAGTAACATGTCAGAATGTGCGAATGCCTGTTAATTATTCTATTGCTAATAAACCTGCGTCAAAAAGAAGGCATTTCTTTCCCAGAAGTTTTTCCTGTCCAACTAATTTACCTTTTAACATGTAACATAAATATATACATCATTCTAGTTTGCCATTAGTAAAAAATACATTAAAATGGAAGTAGAAGATGGGTTTAATATATGTAATGAGATAAACAGCCAATATCCCTAGTTTGAGTATGTCAATACAAAAGCATTATTGTGATACACTATCCTAAAAGAGAAATACATTGGAATTCTGTGGATATATCGCCTTACTTGGTGAAAGTGGGTTTAGCATATGTAATGAGATAATGAGTTTAATATTTAGGAGCCTTTGAGGAACTTTATAAAAGGCTTTCTGGAAGTCTAACTAAAGGACATCAACTGGGTCACCTTTGTCCAGGTTGAGCACAGAGCCTGCCTGGATGAATGAGAGCAGGGGGGACACAGTGAACCCCCAGGAAAATAGCAGATGTGGCGGGGCCAAAACATGGCATGTGAGGAAGCTGATAGGCATAGGTCCTGGAGGGCTTTCTTTCTTTCTTGGTCATCTTCTGAGCCTGGAGCACAGGTCACTGGGGGTGTATTTGGAAAAAAGATATTTGCGAATTTCCTGCGTTGAGCAGAGGGTTGGACTAGATAACCCTGGAGGTTGTTAGAATAACAGACTGGCAATTACTCTTGCTTCAAGACAGCAAGCACCGTAGAGCTAGCTAGATTGATATCAGTCTCCTTCCTGTTCTGCTTTCACTGCTTTCTCTAACAAATAGAATGTAACTCACGGAACTTCCTTCTTCCTGTTCACCTCCTCTTCCTTCTTTTTCTTCCTTGCAGACATCAGGAGAAACAACATATTGTCTCTCCTGCTTTGAACTAAGCAGATGGCCTACCAGAATCCAAAGCCATCCAGTTAGATAGAATAGTTTAGTCACTCTTTTCTCTCCACCATACTTATATGTTTTCTTCAAATAAATCCACCAGTATTGGTTTCTTAACTTAAAGCCAAGGCCCTCTGGGCAATTTGTGAGATAGTGTGATAATCATTAGACTAGGCCATGCTGCTGCACTGAAGCTCAGAAAGGAGCACTCTGCTAGGTGAAGATAAGGACGGCTGCTTGACCAGTCCAGCCATCCTAAACCAGTCCCAATAGAGTGCCCTTCCAACTCTATGATTCTATGAATTATTATTCCTCCCATCCTGATTATGCATGAGATTTCTTTCTGGTCCTCCCTATGACTGCAGTGGCTGAGAATTTACTGATAGTTATTTCCATGGCTTTTTTGGTAGCAGGAGCTCCTTTGCATATTAGGCCACACCCCTCTGGTGTAGCCATTCCTCCAAGAGCTTACAGTAGGCCCTGTAAGAAGAGCCCTGTAAATTCTTGGGAGGATTGGCCACATCAAGGGGGTGTAGCCTAATATGCAGAGGAGTTCCTGCTACAAAAAAGCCCTGTTTATTTCTATTTTAAAAAATTCAGAGCCCACCTTTTTGCTCCCTGTGGGGATCTCTCCTGGGCAGATCACAAACTTAAAACGCACGCAAGAAAATGACATTTTAGAATTATTTCAAACCCCACCGACTGAAAGAAGCAGCCGATAGCAGCGTTCCCCTCTGCCAAGAATGAAAAGCTTTACTTACGAGTAAGCCTTCCCAGGATTTAGCTGCGCGATGCTCCCCTGTTGTTGCACATCTGCAGCCGTTCTCTTTCTCTTCAGCTGCAAAGGGCTTTTCCTCTCTTCTGCTCCCCCCCTCCACTCCTTGCTCGGCCCCTCGGTGATTTTAACCCTTATAGTGCTGCAGCCGAAGGAAAAAAATCTTCCTGATCTGTCCTATCCAGGAGGATCAGCCCCAACACCCAGACTATCGAAGTGGGCTTTGCAGCTCAACGGAGCTGTTACTCCGGAGTAACTCTGTAACAGGGCTGGGCTCCTAGGGGATCCCATGCTGCTCGACCATCCCAGGAAATGGCAATCAGTAAGGTTGCAAGGTCCAACTCAATATCTGGGGATTTTCGGGGCGGAACCAGACTTTAGGGGTGGAGCCAGGAGCAAGGGTATGACAAGCACAATTGAACTCCAAAGGGAGTTCTGGGCATCCCATTTAAAGGGACTGCACACCTTTGAAATGCCTTCCCTCCTTTAGAAATAATGAAGGATAGGAGCACCTTCTTTTGGGGCTCATAGAATTGGACCCCCTGGTCCAATCCTTTTGAAACTTGGATGATATTTTGGGGAGAAGCACTGGATGTTATGCTGAAAATTTGGTGCCTCTAGCTAAAAAAACAGGGGGCCCCAGATACCCGCTGATCAATTCTCTATTATACCCTATGGGAATTGGTCTCCATAGGGAATAATGGAGTGCCCAGCAGACATCCCCCCCCCCCGCTTTCTGATGACCCTGAAGCTGGGGGAGGGCTTCCAAACCTGGGGATCCCCCGCCCCCACCTAGGGATTGGCAACCCTACTCCAGAGTAAATCTGCAACAGGGCTGGGCTCTCAGGGGATCCCATGCTGCTTGACCATCCCAGGAAATGGCAATCAGTATGGTTGCCAGGTCCAACTCAAGAAATATCTGGGAACTATGGGGGTGGAGCCAGGAGCAAGTGTGTGGCAAGCACGATTGAACTTCAAAGGGAGTTCTGGCCATCACATGCAAATAGACAGCACTCCTTATAAATGCCTTCTCTCCATTTGGAATAATGAAGGATAGGGGCACCTTATTTGGGGGCTCATAACGTTGGACCTCCTGGTTCAATCTTTTTGAAACTTGGAGGGTCTTTTGAGGAGAGGCACTAGATGCTATGCTGAAAATTTGGTGCCTCTACCTCAAAAAACAGCCCCCCCCAGATACCCACAGTTCAATTTTCCATTATATCCTATGGGAATCGGTCTCCCTAGGGAATAATGGAGTGCCCAGGAGACATATCCCCCCCCCGCTTTCTGATGACTCTGAAGCGGGGGGAAGGGCCTCCAAATCGGCGGATCTCCTGCCCCCACCTGGGGATTGGCAAGCCTGTAAAGGTGCCAGTACTCAGTAACCATGAATGCCCCACCCACACAAAAGAGACCTGCCTAAAACTGTTTGGAACTGTAAGCAGCGATGGAAGGGGGCCCCTTCCTTAGACCCCCCCTCCTCACCTGGCAATATTCATTTGCGTACCCCTACCAAGCCTCTGTGGTAAAAGAAAGTGCCAAATCTCCAGGAATTTCCCAAGGTGAAGATGGCAACCAGATCCAACAGGGCAGGATGACAAGAGTCTCCAGGAAGGGATAAGGAGTGGTCCAGCCTGTGTTTCTGTTTTGACAAACAGGGAAGATGTTATAGGAGGAGGAACCCAGATTTCTAATGCAATCCTAAAATCACTTACCACGGAGGATGAAGCTCATTGAACGGATCTTCGGGAGGGTTCCGATTAGGCCAGGACCAGATCTACATGTTTTTGGAGGGGGGGCAAAAATAAAAAATGGTGCCCCCTTATGGGCCATTCTATCTTACGGTCCCATAGAATACAATGGACTCCATGTCCAATTTGGCACCCCCCCACACTGTCAGCGCCCGGGGCAAGCACCCCCTTCTGCCCACCTCCCCTAGATCCGGCCTTGGATGGCTTGGGCTGAGTGTGCTGTTCAGTTTCCCTGAATGCTAAGATTGCCAGTTCCCAGTTGGGCAAACACTAGAAATAAACCAGTTTTTTTATGTTGCAAATAAATGCTTAAGCAATTTCTTTCATAATGACTGCTTTCTTTTAGCTTTGGAACCTGTGCTAAAGGCAATTGTTCATTTGTGCAAGCTGCAATTACCTTCAGCACGGGTTCCATAGCTAAAAGGAAGCAGCCCAGTGGAAGGTGAACGAAACACAGAACTGAACCTAGGACCTGTGTAGCCACCGCACCTGTCAGACTTCGGTCTGCTACTCATAGGAGGAATCATATACAAGCATGGTGCTGTCTACATCTTTCAAGCAAAGGAGAACTGAGTCATCAGAAAGCTGGAAGGGGGAGGGAAATGTCTGCTGAGCACTCCAGAAAATCCAGAAGATTTATGCATCTGGTAAGAAAAGAAGTTTAAAACTGGCTGCTCCAAAAAGAGAGCTTTTTTTTTTTGCCCTCCAAAGGAACTGCATGCTCTTATTATAAACGGGAAAAGCCCCAGGGTAACACCAGACTTAAATACTTAACAACACTTAAAAGTATTAAACATGTATAATTGAGAACAATATGTGAAATAGCAAAGCTCACTCTAACAAGGGGGATTCTACTTACAAATAATACAACCAAGTAATACAATATAACACAGTGCAATAATCAGTACAAAAGCAGGTTGCTCTTGAGAAGTAAATATCAAGCCAGTCCAAAAGTGTGGCTCAGCCAACAATGTTCTTCTCTGGCCACTTGAGACTTGACCACTTAAAGAAGCAAGAAGAAATTAGATTTATACCCACCCTCCACTCCGAATCTCAGAGTCTCAGAGTCTCACCCTGCCTTCAATCCCCAGTTGGGGGCAGGGTGTCCAATTCTATTATCCCCCAAAAGGGTGTCCCTATCCTTCATTGTTTAAAAGGTGTGCAGTCCCTTTAAATATGTTGACCAGAACTCCCTTTGGAGTTCAATTAAGCTTGTCACAACCTTGCACCTGGCTCCACCCCCAATGTCTCCTGGCTCCACCCCCAGCATCCCCCAGGTATTTCTTGAATTGGACTTGGCAACCCTACACCTTTAGGGAGGGGGCTCTACCAAGTTGCGGGTGAGGAACAAACAGAAAGCAGGGCAACTAAATATATGGGTGCATCGCTTCTTCTTTAAAAAAAAAGGTTTTGTTTTGAGGAGTTCCTCTTATGCATGGTTTGCAGTTTGCTTGCTGGAAACGCCGGATGCAGAGGGTGAGGACCAAACTGACCTTCTTCTGTGGACTTTGTTGCCCGGAAAAAGTGTGGAACTCAGCCTGTTCCTTGTGAATCCCTTCTCAAAAGCAGGGGTGCTGGTGACACTCAATTGGGAGGCACGGTGTAAATTAAAGGAAGTCCTCAGGACAAACATATCTTCGGCCAGTAGATGGCAACGCAGGCCAGTGTTAAAGTAAAGTTTCTAGCTAAGACACTGACCAGATTGAATTAGGGAAGCTGAATAAGTAAATGTCCCATCTAGGACTTCTTTTTTAATTGTAGCAGGAATCCCTTTGCATATTAGGCCACACCCCCCCTAATGTAGCCAGTCCTCCTGGAGCTTACAGTAGGTCCTGTAAGCTCTTGGAGGATTGGCTACATCAGGGAGGTGTGGCCTTATATGCAAAGGAACTCCTGCTACAAAAAAACCCCCCAAACCCTGCTTGCATCTCATTAATTATTCTGATCTCAGACTTTGAATTTTCTGTTTGCAGAATTCGGAGCCCCTTAGAGAAAAACATCTGCAAATAAATTGTCCCAAAAGAATATTTGGTACTATACCTTTTCATCCTGATCCACCAAGAGAGATCCATGCTCAGAAGCAGGTTTCTGTATACTTAAACGAAGTTGTAGATGGGAATTGTCTGCATTTGTATCTTGATGTTTGATTAAGTCCCATTTAAGACTGGATGAGTCTTTCGATGTACATGCAAGGAGACTATTAGTTGCTCAACTAGACTTGAATCTGGCAAATCCCAGATTTCTCTGCAATAAGGGCAGTTAAACTGGTCTGAAGTGATTCATAAACTGGGTTAAAGAAGTGTCACATACCTCAGAGAGAGCCAATTTGGTGTAGTGGTTAAGTGTGCGGACTCTTACCTAGGAGAACCGGGTTTGGTTCCCCACTCCTCCACTTACAGCTGCTGGCAGGGCCGGCGTGTGGGAGTAGGCAAAGTAGGCAGTCGCCTAGGGCACCACCTGGTCTAGGGGGCACCCCCTCCCTGATGCATGACTCTGGCTCCTGACCACTGTCACCTTGTCCTCTCCCATCACCAAGCTGCCTTCAACAAATCCAAGCCACCCCCCTCTCCCCGATGTGTAACTTGGCCTCCTACCTCATCCTATCCTGCCACCCTTCTTCCTGACATGGCCGGCAAGTACTTATTCTCACAATTTTTTAATAACATCATAATTTTTTTGAAAAAATGAAAATTAAACATCAGTAAATGAAAAATGTGAAAAGTTTCAAGTTTGGCACTCTTCAATTTCTCTATTTTTTAAATAATGGGGAGGGCACTAGTGGGTGATTCGCCTAGAGCGCCAGAAAGCCTAGCACCAGCCTGACTGCTGGAATGGCCTTGGGTTAGCCATAGCTCTAGCAAAGCTGTCCTTGAAAGGGAAGCTGCTTTGAGAGCCCTCTCAGCCCCACCCACCTCACAGGATGTCTACTGTGGGGGAGGAAGATAAAGGAGACTGTAGGCCGCTCTGAGACTCTGTCTTTGAAAGGGCAGCTGCTGTGAGAGCCCTCTCGGCCCCATCCACCTCACAGGGTGTCTGTTGTGGGGGAGGAAGATAAAGGAGACTGTAGGCCCCTCTGAGACTCTGTCCTTGAAAGGGAAGCTGCTTTGAGAGCCCTCTCAGCCCCACCCACTTCACAGGTTGTTTGTTGTGGGGGAGGAAGATAAAGGAGACTGTAGGCCACTCTGAGACTCTGTCTTTGAAAGGGCAGCTGCTGTGAGAGCCCTCTCGGTCCCATCCACCTCACAGGGTGTCTGTTGTGGGGGGAGGAGATAGAGGAGATTGTAAGCTGCTCTGAGTCTCTTATTCAGAGAGATGGACGGGGTGCAAATCTCCAGTCTTCTTCTTCTTCTCAGCAACAGCAGAAATCAGCCAGGCACCATGTTCTTAACAAATCTTACGTTTGCCCACCAAAAGGTGTATGTTGGAAGTTGTAACAAATTTCCTGGCTGATTTCTAAAAATGTATTGTGTGCACACAAATCAAGGCCCTTGAGGCTGCTTCTACTGGATTTGTGCACATAAAATAAATTCCATATTTCAGTTAAGGGGTCTCCAGTTTGGGGTGTGGTTGTTTCCAGATTCAACCTTTAGGGTGGCCCAGCGTGTAAAAAAAAATACAGGACAGCTGCTTTTTTAAAAAAACCCTCCGCCTAAAGAGTGAATTTTCACAGGGCAAAGGGGTTCTTGGCTGCTTCCGCAAATATGAGTTTTGGCACATACACATCCCCAGGCCTCAGATTCAGCGGGAGCTGAACCTTTCTAATGGCTCTCCCTCTTCCTCCCCACCTACTTTGTCCATTAAATAGTTAGCTGAATAACAATCCCTGGATTAGGAAAGCAGGCAGCCAGCCAGCCACCAGGGGCTTTGCCACACCCCCAGCAGCCCTCATTAACCCCTGGAGAAGCCCATGCACCCTTTCTCTGCTTCTTGTGATTTTGGGCGGCAGGTGGCTTGCTGGCCTTTTGAGTGGGGGTGGGGCGGAGATCCAGCCAGCCCAAGCAGGCCTCACTTGCCTTGGGCTCTCCTTTCTTGCATCAGGTTGATTTTGGCTGGTGGAGGGGCAGCATATGCTAATGAGTTATGCTAATGAGCACCACCACCTATTTTTCTACAAAATGACTCCTGCACATCCCCAAATCAGCCCCCTCCCCCTTTGCTGCGATGTTTCCCAGATTTGAAATCTTTGGGGAAAGCACCTTGTCTCACTATGCAGGCATGAAAATGCAGTTTTTGCAGGCTCCACCCATATTGGGCCATATTCCTTGCTGCAGCCTCTGCTCCATCCCAAAGAAGCCACTGAGTGAGGGCTGGTGCTAGGGTTGTCGGTGCCCTAGGCAAGCCGCCCACTAGCACACACACACACACACACGCACACACACACACCGAAAATTTAAAAAACAGAGAATTGAAGAAACTTGAAACTATTTACATTGTTAATTTACCGTTTTTTAATTTAAAATTTTAATATATATATATTTTTAAATGTGAGATTAAGCAATAAACATTGTGAGAATACTACTTGATCCTTTTAGCTGGAGGTGCCAGGGACAAGACCTTCACAGGACCATTTCTACTAGGGTGACCATAATGTCTGAAGGCCAGCCAGGGACACGTGGGGGGGGGGGGAGGTAGGGGAGCGCGCACGCGAAGCGCGCGCGCCGCCGGAAACAGGAAGTGACGTCACTTCCGGTGACGGCATGCCACCACAGGAAACAGGAAGTGACATCACTTCCGGTGACATCATTCCCCCGCGTCACCTGCCGGAAATGGGAAGTGACATCACTTCCTGTGACATCATTTCCCCCAAATGACATCATTTCCCCCAAATGCCACTGCCGGAAACAGGAAGTGACTTCACAGCACTTCCTGTGACATCCCCCAAAATCCCCCAAATATCACCGCCGGAAACAATTTTGTTCTGAAATCCTGTATATACTTCATCAGTATATGGGATAAGGCACTTTCTCAACTGTGCTGCATAATGCAGCCTATTTATTTTGTCCTGTTTGCTCTGTTGGCTCTATCTGCGCCACCTTCATCACTTTCGGGGTGTGGATCCCCCAGTGGGGTGCTCTCCCGACTCCCTCCGCCGGCTGTTTCTGATAGCCCTGCGCCCCCTCTTTCATTTGATATGTGTCCCGTGCGGGTGCCACCCTCCCGCCGGGAGATGCCGCAAAATGAGCCCCCTTGAGGCTTATGGCGGCAGGGCTCGGGGGAAGCGAGCTAGACTGCTGTTCTTTTGAGGGGTTATAGAGTGTTTCGAGCCCGTCCCTGTGGCATCGGTCCCATCGTTGTGGGGCCCAGGGGGCCGGCGCAGCGGCACGCCGAAGCAGCCTGTCACTAATAACACAGGTCGAGATGCAGGACAGGAACCCGGAAGTGACCGACAGGCTGCTTCAGCGTGCCGCTGCGCCGGCCCCCTGGGCCCCACAACGATGGGACCGATGCCACAGGGACGGGCTCGAAACACTCTATAACCCCTCAAAAGAACAGCAGTCTAGCTTGCTTCCCCCGAGCCCTGCCGCCATAAGCCTCAAGGGGGCTCATTTTGCGGCATCTCCCGGCGGGAGGGTGGCACCCGCACGGGACACATATCAAATGAAAGAGGGGGCGCAGGGCTATCAGAAACAGCCGGCGGAGGGAGTCACGAGACCACCCCACTGGGGGATCCACACCCCGAAAGTGATGAAGGTGGCGCAGACAGAGCCAACAGAGCCAACAGGACAAAATAAATAGGCTGCATTATGCAGCACAGTTGAGAAAGTGCCTTATCCCATATACTGATGAAGTAAATACAGGATCTGAGAACAAAATTGCACCAGAAGACACAAACACAAAGCTCCCTTACACTGAATCAGTGCTTGGGTCCACCAAAGTCAGTATTATCTACTCCAGTCACAAACACAAAGCTCCCTTACACTGAATCAGTGCTTGGGTCCACCAAAGTCAGTATTGTCACATAAGAACATAAGAGAAGCCCTGTTGGATCAGGCCAGTGGCCCATCCAGTCCAACACTCTGCGTCACATAAGAACATAAGAGAAGCCCTGTTGCATCAGGCCAGTGGCCCCTCCAGTCCAACACTCTGTGTAACATAAGAATATAAGAGAAGCCCTGTTGCATCAGGCCAGTGGCCCCTCCAGTCCAACACTCTGTGCCACATAAAAATATAAGAGAAGCCCTGTTGCATCAGACCAATGGCCCCTCCAGTCCAACACTCTGTGCCACATAAAAATATAAGAGAAGCCCTGTTGCATCAGACCAATGGCTCATCCACTCCACCACTCTGGTCACATAAGAACATAAGAGAAGCCCTGTTAGATCAGGCCAGTGGCCCCTCCAGTCCAACACTCTGTGTCACATAAGAACATAAGAGAAGCCCTGTTGGATCAGGCCAGTGGCCCCTCCAGTCCAACACTCTGTGCCACATAAAAATATAAGAGAAGCCCTGTTGCATCAGACCAATGGCTCATCCACTCCACCACTCTGGTCACATAAGAACATAAGAGAAGCCCTGTTACATCAGGCCAGTGGCCCCTCCAGTCCAACACCCTGTGTCACATAAGAACATAAGAGAAGCCCTGTTGGATCAGGCCAGTGGCCCCTCCAGTCCAACACTCTGTGCCACATAAAAATATAAGAGAAGCCCTGTTGCATCAGACCAATGGCTCATCCACTCCACCACTCTGGTCACATAAGAACATAAGAGAAGCCCTGTTGCATCAGGCCAGTGGCCCCTCCAGTCCAACACTCTGTGTCACATAAGAACATAAGGAGGGAAGGAAGGGAGGAGGGAAGGGAAGGGAAGGGAAGGGAAGGGAGGAAGGAAGGAAGGAAGGAAGGAAGGAAGGAAGGAAGGAAGGAAGGAAGGAAGGAAGAGGGAGGGAGGGAAGGAAGGAAGGAAGGAAGGAAGGAAGGAAGGAAGGAAGGAAGGAAGGGAGGAGGAGGAGGGAAGGAAGGAAGGGAAGGGAGTGAGGGAAGGAAGGGAGGGAAGGAAGGAAGGAAGGAAGAAAGGAAGGAAGGGAGGAGGGAGGGAAGGGAGGGAGGGAAGGAAGGAAGGAAGGAAGGAAGGAAGGAAGGAAGGAAGGAAGGAAGGAAGGAAGGAAGGAAGGAAGGAAGGAAGGAAGGAAGGAAGGAAGAAGGAAGGAAGGAAGGGAGGGAGGGAGGAGGGAAGAAAGGAAGGCCGCCCCCCGCCCCCCCGCTTTCGGCCCCCTTACCTGATTCCAGGGCGGTGGAGTCCAGCGGCGGCGGCGAGTCCTGGGGCGGCGGCCTCGCGGCGAGGGAGGGAGGGAGCTGCCGGCGCTGGCCTCTGGAGGCCTCCAGGGACCAGCGCCGGGCCTCTCCGCTACCTGCGCTGGCCTCTGGAGGCCTCCAGGGACCAGCGCCGGCTGCTCCGCGGCTTCCCCCGCGGCCTCCGCTGCTCCCTGGAGGCCCTCCAGAGTCTCTGGAGGGCCTCCAGGGACCAGCGGAGGCCGCGGGGAAGCCTTCGCTGGCCGGCGCTGGTCCCGGAAGGCCTTCCAGAGGCTCTGGAAGGCCTTCCGGGACCAGCGCCGGGTGCTCCGCGGCTTCCCCGCGGCCTCCGCTGGTCCCTGGAGGCCCTCCAGAGACTCTGGAGGGCCTCCAGGGACCAGCGGAGGCCGCGGGGAGGCCTTCGCTGGCCGGCGCTGGTCCCGGAAGGCCTTCCAGAGGCTCTAGAAGGCCTTCGGGACCAGCGCCGGGTGCTCCGCGGCTTCCCCGCGGCCTCCGCTGGTCCCTGGAGGCCCTCCAGAGACTCTGGAGGGCCTCCAGGGACCAGCGGAGGCCGCGGGGAAGCCTTCGCTGGCCGGCGCTGGTCCCGGAAGGCCTTCCAGAGGCTCTGGAAGGCCTTCCGGGACCAGCGCCGGGTGCTCCGCGGCTTCCCCGCGGCCTCCGCTGGTCCCTGGAGGCCCTCCAGAGACTCTGGAGGGCCTCCAGGGACCAGCGGAGGCCGCGGGGAGGCCTTCGCTGGCCGGCGCTGGTCCCGGAAGGCCTTCCAGAGGCTCTGGAAGGCCTTCCGGGACCAGCGCCGGGTGCTCCGCGGCCTCCCTGCGGCCTCCGCTGGTCCCTGGAGGCCCTCCAGAGACTCTGGAGGGCCTCCAGGGACCAGCGGAGGCCGCGGGGAGGCCTTCGCTGGCCGGTGCTGGTCCCGGAAGGCCTTCCAGAGGCTCTGGAAGGCCTTCTGGGACCAGCGCCGGCTGCTCCGCGGCCTCTCCGCGGCCTCCGCTGGTCCCTGGAGGCCCTCCAGAGACTCTGGAGGGCTTCCAGCGACCAGCGGAGGCCGCGGAGAGGCCTCCGCCACCGCTTCCGGCCCCGCGCGCGGGCGGGGAAGGCGGCGAGTGAGGGAGGGAGCGTCCCTGCGCGTGTGCAGGGGCCCTGCGCAGGTGCAGGGACGCTCCCTCCCTCACTCGCCGCCTTCCCCGCTGGCGCCCGCGGCCCACCGCCTCCGGGGCTGGCTAAACCGGGACCTTTAATGGTCCCGGTATAGGCAGCCCGGGAGCCGGGATTGGGTGGCCAGAACCGGGAATGTCCCGGGAGACCGGGACGGTCTGGCCACCCTAATTTCTACTTGATCCTTTTAGCTGGAGGTGCCAGGGACAAGACCTTCACAGGACCATTTCTACTTGATCCTTTTAGCTGGAGGTGCCAGGGACAAGACCTTCACAGGACCATTTCTACTTGATCCTCTTAGCTGGAGGCGCCAGGGACAAGACCTTGTGCATGTGAGAAAGATGCTCTACCAGTGAGCTATGGCTCCCTCCCCATGGCTCTGTTAAAGTAGAATAGGAAGGGTGAGTGGCAGCAGACAACTTCAAAAGGAGCCAGTTTTTAGAAACTGTAATTGGCTCTTCTTCAGCTTTTACAATTGGTTATCCTTGCTGGACTCAAAGGAGTGCACCGCGAAGGCGCTGTCCATTGGGGAAGGCAGGCTCCAAGGAGCACACATGCTGCATGTGGGGAGAGGTGGCCCTTGGTGGCACCCCCTAGGCAAGGTGGCACCCTAGGCAGCTGCCTACTTGGCCTACTCCCACGCACCGGCCATGACTGAGCCCCTCTCTACACTAAAGCTTTGGAAAAACATCACTCACTGAAATTGTGTGCTATGGCTCTAACGGTTAATTTTGCTTAAGCATCCCAGATCTTAAGTCTTTGGATCTTACCCAGGAATATACTTGTTTGATTCCAGCTTTCCTCAGCACCTCTGAGCCTTAATAATAACAATAATAATAATAACTTTTATTTATATCCCGCCCTCCCCACCGAGGCAGGCTCAGGGAGGCTCACAGACATGGCATGTGCCATGATTATGATAAATACATTATACAATAAAATACATTCAAATAAATTACTACCTGCTGCCACCGTGAGGTAGGGCTGCTAATCTTCAGGTCAGGAAGGGTTGCAGTTTGGTGTAGTGGTTAAATGTGCGGACTCTTATCTGGGAGAACCGGGTTTGATTCCCCACTCCTCCATTTGCACCTGCTGGAATAGACTTGGGTCAGCCATAGCTCTGGCAGAGGTTGTCCTTGAAAGAGCAGCTGCTTGGAGAGCTCTCTCAGTCCCACCCACCTGACAGGGTGTCTGTTGTGGGGGAGGAAGATAAAAGGAGACTGTGAGCTGCTCTGAGACTCTGAGATTTGGGTTGGAGGGTGAGATATAAATCCAATATCATCATCATCAGTGCTTAGTTCTCATGGCCCCTTCTTACATGTCCAGGGAAATGCCGTTCACCACTTTGGGGTCAGGAAGCAATTTTTCTCCCTGCAAGTTATTTTTTTTAATCATTTTTCAATTGGAGTCATATCCTGCCCTTCCCAAAAGCAGGCTCAGGGCGGGTAACATAAAAATTAAATAAACATTAAAAACTAGTGGATACTGTTGTTGTTCAGTTGCTGTCAAGCAAGCAGATTTCAAAGTAACCAGTCCTTGAGTTGAAACAAAGTATGGTTTATTGATAATCCATGTGCTTCTATTGAGCCAAGTATTGGAACTGATACAGAGTAGCAGTGGAATGCACACTTAAAGGTGGCACATCAAAGGTTCTCTAAACATTGCTACAATTACTAAACAATCCTGTATTGACGTGTGAAAATTCACAGTAACTTCTTTATCTCCTGCGGTTATTCTTCCTGGGTCCAGGCTCGGCCTGGGAAACTGTCCCTGGAGGCTTTATCTTCAAAGAACAAATTCCTGCATTTGTTAGTAAAAGCGAAAGGGGTGCGAAAGAGGCGCTGGCTAATTCTCTACTTTGATTTGCCTCAGCTTAGTCCAGAGTTAGTAACATTTTAGAACATGGCAGATATTCAGATAAACATAGACAGTCATAGAGAGATAAAACATTGCTTGACAGTCACACAGTCGAGTCCGACTCTTTGCGACCCCATGGACAAAGTCACACCAGGCCCTCCTGTCTTCCACCATCCTCTGAAGCTCAAATTCATGTTTATTACATCAGTAACACTGTCCAGCCATCTCATCTTCTTTTGCCTTGTCTTTCCAAGCATCAGGATCTTCTCCAGTGAGTGCTCCCTTCTCATTTGGTGGCCAAAGTATTTGAGCTTCAGCTTCAGCATCTGACCTTTCAGTGAACAGTCTGGGTTGATTTTAGGTCTGACTGATTGGATCTTCTTGCAGTCCAAGGGACTCTCAAGAGTCTTCTCCAGCACCACATCTCAAAAGCATCTATTCTTCTGTGCTCGGCCTTCCTTATGGTCCAGCTCTCACAGCCATACATTACTACTGGGAATACCATACTTTAACTATACAGACTTTTGTTGGCAGGGTGAGGTCTCTACTTTTTATTATACTGCCCAGATTCGCCATAGCTGTCCTCCCAAGGAGCAAACGTCTTTTAATTTCATGGCTACAGTCACCATCTGCAATGATCTTGGATTCCAGAAATGTGAAGTCTGTCACTACTTTCATGTCTTCCGCTTCTATTTGCCAAGGTGTGATGGGGCCAGATGCCATGATCTTAGTTTTTTTTTGCTGTTGAGTTTCAAACCTACTTTTGTGCTCTCTCCTTTCAACCTCAACAAGAGGTTCTTTAGGTCCTCCTCACTTTCTGCCATTAGAGTGGTGTCATCTGTATATCTGAGGTTGTTGATGTTTTTTCAGGCAATCTTAATTCCGGCTTGTGCTTCTTCCAGGCCAGCATTCCGCATGATGTACTCTGCATATAAATTAAATAAGCAGGGTGACAATATACATCCTTGTCGAACTCCTTTTCCTATTCGAAACCAATCAGTTGTTCCATATCCCGTTCTGACAGTTGCTTCTTGACCCTTATACAGGATTCTCAGGAGACATGTGAGGTGGTGTGGTACTCCCATCTCTTTAAGGATTTGCCACAGTTTGTTGTGATCCACACAATCAAAGGCTTTAGCATGGTCAATGAAACAGAAATAGATGTTTTTCTGATACTCCCGTGCTTTCTCCATAATCCATCGATGAAGTATGTGTCAAATTACAGTACAACCTCATAGGCAGGACAGATGGTAACAGAAGTCACACCAAGCTTCGATAATCCCAGTACTCTGCATGGGCAGATGGGCAGGGCAACTTTTTGGCAGGGAGTCCAACTAGTTGGTGCCCACCATCTCAACCAAAAGTCTGGCAGAACAGCTCCTTTTTATAGGCCCTGCAAGAAGTTCTACAAGGCCCTGATCTCAGGTGGGAGCATGTTCCACCAGTTGGGGGCTGGGAGAGAAAGCCCTGGCCCTAGTTGAGGCTATGTGTACAAACTTTGGGAAAGGGATAACCAGTAAATGTTGATCAGCAGAGCACAAAGCTCTCAAGAGGTCTATGGGGGGGGGGGGGTTTCTTAGGTATGCCGCTCCCAAGCTGCTCAGGGCTAAGTTTGGCCAGGGATCCTGGAGGGTTTTGTGGGGTTTTTTTGTCATTCTCTGGGCTTGGAGCAAGAAAGTTACAAGGTTCCTATCTACATCCCATTACTGGGGAGACCACATGGCCAGAAAAAGATGACTGACTGCTGGTAGACCCGAGCTCAAAATTGTCCTCAGCACAACATTTCAAGGGGGGGGGTGTGTGGAAGTCGGGAAGCAAGACACGACGACCGTGGGTGAAAGCTGACCTCCCGAGCCAGGAGCGCTGCTTTATTTATCCTCGGAAACCAGGCGTTGGCTCAGGTAATGATTGATAACCTTTTTGCAACAGTGCAGTGCCAGGGCAAAGTACATGCACACGAGGCAGTTTCTGATGGGGCCCTGCAGGGTGCAGGCAGCACAGGCAACCACGTGGTTTGCCAGCGTGGTGTCTGGTACTTTTCCTACCCCTACATCTCCCCCTTTATGTTTTTAAGCTGATAATAAGCATAATACAGTGCACGCCGTTGCAAAGTTTCTTTAGAACGTGTACACATTTGCAGCAAATTAGGAAGGCACTGAATACAACAACAGGCAGTAATTAAAAGAACAACAATTACAATTATGGCACAAATCAATTGTCGGAGCCAAGTAGGGTCTGGGAGCAGGGAGGTTAGCCAAGCAAAAGGGTCCCAATCAGGACGGAGTGCATTATCCGCAATGAGGTTGTGCAAGTGCTTCAACTCTTCCTTGATGGTTCGGTTGAAGTCTTGAAACCGTACCTCACAGGCTGCTGGTCCAACAATCTTGCAAAACCCTCCCTGGCGTGCCAACAGATAGTCCAGGGCAAGCCGGTGCTGCAACTGTATTTGGTGCAGACTGAAGATTTCATTCTGCAGATCACGAATAATGGAGGTGGTTGCATTAATGGATTGTTCTAGACGGCAGGTGAGTCCAATGATGGAAGCGCGGTTCTCCTGCGCTACTATATTAGAATAGCCGCCTAAGGTTAAAATGCCTGTAAGACTTGCCGCCCGCCCCGTTCCCCACTTCTCGGGACCCCCACTTTATCAAGGGAGCAGGCCCCAGCCACGCAGGATCGGGCGCGCGGCGATAATAAACCAATGGCCGGGCCAAGGGGGTCTCTTGCTGAAAATGGCGTTGAGCACGCGTATACGACGACTGCTGAGAAAAACATAAATTCAAGTGATTAATAGTAAAGAGGGTTTGTGCTAAGAGCATTTCACAGGAGACAGCGGAGGGGGGTTCTCCCCCTTTCTGTTTTTCAAGAACAGCCAGGGCAGTTTTCAAGGTACGGTTGGCACGCTCCACAATAGCTTGACCTGTGGAATTAAAGGGAATACCGAAGAGGTGCCGGACGTCCCAGCGGGCACAAAACTCAGCAAAGGCGGAGCTGCAGTAAGCAGGTCCATTGTCTGTTTTCAGGGTGGCGGGACGGCCCATGACAGCCATGGCGCGAACAAAATGGGAAATCACCTGTTTAACAGTCTCCCCACGTTGGGGGGAGGCAAAAATGTAGCCGGAATAGGTATCTATGCACACGTGAAGATACTTCCAGGGGGCGAAGGCAGGAAAGTGAGTGACATCCATCTGCCAGAGATCGTTGGCAGCGGTACCCTTGGGATTTACGCCCATGGAGGGGTGGGAAGCAATGGCGGAGCACAGGGGGCCTTGGCTTCCCTGAGGGGCAGATGAAATGCTTTCGCCAGAGAGCGAGCGTTTTGGTGGTGGAGATCATGAGACTGGATGGCGTTAATAGCTCTTAAATCATGTAGTAAGCGCCATTTCCCAGATTACTTTTTAATAACAAAAACAGGAGAATTAAAAGGCGAGGTAGAGGTCGTGAGGTGGCCTGCGGTTACTTGCTCATCGACCAGGGAGTGCAAAGCCTGTAATTTTCCAAGGGGCAGCGGCCATTGTTCTACCCAAACAGGTTCTTGAGAAAGCCAAGAAAGGGCCACTGCGGAAGGCTTGGCCATTACTCATCAAGAATCAGGCTTGCTTTTAGCTGATTGAGAAGATCCCTCCCCCAGAGATTTAACCCCAGCGGGACCACAACGGGCTGAATATAGCCCAAAAGAGCTGCCGTGTGCGGGGAAGCGACGGGGAGGGACCGCTGACTTTGACGGGCGGCCCTGGTCCCACCAACACCATGCACCGCTGGACTATCATCTAACGGCCATTCGGCCGGCCATTGAGCAGAATCAATAACAGAAATGTCAGCTCCGGTGTCCAGAAGGCCCTCAAAGGGTTTTCCGTTGACCAAATAGGTTCGTAAAGGCTTGGAAGCAAGAATCTCTTGGTTCACCAGAGCGATCTGAAAAACAGAAGAAGAAGAGAAACCACCCTCGCGCCCCCTTATGGGAAGCGCGTGAACGACAGGAGTCCCGGGCGGAAGTGAAAAAGGGAGTTGGCTCCATGCTTGTACTAGGAGCGGCACCCCCGGGGGAGGGGCTTCCTCACAAGAAGGAATGATGAACACTCCCTGTTCCCCCATCTCATGCAGGGGTAAAAGCAAGGCTGCCGCTGCAGGGAAGTCGGGGGGCAAAGAGACAGCCAAGGTGGTTACTTCCCCTGGTAAAGGTTGGGCGGCAGCAAACACCGTCTCCAGGGTCCAAAGTAAAGGGTCTCCCTTTGGGCTCGGGCAAGGAGACTGCCCGCTTATGAGTTTTTTCGCTCCGTATCGCTTGATGGGACAGAGCGGCATTGATTGGCCCAATGATAGCCTTTCCCACATTTTGGACACTTCTTGGAAGGTCTGTTATCTGCGGGACCTCCTTGTACAGTACGGGAGCGACACTGAGCTTTGTAGTGACCGGGCTTCCCACATTTAAAACAATTACCAGTGGGTTTCCTAGGTCGCTCCCCACCCCGGAGGGCGGCTGCCAATAGGGCCATCTCGTGCTGCTTAGACCCAACCTCTGCACACGCGGTTAGCATGTCAGCCAACGTATACCCAGGGCGGCTTATAACTGAACTCAGCACCCGCTTGCAATCAGTGTTAGCATTTTCATAGCCTAATTTAACCAGCAGTTCGCTCTGCGCCTCGATGTTGTCGAGCTGCCGCTGAATGGCCTCTTGGAGGCGATCGATAAAGGCACCATATGGTTCCCCATGACCTTGTTTAATGGCACTAAAGGATTTTTGTGCCTTTTCTGTTACAGGGACCCGGCGAAACGACCGGAGAATACAAGCTTTAACGCCCGCGAGATGAGCATCTGTTAGTTGAGCCTGATTTTCCAGCTCTGCGAAGGCCCCTGAGCCGTAGAGCTGGTCGGCTGTAATTTGTGCGGTGCCAGCAGCAACAGCGGCAGCCCGATATTCACTATCCCAAACAACGTACTGTGAAGGAGACAGGATCATACGGGCGAGAGTTTTCCAGTCATAAGGCAACATGGCGTAGCCAGTCGCAATGCCCTCCAAGGTGCCTTGCACAAAAGTGGATTTTAGCCCATAATCTTTAATAGATTTATTCAACTCTCTCAGAACAGAATAAGGTAGCCCTGTCCAGGTCACCTGAACTCGGTTAGGGTGATTAGGATCTGGTCCCCGTGTTATGGGGAACAACCCTGGGGATTTCCCACCCCAATCCTCTGACAAGTCCAGTTCCCCTGCCTCTCGGGCTCGAGCCAAAGAGCGTTCTAAGGGACTGAGAAGGATGGCGGGAGAGGACTGGGGCACCGGGAGGGCTGAGCCCAGCGGCTCACTGGGAGACACAACCGTCTGGGGAGCTCCCGCGGGAGCTGAGGCCTCTGACCAAGGGGCCAGGGCCGGGTAGAGATAAGGAGGGGGTTCACCCGACGTCTCAGGGGGCTTACAGAAGATGTTATCAGCCGGAGTGAACTGGCAAATAGCATGATGAATCCGCTGCCAGGTTATGAGCAGAGACATAGGAGCGCGGGGTTCCTGCCGCAACTCCGCTCCGATTTTCCCCCAGTCACTGGGCTTCATGGAACCACATTGTGGATACCATGGACACTGGCAGTCTATCTCCCGCAGGAGCTCAAGGATCTCTTTCCCTGACGGACATCTGTCTGGCTGCTGCGACTGACATAATTTCCTTAGTTCATCTGCATGCACAACTTGTTCCTTAGACAACGTTTCCCCCATACTCACCTGAAAGGAGGTGCACCGTGAAGACCGAAGGGTCGGGTGAGCAGGAGCCGGGAGCTGATCACGTCGGGGTCACCAGCTGTGGGAGTCGGGAAGCAAGACACGACGACCGTGGGTGAAAGCTGACCTCCCGAGCCAGGAGCGCTGCTTTATTTATCCTCGGAAACCAGGCGTTGGCTCAGGTAATGATTGATAACCTTTTTGCAACAGTGCAGTGCCAGGGCAAAGTACATGCACACGAGGCAGTTTCTGATGGGGCCCTGCAGGGTGCAGGCAGCACAGGCAACCACGTGGTTTGCCAGCGTGGTGTCTGGTACTTTTCCTACCCCTACAGGGGGGGGAGATGGAAAGGGAGGGAGAGAGACAGTGGGAGAGGGAGAAAGAGAAAGAGAGAGAACAAGAAAAAGAAGCTAGGCTGACCACCACTAGAGAACCTTTTTGGTGGCAGCCCCTGCCCTGTGGAATGCCCTCCCTGAAAATATCAGGGCCTTGTGGGCCTTGTCACAATTCTGCAGGGCCTGCAAAACAGAATTGTTTAGGCTAGTATTTGACATCTAATGGGGAGGCGACCACTATTCCACCATCCCACAGCATTATAAATGTAGAGCGCTGAACAACACCTAATATCATTATTATATGTAGCGCTCAATAAGAACTAACCATGCCATCATGCACTCTAGGGAATGAAACTGAAAGGACTGTGCAAACATTGATTACCACATCAGTACCGTAAAAGCGAACTCAATGCCTCCTCACACCATCCATGTTGCTGAATTGTTAGCTGCTGTCTGGGCAGTGTGGGAAACAGGAGCACAGATTATTTGATCTGATAATATGATTGTATATTCAAAGAAACTGACGTTTCCCTGGTTGCTTGCATGCATGGCAAATTGTATTCTTCGCAGTGTAAACATTATATACATATCATCACATGATAATCCTGCTGATGTACCTACTAGGGGCCTTTTATGTATCCTACAATATCCACATATTGTTTTTCCTAAGGCAACTCTTGGGTATACCAACCTCACGGTGTTCTCAGAGATGCAGCAGCAGCATCTTTTCCCATCCGTAGCAATGCAGCAACAATGCTCGGAGAATTGCAAACAAGCATGTCAGAATTGTTCAGAAGCCAATTCCGGTTGTTGCTGCACCACTACGGATGGGGAAAGATGCTGCTGAGTACAAAATTATATGACATGTTTTAATGATTTTATTGTGATTTTATTTTAGTACTGTGTTGTTTTTATTGCTGTTAGCCATCCTGAGCCCGTCAGGGGAGGGCTGGATACAAATGTGATAAAATAAATAAAATAAACTTCCCCTTGCAAGGAAGTTTTCTTCAACCCCCCCGCCTCTACCCCCTTTACATCACTCCCTCCTTCCCCTTCACCTGGTCTGATCAGGGAAACCCTGGCAGCCTCCTGGGAAGGCATTCTGGGAAATCTCCAGGAATTGCCTGGAGACTTCTTAGCACCAAATCCCTTAGCTGGTTTTCCTACCAGGGCCATATAGACCAGGGGTGGCCAATGGTAGCTCTCCAGATGTTTTTTGCCTACAACTCCCATCAGCCCCAGCCATTGGCCATGCTGGCTGGGGCTGATGGGAGTTGTAAGCAAAAAATCATCTGGAGAGCTACCGTTGGCCACCCCTGATATAGACAATTGAACTGGTTCCCTGACGCTTCCAATGAGAGGGAAAATGCTACACTTTTAAAACTCAGAGTCAAGGGGGGGTTTTTTGCCCACACCCAGAATAAACCAGTCTTTGTAAAAAAAAAAAAAAAAGTACATTCTCATCCCATTTGAGTAGCAAAAAACGTAACAAATCTGTCTACTTAATACACTGCATACCAGCGTTGAAGACAAGTCTTCTCTGAGCATTAGAAGACAATACAGCATAAAAATCCAAGCAATGAGGCACAATAGCATAACAACATTCTATCCATGGCAGTTAGCCTATAATCCCAATTGTATTCTTCTGTCCTAGGTGGTCTCTCTTGGCCAACCGAAGGTCATCTCCTCAAGAATCTTCCAATGAATACTGGTCTTTGCTTCCTCTGAGAGATGTTCGCTTCTGCTCCTACTTTCCTCCTCCCATCACAATGTCCAATGAAGCACAGGTTCCCTTGATGTACCCAATGACTACACTCCAAGGGAGGCCAGACTGTGTTCCACACGGGCTAGGGCCTTCTCAGTGGCAGCACCAGAAATGTGGAATGCCCTCCCGGAGGCCATAAGGGCCCTGCGGGATCTCTCTCAATTCCACAGGGCCTGCAAAACTGAACTATTTCGACAGGCCTTCAACATCTAAACCGGGAGAGGACTGCCACCCTACACTGCTGAGGAACTATGATCATTATAGGATCACTGTCAGAAGATCGTGCCTATACTGAAGTTGAACAGCACCATACAATGTTTTTGGTTGTTTTTTATTGTTTTTAAACTGCATTTGTAGATGTTTGAACTGACTGTTAGCTGCCCTGAGTCTGCTTGCGGAGAGGATGGGAGAGAAATCTAAAGTAATAAATAAATTGTTTGGCCTGGAATGAGATAAGGTTGATGGGCTTTGAAACCAGAGAGACCTGTAAGCTCAAACTAGGCCGTACAATATTCACAATAATTCTTCTGATGGAATGAGGGTGCTTGAGCTTCATGCCCCATACAAATAATGATCTCTTTAATGAACAATGATTGGGGATGGGCATGAACCGAACCGTTTGTCACAAATTTTGCCCTGTTCGTGGTTCGCAAAGTAATAGCAGGGTGCCTGGTATGAACTTTTCACAAACTCTGACATCGTTCCGGTAGGTTTGTGCCAGTTTCTCAAAGGATATAGTACCAGAAAAATTGTCTCTGCTCATTGCCTCTGCTCAATCAAAATGTTTTTAAAATATAAAAAAAACCTTAGAAGGTATGTAGAGGGGCATCTGTGGGATGGCCACGGTGACTTCAGTGTCTCTAGCTTGCACAAGATCCCTTCTATACACTCCTGAACCTGCAACTGTCTAACACCCATTTTGACAGACACAGGTTCAGGAGGGTCAGGAGTGTATCGAAAGGATCCTGTGCATACTAGAAGCATCAAACTTGCACATGAACTGTCCTGAGTACTCCTCTACCTGCCCCCCATGTATGGTGTCTGTAGACTGCACAGGGTCCATTCTACACACTCCTGAACCTGTGGAAGTAAAAAATGGTCATTTTGGCAGGCGCAGGTTCAGGGGGCTCAGGAATGTATAGAATTAATCCTGGGCAAACTAGAGATACCAAATTTCACAGGGGATCTCTGGTTTACTCTCCTCTACCTACCACCCAAGTTTGGTGAGGACTGAATTTATGAGGCCCAAGTTATTGTCCCCCCAAAGAAAGTGCCTCCAGGAAAGTGCTTTCTTGGGTAATTACAGGTGGTCATTTCCCCAGAAAGCATTTCCCAAGAGCACTTTCCTTGTGGGCTGTAACTTGGACCCAGTAAATTCAATCCTCACCAAATTTGAAAGACAGGAAGAGAATAGTGAGCCAAAGATCCCCTCCAAGCATGCTGGGAGTGGTGGGGGTGGTTCTACCATCTCATGAACCATGCAACTGAACCAGTTTATAAGGCAGCTAAAAAATCATGATGGTTCATGGCTAGCGAATGAGGCGTGTCATGAACCATGAATTGAACCACATTTTCCCAGTTTATCCCATCCCTAGCTATGACCCCTTCCTTAGCTGAATTCCCCCCCCCCTCTGATTGGGAAAGGAACACTTTGCCAACTTCCCAGAGGAAAACAGTGTTCTCTCCCTTTAACAGAGCCGTTACAGGATGTAATTTAGAGGAAGAACTTCCCCCCCAATCAGGCATGTTAGCAACTCTTAGGCAAATACTTTTCCAAATTAAAGAAGGGAGATGCAAAAAGAATTTCCACAGTGTCCGCTATAGAGGCACAATTCTGAATTTCAATTCTCAGTGAAGGAATTCAAGGGAATCTCTCTTCACACTGGGCACTCAAAAGATTTCTGCCCTGTGTAGGTTCTTTGATGCATTTGAAGTGTGCCATACTGACTGAATTTTTTTCCACATTCTGAGTATTCAAACGGTTTATCCTCTTTGTGGATTCCATGATGTTGTTGAAGAGTGCCACTCTGACAGAATCTCTTTCCACATTCTGAGCATTCAAAAGGTTTCCCCCCTGTGTGGGTTCTTTCATGTTGTTTAAGATGGCTACTCTTACTGAATTTCTTTCCACATTCTGAACATTCAAAAGGTTTCTCCCCTGTGTGGGTCCTTTGATGCTCTTGAAGATTTCCACTCTGACGGAATCTCTTTCCACAGTCTGGGCATTCAAAAGGTTTCTCCCCTGTGTGGGTTCTCTGATGCCTTTGAAGAGTGCTACTCCGACTGAATTTCTTTCCACACTCTAAGCATCTGAAAGGTTTCTCACCTGTATGGATTCTTTCATGTTGTTTAAGCTGGCTACTCTTACTGAATCTCTTTCCACACTCTAAACACTCAGAAGATTTCTCCCATGTGTGAGTTCTTCCATATTGTTTAAGATGGCTACTCTTAGTGGATCTTTTTTCACACTCTGAGCACTCAAAAGGTTTCTCCCCTGTGTGGGTTCTTTGATGGTCTTGGGAATTGCCACTCTGACTGAATTTCTGTCCACAGTCTGAGTATTCAAAAGGTTTCTCTCCTGTGTGGATTCTTTCATGTTGTTTAAGATGCCTACTGTTACTAAATCTCTCTTCACACTCTGAGAACTCAAAAGGTTTCTCCCCTGTGTGGATTCTTTGATGCATCTGAAGTGTGCCATACTGACTGAATTTCTTTCCACACTCTGAACATTCAAACGGTTTATTCTCTTTGTGGGTTCCTTGATGATGTTGAAGAGTGCCACTCTGACAGAATCTCTTTCCACATTCTGAGCATTCAAAAGGTTTCTCCCCTGTGTGGGTTCTTTCATGTTGTTTAAGATGGCTACTCTTACTGAATCTTTTTCCACATTCTGAACATTCAAAAGGTTTCTCCCCTGTGTGGGTCCTTTGATGCTCTTGAAGATTCCCACGCTGGCGGAATCTCTTTCCACAGTCTGGGCATTCAAAAGGTTTCTCCCCTGTGTGGGTTCTCTGATGCCTTTGAAGAGTGCCACTCAGACAGAATTTCTTTCCACACTCTGAGCATTCAAAAGGTTTCTCCCCTGTATGGGTTCTTCCATGTTGTTTAAGCTGGCTACTTTTACTGAATCTCTTTCCACACTCTAAGCATTCAAAAGCTTTTTCCCATGTGTGGGTTCTTCCATGTTGTTTAAGATGGCTACTCTTAATTGATCTCTTTTCACACTCTGAGCTCTCAAAAGGTTTCTCCCCTGTCTGGGTTCTTTGATGCTCTTGGAGATTGCCACTCTGACTGAACTCCTCTCCATACTCTGAGCACTTTAAAGGTTTCTCCCCTGGGTGGGTTCGTTGATATATTTGAAGATTGCCACTGTGACTGAATCTTTTCCAACATTCTGAGCATTCAAAAGTTTTCTCCCCCATGTCAGTTCTTTGGTGCACGTGAAGAGTGCCATGCTTACTGAATTTCTTTTTACACTGTGGGCATTCAAAAGGTTTCTTCACTCCGTGGACTCGGTGATGGTTTTGAAGCATGCTACTCGAACTGAACTTCTTTCCTTGGAAGCAGACATTACATTGGTTTTGATATTTCAAGCGCTTGCATGTTTCTTCCCCTGTATGAATGACTTCTCCGACATCCCACTGGTGGCAAAGAATTGATTCATCTGCTTTCTTGCCCATTTGGCTGCCTTTCTGCCTCTTAAAAGTGCACTGATTCCAGAAATTTCCTTTCACATTTTTGTTTTCAACTTTATCTGGCAACTGCTGCTGATGTTCCTCACCTTCCTCATTTCTCTGATCATCCTCTGCTGTAATAAAAAGAGTGGTTCTATTAGTACCTGGGAGGGCAGGTGAAGTTCAAAGGCATCCATGTGACTACTGTAGACTACTTTGGCCCACATTTCCCCGGTTTGAAGGAATCTCTCCCAATGGGAAATGAAGTGAAGTCATCACGCTGGCAATGTGAAAGCAACATCACCCCAGAGTCGAAAACAACTGATGTTTGCACAGGGGATTACCTTTACCTTTACCTTCTCTCTGAATCAGAGACGCAGAGCAGCTTACAATCTCCTCTATCTTCTTCCCTCACAACAGACACCCTGTGAGGTGGGTGGGGCTGAGAGGGCTCTCACAGCAGCTGCCCTTTCAAGGACAACTCCTACAAGAGCTATGGCTAACCCAAGGCCATTTCAGCAGGTGCAAGTAGAGGAATGAGGAATCAAACTCGGTTCTCCCAGATAAGAGTCCACACACTTAACCACTACACCAAACTGGCTCTCAGTCTGGGATGAGTGAACTCTCTGTCTGGGACAAGTGATGCTCTGTATTTTTGGTCCTTGGGAGGGGCAACTGTGGGAGGGCTTCTAGTGTCCTGGCCCCACTGATGGACCTCCTGATGGCACCTGAGTTTTTTGGCCACTGTGTGATACAGAGTGTAGGACTGGATGGGCCATTGGCCTGATCCAACATGGCTTTTCTTATGTTCTTATTAACCCATTCCATATCAGAGTCAGAGAAAATGACAGTAATCCCATCCAAGGTGGGGTGGTTATAAAGGCTGGCAACAAAGAATTTGGGAACTGGCCTCTTCCAGAATCTTTCTGAGGGTCTCTCATCCCCCTACCCTGCCTCAGACCAGGACACCCTCTCTGGCTTCAGTGATGGCCACAACACTGGCTTCAGCTGCCCCTAAGCAAGTAGTGGGACAGACCTGAAAAGGATGTACTGCTGTTCAGTATTTTGATTTATGCATCATCAGTTCGCACCTTTGGCACCTGTTCAAGATCCTTACCCAGAGAGGCCACACTCAGAGAGTTCTCCAGCATGACTTCCCTGTAGAGAGCTCTTTGGTCTGGATCCAGCAGTGCCCACTCCACCTCTGTGAAATACACAGCCACCTCCTCAAAGGAAAATGGATGCTGAAAGGAAAAGCAGATTTCCTCATCAGAGATCATGCCAGGCAAAGGATGCAGGACACAGAGGTCTGCATGGGAAAAGGGAACGGTACTCAGAGCTTTTTCACCTGGGCATCTTGCAGAAGCAAAAGCCCCGCTGAGTTTTCCCACGATTGCCAATCCCCAGGCGGGGGTAAGGGATCCTCTGGTTTGGAGGCCCTCCCCCCACTTCAGGGGCATCAGAAAGCAAGGAGGGGGGGGAATGTCTGCTGGGCACTCCATTATTCCCTATGGAGACTGATTTCCATAGGGTATAATGGAGAATTGGTATGCGGGTATCTGGTGCTTGAGGGGGCTGTTTTTTTAGTTAGAGGCACCAAAATTTCAGCATGTCATCTGGTGCCTCTCCTCAAAATACCCTCCAAGTTTCAAAAAGATTGAACCAGGGGGTCCAATTGTATGAGCCCCTAAAGAAGGTGCCCCTATCCTTCATTGTTTCCAATGGAGGGAAAGCATTTAAAATGCGTGCAGTCCCTTTAAATATGATGGTCAGAACTCCCTTTTGGAGTTCAATTATGCTTATCACACCCTTGCTCCTGGCTCCACCCCCAATGTCTTCTGGCTCCACCTCCAAAGTCCCCAGATATTTCTTGAATTGGACAGGGCAACCCTAGTTGTCACCTCTTGAACTTTCTTACCTGGGCTGGAGGTGCAGCAGCAGTATCCACACCTCTGAAAAGATGATGGCTCAACATCAACTCTCTGCTGCCTGTTAGTGAGACAAAGGAGGCAGGAAGAGTGTTTGTGTTGCCTTCCTATTTCATTTGCTTGTTTCTTCCCTGCTTCACTCATCCCTCCCCCCACTCCCCCCCCGGAATGTGAAACCTCACCCTGTGTGCATTCAACAATTTTTAAACACTTTTATATAAATTATGGGAAAGATGTTAGCATATGAAATGCTCAGTAAGGCATGAGGCAAGTGAAGCATGTTAATCTGACAGCTAATGTCTAACCAGGTGGATGATGTAATAAGGTGATGAGTGCAGAATGACTCAGCACTGGAAGCTCATTGGTACAGTGACTAGTGGTTTGTGTATATAAGTAAGGGTATGCTGTACATAACTACCTCTACTACTCTATATGGATGTCTGGCGGAGAACTTTGATGGAGAGTCTGTACATATGTAAATAAACCTGTATATAGTTAAGTACACAGAGTTACTATAGCAACTCACCTACGTGGACTGTTGGTGACTTACGTGGACTGGTGGTGGTAAGACTAGGCAGTCACAAATCTGCTCACTCAAACAACGACAAAAGAAGGACCAGACACCCATGAGCCTTGGGGGTTATAAATGCTGCCAACATTTCAGACTTCTGTGAGACTTGAAAGGTTCCCTTAATCTCATTGCTTAAGAAAATAAATGGGAAAAGAGGAGGATACCAGGAAACAGGAAAGGGAGGGGGAGAAGGAATGCCTTCACTTGGGTGTGTGGGAAGCCCATTGTATATTCCCTCAGAATGGGCCTTATTTCTTGTTACAATATAATAGTAAACGTAGATGAGTGTGAATGATGGTCTATCTTCCTATTTATATTCATGTTTTTGTACACTAAACATGACTCACTATGTGCAAATGTAGTAATGCAGAATTTGTACCTTTGCTCTTTTTGTTTTAGTTTGTCTGAAAATATGCATATATATTTATTTTAGGGAGGAAAATGCCCCTGTGAGCTCCAAAAGTTGCAGCATCCCTGCTGGATCAGAACAAAACTCCAGGCATACAGTTCTCCTGCCAGCTGAGTCCTCCCATGAGCCCTTGGTGGGAGAAAAAGAGGGGGCCAGAAATGATGTTGCATGACACGTCACCATCGCATTTGGCCCCAAACCCAGACGTGACTGGAGCACAACTGGAGAGTATACGTAGCATCAATGAGTTTTCAGAAGACCCATTGTCATGCTAACGTCACAACCAGGTTTTCAGCAAGATGGAGTACAAACATGACATCATATCTGCCCCAAGCCCCTTCCAAAAGCTCCTGGGGGCTGCCAAGCCACTGCTTGCCACCCCTGCTCCAGCATCCTGTTTTCCACAACGACTCACCAGATACCCCTATACACGTGGGCACAGAAGCCAAATTTTCCCATTATTATTGGCCCTTAGGAACTGGTTTTCAACGCTATGCTGCCCCAGAAAGTGGAGGCTCCCTGTATTCACTAGATTGATTAACTCTGAAGAAGAAGATGATGATATTGGGGTGCAGCCAGACGTACCATTAGTGGCGACACAGCTCCGTCTCACTGACGGATTAAATGTGTTCGTTCAGACATCCACATCTGGCAATCGAGCATCATCCAGGGTCATTCCGACTTGCTGCGGATCAGTGCCGCCTTAATTTGACAGCGCAGAAAGTCCGGCCCTTTTTCTAAACAGCGGCACAAAATCGGCTTTTTCCTGTTTGGACAGCTCACGCGCGATACTGCCCCTTGGAATGTTTACTGCCCCTCCCACCTTTTTTAAAAAAAAAAAGCCCCAGCAGACATGCGCATTGCCAGATCATCCAGGAATCTGAAGTGACGCTTCTGCTTCTCCAATCAACACAGGATTGGAGGGGGGGGGACATTATCCCACTCTTCAGAACAGGGGAAAAAAATCTTTTTTTTCAATGTGGAGGATTTCCAGATATCATTGTCACTGCCAGTTTCTAGGAAATTAATTCCTGTCAGTTCCCTGGTTTGAATCCGCAATGTTAATTCCGGAAATTTTCCCCCTTCCCCCCGCCTCTGAAGCATTGTTTGATTTCCCACCTCCAAACAGTTGGGCGCATGTTCAATGGACCCCCCCTCCCAGAAATCAACATCTGATCACGCATGCTCCAAGAAAAGAGTGTGATAGTTTTGGATGTGTGATCGCTCAACAACAGAATGAGTCACATTCTTGGATGCTCGTCTGAACAGCCCTGCATTGAATCAGTATTCAGCTGTTCAAATTTGAGCGCTACACACCCGCTTTTAATGTGAGGTGTGGCCACACCCTTGGATTTATATCCTGCCCTCCATTCTGAATCTCAGAGTGGCTCACAATCTCCTTTATCTTCCTCCCCCACAACAAACACCCTGTGAGGTGGGTGGGGCTGAGAGGACTCTCACAGCAGCCGCCCTTTCAAAGACAACCTCTGCCAGAGCTATGGCGGACCCAAGGCCATTCCAGCAGCTGCAAGTGGCAGAGTGGTGAATCAAACCCGGTTCTCCCAGATAAGAGTCTGCACACTTAACCACTACACCAAACTGGCTCTGCTCAGGTTTGTCTACCTTTTGTTTTTCTGAGTTCCTCTTATGCAAGGAAGATATGAATATTTTAATTAAAGCAAGGAACTGCCCTCCATGAATTTGTCTAAACCCCTATGAAAGGCACCACAGTTAGTGGACATAGAGTGCCACAAATTAACTCTGTGTTGGGTGAAGAACTATTTAATTTCTTCCTGACCTGAACTCTCTACCCATCACATTCACAGAATGTCCCAATTGCATCCAGGCACAATGAGACCTTACCCGAGGAGAGGGCATCTTGGGCACCCTCCTTGGCCTGCACCCTCTGCCCTTGCTCCAAGGAAGCTCCTTCCACCTCAGGGAATGCATCTTCTGCCTTCACAGATGGTCCCTGCATCTGAAACAGCAGGAAAGGAAGATGGGTAAGAGATGGAATGGAACCAACCAAGCAATGGTTCCTATCCCACTCCCAGATTCTTCACCCTTCTGTCAGCAGACCTGGTGGGGTTTTCTTCCAACCCTGTTGAGTTATCTGGAGGGATAAGAAATTCTTTAGTAGAAGATGTTGTTGAAGGAGGCTGTTAAATCTCCCACTTGGATGAGTAACACTTGGACATATGTCTGGCAGAGAACCTTTATAGACATTGTTGCCAGACATTGTTGTTTGAATTGGACATACCTGGAGGGAATTGAGGGAATGGAGAAGGAAATGGCAAACCACTCCAGTATCCTTGCCAAGAAAACCCCATGGACAGTAACAAAAGGCTAAAAGATATGGTGCTGGAAGATGAGCCCCCCCAGGTCAGAAGGTGCCCAATATGCTACTGGGGAAGAGCGGAGGGCAAGTCCAAGTAACCACAGAAAGAGTGAAGCGGCTGGGCCAAAGCCGAAAGGACACTCAACTGTGGATGTGTCTGATGGTGAAAGGAAAGTCTGATGTTGCAAAGAACAATATTGCATTGAAACATGGAATGTAGGATCTATGAATCAAGGTAAGCTGGATGTAGTCAAACAAGAGATGGCAAGACTGAACATCGACATCTTGGGAATCAGTGAACTAAAATGGACGGGAATAGGTGAATTTAATTCAGAGGATCACTACATCTATTATTGTGGGCAAGGGTCCTGTAGAAGAAATGGTGTGACCTTTTTAGTTAACAAGAGCGTGAGGAAGGCAGTAATGGGATACAATCTCAAAAATGACAGAATGATCTAGGTCTGTATTCAATATCACAGTAATACAAGTCTATGCCCCAACCACTGATGCAGAAGAAGCTGAAGCAGACCAGTTCTATGAAGATCTACAACACCTTCTAGAATTAACACCAAAAAAAGATGTCCTCCTCATCATAAGGGACTGCAATGTCAAAGTAGGAAGTCAAAAGGTAACTGGAACAATTTACAAGTTTGGCCATGGAGAACAAAATGAAGCTGGGCAAAGACTAATAGAGTTTTGTCAAGAGAACAAGCTGGTCATAGCGAACACCCTCTTCCAACAACCTAAAAGGCAACTCTACACATAGACATCACCTGATGGGCATCACAGAAATCAGATTGATTATATACTCTTGCAGTCAAAGATGGAGAAGCTCCATACAGTCAGCAAAAAAAAGACCTGGAGCTGACTGTGGCTCATCGCAAAATTCAGGCTTAAACTAAAAAAACCCGGGGAAGCCATTAGACCATTCAAGTTTGACCTTGATCACATCCCTTATGAATATACAGTGGAGGTGAAGAATAGGTTTAAGGAACCAGAGTTGATAGATAGAGTGCCTGAAGAACTATGGACAGAGGTTCATGACATTGTACAGAAGGCAGCAATCAACACCATCCCAAAGAAAAAGAAATGCAAGAAAGCAAAGTGGCTCTGATGAGGCTTTACAAATAGCTGAGGAAAGAAGGAAAGCGAAAGACAAAGGTGAAAAGGAAAAATTCACCCAACTTAATGCAGATTTTCAGAGAACAGGAAGGAGAGATAAGGAGGCCTTCCTGAAGGAACAATGCAAAGCGATAGAGGAAAATAATAGAATGGGAAGGACAAGAGATCTCTTCAAGAAAATTGGAAAAATCAAGGGAACGTTTCGTGCAAAGATGGCCATGATAAAGGACAAAAATGGTAGGGACCTAACAGAAGCAGAAGAGATCAGGAAGAGGTGGCAAGAATACACAGAAGAATTATACAAGAAGGATCTCAATGTCCTGGACAACCATGACAGTGAAATCAATGACCTTGAGCCAGACATCCTGGAGTGTGAAGTCAAATGGGCCTTAGAAAGCATTACTAACAACAAAGCGAGTGGAGATGATGGTATCCCAGTTAAGCGAGTCAAAGTCTAAAAGATGATGCTGTTAGTGATGCACACAGTAAGTCAACAAATTTGGAAAATGCAACAGGGGCTACAGGATTGGAAAAGGTCAGTTTATATTCCAATCCCAAAGAAGGGTAATGTCAAAGAATGTTCAAACTTTCGCATCATTGCACTCATTTCACATGCCAGCAAGGTCATGTTAAAGATTCTACAAGCTAGGCTTCAGCAGTATGTAGATCGGGAACTACCAGAAGTTCAAGCTGGGTTTCGGAGAGGAAGAAGAACTAGAGATCAAATTGTCAACATTCGCTGGATTATGGAGAAAGCATGGGAGTATCAGAAAAATGTCTATTTCTGTTTCATTGACTATGCTAAAGCCTTTGATTGTGTGGATCACAACAAACTGTGGCAAGTCCTTAAAGAGATGGGAGTACCAGATCACCTCACATGTCTCTTGAGAAACCTGTATAAGAATCAAGAAGCAACTGTCAGAACGGGATATGGAACAACTGATTGGTTTAGAATAGGAAAAGGAGTTCAACAAGGATGTATATTGTCACCCTGCTTATTTAATTTATATGCAGAGTACATCATGCGGAATGCTGACCTGGATGAAGCACAAGCCGGAATTAAGATTGCCGGGAAAAACATCAACAACCTCAGATATGTAGATGACACTACTCTAATGGCAGAAAATGAGGAGGACCTAAAGAACCTCTTGTTGAGGGTGAAAGAGGGAAGCACAAAAGTAGACTTGAAACTCAACATCAAAAAACTAAGATCATGGCATCTGGCCCCATCACACCTTGGCAAATAGAAGGGGAAGACATGAAAGTAGTGACAGACTTCACATTTCTGGGATCCAATATCACAGCAGATGGTGACGGTAGCCATGAAATTAAAAGACGTTTGCTCCTTGGGAGGACAGCTATGGCAAATCTGGGCAGTATAATAAAAAGTAGAGACATCACCCTGCCAACAAAAGTCCATATAGTCAAAGCGATGGTATTCCCAGTAGTAATGGATGGCTGTGAGAGCTGGACCATAAGGAAGGCCGAGCGCAGAAGAATAGATGCTTTTGAGATGTGGTGCTGGAGAAAAATCTTGAGAGTCCCTTGGACTGCAAGAAGATCAAATCAGTCAGTCCTAAGGGAAATCAACCCAGACTGTTCAGTGGAAGGTCAGATGCTGAAGGTCAAATACTTTGGCCACCAAATGAGAAGTGAGCACTCACTGGAGAAGATCCTGTTGCTGGGAAAGACAGAAGGCAAAAGAAGGGGACGGCAAAAGATAAGACGGCTGGACAGTGTTACTGATGTAACCAACAGAAATTTGAGCAGACTTCAGAGGATGGTGGAAGACAGGAGGGTCTGGCGTGACTTGGTCCATGGGGTTGCAAAAAGTCGGACTCGACTGTGCGACTGAACAACAAAAAATACAAAGGAGGGCATCCCCTCACCTGTTCTGCCTGCTTCTTCTCTTCTGCCTGACTCAGGAGGAAACCTTCGGCCAGGGCCACTGCCTGGGAACTGGTCTCTGGCCCACATCCTCTGACCCAGCACTGCATTTCCTGTGGCAGGATGGCCAGGAACTGCTCCAGGATCACCAGGTCCAGGATCTGCTTCTTGGAGTGTCTCTCCGGCTTCAGCCATTGGCTGCAAAGTTCATGGAGCTGGCTACAAACCTCTCGGAGCCCATCGGCCTCATAGTAGCAGAACTGCCGGAAGCATCGGCTGCATCTTTCTGCAGTCATGGTATGCGGAGCCAGGATCTCTGGCATAGCTCTTTCCCAAAATACACCACCGCTCTCTGCTTAGATGGAAAAGGGACCTTTCCTTGATCTCTGGTCTATTCCAGGTCTTTCAGGTTCCTGCTCTTCCATCTCCTTTCTCTTGGGTTACCTCTGATTCTGGAATGATACCCCTACTCACGTGGCTACAAAGAGGGAGAGGAAAAGATATTTTAAAAAAAGCACATAGTGAAAGAGATAGGAACCAAAAGTGGTAGGGGGTACCAGTTAGGGTACAACTTTGCTTTATCCTTTTGATTAAGCCTTGACTGTAACTACGTTCTTTAAGATAGGTCCATGTAGGCAGCTGTGTTGGTCTGAAGCAATAGAACAAAGTTGGAGTCCAGTAGCACTTTTAAGACCAACCAAGTGTTATTCAGAATGTAAGCTTTCATACACATGCACACTTCTTCAGACAAGGAATGAGGTACGGTGAGCAGAGCTACATATAGCTGGTGGGCAGTGGTTGAGAATGCAAAATGGTACACAGTTAAAATCCAATGGCAAAATGTTCTTTCACTTTGTTAGTTACACTATTTTGCCATTAGATTTTAAATTTGTACCATTTTGCATTCTCAATCACTGCCCAAGAGCAATATGTTGCTCTGCTTGCTGTACCTCATTCCTTGTCTGAAGAAACCAGCCAGGGAGGCAGTGGGGCCCTTGGATGACCATGGGGTAAAAGGATTACTGAAGGAGGATAGGGAAATGGCTGAGAAGCTGAATGAATTTTTTGCCTCCGTCTTCACTGTGGAAGATGAGAACTTTTTGCCCACCCCAGAACCACTAATTTTGGAAGGGGTATTGAAAGACCTGAGTCAGATTGAGGTGACAAAAGAGGAAGTCCTACAACTGATAGACAAATTAAAAACTAATAAGTCGCCAGGTCCGGATGGCATACATCCGAGAGTTCTGAAAGAACTCAAAGTTGAACTTGTGGATCTTCTAACAAAAATCTGTAATCTTTCATTGAAATCTGCCTCCGTTCCTGAGGACTGGAAGGTAGCAAATGTCACCCCCATCTTTAAAAAAGGTTCCAGAGGAGACCCAGGAAATTACAGGCCAGTCAGTCTGACTTCAATACCGGGAAAGTTGGTAGAAACCATTATCAAGGACAGAATGAGTAGGCACATTGATGAACACGGGTTATTGAGGAAGACTCAGCATGGGTTCTGCAAGGGAAGATCTTGCCTCACTAACCTGTTACATTTCTTTGAGGGGGTGAACAAACATGTGGACAAAGGAGACCCGATAGATGTTGTTTACCTTGACTTCCAGAAAGCTTTTGATAAAGTTCCTCATCAAAGGCTCCTTAGAAAGCTTGAGAGTCATGGAGTAAAAGGACAGGTCCTCTTGTGGATCAAAAACTGGCTGAGTAATAGGAAGCAGAGAGTGAGTATAAATGGGCAGTCTTCGCAGTGGAGGACAGTAAGCAGTGGGGTGCCGCAGGGCTCGGTACTGGGTCCCATGCTCTTTAACTTGTTCATAAATGATTTAGAGTTGGGAGTGAGCAGTGAAGTGGCCAAGTTTGCAGATGACACTAAATTGTTCAGGGTGGTGAGAACCAGAGAGGATTGTGAGGAACTCCAAAGGGATCTGTTGAGGCTGGGTGAGTGGGCGTCACCGTGGCAGATGCGGTTCAATGTGGCCAAGTGCAAAGTAATGCACATTGGGGCCAAGAATCCCAGCTACAAATACAAGTTGATGGGGTGTGAACTGGCAGAGACTGACCAAGAGAGAGATCTTGGGGTCGTGGTAGATAACTCACTGAAAATGTCAAGACAGTGTGCGTTTGCAATAAAAAAGGCCAACGCCATGCTGGGAATTATTAGGAAGGGAATTGTAAACAAATCAGCCAGTATCATAATGCCCCTGTATAAATCGATGGTGCGGTCTCATTTGGAGTACTGTGTGTAGTTCTGGTCGCCGCACCTCAAAAAGGATATTATAGCATTGGAGAAAGTCCAGAGAAGGGCAACTAGAATGATTAAAGGGCTGGAGCACCTTCCCTATGAAGAAAGGTTGAAACGCTTGGGACTCTTTAGCTTGGAGAAACGTCGACTGCGGGGTGACATGATAGAGGTTTACAAGATAATGCATGGGATGGAGAAAGTAGAGAAAGAAGTACTTTTCTCCCTTTCTCACAATACAAGAACTCGTGGGCATTCGATGAAATTGCTGAGCAGACAGGTTAAAACGGATAAAAGGAAGTACTTCTTCACCCAAAGGGTGATTAACATGTGGAATTCACTGCCACAGGAGGTGGTGGCGGCCACAAGTATAGCCACCTTCAAGAAGGGTTTAGATAAAAATATGGAGCACAGGTCCATCAGTGGCTATTAGCCACAGTGTATGTGTGTATATAAAATCTTTTGCCACTGTGTGACACAGAGTGTTGGACTTGATGGGCCGTTGGCCTGATCCAACATGGCTTCTCTTATGTTCTTATGTTCTAAGAAATCTGCATGCATACGAAAGCTTACATTCTGAATAAAACTTTGTTGGTCTGAGGTGCTACTGGACTCCTACTGCGTTCTACGTTCTTTAAGTTGTTTGTACTAGAAAATTGCTGAAGACCGTTTACTTCTATCTTGGCCTGTGTTTCTTTCTCTTTCTCTCTCTCTTTTTTCCTCGTTATGCTAATAAAGGTTGCCTTTAAACAAACAAAAAGGCACATGGAAAGCAAAAGAGAACGGAGCTACATCACCGGCCCTGGTGAAGACACCTGAGGATTGGCCCAGTGGATCAGAAGTAGTGTCCTTGGGCTACATATCAGGCTTTTCAAAATATGCCTGTACTTTCCTTCAGGAAAGTAAACCTTCTCTATATCTCCCGCAAATGGCCAGATGCATTAGCCAATAGCTCTGTCCAAGTGGGCAGCAGTGTTGCCCACCAAGAACCTAGAATATAGAGCATCACTGCCCCAGACAGAGTGTTCCATCAACAGCTTGTGGTTAACAGCCACTGATGGGCCTCTGCTCCAGATGTTTCTCCAGTCCCCTCTTGAAGCTATGCTTGTAGCTGCCACCACCTCCTGTGGCAGTGAATGCCACATGTTAATTACTGAAGAAGTGCTTCCTTTTATCTGTTCTAAACCCACCGCTCATTAATTTCATTGACTGCCCATGAGAAAGGGAGAAAAGTACTTCTTTACCTTTTCTTTCCCATGCATTATTCTGTAAACCTCTATCATGTCTCTGCTCAATCATAATTTCTCCAGGCTAAAAAGCCCTTATCTCTTTAAGCCTTTATTCATAGGGAAAGTGTTTCAGCCCCTTAATCATTTTAGTTGCCCTTTTCGTCACTTTTTCAAATCCTATGAAAACTGCCTGTTTAGGCTCAATCTTTGTTTCCTGTTAAATTAACCGGTTTTTGATCCACAGGAGGACTCCCTTGACTGCTGAGTTAAATACCTAAGAGCCTTTGAGGAGAAACTTTTATCAAAAAGCTTTCTGGAAACCTACCTAAGTGGGTTAACCTTGTCCCGGTCAGGGCAAAGAGGCTGCCTGGATGAAGGAGAGAATGTGGATGCGGGGGAGGGGGAGAGAACTGGCCAGAACATGACATGGGTGGGAGCTGATTGGCATGGGATCCTGGAGACAATTTTTGTTTTTTTGTCATCTTCTGGGTTTGGAGCAGGGGTCATTGTGTGGGGGATGGGGTGCTTGTGAATTCCCTGCATTGTGCAGGGGGTTGGACTAGATGACCCCGGAGGTCCCTTCCAACTCTTGTGATTCTGTCAACTCAGATTTCTCCCGTCATGATCACACGTGGGACTCCTTTCTGGTCCTCCCAGTGACCGCAAGAACTGAGAGTTTATTGATAGTTTTCAAAATTCAGATCCCCACCTTTTTGCCCCCCCCAGGCAGCTAAAAACTTAAAATATACCCCAAAAACTGCATTTTAAAATGATTTAAAACCCCACCGACCAAAATAACGCAGACGATAGCAGCGTTCCTCTCTGCCGGGAATGAAATGTTTATCCCACCAGGACTTATTGCTGAGCAAGCTTTCCCAGGATCCAGCTGCAAAGGGCCTCCCTGCACATCTGGAGCCCTTCCCTGTCATTCGCCATTCAGCTGCAAAGTCCTCCCCCACCCCCGCAAGAGAGCTTTTCCTCTCTTCCGCTCCCCCCCCCGCTCAGCCTCTCTGGCAAGCAGCTCAGTCATTTTAACCCTTTCAGTGCTGCAGCCGAATAAAAAAGCTTCCGGTCCTGTAGAGGAGAAGCACCAGCCAGATGGTCAGAGCGGGCTTTGCTGCTCAACGGGGCTGCTGCTCCGGAGTCACTCTGCACAGGGCTGCGCTCCTAGGGGATCCCATGCTGCTCGGCCATCTCAGGACACGGCACGAAAAAGCGAATTAAGGGAAACTGAACAGTAACTGCTTCAGACCAAGCCATCTGAAGCAGGCCTAATCGGAACCCTCCCGGAGGCCTGTTCAATTGGGTTCTTCCTCCTAGGAAAGTGATTTTGGGATTGCATTTGAAATCTGGGTTCCTCCTGTAACATCTCCTCTGTTTCTCAAAACCAAACACTTGTTATATGTGACCCTTTCACACATATTGTGCGGCTCTCGTAGCCTCCATCATCCCGTTGGCCGGCTCCGAGAAGACATTTGGTTCTTTTAATCGCTTTTCCAAGCCAAGCCAGCTAACGGTTTGGAGAATGCATTTAAAGTTGCTTTCTTTCCACCTCTCCCGTTATATTTACCGTCCTTGCTGCTCTCAAACACTTGAAGAAGAATTGCAGATTTATACCCCACCCTTCTCTCTGAATCAGAGACTCAGAGCTGCTTACAATTTCCTTTATCTTCCCCCACACACACAACAGACATCCTGTGAGGTGGGTGGGGCTGAGAGGCCTTTCACAGCAGCTGCCTTTTCAAGGACAAGTCCTGCGAGAGCTATGGCTAACTCAAGGCCCTTCCAGCAGGTGCAAGTGGAAGAGTGGGAAATCAAACCAGGTTCTCCCAGATAAGAGTCTGCACACTTAACCACTACACCAAACATGTCTTGTGGTTTTCAAACATCTGACATTTATTCTATTTGGCTCTTACATTAAGCAAGTTTGGCCACCCCTTCCTGGAGGCACTTATCATTCTGCCCTATTGGCTCTGGTCGCCATCTCCTCCTTGGGAAGTTCCTGGAGATTTGGCCACTTTCTCTTACCTCAGAGGTTTTGAGGGGTATGCAGATAAATATTGCCAAGTGGGAGGGGTCTAAGGAAGGGCTGCCTTCAATTGCTGCTTATAGTTGCAGACAGTTTTATGCAGCTTGTTTTTTTTTTTGAGGGGGGGTATTCATGGTTACTGAGTACTGGCAACTTGCAGGTTACTGAGTACAGGCAACTTGTACTCTGCCAAGTCATGGGAGAGAAATTAGTGGAAAGGGCAGTTTTCTGTATGAGTACTGCCTTCCCCCTTTAAATAAAAACTACTGGTCTGAGGAGTTATAGACAGCTTCAAGAGGGGATTGGATCGACATCTGGAGCAGAAATCCATCAGTGTCTCTTACCCACAAGGTCTAGATGGAACACTGTCTGGAGCTCTGTATTCTTGGTGATCAGGGGACAACAGTGGGAGGGCTCATGGAGGTCTGGCCCAGTTGATGGACCTCCTGATGGCACCTGGGATTTGACTCCTGGGTGACACAGAGTGTTGGACTGAATAAGCCATTGGCCTGATCCAACATGGCTTCTCATGTTCTTAGTGACTAGTAGCCACAAGGTATAGATGGAAACTTTGGGGCAAACTGTATTGTGGGAGGACTTCTAGTGTCCTGGCCACACTGGTGGACCCCCTGATGGCACCTGGGCTTTGGCCAATGTGTGACACAGAGTGTTGGACTGGATGGGCCAGTGGCTTGATCCAACATGACTTCTCTTATGTTCTCAAGTTAAAGAGACCACCTTCTAAAGCAGGGGTGTCAAACATGCATCCTGGGGGCTGAATCAGGCCCCCGGAGGGCTCCTATCAGGCCCTTGAGCAACTGGTTGTCATCTGCTTCCTTCTCCCTCTCTCTTGCTTCCTTGCTTTACAAGGCTTGCTCAGTCGCACAGGCGCTACAGAGCAAAGCCTTTATTTTCTCCACTGTTGCCCCCTTTATTTTCTCCACTGTTGCTCCCACAAGCACCTTCCTTGGGAAGGAAGAGCTTGCTTTGCCTGGCTCTCTCAATTGCACAGGAGAGCTACTGAGCCAAGTCTCTCTTCCTTCTAGTGGCTGAGGCTCCTCCCCCTCTTGGTTCCCTGGGGAAGGAAAGAAAGAGTCAGAGTTTCCTTTGCCCAGCTCTCTGGATCCCATGGGAGAGATACAAAGAAAGCACCTTTAAGACCAACGAGTGCTAATGTTTTAAGCATGTTTTAAACTTTTTTAAAAAAACCCTTTAATTGTGCTTGTCTGTGTCCTTTATAAAGTTTATATCTCTGCAACCTAATCTCAAGTAGGTACACATGCAGCCCAGCCCAACATGGCTCAGCCCAACAAGGTTTCTCATTCTTCTTATTATTAAAACCTCCAAAGAAGGAGAGCCTACCACCTCCTGAGGAAGCCTGTTTCACTGAGGAATTGCTCTGTCGGGAAGTTCTTCCTGATGTTGAGCTGGAAACTTTTGATTTAATGTCAACTCACTGGTTCTGGTCCAACCTTCTGGGGCAACAGAAAACAACTCCACACCTTCCTCTATATGACAGTCCTTCAAGTACTTGAAGATGGTGATTATACCATCTCAGTCATCTCCTCTCCAGGCTAAACATATCCAGCTCCTTCAGCTTTTCCTCACAGGACTCACAGACTGCTCGCCATCTTTGTTGTCCTCCTATGAACACATTCTAGCTTGTCTAGCTTGTCTGTCCTTTTTAAATTGTGGCGCCCAAAACTGAACACAATACTAGACAAGTGTCCCCCATCTTTAATAATGCATTAGATTTTTCCTACCTAAATGCAGAACTTTACATTTATCCCCATTAAAAATCATTTTATTTATTTCAGCCCAGTTTTCCAGTCTGTCAATATCATCCTGTATCATGACTCCACCTTCTACTGTATTTGCTACCCCTCCCAATTTAGGATCATCTGCAAAGTTAATAAGCATTCCCTCTATTCCTTCACCCAAATCATTTATAAAGATATTAAACAAAACAGGTCTCAGCACAGATCCTTGAGCCATTTCACTTGGCACTCCTCTCCAAGAATATGAGGAACTATTAACAAGAACTCTTTGGGTGCGATCTGTCAACCAGTTACAGATCCACATAACAGTAATAGAATCCAAGCCACATTTTACCAACTTGTCAACAAGAATATGTGGAAAAAGCCGTACTGAAATCAAGATAAACTATGTCTACAGCACTCCCTGCATACAGCAAGGTAGTAACTTTCTCAAAAAAAGAGATCAGGTTAGTCTGACTTGACTTGTTCTTGAGAAACCCATGCTGGCTCTTAGTAATCACAGTCATCTTTTCTAAATGCTCAAGGACTGACTGACTGATTATTCATTCTAAAACTTTTTCAAGTTTCCAAATTTCCAACGTGGAGTACAGAGAAACTCCATCGTTTTAAAGGGCATCTTATGCTTCCACTTAAAAAAGGTGCCCCATGGGACAAAGTTTATGGCATGTTATAACAATTCCACCCACCCTCAGGATTCCCTCCATCTTCTTTGACCTGCACACATCAATGAACAGATGCCGCAAATCGCAGATGGGGGGAGCAGTGGATTGAAGTGTAATCTGTCAACCAGTTACAGATCCAGGCAGATAAGACAAGTTGGCTCCATACCTGGAACGCAGCGACTTGACTACAGTAATCCACACAATGGTCACCTCAAGAATAGACTACTGTAACACCCTCTACATAGGGCTGCTCTTGACTCGGACCCGGAAGCTGCAACTGGTGCAGAATGCTGCAGCCAGGTTGGTATTGGAGCTGCCTTTACGGGTGCACATCCAACCTGCACTGGAGACGCTGCACTGGTTGCCTGTAGCGTTCCGAGCCCGGTTCAAAGTGCTGGTTATGACCTTTAAAGCCCTATATGGCTTGAGACCTGTCTACCTCCGGGACCACCTTTCCCCACACGAGCCCCAGAGAGCACTACAATCAAGTTTGTTAAATCTATTAAAGATACCTGGGCTAAAGGATGCCTGTTTGACCACTACGAGGGCAAGAGCCTTCTCCGTGGCTGTGCTTGCCCTCTGGAATGCCCTCCCTGAGGAGACTAGGTCCCTTCCAGCTCAACATTTCTCACAATTCCGCAGGGCCTGTAAGACATATCAGTTCAGGCAGACTTTTAATAACTGGAGGTTCTCTTAACGTCTACAGGTGTGTGTACTATCTCCCCCACAGTATCAACATAAATTATTTTAACCAGACAGAATGCCATCTAAATTATCGGGCCATGTGTGTCAAAGTGTAATGCCAGGTAGCAGAGATGTAAACTTTATAAAGGACACAGCCAAACACAATTAAAGATTTTTTAAAAACTTAAAATATGCTTAAAACGTTAGCACTCTTGCAATAATTTATTTACCTTGCTCTGAATTATTGCATCAAAATCTGGAAACAATGTCTGTGCTGCAGCAATCTTGAGTATGCTGTTCGGTTGTGTATCTGTAAGCTGCAAGCCTACTTTTGATTTATTGCCATTCATTACAGAAATCTCATTCTTTGAACCTAAGTGAGGGGAAAACATGAAATGGCTGGGCATTGCGAACTTTTGTACATAAGTTGCTTCATGTGCTAGTCAGACAATAAAGAAAGTAGAGGCTTTGCTCTGTAGCTCCTGTGTGATTAAGCCTGGCAAAGCAAGCTGTGATGCGGAAGGAAGCAAGAGAGAGGAAGGAAGCAGATGACAGTGAGTTGCTCACAGGCCTGATGGGAGCCCACACTGGCATCCAGCCTCCCTCATAAGGACATAAGCGAAGCAATGCTGGATCAGGCCAATGGCCCATCCAGTCCAACACTCTGTGTCACACAGTGGCCAAAAAAAAATGGTGCCATCCAGAGGTCCACCAGTGGGGCCAGGACATTAGAAGCCCTCGCACTGTTGCCCCCACAAGCACCAAGAATACAGCGCATGACTGCCCCAGACAGAGAGTTTCATCTACACCCTTTGGCTAATAGCCACCCTCCCTCCAGAGCTCTTCAGGAAAAACGCTTGCTCTGGGCTTCAGCCCCCAGGATTGTCCAGGATTGAAATCCACAAATCCCACTCTCTCGATCCCACCAATCTCACCCACCACACACACACTGCTTTCTAAAAAGAGTATAGTAGTTTAGTTTATTTGAATTCTATCCTGCTCCATTTCCTGCAAGCAGGCCGCAGGCCAGTGTACGACATAAGATATATAGCAACACATAATAAAATGCATACAATACATATTAACTCCAGTACTATTTAACAGTTAAAAGAGTCCCATGGTGCAGAGTGGTAAAGCTGCAGTACTGCAGTCGGAGCCCTCTGCTCCGATCCCAGCGGAAGCTGGTTCAGGTAGCCGGCTCCAGGTCGAGTCAGCCTTCCATCATTCCGAGGTCGGTAAAATGAGTACCCAGCTTGCTGGGGGGAAAGTGTAGATGACTGGGGAAGGCAATGGCAAACCACCCTGTAAAAAGTCTGCCGTGAAAGCAACGTCACCCCAGAGTCGAAAACAAAGTCTGCCGTGAAAGCAACGTCACCCCAGAGTCGAAAACAACTGGTGCTTGCACCTTTACCTTTTTCTTTAACAGTTTGCTCTACTATTGGATGGTGTCACACATCTATAGTTAGAATAGCTGGCAAACAATCCATATTCCACCCAGAGGGAAGGGTCTAAACAGGCAGAAATAGAGGTGGGAAAGAAACCTGGGAGAGGCCACTGTTCTCTCTGACCCATCGCTGTCCTCAACCATATGCCTGGCGGAAAAACCAGGGCGGCATCACAAATGGTGAAAAACAGTTCATCCCTTGTGATTCCAGGCAGCCATTTTGGCCCTCCTGCCATTTCAGGCCTCCCTGTCAGGAAAGAACCATTGGTCAGTTTAGGATGCAAGCTGGTCACATTTAGGAGCACATATTTCCTCAAAGGCTTTCCGAAAAGGCAAAAAGAAGCCACACAAAGAGCTCCACAAACAAAAAGGGGCAATCGCTAAAAAGGCCCTTCTTCATGGAACTCATTTCTGAGCCCACAATCAAAACAGCCAATCATCAGTGATGGCAAAAGAGTCTGAGGCAGATTAAAATTTAATTAACTATATAAAAACACCCACAAACCATAGGAATAAACCAGAAATAAAAGGTAGGATATTTTTTTCCTTGCAGACCCTAACACAGATTCCTTTCCAAACTAAAGTAGTGAGATGAAAAGAGGATTTTCTCAGTCAGATCATTGAAGGCATGGCCTCAAGGAAGGAATTGAGGAAGTGCGAGGAGTTAGAGGGGACATTACTCATGGAGTCCAGGAGGGGGTTCAGAGCAAGAAAAGGAAACCTTCCATCTCCTCCCTTCTGTTTCTGTCTAGAAGAATTCAGAGTTGGGTGGAAAGAACAAATGGGTCTGAGGAGCAGGACCAGATCTACATGTTTTTTGAGGGGGGGCAGAATTGAAAAATGATGCCCCTTATGGGCCATTCTGTCTTATGGTTCCACAGAATACAATGGACTCCATACCCAATTTGGCACACACACACACCCTTCCATCAGAGCCCAGGGCAAACACCTCCCTCTGCCTCCCCCTAGATTCGGCCCTGCTGAGCAGCAGTCTTATCTAACGTTGAACTATATCTCACTGCATTTCGGTATCTCTGCTGTGTTTCTAGGTAACAATAGAGAAGTAGGGGGGCAGTTTGGTGTAGTGGTTAGGTGTGTGGACTCTTATCTGGGAGAACCAGGCTTGATTCCCCACTCCTCCACTTGCAGCTCCTGATCTGACCTTGAGTTAGCCATAGCTCTCACAGAGTTGTCCTTGAAAGGGCAGCTTCTGGGAGAGCTCTCTCAGCTCCACCCACCTCACAGGTGTCTGTTGTGGGGGAGGAAGGTAAAGGAGATTGTGAGCTGCTCTGAGATTCAGAGTGGAGGGCAGGTTATAAATCCATCATCAACATCTTATTTTTTCTTCGCCTCCTCCCCCCAGAACTGGATTTATCTGGACAAGGCAGACGCATGCATATTGAATTTCTTGCTACAACACAGTTTCCAACCAATGGACAAATGCCAAGCTGGCAAAGTGTATCAGTAGCGTGTAGCTGGCTCTCGCGATGAAATTAGGCAGGTTGCAGCCGATTGGTATGCACATATGGTAACATGCCAGTGTGTCATCAATGTGTCATCAGGGCTCATTTTGTAGCAGGAGTTCCTTTGCATATTAGGCCACACACTCCTGATGTAGCCAATCCTCCTGGAGTTTACCGTAGGCCCTGTAATAAGAGCCCTGTAAGCTCTTGGAGGATTGGCTAAGTCAGGGGTGTGTGGCCTAATATGCAAAGGACCTCCTGCTACAAAATGAGCCCCAATCAAGGGTAGATACGATTGTAACCATTTTGAAAAATTTCAGAGCAGCTTGGTAATGCTCACGATGGCCTAACTCTGCTCTTAGTTCATTGCAATAAACTCCCCCCCACCTTCCTCCTTCACCTGAACTCCAGCTGTATGTCTTTTATTGGCTAAGGACATTCAAATGTGCAGATTCATACAACACTCTCCTATGTGGATTCCACAATAGTTAAGGAGGCATGGGCTGGTCTTGAGTCTCCTTCTACCATCAGAACACATCCATTCTTTCTTCCTCATCTGAGCTCTTTTCTTAGCCCAACTATTTCTATAATTTCTTCTAGGTTATGATAAAAGTTTCTGGGCAGATACAAGGTCTTTACAAGATTTTACATAGATTCAGCCCTTTCTATGGTCTTTGGTTTTATTTTAGATGTCAAATAAGAGAAAAGCACTTTTCACAAGCTAAGTGGTCATATGGTTTCTCCTTGTGTGGGTTCTTTGATGCTGCTGAAGATGGCCATGCTGATGAAATCTGTTCCTACACTCTGAGCATTAAGAAGGATTCTTTCCATGTGAGTTCATGGATATTTTTGAAGATTACAGATCTGAATGAATCTCTTTTCACAATGAGCATTCAAAAGGTTTTTCCTTTATGTGTATTCTTAGATGCTGTTGAAGAGCGATGATCCAGTTGAAGGACTTTCCATACTCTGAGCACTCAGAAGCTTCTGCTCTGTGTGGGTTCTTTGATGCTGCTGAAGATTGTCACTCCGATTGAATCTCTTTCCACACTCTGAGCATTCAAAAGGTTTTTCCCCTGTGTGGGTTCTTTGATGCTGTTGAAGGTTGCCACTCTGACTGAATCTCTTCCCACACTCTGAGCACTCAAAAGGCTTCTCCCCTGTGTGGGTTCTTTGATGCTGTTGAAGGTTGCCACTCTGACTGAATTTCTTTCCACACTCTGAACACTCAAAAGGCTTCTCTCCTGTGTGAGTTCTTAAGTGCTTGTGAAGATGGCCTTTCTGACTGAATCTCTTCCCACATTCTGAGCATTCAAAAGGTTTCTCCCCTGTGTGGGTTCTTTGATGCTTTAGAAGATTGCTACTGTGACTGAATTTCTTTTCACACTGTGAGCATTCAAAAGGTTTCTCCTGTCTGTGGGTTCCTTGATGCCGCTGAAGATGGTCACTCCAACTGAATCTTTTTCCACACTCTGAGCACTCAAAAGGTTTCTCCCCTCTGTGGATTCTTTGATGCTGCTGAAGACTGCCACTGCAATTGAATCTTTTCCCACACTCTGGACATTCAAATGGTTTCTCACCAGTGTGTGTTCTTAGATGCTTTTTAAGGTCACAGCTATGACTATATTTCTTTCCACATTCTGAGCATTCATAAGGTTTCTCATTTGTGTGGGTTCTTTGGTGCCTTTGAAGGTCACAATTTCGACTGAATTTCTTTGGGCACTTCAAGCATTCAAAATGTTTCTCCCCTGTATGGGTTATTAGATGCTGTTGCAGATGGCCACTTTGACTTAACTTCTTCCCACATACTGAGCATTCAAAAGGTTTCTCACCTCTGTGGGTTCCTTGATGCCGTTGAAGATTGCCAGCCCCACTGAATCTTTTCCCACACTCTGAACACTTGAAAGGTTTTTCCCCAGTGTGATTTCTTTGATGTTGCTGAAGATTGCCAAGCTGACTGAATTTCTTTCCACAGTCTTTGCAGTCATAAGGTTTCTCCTTTGTATGGGTTCTCTGGTGCCGCCGAAAATTGCTACTGTCACGCAATCTCTTTCCACATTCTGAGCATTCAAAAGGTTTCTCCCCTGTATGGATTCTTAGATGCTGTTGAAGACTGCAACTGTGACTGAATCTCTTTCCACATTCTGAACATTCAAAAGGTTTCTCCCCTGTGTGAGTTCTTAGATGCTGTTGAAGACTGCATCTGTGACGGAATGTCTTTTCACATTCTGAACATTCAAAAGGTTTCTCCCTGTTGTGGGTTCTTAGATGCTGTTGAAGATTACCACTTGAACTGAATTTCTTTCTACACTCTGAGCATTCAAAGGGTTTCTCCCCTGTGTGGGTTCTTAGATGCCGCTGCAGATGGCTACTCCGCCTAAATCTTGTTCCACACTCGGAGCATTCAAAAGGTTTCTCCCCTGTGTGTATTCTTTGGTGCACAAGAAGCTGTGATTTGTATTTAAAGTACTTTCCACACCGAAAGCATTTGCATGCCTTCATTATACTGTGCTTTGGAAAGTGTATGTTATGCTTTTTTCCATCAGAGAATGCCATTCCAGTCTCTCCTGAGTGAATCCTTTGGTGTTTAATAAGGTCTGATTTCTGCGAGAGACTCTCACTGCTGCCTGAGCACCTATAATGTTTCTCTCCTGCATGTGTTTGTTGATGCATAAGGAGCTCTGCTCTCCAAAGGAAGCTCTTTTTACACTCCAAGCATTGATGGATCTCCTTTCCACTGTGCATTTGCAAATGGATATTGTATTGGGTTTTATCTGAGAAGTTCATTGCACACTCCGAGCAGTTGTCTATTTTCTCTGCCACATGAATTACTTCACAGATATCCCTCCCTTGGAAAGGAATGAGTTGATCCCTCTTCTCGAACACGTGGCTTCCTTTCGTCCTCTTACATCTGCCTTGATTCCTGAAGTTTCCTCTCACATCTTCATTCTTGTCTTCATCGGGCAATTGCTGCTGAAATTCCTCACTCTTCTCATTCTTCTGATTATCCCCTGCTGGAATAAAAAGAGAAATCCCATTACATCCTGGGCGGGCAGGGAAAATTCCAAGGCATCTCTGTGACTGCAGTAGGAAAGAACTGATGGCCCTTTAGCCTCATTCAGCTTGCCTGATCTTATCTAACCCCCCATACCTTTCCTCAGAATATCAAGTGTTTAAGGATCCCATAGCCCCTCAACAGTCACAGCTGAGCTCTTGTCCAGAAGGAGCTTCTGAGTCTCCGGATTTCAGGTCCTAGGAGGCCTCCTTCCCTCCTAGCCCAATGGTCTTTATAATCCTACCAAACCAAGAATTGCCAAGAAGAAAAGCAGAAAGCCACTATTATTCCTTGCCCATTGTTTTGACATATCTATGAAGGATATCCATTCACAGCCAGCTTATTTGGGAAGAAAATACCTTCTTGTGAGGCAAAACACTCTGATTTCCTCCCAAGGGTTAATGTAAATATTAGGCCTGCTCCGGCTTGTAGGTGTCTGTAATTGGCCCTCCCTGCCTACACTGTCCTTATCTTTTTCAAGGCTGAATTCAAGAATGTGGTAATCGACCCATCATGGGAATCTGTGTTTAGCTTTGTAACTAGATGAGAGGAGAGAAACAAGAGTGAAGTCGTCATCTTCTAGAAGGTTCATCAAGCAAGCTCCCTGATTGGATTTGGAAGATCACTTGACACCAGAGGGCAACAGACTATAGTTAAGCCATAGACAAGATGAAAGGCATGCTGACTTTGTGTTTTGAGAGGACAGTGGCAGTGACTATGCCAAGCTCTGTTGCAGTGGACAGCTACATAGATACTGCTTGGCCCTCAGGTTTGGATTCTGATATGTAAAAGCTGTGCCATCCAATACCAGATATTGAAGTATTAGGTAGAAAAATTAGCTTTCTTATTTTTCTTGCTACAAAACTGTAGACTGTGTTGCCTAGTAATATCTTTTTCGCTAAAGTATTTAATAAACCTCCATATGTTTTACCAAGGTCTGGTTTCCTGTGTGGATATAAACTTGAGGTCCCACTGCTCTGAGTGCAGCATGCTTGCCCAAGAGGTGTCCCAGGCTTGAGTCCTTGTCACCTCTTTACTTGACAAACTCTCCACCCTTTTTCCAGAGGAAAGGCCTTCATGTGTCTCCACCATGCACTCTCTTAATTCAGGGCTTCTTTGCCAACATGAGCGAGAAAATGATCACTCTTATAAGGGAAAGGAATCCAAGGAAGAGGGGGAAAATTCTTCTCGGAGAATGGAAACATGGTCAAGATCAAAGCTCCAAATCCTAACCTGTTTAAGTGGGGGGAGGTCCAGATAGCCATAATTCCATCTGCAGGAAAAGCATGTTGTAAAGACTGACAATTGAGAAATCCTAGAGTCTGAGGGCCTCCCAGACCTTCCTTGGCCTCAGGCCAGGACACCTTCTCTGGCTTGAGCGACTGCCACAACACTGGCCTCAGTTGCCCCTAGGCCAGCCAGGCAGGTTGGGTCAGTTAACCTAGCCTCGCTAAATATTAATTTCACTGCCACCCAACTCCTTGAGACCCTGGGGGGGGGGGGACACACGTAGTGGGGCAGATCTGAAAATGATTTATTTGTGTTCGATATTTTGATTTCTGAACCATCCCAATGGCAGCAATTCACACCTTTGGCACCTATGAAAGATCCTTACCCAGAGAGGCCACGCTCCCATAGTTCTCCAGCATGACTTCCCTGTAGAGAGCTCTTTCACTCGGATCCAGCAGTGCCCACTCTGCCTCGGTGAAATACACGGCCACCTCCTCAAAGGAAAAGGGACACTGAAAGAAAGAGTGGATTCCCTCATCAGAGATCATGCCATGCAAAGTGGATGCAGGATGTAGAGTTTTGCATGCGTAAAGGGAATGGCATTCAGCGTTTCTTTCCCTTGGACAACTTAGGAGCAACTGCAGGAGCAAAAACCCCTCTCTGTGAAAGGAGGGGGACCCAGCCTGTGGCCCTCTGATCTCCTCTACCTGGACTGGAGTGGCAGCAGCTGTTTCCACACCTCTGAACACCACCTGTTCCAGACCTGTGAAAGAGAGAAGAAAGAAAGATTGTTAGCCTAGATGCCTTCATTTGTTTGCTTGTGTGAATCCTGCTTCATGCACCCTCCTTCCCAAGGCTGTGAAATCTTACCATGGGAATACCCAACAAAATTTGTAGGGATGTTTAGTAAAATGCGGGAGAGGCAGAAGAGAAGCACCAGGTACCTGTGAACCTTGGGGGTTTCTAAATGCTGCTGATCCATTGAGATTCCTGTGAGAACTGAAATGTGCTCTTTGGAGTTCAAAAACATGACTGCATCCCTGCTGGATAAGGCCCATGGCCCAGGTACTCCGTTCTCCCCCTTTCATGACCTAGATGGGATGCCACCTGAAGCTGCCACAACTCTGGAATTAGGGTCCCTTGGGAAGGCCCAGAGAACCCTCCCAAGCCCTTCAGATTTCCCTTGTCTTGACCAATAAAAATAGGCATGAGAACCAGGCAGAGTAACAAAGAACAACAAAAAGGTTTATTTCAAACAGGAAAATCAATAAAGGGCAAGCGAACAGATAAGGTGCTTTAAAACTATATAGTAATGTGAGTGAAGGAAAATAAACAAAGTCCCTAACACAACTAATAATTATCCATGGGTGGAGAGAACTTCTCACTAGAACTCAAGGGAATCCAATGAAGTCAAGGGCAGTAGGTTCAGGACGGACAAAGGGAATACTATTTTACACAGAGTGTGATTCAAATGGGAAATTTGCTGCCAGAGGAGGTAGTGATGGCCATAGGAATAAACAACTTGAAAAGGGGACTAGATAGATGGAGGAAAAGTCTATCAATGATAGACTTTTTCTGTGGCCCCAGAAGGTAGGACCTGAACCCATGGGTTGAAATTAAATCAAGAGTTTCCGGCTCAACATTAGGAAGAACTTCCTGATAGTTAGAGCGATTCCTCAGTGCAACAGGCTTCCTTGGGAAGTGGTGGGCTCTCCTTCCTTGAAGGTTTTTAAACAGAGGCTAGATGGCCATCTGACAGCAATGCTGATCCTGTGACTTTTGGGGGAGGTATTTGTGAGTTTTCTGCATTGTGCAGGGGGTTGGACTAGATGACCCTGGAGGTCCCTTCCAACTCTATGATTCAATGATTCTATAATTTCAATAAGATACTGTGTTTATCATGTTGAAATATTGCCTGTTTCGGTGAGTTTTTGTTTATTGAGCTTATCTGTACACTGAAACTGTTGCTGTCTTATACCCCTGGAGAAAATGGCTGCTTTGAAGGGTGAACTCTATGGCATTGTACCACGCTGAGGCCCGTCCCCTCCCCAAACCCTGCCTTCTCCTAGATCCACCTCCAATGTCTCCAGGTATTTTCCAAACCCAGATCTGGCAACCCTTTATGGCACTGAATCCCAGAACTTAACTGTGTGTTGTGTGCAGAAGTATTTCCTTTTCCTCCTGTCCTAAATTTTCTACCCAACAGCTTCACTATTTTCCCAATCTTATCTGGCTACAAAACAGCCTTACCACCTGAGAGGGCATCTTGGGCACGCTGCTTGGCCAGAGCCCTCTGCCCTTCCTCCTCAAAGATGATAGCTTCCATCTTCACTGCTGGTCCCTGCTTCTGAAAGAACAGAAAAGGAGATGGGTAGGAGAAGGAATGGAACAGGATGTGGAGATGGATTCTGCCCCACTCCCAGACTTCTCGCACCTGCATTGGCCACACGAGAAAGAATCAGAGTTGGGTTTTCTTCCCAGTCTTGTGAATTCTCTAGAGGCAGAAATATCTGCCTGGGAAGCCTTAGGAAAAGGTCGTTGCTTGAACTGAGTGAAGGAAAATCCCTCACCTGGTCTTCCTGCTTCTTCTCTTCTGCCTGACTCAGGAGGAAACCTTCAGCCAGGGCCACCGCCTGAGAACTGGTCTCTGGCCCACACCCTCTGACCCAGCACTGCATTTCCTGGGGCAGGATGGCCAGGAACTGCTCCAGGATCACCAGGTCCAGGATTTGCTTCTTGGTGTGCCTCTCCGGCTCCAGCCACTGGTTGCAAAGTCCATGGAGCTGGCTGCAAACCTTTCTGGGTCCATCAACCTCATGATAGCGGAACTGCCGGAAGCATTGGATGCGTACATCTGTGGCTCTAGTATCCTGAAACAAGATCTCTGACACAGATCTTTCCCAGAATTCAGCACCACTCCTTGTATGGGTGGGATGAGAACCTTTCTTTGATCTCTTGCCAATCCCAGGTCCTTCTGGGTCCTCCTCCTCCATCTCCTTCCCTTGGGTTGCCTCTGACTGTGGAAAGAAGAAAAAGAGAAGAAGAAGGGATTAGATTTATGCCCCGCCCTTCACTAGACAAAGGAGTCTCAGAGCAGCTGACATTCTCCTTTCCCTTCCCCTCCCTGCAACAGACACACTGTGAGGTAGAGGGGGCTGAGACAGCTCTGACAGAACCTGCTCTTGAGCAGAACAGCCTTGAGAGAACTTGTGGCTGACCTAAGGTTCCAGCAGCAGGTGTATGTGGAGGAGTGGGGAATCAAACTGGTTCTCCAAGATAGGAGTCTGTGCACTTAACCACTACACCAAACTGGCTTACTCATGTGGCTATGATACCCTTACTCATGGGCAGGCCTCATTTTGGACAGGAGCTCACAGGAATGGAGCTCCGGAACCTCTAAATTTTATTGTGCTCTTTCTTTCTTATTCCCCCGCCCCCCAAATACTTGTTTCTGGGCTCTATTGTTCAAACCCCCTGTGAGAATGTAGCTGAACTCTAAGATCTGACAAACTTTCTAATATTTTCCCCCACAAAAAATGGGAAAATAACCAAAACATATAAAACAGAGAGATGGAAATCTTCCTCATGCCACTGTGGCCAAGCAGGAGAAAGTAATTTAAAAAGTGTGATGGGAGTAAGGTTTGATTATGACAATTATAATTCACAAAGCATTTTCACATAGATGCTGAGCTGATATAATTCAGTACACCTTCTGGTGACGTCATATGGAAGTAAGTTGTGCTAATGAGCTCCGGTGCCTCTTTTTTTACAAAATGACCCCTGCTCATGTGGCTATGAAGAGGGAGAGAAAAAATATATCAAAAAGGCAGAAGGAAACCAAAAAAAGAATGGAATTTGTGGCCTGCAGACCCTACTCCACCCTGCCCTGCTGTCCTTCCAACACCTGGAGGGGCTTTTCCCCCTCTCAGTTCAACGCTGCCACCATCTGGCCTTTGTAGGAATTGCCCACTGGGAGGGTCAGGACTCCCAGCTTCCCTCTGAGGCCTTGCCTCTGTACCTCCCAACGCCCAGTGTCTGTGACCATGGGTCAGCTTGCTGCCTTTGCACTAGGGCAGTAGCCACTTGCCAACTGACTGCCCTCCCCTTCCTCCTGGTACTCCTTTTAAAATAGCATATCCAAGATGGCAGAGGACTTCAAGGCACAGAGAGCCACTCCCAGGCTGAAAAGCTATTAAACATTTATTAAAAAGAAAATATTTACATGCATACTTTTAGCACAGCACCAAATTGAGGAGGAGGAAGAATTGGATTTATACTGGGCATCAACTAGGTGCTTGGGGGGGGGGGGGCAACAGTGGGAGGACCTCTAGTGTCCTGGCCCCACTGGTGGACCTCCTGATGGCACCAGGTGTTTTGTTTTGTTTTGCCACTGTGTGACACAGAGTGTTGGACTGGATGGGTCATTGGCCTGATCCAATATGGCTTCTCTTCTGTTCTAAGAAAGGAAGATGGGGAAGGGAGGAGGGAGAGAAAGGTAGAAAGAAAGCAACGTAAACTTTAAACACATTCTCCAAGCTGCCGGCTGGCTTGGCCTGGATAAGTAATTTAAAGAGAGAAATGCCTTCTCCAAGCCAGCTGACCAAGTGGTGGGGGCTTTGAGAGCCACACAATATGTGTGAAAGAGCCACATGTGGCTCCCAAGCCACAGTTTGGCCACCCCTGCTCTAAACTATGGAACAGAATTTGGGTCATAGAACTAACCAGAAAAAAAGTATAAATGTTAGCATGATGCAGTAAATGATGCAAAATCACACAGCAGGATTTTGTACAGTAATACAAAAATTACATAACAGTACACAATTCTACTTACGATGAATTAGTATATAAAAACAAAGTATAGTGCAAAGTATAGTACAAAAAAACAAAGTTTGAGTCCAATGGCACTTTTAAGACTAAGAAAGCTTTATTCAAGGTATAAATCTTCATGTGCATGCACTTCTTAGATACAGCAAAACAGAAATTCCTCAACCATTTCCCAATCTCATCCCCTGCCCCCACCTGGGGAATAGGACGTTTATATATATATAGGGGGGTTAGTTGACAGGAAGGGCCAGTTACAGTCAAGACCAGGGGTGGTCAATCTGCAGCTCAGGAACCACATGCGGTTCGTTCACACATATTGTGTGGCTCTTGAAGCTCCCACTGCCCCAATGGCTGGTGTGTGGAGAAGGTATTTGTCTCTTTAAACCATTTCTCCAAGCCGAGCCAGCTAGTGGCTTGGGAAATGCATTTAAGCTTAATATTGCTCTCTTTCCACCTATCTCTCCTCCATCTATTTTCCTCCCTCCCTCCCTCCCAACATCTAACGTTCATGTCTTGCAGCTCTCAAACCCTATGGGAATAGCTCGCCATAGGAAACAATGCCCTGCAGATATTTCCCTCCTCTCCTTGACTTTCTGATGACCCTGAAGGGGGGGAGGGCCTCCAAACCGGGGGATCCCCTGCCCCCACCTGGGGAATAGGACGTTTATTCTAATGGCTCTTACGTTAAGCAAGTTCGGCCTCTCGTGATCAAGACAGTGACAGAAACAAAAATGGAAATTACCAGCCCATCCATATAAAGTAGAGGGTGAGCAGTAACCTATTACGCAGCATAACGGAGATGTTTTAACAAGATCCAAGAGTCAAACAGGAGTCATAAGCTAAGGGTATATGGTTGCCATTTGTGTGCGTTCAGTTCTGGGAGGGAAACAGTGAAAAAAATAAATATGTCAAAACTGGAGTGGAGATTGATGAATCCAATTTGGCGATACCAGGACCAATTCATTCGGACCCTGCCATCCATCTCCTCTCCTCTCCAGCATTTCTTTCTTCCAGGACTGGAAAGCTTAAACCCGCCTCCCCCGCCCCCCGACTTACGTACTTGTGAGTAAACCTCCCCGGGATGCAGCTGCACGGCTTTTGCCGCTGTTGCAGACGAAGCCCTCCCTGCTCTCTTTGGCCATTCAATACCAAACCCCACCCCTGGAAAAAGACCTTTTCCTCTCCCCGCCCCCTCCACTGCTCCCTCGGGCCCTCTAGGAAAGCAGCTCGCTCCGTTTAACCCTTGCGGTGCTGCAGACAAATACACAAACTTTTCCCCCTCCCTCCTCTCCACCGGCGCCCAGAGCCGGCAGCACAGGTCGGTCTTCAAACAGGCAGCCCTAAGCGAAGCCCTACACTGCAGCTCGAGTGGGCTGCTCGCGAGTAATTCTGTACGGGGGACCCCCGGGCATCAGCATAGGCCACGGTCCCTAATAATTACTTCAAGTGACTGTGGAAATCGTTTTGCACTGGGTTTCCCTATTGTGGAAAGGTGGGAGCAGGTTTCCAAAGTCCAGTTCAAGAAATATCTGGGGACTTTGGGGGTGGAGCCAGGAGACATTGGGGTGGGGCCAGAAGCAAGGTTGTGAAACATTGAACTCCAAAGGGAGTTCTGGCCATCACATTTAAAGGGACCGCACACCTTTTAAATGCCTTCCTTCAACGGGAAATAATGAAAGATAGGGGCACCTTCTTTGGGGGCTCATAGACTTCGACCCCCAGTCCAATCTTTTTGAAACTTGGGAGGGTGCTGAGGAGAAAATTCGGATGCTATGCTGAAAATCTGGTGCCTCTACCTCAAAATAACCACATCCTTAGAGGATTTATATCCCACCTCTGCAGTAGACTGCTCAAGGCGGCTCCCCACTAGAGAATAAAACACCCAGGAGATAATAACAGCCAGGGCTTTTTTGGTAGAACAAGCCTAGCAAGAACATATTTGCATACTGGGCCACACCCCCTGACACCAAGCCAGCGTTCCCGCCACAAAATCCTCCTGATAACAGCAACCAACAAACATTGAGCAGCCTAAAGACCATCTTTTAGGAGGGAGCCTAGAATAGACAGCTCAGCCCCCTTTTCTTAAAACATCTCTAGGGGAGAGAAATTCACCCAAGCCTCTTAGCTAGCAGAGCATAGTCGATTAAGGATGATCAGTCTGGTGTACACTGAACAAGATGCGTAGTCCTTGAGAGGGAGAGGCATAGTCAACGCATATGAAATGCTCTAGGTAGCTCGAGCCAATGAGCCCAGCCAGAAGCTCCTCCACATCCTAAAGGCAATTCCATAGCACAGCAGGTGGTACCTACAAACCTCTGGAGCAGCAGTCCTTAAAGGCAAGAAATGAGTCTCACCAATTCTGGAGATTTGAAGTGGGGGGACCTCAGGGGCATCTAATGTTAAGAGAGTCTGCCCTCCATCTGAGCCCCTGTCTCCAGGGAGTTGATCTCTGGTCTAGATTATATCTTCTATATCAACTTAATTCCAAGAGATCTCCTGTCTCTGCCTGGAGGTTGGCAACCCCCAAACAAGCAAGGAAGGCCACCTGGATGGAAGCCTCCCTTCTGTTTCCCAGGGTCTCCACTTTCTCCCCAGTCTTGGAAGGAGGCTTGCAGGGGGTGAGGTTCCCTCAAAGGGTTAAAGGGAAGAAGTCCCCATTCCTAGAGAGGTCTCAAAGGAAGAAGACCACACTAGCCACAGCTACGCCCTCTTCAACTTCTTCCGAGGAAAAGCTGCCTTGAAGCATGCCCAGTGACATCACCAATGAGGTTTGCCCTTAGAAGAGACGGCTGGAACTTGGTGCAGACCCTGCAGAGCATTTCAAGGCAAACAGAGAAGTCTTGAAATAATAATACTTTGCTTGCATGATTTCCTTCGGACTCTGTAGAGCCTCTGTGCTGCAACTCTGGTCGCTCACTTAGGGCTCTGCTGCAGAGCAGCACAGCTGCCCTCTGCACATGGGCAGAGTTGCCTCTGCAGGAGGTCCCAGCTCCAGCCCTTGACTGTAGAGAGGGATCTGGCAGAGGAGGACAATCCAGCGGTCCAGGAGAAGGCTGCTTGGAGGGGAAGGGAGGATGAGCAGAGAGCCGGACTCAGCTGTCCCAGGATCAGGAAAAGGCCTCGATGTCATTGGAGCTGGGAGCAGAAGGGAGCTGTGGGAAGCAACAGTGCAGAAGAGTGTGAAAGACAACATCTTCCCTCCAGATGCGCAGCGCCAGGAATTCAGGCACTTCTGCTACGATGATGCCCAGGGGCCCCGAGAGGTCTGCAGCCGACTCCACCGCCTTTGCTGCCAGTGGCTGAAGCCAGAGAGGCACAGCAAGAAGGAGATGCTGGACCTGGTGATCTTGGAGCAGTTCCTGGTTGTACTGCCCCCGGAGATGGAGAGCTGGGTGAGGGAATGCGGGCCAGAGACCTGTTCCCAGGCGGTGGCCCTGGCAGAAGGCTTCCTCCTCAGCCAGGTAGAGGACAAGAATCAGGACCAGCGGGTGAGAGGAGCATAGGATATAATCAGGGATCACCCAAAATACATGTGGATCTAGTCTCACTAACGTAGATTTCTTTGTGGGAGTAGACAAGGGTGATCCAGTCGATGTTTACCTAGATTTATAGAATGCTTTTGGTAAAGTTCCTCATCAAAGGCTCCTAAGCAAACTCAGCCATCATGCAATAAGAGGGCAAGTCCTCCTTGTGAATTAAAAACTGGTGAATTAACAGGAAACAGGATGCGAGTATAAGTGGGCAGTTCTCCCAGTGGAAGATGGCAAGCGGTGGGGTTTTGAAGGGCTAGATACTAGGCTTTTTAAATGATTTGGGAATAAGCAAAGTCACTAAGGTTGCAGATGACTCAAAGTTATTCAGGGTGGTGAGAAACAGGGAGGAGTGTGAGGCACTCCAGAGGGATCTGTCAAGGCTGGGTGAGCAGATGTCAAGTCAACCTGGCAAATTAGGTTCAGTGAGGGTAACTGCAAACTAATGCACACTGGAAACAAAAACCTTAACTACAAATATAGGTGGGTAGGGTCTAACCTGGCAGTAACTGACCAGGAAATAGATCTTGAGGACATGGTAGATAACTCACTGAGATGTTGACTCAATGTGCCAACTGCAATAAAAAGCACAACAGCTGTGCTGGGGATTATTAGGAAAGGGACTGAAAACAAGTCAGCCAGTATCATAATGCCCCTGTATCAATCAATGGTGCAGCATCATTTGGAATACTGGGTATGCTTATAGTCACCACACACCTCAAAACATATAGCATTAGAAAAGATGCAGAAAAGGGCAACTAAAATGATTAAGGAGATGGAACACTTTCTCTGTGAAGAAAAGTTAAAGAGACTAGGGCTCTTTAGCTTGGAGAAATGACGAGCGAATGATGACATGATAGTAGTTTATAAAGTTATGCATGGGATTGTGGAGGCAGAGAAAGAAGTAGAATCATAGAGTTGAAAGGTACCCCCAGGGTCATCTAGTCCAACCCCCTGCACAATGCAGGAAATTCACAAATACCTCCCCCAAAATTCACAGGATCAGCATTGCTGTCAGATGGCCATCTAGCCTCTGTTTAAAAACCTCCTAGGAAAGAGAGCCCACCAGCTCCTGAGGAAGCCTATTCCACTGAAGAACTGCTCTAACGGTCAGGAAGTTCTTCCTAATATTGAGCTGGAAACTCTTTTGATTTAATTTCAACCCATTGATTCTGGTCCAGCCTTCTGGGGCCGCAGAAAACAATTCTGCACCATCCTCTATATGACAGCCCTTCAAGCACTTCAAGATGGTGATCATATCACCTCTCAGCCGCCTCCTCTCCAGGCTAAACATAGCATGCTCCCTCAATCTTTCTTCCTTTCTCACAATTTTTCCCTCCCTTTTCCACAATTTTTTTCCACAACAGAAGGACTCATGTACACTCAGTGAAATTAATGAGCGGTAGACTTAGAACAGAAATACAGAAGTACTTCATCCAGAAAGTAAAGAATGCATGGGATTCACTGCTTTGGAAGTGGCGGCAGCTACAAGCATAGCCAGCTTCAAGAGGGGATTAGATAAATATTTGGAGCAGAGGCCCATCAGTGGTAATTATCTACATAGTATAGTTGGAACACTCTATCTGAGGCAGTGATGGTCTGCTTTCTTGGTGCTTGGGGGGCAACAGTGGGAGGGCTTCTAAAGTTCTGGCTCTGCTTGTGGACCTCTTGATGGCACCTGGAATTTGGCCACTGTGTGACACATAGCCTTGGACTGAATGTAAAGTTCTGCATTTGGGTAATAAAAATCAAATGCATAACTATAGGATGGGGGAGACTTGTCTTGGCAGTAGTATGTGTAAAAAGGATCTAGGGGTCTTACTGGATCATACCCTGAACATGAGTCAGCAGTGTGATGTGGTAGCTAAAAAGACAAATGCGATTTTGGGCTGGATCAATAAAAGTTTAGTGTCCAGATCATGTGGAATGATGGTATTGCTTTATTCTGCTTTGGCTAGACCTCACCTTGAGTATTCTGTTCAATTTGGGGTACCACACTTTAAGAAGGAACATGTCCAGAGGAGGGTGACGAAGATGGTGAGGGGTCTGGAAACCAAGTCCTATGAGGAAAGGTTGAAGGAGCTGGACATGTTTAGCCTGAAAAGGAGACAACTGAGAGGTGATATGATCATCATCTTTAAGTTCTTGAAGGACTGTCATATAGAGAATGGTGCTGAATTGTTTTCTGTTGCCCCAGAAGGTAGGACCAGAACCAGTGGGTTGAAATTAAATCAAAAATTTCTGGCTAAAAATTAATAAGAACTTCCTGACAGAGAGGTTCCTCAGTGGAACAGGTTTCCTCAGGAGGTGGTGGGCTTTCCTTCCTTGAGGGTTTTTTAAAGAGAGGCTAGATGGCCATCTGACAGCAATGCTGATTCTGTGAACTTAGACAGATCATGAGAAGGGCAGGAAGGGTTGCATCAGTGCTTAGTTCTCATGGCCCCTTTTTATACACCCAGGGAAATACTGATTGCTAATTTGAAGTCAGTCAGCATTTTTTTTCCAGTCCAGTTTGGCAAGGGATCTTGGAAGTTTTGCCATCTTCTAAGCATGGAGCAGGGGGTCACTGGGGATGTATGTGTGTGGGGGAGGGAGGTACTTGTGAATTTTCTGCATAATGCAGGTGGTTAAGAACATAAGAGAAGCCATGCTGGATCAGGCCAATGGCCCATCCAGCCCAACACTCTGTGTCACACAGTGGCCAAATAAACCAGGTGCCATCAGGAGGTCCATCAGTGGGGCCAGGACACTAGAAGCACTCCCACTGTTGCCCCTCATGCACCAAGAATACAGAGCATCACTGCCCCAGAAAGAGAGTTCCATCAATACCCACAGTGGCTAATAGCCACTGATGGGCCTCTGCTCCATATGTTTATCTAATCCCCTCTTAAAGCTGTCTGTGGTTGTAGCCGCCACCACCTCTTGTGGTGAACCAGATGAGCCTGAAGGTCCCTTTATGATTCTATTAAAGGGCCTTTGGTCTTATTCAATATACATTTTCTTTCTTCAGTATACATTTTCTTTCTAGTTCACCTCTTGTGGTGAACTAGATGAGCCTTAAGGTCCCTTTCCTTTGATTCTATGAAAGGGCCTTTGGTCTGATTCAGTATATATTTTCATATGTTCACTTCTGGATTGTGACCCAGAAGGAGCAGAGAAGCACTCAAGAATATGAGCAAGGATACCCTCAAAAGCCATACTGATTATCCCAACATTTTTGGAGTAGAGGTCCATGAGTGGCTATTAGCCACAAGGGATAGATGAAATTATCTGTCGGGGCAATGATGCTCCGTATTCTTGGTGCTTGGGGAACAAGAGGGGGAGGGCTTCTGGAGTTCTGGCCCTGCTGGTGGACCTCCTGGTGGCAGCTGGGTTTTGGCCACTGTGTGACACAGAGTGTTGGACTGGATGGGTCTTTGGCCTGATCCAACATTATCTTTTTTTTTTTATGTACCCAAACATTTTGGAAACTCTTTCCCCACCTGTTGCCTGTTCCTTGTCTCATCAGTCTCCTTTTTCTGGGGTTCCCACTTCTGTTTCAGATGCAGGAGGAGATCATGCAGGAGTGTTACCTGACAGCAGCCTTTCCAGGTGAGATCTATAGTGGTGTCTTTCCTAGTTAGTGTTCTCCTTGAGAGTAGGTGGGCTGTTTCTCTGCCCCCCCTCCCCCATGCTGCATGGGAAAGATGTTCCACTCAGCATTTCACCTGAGAATATTTCTTGTTTGTACAAGGAATTCTGTGTCTGAATTAGCATCTTGAATTATGTCCATGAACCAATAGAAACAGGACATATTACCCCTAATACTCAAGGAACAGATATGGAAGGTTTGTCTTTCAAGTACCCATTTATCCTTCACAGGTGGTGCCATGAAACTGGCAGTATATGATTCTTTATCTCTTTGTGACAAATCATCTACTGTGAAGCCAGAGCAGGTAAGTGTGAAACTGCAGATCCCATCCATGGGTGCCTCCCCCAACCTCTCCCTAGACCTCAGAGATTATTCTTTGTTCCTTTCACTGCTGTCCTGCTCATTTGACAGAAAAGTTACCTCATGAAGGCTTGAATGCTCCAACATCTAACCACTTTTCAATTGCCCTTCGAAGGAACAAATTGCTACAGTGTGAGGAGAGAGGGATTCCATTTTTGTCTCTTTCCAGGGTCTGGTGACCACTGAGGAGGTGTCTGTTCATTTCACTGAGGAGGAGTGGGCTCTGCTAGATCAGGACCAAAGAATCCTCCACAGCAAAGTCATGGAGGACAATCGTCAGAATGTGATCTCTCTAGGTAAGGCTCCCCTGTCCCTTGATTCACAGGTGCTAAAGGGTGAAATCACTTCTAAGGTGCTGAAGGGAGAAATGACTTCTTCTCAGGAGGACTGGAGTAGAAGCCTCTTCGCATAGGGAGGGTTAACAGGGGAGGGGAGTGGATCAGGTCCCCACACAGGCAAAGAAGAGACTTCTGCATGCCTAGTGAACTCCTCAAGTATTAGTTGGTCAGCCAACAAGAGAGGTTGTAAACTAAAAAGAACATCCCCCTGAAGGGCCTTTGAGGACTGAACAAGTGAACGGCCATGGAAAGCCAAGAGTCAGACAGCCAAACGGGAGGTTTTTCAACTGAGCCACTTCATGAGCTATTCTGTGAGCACCTTCAAGGAAGGTTGAGATTAAAAAATCACTTACACAGAGGAATCAGATTGAAAACATTTTTAAAATACAAATTAGACATTCTTAGTAAGAGTTCAGCATTTTGGAAATCCATTATGGTCAAGGGCCTGCCTACCTTAGAGAACGTCTCTCCCCATATGTGCCCCAGAGAGTACTGAGATCAGGGGGAAAGAACTGACTGACAATCCCTGGGCCGAAATAGGCCAAATTAAAGAGCATATGTGAACGGGCCTTTTCGATCGTTGCTCCACACTGGTGGAATCAACTACCGGATGAGGTGCGGGCCCTGCAGAGTCTTGACCAATTCTGTAGGGCCTGCAAGACCACTCTGTTTAAAATGGCCTTCGCTTAAATGTAGACTTAATGTAGACTGGCTGTAGATATAATCTACTACATCCACCCACCATATCCACTGAGGAAAGTATCTGAGATGTAGCACCGAAAATTTTAATTTTGATTGGAAATGATGGTTTTAATTATGTTGGTTTTATTTAATGAATTATGTAATGAATTGTACTGAAAAATTTATACTGTAAATTGTAATTTTATATGTTGTGAGCTGCCCTGAGCCTGCTTCGGCGGGGAGGGTGGGATATAAATAAAATGTATTGTTGTTATTATTATTATTACTGGCTCATCCTGTCCTGCTGTGGGGATGTGATGGTAGTCTTGGTGGTTTGATTTATCACCCTATCCCAGCCAGATCTGGGTGATGTACAGAGAGGGATAATGCCATAGAATAAATATACAAATGTTTAAAATCCAATATACAAATTGATAAAAACCAGAATTAAAAAAAAAAATCTAAGATGGTGTGCTGTAGTTTTCCTCTCCCAATTCTGGACTGCCTGGCCATTTTCTGGGCAAGGGGAAGAGAACTTGCCAACAAAATATCCAGAAGGGGAGGGTGGACTCCTGGAAATGGTAGCTCTCCAGATGTTTTTTGCCTACAACTCCCATCAGCCCCAGCCAGCATGGCCAATGGCTGAGGCTGATGGGAGTTGTAGGCAAAAACATCTGGAGAGCTACCGTTGGCCACCCCCGCCCAAAATAAATTTTTGCAAGCTGGATAAGGCAGAAGTGAAATGGGGGATTTAAAGTACTACCTTGTTGCTGCCAAGCTGTCTACAGACTGAAGAAATGTGCACAATTTGAAGCTTTTGAAACTTTGGTAACACTTTAAGGCAACTGTCTATTTCAGCCTGGACCTGGTGCAATGAAGTTGGAAATTGAACTATTTACACTATTTACACTAGAGCCCCATGACGCAGAGTCTTAAAGCTGCAGTACTGCAGTCCTAAGCTCTGCTCACGACCTGAGTTTGATCCCCGGCGGAAGCTGGGTTTTCAGGTAGCCAGCTCGAGGTTGACTCTGCCTTCCATCCTTCCAAGGTTGGTAAAATGAGTACCCAGCTTGCTGGGGGAAAAGTGTAGATGACTAGGGAAGGCAATGGCAAACCAACCCATAAAAAGTCTGCCGTGAAAACGTTGTGAAAGCAACATCACCCCAGAGTGACTGTTGCTTGCACAGGGGACTTTTCCTTTCCTTTCCTTTTCCTTGTGAATGATATATTCCTATTTATAAAGACAGGATTATAAATTGATGTATTTATGAGTTTACTATTACATTTGATATATTTGCAAGATTTTTCTATGTGATTTTTCTAGTTGTTGTATGTGATTGAGGCTGGTTCTCACAGAAACCTCCGGTTTATCTCCAGTCACTCAATCAAAAGCCTGGCAGAAGATCTCTGTCTTACAGGCCCTGTGGAATTGCATAAGGTCCTGCAGGTATTTGAAAGAGAGTTCCACCAGGTCGGGGCCAGAACTGAAGAGAGTTCGACCCTGATGCTGGGTCGAGGGCAGCCAGATGTCCTTAAGACCAGGGATCACCAGTAGGTTGTTATCTGCAGAGCGTAAAGCTCTAGCAAGGACATACCAGAGAAGATGCTCTCGCAGATAATGTCTCTTCGAGATTATTCTCTCTTCAAAGAGAGAGGAGACCTTAGACAGCGGCCCTTTGTCAGTGCCAGACTGGGATGCTGGATTTTGTGTATCTTTGAAGGGGGCTAAAGTACTGTATCCTGATTGTCTGGGTTAAGGCTTCCCTTCACTGTGCAGAAGTTCTCTTCTCCACATTGGGCCACTAGATCCTCCTTGATCCAAGCAGTAGTGCCTTTGTTCCCACTGCATACATGTTTCAGAAGTTTACAAATTTAGCATTCCTTGCTTTTGATAGTAAGAGGGGCAGGGGTTCATGTAGTCTGGTTTAAAAGCTGAGTGTTTTTTTAGAGTTGGAATGGGTGGACGTCTATTTCTTTCCCTTAAAGGAAAACTTCTCTTTCTCAAACCTGAATCCATATCCACAGTGGAAGAAGGAGATCCACTTATCCAAGATGCAGAAGAAAGAAAGAGATCAGCAGGTATCTGCTTCCTTTTGTGTTGGAAGGGGGTAGGACTTCTTTTGGAATTACCTTCTGGAGAACAATCCAAGTAGGCAGCCGTGTTGGTCTGAAGTAGTAGAACAAAATAGGAGTCGATTACACCTTTAAGGCCAACTTAGTTTTATTCAGAACATAAGCTTTCGTGTGATGAAGTGTGCTTAAGAGCACATGAAAGCTTACGTTCTGAATAAAACTAAGTTGATCTTAACGGTGCAATCGCCTTCTGGAGAACGGAGTGATTTCTCTAGAGCAGGGGCGGCCAACAGTAGCTCTCCAGAAGTTTTTTGCCTACAACTCCCATCACCCCCAGCCAGCATGGCCAATGGCTGGGGCAGATGGGAGTTGTAGGCAAAAAAAAAATCTGGAGAGCTACCATTGGCCACCCCTGCTCTAGAGGAAACAACCAGAGCATGTCTATGAAAGTTTTCTCAAATGTGAAAGAAAAACTGAAACAGGGATGAAGGGCTGGCTTGTTTGTCCTTCATCTTGGGGAAAATATTTGTACAGTACTGGGCTTTATTTAACCTGGATTTGTTTATATGGTGCCTCCACAGATAATCTGTTCAAGATAACTAACAAACATCAACAATGCTATAAAACAATGCACAGTACATAAATTGTCAGCGTTAAAATTGAAAGAATGTGGGGGGCATAAGAACAGCATGCAGTATCCATTGAGTAGTCTCAAAAATAATCAGTGAACAGTCGCCAAGAGAGAAGCAGATCATAAAACAGCTAAAAAGATAAAAGCTGCTCTTAAGTTAAAGCCCAGGTTAAAAGCAATGCTTCGGCCTGGTGCATTGAAAGATCTTGAGGTAGTTTCCAGGCATGCTTTGGAGGGGCCACCACTGAAAATGCTCTGTCTTTGGTGACCACCTGCCTCTGAATGTAGGGAGGACAGTACAGCAGAGGCAGACCCTCAAGTACCCTGGCTCTGTTTAAGGCATCAAAAGTTCTAACCAGCAGGGGTCATTTTGTAGAAAAAGAGGTGCCGGAACTCTTTAGCACAACTCATTTGCATAACATTTGCTTATGCCACACACCCCTGACACCAGAAGGTGTACTCAATTATATCAGCTCAGCATCTACCTTATCATGCTTCTTAAGAGCCAGTTTGGTGTAGCGATTAAGTGTGCAGACTCTTATCTGGAAGAACCGAGTTTGACTCCCCACTCCTCTGCTTGCACCTGCTGGAATGGCCTTGGTTCAGCCATAGCTCTGGCAGAGGTTGTCCTTGAAAGGGCAGCTGCTGTGAGAGCCCTCTCAGCCCCACCCACCTCACAGGGCGTCTGCTGTGAGGGAGGAAGCTAAAGGAGATTGTGACCACTCTGAGATTCAGAGTGTAGGGCAGGATATAAATCTAACATCTCTTTCTTTCTTTCTTTCTTTCTTTCTTTCTTTCTTTCTTTCTTTCTTTCTTTCTTTCTTTCTTTCTTTCTTTCTTTCTTTCTTTCTTTCTTTCTTTCTTTCTTTCTTTCTTTCTTTCTCTCTTTCTCTCTTTCTCTCTTTCTCTCTTTCTCTCTTTCTCTCTTTCTCTCTTTCTCTCTTTCTCTCTTTCTCTCTTTCTCTCTCTCTCTCTTTCTCTCTTTCTCTCTCTCTCTCTCTTTCTCTCTCTCTCTCTCTCTCTCTCTTTCTTTCTCTTAAGATTTCCATCTGTCTGCTTTATATGTTTGTGTTATTTCACCCCCCCCTTTTTTTGGTGTGGAATAATATTAGAAAGTTTGTCAAATCTTAAAAGTTCAGCAAAATTCTCACAGAAGATTTGAACCATGGAGCCCAGAAGCAACTATTTTTTGCGGGGTGGGGTTTAAGAAAGAAAGAGCACAATAAAATTTAGAGGTTCGAGAGCTCCGCTCCTGTGAGCTCCTGCCCAAAATGAGGCCTGATAACCAGCATCAATGAAGGTACCCCAGTTGGTCCATCTAGAACAACAACACCTCTTCTGATATGCAGGGGTGTTTCACCAAGGAAGAAGTTCCACCTGGGATGTGATGAGTCCAGGACAGGTGATGTGTTGGGATGCAGCCAGATTTTCATTTATTTGTTGGATTCTGTTAATCTTCCAAGACTATCCTGCTCCTTTTTTAAGGAGTGAAAGCAGCATTTGTGAAATTATTTCATTTACCTGCACAACGATGCTGTGATGTGGAAAATTCTGGAAAAGTGTGATTGGCCCAAGACCACTCCAGTGCACTGTACTAATGGAGAGCTCAACTTGGGTTACCATAGTTTGGGTGTAAAACTCTGCTCCACTCTGTCCAGCAGAAGATGGTCTGCAGGGCTTTTTTGTAGCAGGAACTCATTTGCATATTAGGCCACACACCCGATGATGTAGCCAGTCCTCCAAGAGCTTATGGTAGGCCCTGTAAGAAGAGCCCTGTAAGGACTTGGAGGATTGGCTACATCATGGAGGTGTGGCCTAATATGCAAAGGAGTTCCTGCTACAAAAAAAGCCCTGGTGCTCTGTAATGTGCTAGAATCCAGGAAGAAATTGACCTGAGATCCCTCTAGTCCAGCTTCCTGTTTCCTAGAATGGTGTACTAGAGTCCCTCTGATGGAACTATCCTGCACAGAAGAATCAGAAGTTGATTAATATATTGCAGAATTTGTCTCCCTTTGCAGTGATTTCTGCCCTGTTGTTTTGGAGAGCAATTAATGCACTTCTTTCCTTGATAGTCTTCTCTCTCTCTATCCAAGGGGTTGCTGATCCCCAGAATAAGTCGAAGAGAGAACCACAACAATTCCTGTTGGAAGGAAAAGGGCGAAGAAGAAACACTGAAACAAAATGGAAGAGGGGAAACGAATCGTCTTCTTCTCAGGGTGCTGAATCCCAGGTATTTTATACACACTGGAAAAACCACACAAGAGAGAAACCATTTAAATGTTTGGACTGTGGAAGGAGTTTTGCTCAGAGTGAAGAACTTACTAGCCATCAACAAATCCACACAAGGGAGAAACCATATAAATGCTTGGAGTGTGGAAAGAGTTTTGCTCGGAATGACAGCCTTATTAACCATCGACGAGTCCACACAGGGGAGAAACCATATAAATGCTCAGACTGTGGAAAGAGTTTTGCTCGGTGTGACAGCCTTACTGACCATCAACGAGTCCATACAGGGGAGAAACCATATAAATGCTTAGATTGTGTTAAGAGCTTTGCTTGGAGCAATGCACTTACTGCTCACCGACGAACCCATACAGGGGAAAAACCATATAAATGCTTGGAGTGTGGGAAGAGCTTTGCTCGAAGTGGCATACTTACTGTTCATCAACGTATCCACACAGGGGAGAAACCATATAAATGTTTGGAGTGCGGAAAGAGCTTTTCTCGGAGTGACAGCCTTACTAACCATCAACGACTCCACACACAGGAAAAACCATACGAATGTTTGGACTGTGGAAAGAGCTTTTCTCGGAGTGACAGCCTTACTAACCATCAACGAATCCACACAGGGGAGAAACCATATAAATGCTCAGGCTGTGGAAGGAGCTTTGCTCAAAGTAAATACCTTACTGCCCATCAACGAATCCACACAAGGCAGAAACCGTATAAATGCTTCAAGTGTGAAAAGAGTTTTGCTTGGAAGGGAACCCTTATTGCCCATCAACGTATCCACACAGGGGAGAAACCATATAAATGCTTGGACTGTGGAAAGAGCTTTGTTTGGAGAACTCAGCTTACTGCCCATCAACGAACCTACACAGGAGAGAAATCATATAAACACTTGGGGTGTGAAAAGAATATTGCTCAGAATAATGACCTTACTGTACATCAACGAATTCACTCAAAGGAGACACCATATAAATGTTTGGAGTGTGGAAAGAGTTTTGCTCAGAGTAAATACCTTACTGCCCATCAACGAATCCACACAAGGCAGAAACCGTATACATGTTTGGAGTGTGGAAAGTGCTTTGCTCGGCGTGACACCCTCACTGACCATCGACGAATCCACACAGGGGAGAAGCCATATAAATGCTTGGATTGTGGCAAGAGCTTTGCTCGAAGGAACACGCTTACTGCTCATCGACGAGTCCATGCAGGAGAGACACCACATAAACTCTAGAAATGTGGCAAGAGATTTACTTGTAAGGCACACTTTACTGGCCCTGTTAAATAAACCGGAGTAGGTTTTTGAGTAGATGTACAGGATTACTTTTCTTTGTTTTGCACAGTGCTACTAGCAACTGATTGTTCATACTTAAAAAAAAAATGTACAGCCTGTGTAATCGTTTTCAGTTACTAGCACAAATATGTACTGCGAAGATCAGTTTGGCCATCTTTTTAGTTTTGTTCACTCTTTTCAGGGGTGCAATTCTAGCAGCAGCTCCTTTGCATATTAGGCCACATACCCCTGATGTAGCCAATCCTCCAAGAGCTTATAAGGCTCTTTTCTGTAAGATCTTGGAGGATTGGCTACATCAGGGGTGTGTGCCCTAATATGCAAAAGAGCTCCTGCTAGAATTCCACCCCTGACCCTCTTCCACTAATTCCTGCCTCCAAGATCTTTCCTAGAGCTTCACTCGTCTATCTTTTCCTTCCATTGGTGAGAATCTCCCGGTGACTTTTAGTTACCTGTAGTCATGCTATGATTTCTCCATTGGTTGGGAAGTCACTTGTTGCTTCAACGCAAGGAAATGCTGATTGTCACTTTGGGATCAGTCAGCAATTTTTCTTCAGTAAGGGATCCTGGTGATTTTTGAAATGGCCACCTCTCCACAGGCCTGCTCAAAGCAGCTCACCGCTAACAATGTTCCCTCCAAGCTGTGGAGTCTTGTGAGCAAAAATTCTGCTTTGTGGGCTAGTGGCATTAAAGTTGTGAGCTGCTGCATCGATTAGTGTGCTCCAGGGCCATTTTTCCCGAGCTGTGACAAAAATGTGTAAGCTAGAGGCTAAAAAATGGTGAGCTAGCTCACAGTAACTCAGTTTAGAGGGAACGCTGCTAAAGAATAAAACCAAGCTAGCAATTATAAATAAGCCAGGAGAGAAAAACTGCATAAAGCAAGGACTGAACAGCCTAAAAAAAGAATATCCATAAACTAGGCCAAGATCAGACCTTAGAATAGCATATTCCAGGGGTGGCCAACGGTAGCTCTCCAGATGTTTTTTGCCTACAACTCCCATCAGCCCCAGCCATTGGCCATGCAGGCTGGGGCTGATGGGAGTTGTAGGCAAAAAACATCTGGAGAGCTACCGTTGGCCACCCCTGGCATACTCCTTAAATGCTCAGCAATAGCCCTGCTAGCCATTCAGCAGAACTGAGCTTGATCCCACTTCAAATATTACTGATCAAACTCTTAAGAAGGCAATTCTTTCATAAATGCAAGGTGGGAAAACAGAGAGTAGGAAGTGTGGGCATTCAGTTTAAGTACAGAGAAGTACAGAGAGTGTTGGAATGCAGGCTTGGAGGACAGAGAGAGATAATAACTTGGACGGGATGTTTTGCAGCCTAGTTTGATTTATGTCTCAAAGAAACTTGTTGTTGTTTGATTTATGTCTCAAAGAAACTTGCTGTTGTTTTTATTGTACGCATGTGTGAGCTACTGTCTCTGGGCAGAATGCACAGGGTAATTAATTGGCTGGTACAGGTGGCATGTTATTAAGTCATGAAAGATATAAAAGGCAGCCCTCGATATTGGGAGGGGTGCTTCTTTTGTAGCGTCTTTGGTCTTTTGTCTTTTGTAAGGCTTTTTGGAGGAACTAAGAATGTGCCAAGAAGATAATAAAGAGTTTTTGAGTTTTGAAGAAGCTTCTGACTGATTTGCGCAGCACTAGATAACTTTTTCCAGGCGCCTCCTTGTGTGTGTGTGTGTGTTTTTTCTTTTGGTGTAAATCTTTCTTTTATCACCAGTGCATAGGCTGGACCTAGGCACTCGGTCCCAGCTTCTGCATTACGACATTTGGTGCCCCGTGTGAGGCTCAGAAGAGATAGCATGACAAGATAACCTGATTTATTGATCATCACTCACCTCGCGCCCGGCGAGGGCCAACGACGTCGAACTTCACCTGGCCAAGGTCCCAACGGGGTGAGTTGGCTTGTCAAGTTAGACCACACACACACTGTAGTGAAGATGGGGTCTACGTTATGTGCTGCTCAGGCTAATTTAGTGCTTGAAAATCACTCCACTCCGCTTCAAAGACATTTTATTCATCCGGACAAGGATCCCGACAGTGGGAGTGATTTGTCAAGTAAAGAGCACACAGACCCTGAAAAAATGGGTTGTTCCTTATCAGCTGGCCAAGCCAGCCTCAGAAAATATTTACACTGTCTTCTTTCCAAAGAAGGACTTGTTGTTAGAAAATCTGATGTTTCTGATTTGGTGAAATCTATTACAGATATTTGTCTGTGGGTTCCTGAGAGTAAAACTTTAACAATACAAGACTGGCAAAAAATAGGGAATGCTTTTCAGGATCATCCAAAGATCACAGCCAAAGTTCTGTGCACCTGGGGCAAAGTAAAAGCTTGTTTAGAAGGGCTTAAGCCTACCAACATTCTATTCAATCAGCAGACAGAGGCTGGATCAATGTTTTCTGGTTTTTTACCTCAAATTTTGCCCCCATTGCCTTCAGGGTCATTTGCCACAACCCCTGGGAACGATCAAACTTACCATCTACCTCCTAAATCACCGGATGGCTCAGAATCGAATGAGCAGCTACTCAACAGCATTGCTCTTGTTCCAAAAATGCAGAGGCCAGCACAATTAACTACAGATCTCCAAGCTGCTGTGCTGGAGGAGGGGGGTGAAAATATTCGAGGAAGCCCAAATACAGAACATCAAGGCCAAACTGAAGTTGTTTTCCCAGAAGGCTCATGTGAGGGAGGACAGCTAGCTGTTTGTGGCAGATTTGATACATTCCAGAACACAAGCCAAGATGCTACAGAATCCTATGCTGAATCTGTTAATGGACTTATGAGGGCAGTGCAGAGGCAGATTGACAGTGCTGGGGCTGGAAAGCAGTTCGCTTTTGAAAATGCTAATGAGGATTGCAAAGCAGCTTTGACACCTATCTACAGCAATCCAACCACTGATATTCAATCTATGCTCAAAGTGTGCCACAATGTGGGGTTTTGCCTCCTGTTGGCTGCAGTTTTAACTGCTCAAGGATCATTAAATCCAGCAGTGTCATTACATGCCCTGCCTATACACTGGAAATATGGATGACATTCTGCTGGCTGAAAGTGGACATTAAGTCATCATGTGGATTTTTTTTAGTAACAAGTGTTTCAAGAATATGGCTTATGATTGCACCAGAAAAGATTCAACGTCAAAGTCCTTATATGTATTTAGGGCACAAGTTTTCCACAGCTTCATTAATTCCAGTTTTTCTACAAGTACAGCTTTTAAAGACATTGACAGTTATACAATTACAAAGTACACTGGGAAATATTAATTAGGCTAGGCCTTCCTAGCGTTTACAACCATGGAACTGTCACGTTTATTTTTAGCACTTGCTGGACATTCATCTCCTGCAGAAAAGATTGAAGTCTACCTTTGAAGAAATTGCTGTCGTGGAATGGATTCATCTACCACATTCTTTTTAAAAGAACTTGTACTCAAAGATTATAGCAATCTCTGACTTGTTTTTTAAATCCAGAAGTAATCCAATCCAGTTAACAGGAAAAGATATTAATCTTGTTTATTTTCCCTTTTCACAGGTTGTTGCAGACTACTTCAAAGTTCCAAATAGCTTTTGAGGGTTTTCTGGGAACAATTCTTTGTAACACCCCCCCAAAGATAAATGTTTGTTGTTGTTTTTTCCAAATGCCTTAAAACTAGCTTGTTTTCTCCATACCATTTGCAAGATGTGTTAACTTTCTTTTTACAGATGGATCTCCAGAGTGTGGGAAGTGAAATTTCCTAATTCACAGTCATCAGCCCAGTGGTCAAAATTGGCTGCTGTAATTTTAGCATTTCAGTTGTTTGAAAATATTGGTATTACTCTTGTAGTAGATACTTAATATGTGTTCTGATTAATGATGCATTTACTTTTGTTTTATTTGGTTTCATCTATTGACAAAGAGTTGTATGAAATGTTTTGTCAGTTCAGTTTTTATTACAGGAGAGAAGAGCTTTCTGTTTTGTCACGCACATTCGTTCCTGCTCTGGTCTACCAGGGATGTTGGTGAAAGAAAATGCACGTGCAGATGCAGCTCTTCAGAATAATGTTTTTTCCTTGTTTGACAATCCTATTCAGTCACATGCTGCATTCCATCAGTCTGCAAAGACCTTGCACAGAATGTTTTCCATACAGATGTTACAACCAAGAGACATTGTATCTGCGTGTTCTTCTTGTTGTAAGACTTCTGTTAGTTTTTTTTTTTTTTGATGCAGTGAATTTTCAAGAAGCTCAGGCCAACCAGGTTTTGCAATTAGATGTGACTCCTGTGTCAGCACTAGCTCGTCTCAACACATTGCATCTCACAATAAACACATCTTTGGGTTTTATCTGGACTATGCCCATGAAAGAAGAAACATCATGTCATGTCATTCAACATTGTATTTGAGCTTTTGCAGTTATGGAGGCCAGGATGTTTAAAAATGGACAATGTGCCTGGCTATGTTTCTATAGCATTTGCAGATTTTTGTCAATTGTGGGGAATGAAATTAACTCATGCTATTCCTTTCAATTCAACAGGTCAAGCTATTGTGGAGAGAGCTCATTTGATCTTTATATTGCTATTGTATTGCCAGACGGAGGGGAAAGAGATTCCAACGGCAGATATTCCCACAGTCATGGCTAAAGTGCTTTATGCATTAAATTTGTGTTTATTTCCCATAACAGGGTCTCATATTCCTGTTGAGCTTTATTTTAGGTCAGAAGAACAACTGTCTAGATCACTTGTCACCTATCAGAAGTTTCCTTATCCTGAATGGAAAGGTCCTGTCCTCCTGATCACCTGAGGAAGAGAATATATTGCAGTAGCATTAAAGAAAGCATTTTTATGGATTCCCCCAACGTGGCAGGGTGTTCTATGGATCCCTGCTCGATGTGTCAAACCATGGCGTAAAGAATTTGGATTGTTTTTGTAATTTCAATGTTAAGAGTAACAGTTGGAGATGGAAATGTAAATCTGAAATCAAAGACAAATGTGGAAACAACTGAAAATTATAGTTATGGTTTGAAAGATGGTATATTTTTGTTTGTAAACATAGTGCTTATAAGGTTTTGTTTTCTTATTAGAGAAGCATATGTACTCTAATTGCTCTTAGTTCTTATGACATTTATACTGTTAAGCATTCTGATATTATGGTATCATATAATCCTCACACACACATATATATGTATAAGCAAGCACTGAATAAGTTACAGATAGTATTATTGGATATTATAAGTTTTTATTCTTACTATGATTTTTGTTAGTAATGATTTGATATTGTTAACCATTTCTAAAGATATAGAATTATTTACTAATGCTTTAAAAATAGCTATTGCTGCTTTGTTAATTGAAATGAATTTTGTAATGAATACTGTTTTTTAGAATTGTCTTGGTTTAGATTTTCTTATTTTTATAGAATGAGGTTTTATATCTTTTTTAAATCAATTTTGTTGTTTTTATAAGTTAATCAAGGGTTATAGAGGGAGCCATGGTTAAAATATGATCCTGGTTTCAAAATTGGGAGTAGTTGGGAAATTTTGTAATGGCAGTGATTATGATATTCATATTACTAATAGCTTGTTTTTATATTCAATGTATTCCTTCATTAATCAATGTATTTAGAACATGTAGTCAACGTTCTCCTTCAGCCCTGATGGTTGCAAGGCGATAATTATTCCAACAAAAATATCAAACACTTCCACTGAAGAAAAAATAAATAAAAACAGAGGAGATGTGGGCATTCAGTTTAAGTACAGAGAAGTACAGAGAGTGTTGGAATGCAGGCTTGGAGGACAGAGAGAGATAATAACTTGGACGGGATGTTTTGCAGCCTAGTTTGATTTATGTCTCAAAGAAACTTGCTGTTGTTTTTATTGTACGCATGTGTGAGCTACTGTCTCTGGGCAGAATGCACAGGGTAATTAATTGGCTGGTACAGGTGGCATGTTATTAAGTCATGAAAGATATAAAAGGCAGCCCTCGATATTGGGAGGGGTGCTTCTTTTGTAGCGTCTTTGGTCTTTTGTCTTTTGTAAGGCTTTTTGGAGGAACTAAGAATGTGCCAAGAAGATAATAAAGAGTTTTTGAGTTTTGAAGAAGCTTCTGACTGATTTGCGCAGCACTAGATAACTTTTTCCAGGCGCCTCCTTGTGTGTGTGTGTGTGTTTTTTCTTTTGGTGTAAATCTTTCTTTTATCACCAGTGCATAGGCTGGACCTAGGCACTCGGTCCCAGCTTCTGCATTACGACAAGGAAGCAATCTTGGAGGTCATCAAATCCAGTCCTTGTAGGGTTGCCAGCCTCCAGGTGGGGCCTGGAGATTTCCCGCTTTTACAGCCAATCTCCAGCTGGCAGAGAGCAGCTCCCCTGGAGAAATGGTAAATATCAACAGGTTCCAATGTAAGTGCATAATAAGTGAAAAAACACCAGAATAACAATAACACTTTAACACAATATAGCAGGGGTGGCCAATGGTAGCTCTCCAGAAGTTTTTTTTTGCCTACAACTCCCATCAGCCCCAGTTCTTTTCACTCCCCCCCCCCCCACTGTCTGCTGTTTGAAGATAATAAGGTACAGTTCCTCAGAAGCAATTGCCTTCCTGCTGTTCTCCCTTACGTTCAGCAACTTGGGCGGAGAAAATGGCTGCTTTGGAGGGTGGACTCTATGGCATCGTACACTGCTGAAGCCCCTTCCTCCCCAAGCCCCGCCCTCTCCTAGATCCACCTCCAAAGTCTCCAGGTATTTTCCAAACCAGACCTGGAAACTCTAATGTAGGAGCATGCAGTTATGGAGAATTCTGAGGAGAGCCCCAAGGCAGACCAGACACGGACTTGCTTAACTTCCCTAGAGTTGCTACATTAGCTTTCCAGTTGTAAGCCAAGAAGAAGTAGTGGGGAAGGAAGAACCGATCCCCAAACCATGAACATAAGAAGACCCCTGTTGGATCAGACCAATGGTCCATCTAGTCCAGCAGCCTTTCTCATACAGTCAACCAGTTCCTCTGAATGGTCAATAACGTCAGAGAGGTCCAGGCCTTCCCCTGATGTTGCATCCTGGCTCTGGGATTCAGAGGACTAGTGCCTCTGAATGTGGAGGTTCCCCTCAACGTCATGCCTAGTAGTCACAGAATCATAGAGTTGGAAGTCCAGGGTCATCTAGTCCAACCCCCTGCACAATGCAGGAAACTCAAAACACCTCCCCCTAAATTCACAGGATCTTCATTGCTGTCAGATGGCCATCTAGCCTCTATTGAAAAAACTCCAAGGAAGGAGAGCCCACCACCTCCCGAGGAAGCCTGTTCCACTGAGGAATCGCTCTAACGGTCAGGAAGTTCTTCCTAATGTTGAGCCGGAAACTCTTTTGATTTAATTTCAACCCATTGGTTCAGGTCCTACCTTCTGGGGCCACAGAAAAAGTCTATCATTGATAGACTTTTCCTCCATGAATCTATCTAGTCCCATTTTCAAGTTGTTTATTCCTATGGCCATCACTACCTCCTCTGGCAGCAAATTTCCCATTTGAATCACACTCTGTGTAAAATAGTATTCCCTTTGTCCGTCCTGAACCTACTGCCCTTGACTTCATTGGATTCCCTTGAGTTCTAGTGAGAAGTTCTCTCCACCCATGGATAATTATTATAAAACTCTATTGTGTTCCTCCTTAGCTGTCTCTTTTTTTAGTTGAAGACCCAGTCTTTCCTCAGAGGGAAGGGGCTTCAGCCCCCTCATCATCTCAGTTGCCCTCCTCTGTATTTTTTCCAGCCCGACTCCCTTCCCTGCACATCCAGGGGTAGGGCTGCCAATCCCCAGGTGGGGGCAGGGGATCCTCCGGTTTGGAGGCCCTCCCCCCACTTCGGGGTCATCTGAAAATGGGGTGGAGGGAAATGTCTGCTGGCACTCCATTCTTCCCAATGGAGACCAATTCCCATAGGGCATAATGGAGAATTGATCTGTGGATATCTGGGGCTGTGGGGGGGGGGCTGTTTTTGAAGGTAGAGTCACCAAATTTTCAGCATAGCACCTGGTGCCTCAAAAGACCCTCCAAGTTTCAAAAAGATTGGATCAGGGGGTCTAATTCTGTGAGCCCTAAAAGAAGGTGCCCCATCCATTATTCCAAATGGAGGGAAGGCATTTAAAAGAAGCGTGGTCCCTTTAGATATGATGGCTAGAACTCCCTTCAAAGTTCAATAGTGCTTATCACACCCTTGTTCCTGGCTTCACCCCCCAAAAAAGTCCTCAGATATTTCTTGAGTTGGATTTCGCAACCACAGCGGGGGTGGGGTGGGCAGAATACCTCCTCTCCAACCCAAATGAAACCAAATCCAGGTCTTCTCTTAGGACGGGGCAGCACAGCCAATGCACATGAATACTCTAGGTGGCTCAAGTCAGTGAGCCCAACCAGATGCTGCTCCAAATCCTCAAGGAAATTCTGTGGCACAGCGAGTTGTACCTATGGACTTATTATGCCAGTAAATCTTGATCTACCTATAGAGCTCTGTATCAGAGGCAAGAAATGAGGCTCGCCAGTTCTGTGTTTGGAAACCCCTGAGGATTTTGAAGTGGGGCTGGGAAGGACCTCAGGCACATCTACTGCTAGAGAGTCCGCCCTCCATTCGAGCCACTTTCTCCAGGGGAACTGATCTCTGTGGTCTGGAGATCAGCTGAATTCCAGGAGATCTCCCGTCTCTGTCTGGAGGTTGGCAACCCACAAACAAGCAGGAGAGGCCATGTGGGCGGAAGCTTCGCTCCCCTTTCCCAGGGTCTGCACTGCAGTTGCTCCCCAGTCCTGCCCTTGGAGGCAGGCTTGCAGGCGGAAGGTTCTCTCGAAGGGTTAAAGAGAACAAGTCCATCTTCCTAGACAGGCCGCCAAGGAAAAAGGCCATGTGACCAGACACACCCCCTTATTCTTCCGGCGGAAATGTTGGGATGAAGTGTCCAGTGACATCACCGGTGTGGTTGCCCGAAAGGCAGACGAGCCAGGTTCGAAGCTGGTGCAGATTTTTGAGAAGGCAAATAGAGAAGTCTTAAGATACTGTTTCCCTTGCCAGGTTTCCCTGGGACTCTGGAGAGTTTCCCCCAGAAACTGTTGTGGGTCTCTCAATGGCTCACTCAGGGTTCTGCTGCAGAGCAACACGGCTGCCCTCTGCACATGGGCAGAGTTGCCTCTGCAGGAGGCCCCAGTTCTAGCCCTTGACTCCAGAGAGGGATCTGGCAGAGGAGGAGGGACAATCCAGCGGCCCAGGAGAAGGCTGGAGGGGAAAGGAGGATGAGCAGAGAGCCGGACTCAGCTGTCCCAGGATTAGGAAAAGACCTCCATGCCACCAGAGCTGGGAGCAGAAGGGAGCTGTGGGAAGGAACAGTGCAGAAGAGTGTGAAAGACAACGTCCTCCCTCCAGATGTGCAGCGCCAGGAATTCAGGCACTTCTGCTACGAGGATGCCCAGGGACCCCGAGAGGTCTGCAGCCAACTCCACTATCTCTGCCGCCAGTGGCTGAAGCCAGAAAGGCACAGCAAGAAGGAGATTCTGGACCTGGTGATCCTTGAGCAGTTCCTGGCTGCCCTGCCCCCGGAGATGGAGAACTGGGTGAGGGAATGCAGGCCGGAGACCAGTTCCCAGGCGGTGGCCTTGGCAGAAGGCTTCCTTCTCAGCCAGGGAGAGGAGAAGAATCAGGACCAGCAGGTGAGAGGGGCACAGGATACGGTCAAGGATTTACCCTCAAAATGCATGTGGATCTTGTCTCAGTTTTAGATTTCTTGGTGAGGGGTGAACAAACAGGTGGATGAGGGTGACCCCAATAGATGTTGTTTACCTCAGTGACCACAGCAGTCATGGGGTAAGAGGACAAGTTGGTGCAGTAAAGAGCAGCAGACTTTTATCTGGAGAACTGTGTTTGATTCCCCACTCTGGCACATGCAGCCAGCAGGTTGACCTTGAGTCAGTCACAGTTCTCTCAGAGCTGACCTCTCAAGGACAGTTCTCTCAGAGCTCTCTCAGCCCCACCTATTTCATAGGATGTCTGCTGGTGTGTGTGTGTGGGGGGAGATTATAAGCCGCTCTGAGATTCCGAGTGAAAGAATGGGTATAAATCCAGTTCTTCCTCTTCTGTTGTAGATTAAAAACTGGCTAATTAACAGGAAAGAGAGAGTGGGTGTAACTGGGCAGCTTTCACATTAGAAAGTGGTAGGCTGTGGGGTACCACAGGGCTTGGTACTAGCCTTTTAAAAATTATTATTGATTTGGAGTTGGGAGTAAGCAGGGAAGTGGCTACGTGTCGTGGATGACACACAAAGCTGTTCAGGGCAGTTCAAATTTGCACTGCAAAACAGGGAGGGCTGTGAGGCACTCTAGAGGGATCTGTTGAGGCTGGGCATGTAGGTGTTGATGTTACAAATGAGGTTCAACATGGCCAAGTGCAAACTGATGCACATTGGAACCAAAAATCCTACATATATATATAGGTAGATGAGGTCTGAGGTGGTGGTAACTGACCAGGAGAGATATCTTGGAGTCGTGGTAGATAACTCACAGAAGATGTTGAGTCAATGTGCCACTTCATTTTTTTTAAAGGCATTTTTTCCAGGGGAAATCCCTCCTGTGCTGTGGTGGGGATTATTAGGAAGGGGACTGACAGCAAATCAAGTCCTTCAAGTCCTATGAGGAAAGACAGAAGGAGCTGGGGATGTTTAGCCTGCAGAGGAGGTGGCTGAGAGGTGATATGATCACCATCTTCAAGTACTTGAAGGACTGTCATATAGAGAATGGCACGAAATTGTTTTCTCTTGCTCCAAACTGGGGGATCCCCTAGGGTAGCCAGTCCCCAAGTGGGGGCAGGGGATCCCATGGTTTGGAGGCCCTCCCCCTGCTTCAAGGTCATCAGAAAGTGTGTGGGGGGGAAAATGTCTGTTGGGCACTCCATTATTCCCTGTGGAGACCCATTTCCATAGGGTATAATGAAGAATTGATCCGCGGGTATCTGGGGTTCTGGGGGGGCTGTTGTTTTAGATAGAGGCACCAAATTTTCAGCATAGCATCGAATACCTCTCATCAAAACACCTTCCAAGTTTCAAAAGGATTGGACCCATGGGGTCCAATTCTATGAGCCCCCAAAAGACGATTTCCCTATCCTCCATTATTTATAATGGAAGGAAGGTATTTAAAAGGTGTGAGGTCTCTTTAAATGTGATGGCCAGAATTCCCTTTGGAGTTCGACTATGCTTGTCACAACCTTGCTTCTGGCTCCATCCCCAATGTCTCCTGGCTCCACCCCCAAAGATTTATTGAATTGGACTTGGCAATCCTAGGATCTCCTGCCCTCACCTGGGGATTGGCGACTCCACCATCATTAGGAAGAACTTCCTGACAGTTAGAGGGGTTCCTCAGTGGAACAGGGTTCTTCAGGAGGTGGTAGGCTCTCCTTTTAAACAAATGCTAGATGGCCATCTGACAGCAATGCTGGTCCTGTGAACTTAGGGAGGAGGCATTTGTGAATTTCCTGCATTGTGTAGGGGGTTGGACTAGATGACCTGGGAGTTCCTTCCAACTCTATGATTCTATGATATCAACCACTATCGTAATACTGCTGTATAACTCTATGGTGCGGCCTCATTTGGAATACTGTTGTTAGGGAAACCTGAGCCTAACTCCATGGGTTTCCAGGGCAAGTGTACACAAGAACCAGACTGCTTCTTTTAAAATAATTATTACATTTATTTATGAAATATTGATTAAGAGAAATTATTGCCAGCACATTAAAACCATACAGGAAGAAAAATAACAAAAGCTAGCTCCGATACCTAACACAAGAACTGTGTTCGGTGGCGCAAACCTCACTTTGGATAGAAAGGCCTCAAAGCAGCATTGTCTGAGTTTCTAGCAATTTCAGGTCACAGTCTTGGCCTTTAACCCATGAAGATCTCAGTTATCTAGTTTCTTCGGGGCCACGGTTATTGTTTTTTGACCCAGTGTGTCCGGCTTTAATGACATCCAATCAAAATGTGTCTCCAAGAGAAATTTCTAGAAGATTACCTCACCACTCCCAGTCTCCCCCCTCCCATCATAGCTCACAGGTTCCCATGAGAAGCCAGCCTTCCTTCTTTGGCCTTGAAGATGATAAGGAATGTGCAGGCTGAAAGACCAATTTGCCAACACGTGCAAGCCAGCTCAGTCCTCATTAATCCCTTGGGGGGAATGCTGGGAGTGGGAAGGGCTTTGCCTCACAACTGTTCTGGTAACCACAACTCAAAAATGATATTCTAACATTGGAGAAGTGGCAGAAAAGAGTAAATGAAATTATTAAGGGGATGGAACACCTTGCCTATGAAGAAAGGTTAAAGAGTCTAGGGCAGGGGTGTCAAACATGCGGCTGGGGGGGCCAAATCAGGCCCACGGAGGGCTCCTATCAGGCCCCCAAACAACTGGCTGTCACCTGCTTTCTTCTCAATCACACAGGAGCTACAGAGCAAAACCTCTATTTTCTCCATTGGCTGAGACTCCTCCCTTAGGGAGGAAGGGGGGAGGAAGAGCTTGATTTTCCAGATTCTCTCAGTCACACAGCAGAACTACTGATCCAAGCCTCTCTTCCTTCTATTGTCTGAGGCTCTTCCCCCTCCTGGTTCCCCAGGGAAGGAAGGAAAGAGCCAGAGCTTCCTTTGCCCACTTTCCTGGATCCCCTGGGAGAAATACAAACGAAGCACCTTTAAGACTGAGTGCTAATGTTTTGAGCATGATTTATTTTAAGGATTTAAAAAAAAAAAAAAAAACCTTTGTGTTTGTTTGCATCCTTTACAAAGTTGATATCACTGCTACCTAATCTTAAATAGGTACACACGTGGACCAGCCCGACACGGCTCAGTCCGGCCCGACAAGGTCTCATTATGTCAGATCCGGCCCTCATAACAAATGAGTTCAACATCCCTGGTCTAGGGCTCTTTAGCTTGGGGAAATGACAACGGAAGGGTGACATGATAGCGAATTACAAAGTTATGTGTGGGGTAGAAAAGGTAGAGAAAAGAAGTGCTTTTCTCCCTTTCTCACAATACAAGAGTTTGTGGGCTAAATGGAATTAATGAGCACTAGGCATAGAACAGAAAAAAAAGAAGTACTTCTTCACCAAAAGAGTAAATAAGGCATGGGAATCAATACCACAGGAAGTGGCAATGGTGGTTGCAGTCATAGACGGCTTCAGGAGGGAATTGGATAGCCCTGATCTCAATAGCCCAGGGAAACCTCATCTCGGAAGCTAAGCAGGGTCATCTCAGATAGGTACTTTGATGGGAGACCTCCTTGAAATACCTGTAGTCAGGAGGACAGGGGCAGACTTTATTCAACCACCTCTCTGAATATTCTCCAGGCCCCCAGTGGAGGTCACCAGAAGTCACCATGACTTCCAGGTGCAGACACACATACACAAAATATAAAAAGACGAAACAAAAGGGATTGGATAAACATCTGGAGCAGAGGTCCATCAGCGGTTATTAGCCCTAAAGTGTAGACAGAACAAGAGCCCCATGGTGCAGAGTGGTAAAACTGCAGTACTGCAGTCGGAGCCCTCTGCTCGCAACTTGAGTTTGATCCCGGCAGAAGCTGGGTTCATGTAGCCGGCTCAGGGTTGACTCAGTCTTCCATCCTTCTGAGGTCGGTAAAATTACCCAGCTTGCTGGGGGTAAAGCGTAGATGACTGGGGGAGGCAATGGCAAGGAAAGGAAAGGAAAGGTCCCCTGTGCAAGAACCAGTCATTTCCAACTCTGGGGTGATGTTGCTTTCACAACGTTTTCACGGCAGACTTTTTATGGGGTGGTTTGCCACTGCCTTCCCCAGTCTTTTACACTTTCCCCCCAGGAAGCTGGGTATTCATTTTACCAACCTCGAAAGGATGAAAGGCAAATCGCAAACCACCCCGCAAAAAGTCTGCCGTGAAAACGTCGTGATGCGATGTCACCCCAGAGTTGGAAACGACTGGTGCTTGCACAGGGGACGACCTTTCACTTACAGATAGAACACTCTGTCTGAGGCAGTGATGCTCTGTCTTCTTGGTGCTTGGGGAGCAACAGTGGGAGGGTGTCTGAAGTTCTGGCCCCACTGGTGGACCTCCTGATGGCCCCTGGGTTTCAGCCAGTGTGTGACACAGAGTGTTGGACAGGATGGGCCACGGGCCTGATCCAACATGGCTTCTCTTACTTCCCTCTGTGTCCCATCTTTCCGCAAACTCTCTCCCTAGCCTGTTTCCTGCTCCTTGTCTCATCAGTCTCTTCTTTCTGGGGTCCCTACTTTTGTTTCAGGTGCAGGAGGAGATCACGCAGAAGCATCACCATGGAGCAGCCTTTACAGGTAAAGTCTAAAGGGGTGTCTTTCCCAGGGGTGTCTTTCCCTTGAGTGTAGGTGGGCTGCTTTTCTGTCCCCCCACCCCAGTGCTGTGTGGGAAAGGTGCTCCACTCCAGCCTCTCAACTGACAATATTTCTTCGCAGTACAAGGATTTCTGTGTCTGAACCAGCATCTTGAGTTATGCCCATGAACCAATAGACACAGGATATATATATTTGTTTGTTTGTTCAATTTATATCCCACCCTCCCCACCAGAGCAGGCTCAAGGTGGCTTACATGTTTATGTATATGCATAAAATATAAAAGTACATTAGGACTTAAAAACAATAAAATCGTAAAAATCAATACATTTCAAGTGCTATATTAATCTGTGGATGGCAGTCTGTTTGATAAGATGGAGAGCTGCCTGGTCGGTTTTTATATCATGTTATACTATTTTGCTGTTCCAGTTGGATGTTCTTGATAAGGACAGATCTCAGGTTCATGCTAGAGGTGGCCCAGATGTTTCAGAGTCTGTTGTAGCCTATGATCTTAATTTACAAATGCTTGGTGGAAGAGTGCCATCTTTCAGGCCCTGCGGAACTGCGAACTCTCACAGGGCCCTAACCTCCTCAGGGAACTCATTCCACCAGCACGGGGTTATAACAGAAAAGGCCCTGACTCTGGTTGTCATGAGCCTGGCCTGTTTATTTTCCCTCAGTGCTCCAAAAACCAGAAATGGACAGGACCGAATGTCTTCCAAGTACTGATTTATCCTTCACAGGTGGTGCCATGAAACCGGCAATATATGATTCACCATCTCTTTGTGTCAAATTGTCTACTGTGAAGCCAGAGCAGGTAAGTGTGGAACTGCAGATCCAACCCCTGGATGGCTCCCCCTACCTCTCCTTAGACTTGAGAGATCACTCCTTGTTCCTTTCACTCCTGTCCTCCTCACACAATAAATAATAAAGGTACCTCCTGAAGGTTTGAATGGTCTAGCACAGGGGTGTCAAACATGCAGTCCGGGGGCTGAATCAGGCCCCCGGAAAGCTTCTATCAAGCCCCCGAGCAACTGACCGTCATTTGCTTCCTTCTCCCTCTTTCTTGCTTCCTTCTGCATCATAGGTTGCTTTGCCAGGCTCTCTCAGTTGCACAGCAGAGCTACAGAGCAAAGCCTCTGTATTCTCCATTGGCTGAGGCTCCTCCCTTGGGGAGGAAGGGGGGAGGAATAGCTTGCTTTGCCAGGCTCTCTCAATCACATAGCAGAGCTATTGAGCCAAGCCTCTCTTCCTTCTTTTGGCTGAGGATCCTTCCCCGCCTAGTCCCCTGCGGAAGGAAGGAAAGAGCCAGAGCTTCCTTTGCCCAGTTCCCTCAAACATACAGGAAGGGACTCAAAGAAAGCACCTTTAAGACCATTGAGTGCTAATGTTTTAAACATGTTTTATTTTAAGTTTTTTTTTAAAGTCTTTAACTGTGTTTATCTGTGTCCTTTATAAAGTTTTTATCTCTGCTGCCTGGTGTTCCATTTTATGACACATGTGGCCTGGCCCTACAAGTTCTCATTTATGTCAGATCTGGCCCTCATAAGATGAGTTCGACATCCCTGCTCTAGCACATAACTGCAGTCATTTTGATTGACCTTAGAAGGAGAAAATAGCGACATTAGCACGAGGAGAGAGGGCTCTCATTTTCTTTTCCTTTCAGGGTCTGGTGACCCTGGAGGAGGTGTCGGTCCATTTCACGGAGGAGGAGTGGGCTCTGCTGGAACCAGACCAAAGAATTCTCCACAGCGAAGTCATGGAGGACAATCGTCAGAATGTAGCCTCTCTGGGTAAGGCTCCCCCGCCATTTGATTCGCAGGTGCTGGAGAGAGAAATGACTTCTTCTAAGAAGGACTGGAGTGGGGTTCTTCCTGTAGGGACTGTCATCAGGGGAGTGGAGTGGATCAGGTCCCCACGCAGGGAAATAGGAGACTTCCATACGCCTGGTGGACTCCTCAAGTTTTAGTTGGCAAGCAAACAAGAGAGTTTGTAAAGCAAAAAGAAAGTTCCCCTAAAGGGCCTTTGAGGACTGAACAAGTAAATGGCCATGGAAAGAGAAGGGTCACACAGCCAGAAGGGAGGCTTTTTTTTATTGGCCAGCTCATGAGCTATTCTGAGCTCCTTTGAGGAAGGTTGAGGTAAAAAAAAATCACCTACAGAGACAGAGGAGTCAGATTGAAAACTTTTTTAAAAAGCAAGTTAGGCATTCTTAGTAAGAATTCATTTTTTTGGGAATCTTATCACCAACTTATCCTGTCCTGGTAGGATTGTAGTGTCTGTTCAGAGGGAGAGGAGCCCCTGGACAGCGGTCCTTCATCAGAGCCACATTAGATGGTAGCAGACTGGGGTGCTGGATTTTGTGTGCCTTTGAAGGGGGCTGAGATCCTGGAGACTCTGCCTGGTGGAAGTTCTCTTCTGGATCCAACGGTGGCGGCCTCCCCCTCCCATTGCATACATGGTTCAGGAGTTTACAAATTTGGCATTCCTTCTTTTTGGCAGTAAGAGGGATGGGGGTTCATGTAGAGTTGGGATGTGTGGAAGTCACTGGCCTGTTTCTTTCCCTCAAAGGAAGACTTCTCTTTCTCAAACCTGATTCCACGTCCACAGTGGAAGAAACAGGAGATCTGCTTTTCCAAGACCCAGAAGAAAGAAAGAGATCAGGAGGTAACTGCTTCCTTTTGTCTTGGCATTACTTTGGCATTATTTCCCCCACTGTTGAATCGAGTGATTTTTCAAGAGGAAACAAACAGAGAATGTCTATTAAACGTTCTTAGATGTAAAAGAGAAGCTACGAAATGGCTGGTTTGTTTGTACTTCAGCTTGGGCGAAAATAGCTATACAGTACTCGGCTTTATTCGACATTAATTTATTGATATGCTGCCACTCCAGATATCTGGTTGAGGCAGCTCACAAGCATCAACAATGCTATAAAAGAGGGCACACTACATAAATCACCAACGTTCAAATTTAAAGAAGCTGGGGGCGTAAGAACAGGATGAAGTATCAATTTAGAACCCTACAAAGATATCCACTGAAAAGTTCTCAGGAGAGAAGCAGACTGTAAAACAGCTAAAAGATAAAAGCCAGTCTAAGTTAAAGCCCGGATGAAAAGCAGTGTGTTTGGCTTGGTGCTTCAAAGATAGTACGGGAGGCTCAAGGCATCCTTTGGAGGGCCACCACTGAAGATCCCCTATTTCTGGTGACCACCCAGCCCTGCATGTAGGAGCACGAAGAGCGGAGTTTGGGAGATGGACTGTAACTGAGGGAAGGTCAGTCTGGCAGAGGCAGAACCTCAAGAACCTGGGCCCTGTTTAGGGCCTTAAAGGTGATAACCAGCACCAAGGAAGGTGCCCAGTTGGTCCATCTAGACCAGAGGTGTCAAATGTGCGGCCCGAGGGCCAGATCAGACCCCCCCCCCCCCCCGGATTGTTTCTATCAGGCCCGTGAGCACCTGCTTCCTTCTCTCTCTCTCTCTCTCTCTCTCTCTCTCTCACTTCCTTCTGCATCACAGCTGGCTTTGCCAGGTTTGCTCAGTCACACAGGAGCTACAGAGCAAAGCCTCTATTTTCTCCGTTGGCTGACCAGCACCTGAAGCAACTTATGTACAAAAGCTCACAATGCCCAGCCATTTCATGTTTTCCCCTGCATCTTAGGCTCAAAGCATTGACCATGAGATTTCTGCAATGAACGTCAGTACATCAAAAGTTGGCTTGCAGCTTACAGACCCACACCCGAACAGCACCTGAACAGCATACTCAGGATTGCTACAGCACTGACATTGTCTCCAAATTTTGATGCAATAATTCAGAACAAGAGGTGTCGGTTATCAGAAACTATTAAATAAACAAAATATTGCAAGAGTGCTAATCTTTTAAGCGTATTAAGCTAAAAAAAACCCTTTGTGTTTGTGTCCTTTATGAAATTTATATCTCTGCTTCCTGGCATTATATTTTATGACATGCATGGCCCAGCCCAACAAGGTCTCATTTTTGTCAGATCCGGCCCTCCTAATGAATGAGTTCGACACACCTGATCTAGACCAATAACATCTCTTGTGCCAAACAGTAGTGCTTCAGGGAAGAGGGGACTGGATTTGGGATGTGATGATTCCAGGGCAGGTCATGTGTTGGGAAGCAGCCTGTATTTCCTCTATCATAGGTTTTGTTAATTCTCCCTGGGTATCCTGCTCCTCTTCTAAGTCAGGGGTCTCCAACCCCTGGGCCGTGGACCAGTACTGGTCCGTGGCCTGTTAGCAACCGGGCCATGAGCTGTATAATTTTCATTATAGATTACAATGTAGTAATAATAATTATAAGACACTGGATCTATATCCTGCCCTCCACTCCAAATTTCAGAGTCTCAGAGCAGCTCACAATCTCCTTTACCTTCCTCCCCCACAACAGACACCCTGTGAGGTGGGTAGAGCTGAGAGAGCTCTCCCCAGAAGCTGCCCTTTCAAGGACAACTCCTGCGAGAGCTATGGTTGACGCAAGGCCATTTCAGCAGCTGCAAGTGGAGGAGTGGGGAATCAAACCTGGGTCTCCCAGATAAGAGTCCACGCATTTAACCACCGCACCACACCAAACTAATAGAAATAAAGTACACAATTATATCATCTCAAAACCATCATCCCCCTTAATCCCTGGAAAAATTGTCTTCCATAAAACTGGTCCCTGGTGCCAAAAAGGTTGGGGACCGCTGTTCTAAGTAGTGGAAGCAGCAATTGTGAGGTTATTCCATTTACCTGCACAACAACCCTGTATTGCAGAAAATGTGGGGAAAGAGTGATTGGGCCAAGACCGCTCCAGTGCACTGTACAAGTTGGGAGCTCACTTTGGGTCACCATAGTTTGGATGTAAGATCCTGCTCCACTTTATTTGTCCAGCAATAGGTGCTCTGTAATATCTTTGAATCCAGGAAGAGATCTGTCATAGGTTCTCTGTTCCTGCCTCCCCTTTCCCAGAGTTGCCCTACTGGCAACCAGCCTTCAGAGAGATACCTTCTCAGACTTGGAGATTCCACTCTGTCCCCTTGCCTCAGTTGGAACTACCCAATGAAGAATGGAAAGCCGGTTAATATGTGGCAGGATTTCTCTCAGTTGTTATCAAGAGCAGTGTCAAAATACACATATACCCAGGTCTAGAGGGTTTAGGCTACATCCTTTCAGACTGGCAAGAAAAATAACTTAAAAACTAAAAAACCATTACTTTATGGGTTCTTGTGGCCTAGTGGCTTCCCTGGTCATAGGTCTACAAAATAAAAAACCAAACTATAGAAAAATATATACAAGGCTTTATTTACAAAAAGGGAAGGGAAACATAAAAGGACATAAAACCAAACAAAGGTAATGCAGCGTACGCAGAGGAACACACTAAAATAAAAGACTATGGCAACCAGCCAACTAGCTTCTACACTAGACTGTGCAGCATTCTTTGGCTACTTGCCCTAAGCCTTACTCACTTGATCCTCTCTTGGTCAGGCGCTACAACACAGGTAGCTGTCACTGCTTCTCACTGTCTGTCTTCTTGTCCTGTCATATCATCCTGGTATCACGTCATGATTTGGTGTGGCTTCAAGCCAGATTATATCCTAGCTCAAGGGTGGCCAATGGTAGCTCTCCAGATGTTTTTTTGCCTACAACTCCCATCAGCCCCAGCCATTTGCCATGCTGGCTGAGGCTGATGGGAGTTGTAGGCAAAAAACATCTGGAGAGCTACCGTTGGTCATCCCTGTTCTAGCTGTTACATAACTGGCTGGTTGACTAGCCAATCCTGAACACGGTCTAATTAAGAGCTGTCACCCAACTCTGATCTTGATGACATGCTGTCAGGGTTAGATCTAGATGATCTACTTGTCAAATGGATACTGAACATACAGGTGTGACTAATTACCCTGAAGTCTAACTAGGTAATTGCCTGGTGTTACAGCACACTCTCACAAGTACAAATCCTGATGCTACTTAAATAAGATGACATTGACTATTACAAACACACATACTGAATGAAAGGTCAGTTTCTTGACAAGCAGTTAATGAGTTCTTTCCTTGATTGTCTTCTCTCTTTATTGCAGATGTTGATGGTCCCCAGAATAAGTCCAGGGGAGAATCACAACAGTTCCCATTGGAAGAAAAACAGCAGAGAAGAAACAATGGAATAAAATGGAAGAGGGGTAATGAATCCTCTTTTTCTCAGGGTGTTGAATCCCAGGTCTCTGATACGAACTGGGGAATCCATCCAGGAGAGAAACCATATAAGTGCTTGGACTGTGGAAAGAGTTTTGCTCGCAGTGTCAATTTCATTACCCACCAACGTATCCACACTGGGGAGAAACCATATAAATGTTTAGAGTGTGGAAAGAGCTTTAGTCGGAGTGACAGCCTTACTGTCCATCAACGAATCCACTCAAGTGAGAAACAATATAAATGTTTGTACTGTGGAAAGAGCTTTGCTCAGAGTGACAGCCTTGCTGCCCATCAACAAATCCACCCAGAAAAGAAACAATATAAATGCTTGGAGTGTGGAAAGAGGTTTGCTTCAAAGGGAGCCTTTACTGTCCATCAACGAATCCACACGGGGGAGAAACCATATAAATGTCTGGATTGTGGAAAGAGCTTTGTTCGGAATGACAACCTTACTGCCCATAGACAGATCCACACAAGGGAGAAACCCTGTAAATGCTTACAGTGTGGAAAGGATTTTGCTCAGAGTAAAGAACTTACTATCCATCAGCAAATCCACACAAAGGAGAAACCATATATATGCTCAGACTGTGGAAAGAGCTTTGCTCAGAGTTACAACCTTACTACCCATCAACGAGTCCACACAGGAGAGAAACCATATAAATGCTTTGAGTGTGGAAAGAGTTTTGCTTGGAAGGGAGCCTTTACTGGCCATCAATTAATCCACACTGGAGAAAAGCCATATAAATGCTTAGAGTGCGGAAAGAGCTTTGCTTTGAAGGGAGACCTTACTGGCCATCAGCGAATCCACACAGGGGAGAAACCATATAAATGCTTGGAATGTGGAAAGAGCTTTTCTCATAGTTCACACCTTTCTTCTCATCATCGAATTCACACAGGGGAGAAACCATATAAATGCTTGGAGTGTGGAAACAGTTTTGCTCAGAGGAAAGACCTTACTACCCATCACCGAATCCACACAGGGGAGAAACCATATAAATGCTTGGACTGTGGGAAGAGCTTTGCTCAGAGTAGTAACTTTACTGCCCATCGACGAATCCACACAGGAGAGAAACCATATGAATGCTTTGAGTGTGGGAAGAGTTTTGCTAGGAAAAGAGACCATACTGCCCATCAAATAATCCACACAGGGGAGAAACCATATAAATGTTTGGAGTGTGGGAAGAGCTTTGCTTTGAAGGGAGTCCTCACTGGCCATCAAAAAATCCACACTGGGGAGAAACCATATAAATGCCTTGAGTGTGGAAAGAGCTTTGTTCGGAGCACCAATCTTACCACCCATCGACGAATCCACACAGGGGAAAAACCATATAAATGCTTGGAGTGTGGAAAAGGCTTTGGTTGGAGGAGAGACCTTCATGTCCATCGAAGAATCCACACAGGGGAGAAACCATACACATGTTTGGACTGTGGAAAGAGCTTTGCATGGAAGGGAGACCTTACTCGCCATCACCAAATCCACGCAAGAGAAACCATGTAAAATGATATAGATTCTTGGAGTGTGGAAATAGCTTTGTTTAGTTGCACCTTTAATATAAATCCATATGGAAGAAACCACATCAGTGCTTGGTTTGTAGATTGTGCTTTACTGTGAATTCAGCCTTGCCTAGAAGGCCCAGTTCCCAATTCTCATTTTGCCACCGTTGTTGTCCTAGCCTGGCCCAGACTCATTCTCAGCCTAACCTTCCTCACAGGGTTGTTGTGTTTGGGGGCGGGGGGAAAGGCTGTTTTCTATAAGCAGGGGTGTCAAACTCATTTGTTAAGAGGGCCGGATCTGACATACCGTAAATGAGACCTTCTTGGGCCAGGCCATGTGTGTACTATTTAAGATTAGGTAGCAGAGATATAAATTGTATAAAGGACACAAACATATATTTTTTAAAACCTTAAAACATGCTTAAAACATTAGCACTCATTGGTTTTAAAGATGCTTTCTTTGTATTTCTCCCATGGGATCCAGGGAACTGGGCAAAAGAAGCTCTGGCTCTTTCCTTCCTTTCCAGGGGGAATAGGAGTGGGGGGGAGGAGCCTCAGTCAATAGAAGGAAGAGAGGTTTTGCTCTGTAGCTCCTGTGCAATTGAACGAGCCTTGGAAAGCAAGCCATGATGCAGAAGGAAGCAAGAGAGAGGGAGAAAGAAGTAGATGACAGCCAGTTGCTCGGGGGCCTGATAGGAGCCCTCCGAGGGCCTGATTCGGCCCCCAAATTGCATGTTCGACACCTCTGCTCTAGGGGAACTGCTCCCTGTATCCAATCCAGGGCTTTTTTTGAGCGGGAATGCACAGGAATGCAGTTCCGGCTGGCTTGGTGTCAAAGCGTGTGGCCTAATATGCAAATGAGTCCCTGGTCTTAAAGGTGCAATTGACTCCTGTTTTGTTCAGCTTAGAGGGAACACTGCTTCCCACCCTTAATTTAAACCCATTGTTGCAAGTCCTCTCCTCTGCTGCCCATCCAGTCCAACATCTCCACGTGCAGGAAGAAGATGGTATTGGATTTATATCCCGCCCTATACTCTGAATCTCAGAGTCTCAGAGCGGTCACAATCTCCTTTATCTTCCTCCCCACCCCCAACAGACACCCTGTGATGTGGGTGGGGCTGAGAGAGTTCTTACAGCAGTTGCCCTTTCAAGGACAACTACAAAAGCTACTACGAAAGCTGCCCTTTCAATGACAACTCCTATGAAATGGCTGACCCAAGGCCATTTCAGCAGCTCCAAGTGAAGGAGTGGGGAATGAAACCTGGTTCTCCCAGATAAGACTTAATCACTACACTTAATCACTATACCAAACTTGCTCTCAGTTTGAACAAATACTGAACATGTTTATGGCACCTGGCCTTCCCTGGTGGTATAAGTTAAACTGAGCCCTCTATTAATTTAATGGTAATACTCAGAAAAAATGACCATACACAGAATGGACCTGAAATGAAGGGGGGTAAATGAGAAATAAAAATCTTTCCGTCTGATAAGCAAAGTTAATTTAACTAGGATCACTACCTTGCTTATGCGAAGATGTTTACCCGTGGGATAAGTAGTATCAAATTTTCCTGTGATACAACATGGGCAACTCATCAAGATCCAAACTATTTCCTTTGCCCATCGATCTTAGGCCCAGTCAGAAATGCTCAAAGCTCCCCTGGCATGCTCAGGCACAACTGATGGGAGCTAGGTCCATTCTGTGTAGGGCCAGCTTTCTCTGTGTTATTGTTAAATTAATGGAGTGCTCAATTTGACTTATACCACGGAGGACAATGGCAAGGTGCCAAAAAGGTGTTTGGTATTGGTTCTTGCAAACAGAGACAATACACCCTCTAAAACCTGCATTTATGTAAATGGACATTTGTTTTTATATTGGGATTAGGTGCTTGCAGGGCTTTCTTTGAGCACAAATGCAGTTCCGGCTGGCTTGGCATTGGGTGTGTGGCCTAATATGCAAATGAGTTCCTGCTGGGCTTTTTCTACAAAAAAAAAATCCTTGGTGTTTATATGCTGAACTTCCTTCCCCAAACCAAATTAAGCTAAATCCAAATCTTCTCTTGGGAGGAAGCAGTCCAGCCAAGGCATAGGAAACTCTCTAGGTGGCTCATGTCAGTGAGCCAGGCCAGAAGCTTCTCCATATCCTACAGAACAGCATGTGGTATGTCTAGACCTCTGGATCTGTCCTCAAAGGTGAGAAAGCAGGATCGACAATTCTGGGTTACAGAATCCCTGGTGATATGAGAGGGGGTGTCTAATGTTAAAGAGTCCTCTTTCTCCAGGGGGAATTGATCTCTGCGGTCTAGAGATCAGCTGAATTGCAGGACATTCCCTGGCTCTGCCTGGAGGGAGGTTGACAACCCATAAGTGGGCAGAAGCCTCCCTCCGAGAGTTGCCATGTCCAATTCAAGAAATATCTGGGGACTTTGGAGGTGGAGCCAGGAGACATTGAGGGTGGAGCCAGGAGCAAGGTTGTGACAAGCATAATTGAACTCCAAAAGGAGTTCTGACCATCGCATTGAAAGGGACTGCACAAGGACAGAATGAGTAGGCACACTGATGAACACGGGTTATTGAGGAAGACTCAACATGGGTTCTGTAAGGGAAGATCTTTCCTCACTAACCTGTTACATTTCTTTGAGGGGGTGAACAAACATGTGGACAAAGGAGACCCAATAGATATTGTTTACCTTGACTTCCAGAAAGCTTTTGATAAAGTTCCTCATCAAAGGCTCCTTAGAAAGCTCGAAAGTCATGGAGTAAAAGGACAGGTCCTCTTGTGGATCAAAAACTGGATAATTAATAGGAAGCAAACTTGTTCATAAATGATTTAGAGTTGGGAGTGAGCAGTGAAGTGGCCAAGTTTGCGGATGACACCAAATTGTTCAGGGTGGTGAGAACCAGAGAGGATTGTGAGGAACTCCAAAGGGATCTGTTGAGGCTGGGTGAGTGGGCGTCAACGTGGCAGATGCAGTTCAATGTGGCAAGTGCAAAGTAATGCACATTGGGGCCAAGAATCCCAGCTACCAATACAAGTTGATGGGGTGTGAACTGGCAGAGACTGACCAAGAGAGAGATCTTGGGGTTGTGGTAGATAATTCACTGAAAATGTTAAGACAGTGTGCGTTTGCAATTTAAAAAGGCCAACGCCATGCTGGGAATTATTAGGAAGGGAATTGAAAAGAAATCAGCCAGTATCATAAATCGATGGTGCGGTCTCATTTGGAGTACTGTGCAATTCTGGTCACCACACCTCAAAAAGGATATTATAGCATTGGAGAAAGTCCAGAAAAGGGCAACTAGAATGATTAAAGGATTGGAACACTTTCCCTATGAAGAAAGGTTAAAACATTAGGGTTTGTAGAATCTTTGTAGAATCTTTCGGGCTCAAGAACACAGCACTTGAGCCCGAAAGATTCTACAAACCCTAATGATGTTACCAGCCGTGAAAACCTGAAATCTTTGATAAAGGTTAAAACGCTTGGGGCTCTTTAGCTTGGAGAAACGTCGACTGCGGGGTGACATGATAGAGGTTTACAAGATAATGCATGGGATGGAGAAAGTAGAGAAAGAAGTACTTTTCCCCCTTTCTCACAATACAAGAACTCATGGGCATTCGATGAAATTGCACAGCAGTCAGGTTAAAATGGATAAAAGGAAGTACCTCTTCACCCAAAGGGTTATTAACCTGTGGAATTCACTGCCACAGGAGGTGGTGGCGGCTACAAGCATAGCCAGCTTCAAGAGGGGGTTAGATAAAAATATGGAGCAGAGGTCCATCAGTGGCTATTAGCCACAGTGTGTGTGTGTGTGTGTGTGTGTATACATACATACAAATTTTCTGGCCACTGTGTGACACAGAGTGTTGGACTGGATGGGCCATTGGCCTGATCCAACATGGCTTCTCTTATGTTATGTTCTTTTAAATGCCTTCCCTCCATTGGAAATAATGAAGGATGGGGGCACCTCCTTTGGGGGCCCTGGTCCAATACTTTTGAAACTTGGTGGGTATTTTGGGGAGAGGCGTTGGATATTATGCTGCAAATTTGGTGCCTCTACCTCAAAAAACAGCCCATCCTGAACCCCAGATAGCCATGGATCAATTCTCCATTATACCCTATAGGAATAGGTCTCCATAGGGAATAAAGGAGTGCCCAGCAGACATTTCCCTCCCCCCTCTTTCTGATCACCCTAAAGAGGGGGAGGGGCTCCAAACTGGGGGATCCCCTGTCCCTACCTGGTGACTGGCAACCCTACTCCCTCTCCTTTCCCAGGGTCTCCGGTTGCTCCCCAGCCTTGACCTTGGAAGGAGACTTGCAGGGAGCAGGTTCTCTCGAAGGGTTAAAATGAAGAAGTCCCCCTTCCTAGAGAGGCCTCAGAGGAGGAAGGCCGCGAGACGAGCCACAGCCTCGCCCCCCTCAACAGCTTCCAACTGAAAAGTCGCCTTGACGTTATCCAGTGACGTCACCAGCGCTTTTGCCCGGGGGAGGGGGGCGGAGGCAGCCTGGGAGCTGGTGCAGAATTTTTGAAAAGGCAAATAGCAGATGTGCTAAAATAAGACTGGACTTGCAAGATTTCTTTTGGACTCTGGAAAGCCTGCTGTCTGAAACTGCTGTGAGTCTCTCAGGGGCTCACTCAGGCATGTGCTATGGACCAACAGGGCCGCCCTCTGCACATGGGCAGAGTTGGGAGCGGGTGCAGGTTTTTAAGAAGGCAAATAGAGAAGTCTTAAGATCCTCTTTCTCTTGCAAGGTTTCACTTGGACTCTGGAGAACTTCCCCCTTGCAACTCTGCTGTTCTCTCAGGGTTCTGCTGAAGACCAACAGAGCTGCCCGCTGCACATGGGCAGAATTGCCTCTGCAGGAGGTCCCAGATCCTGCCTTTAACTTCATAGAAGGACCTGACAAGGGAGGAAGGTGATCTCTTGGTCCAGGTGGAGACTGGAGAGGAAGGGGGGATGAGTGGAGATCTGGACCCCACAGATCTGGAATCGAGGAGAGGCCTTGATGCCCTGGAGGCTGGGAGCAGAAGGGAGCTGTGGGGAGAAACAGTGCAGAAGAGTCTGGCAGTTGACGTCCTCCCTGCTGATGTATAGCAATTGCCCAGTGGCATCAGCGTGGTTGCCTGGAGGTGAGACGAGGAAGCCTGGAGGCTACAGCAGCTTTTTTAAAGAGACAGATAAGTCTGTTTTTAAGATTTCCTTTTAGCTCTGAAGAGCCTCCCCTCTGCAACTCTGGTTGCTCTCTTAGGCACTCACTCAGGACTCTGCGGCAGACCCAACACGGCTGCCCTCTGCACATGGGCAGAGCCAGCTCTGCAGGACGTCACTTCTCTGTCCCTTGATGTTATAGAAAGACCTGGCAGAGGGAGGTGATCCCTTGGTCCAGGTGGAGACGGTTTGGAGAGGAAGGGAGGATGAGCAGAGATCTGGATCCAGTAGATCCGGGATCAAGGAGAGGCCCCGATGCCGTGGAGACTGGGAGCAGAAAGGATCTGTGCGGAGAAACAGTGCAAAAGAGCCCAGGAGACAGTATCCTCCTTCCAGATGTGCACCGACAGCAATTCAGGCACTTCTGCTACGAGGATGCCCAAGGGCCCCGAGAGGTCTGCAGCCGACTCCACCACCTTTGCTGCCAGTGGCTGAAGCCAGAGAGGCACAGCAAGAAGGAGATGCTGGACCTTGTGATCTTGGAGCAGTTCCTGGCTGTCCTGCCCCCAGAGATGGAGAGCTGGGTGAGGGAATGCGGGCCGGAGACCAGTTCCCAGGCAGTGGCCCTGGCAGAAGGCTTCTTCCTCAGCCAGGCAGAGGGAAAGAATCAGGACCAGCAGGTGAGAGCAGCACAGGATATGGTCAAGGATATGTCCTCAAAATAGTAGCCCAAGATATATATGTCTGGGGCAGTGTTGCTCTGTATTCTTGGTGCTTGCGGGGCAACAGTCAGAGGGTTTCTGGAGTTCTGGCCCCACTGGTGGAACTTGGGATGGCCCTGAGTTTTGGCCATGGTGTGACACAGAGTGTTGGACTGCGTGGGCTACTGGCCTGATCCAGTATGGCTGCCCTACTTTCCTTTGTATGACAACTTTTTGGAAATTCTCCCCTGTTTGTTTCCTGTTTCTTGTCTGATCAGTGTCATTTTTGTGGGGTCTCTACTTTTGTTTTAGGTACAGGAAAAGATCACGCAGGTGTGTTACCCTGGAGCAACCTTTCCAGGTAAGGTCTAAAATTGTGTCTTTCCCTGTGGATGTCCTCCTTAAGTCTAGGTTGGCTACTTTTATGCTCCTTTCTCCTCAAGATGTGTGGAAAAGATGCTCCACTCCAGCTTCTCCACTGAAAACATTTCTTGCCAGTCAAAGGAATTCTGGGTCTGAACCACCATCTTGAGTAATGCCCCTGAGCCAATATACAGAGGATATATTTCTTCCAGTGTTCAAGAAACAGAAATGGAAAGGACAGAATGTCTTCCAAGTACTGTTTCATCTTTCTCCATAAATGGTTATGATGTTTTTAACTTCTTGTGGGCAGTGCTCTAAGGTGAACAGATTCCTTTTTTTTTTAACTGTATTTGTTACTTCTGATTTTTTTGGCCTTAATTTTTAGGTGTTGCTGTTTAAATGCACACTACACTGTGTTATTATGAACAACAATATGCTTACTCTTAAATTTTCTGGTAATTTACTCTTGGCAGAACTTAATATGTTGTGGCTGTTTTGTATGGCCCTTTGCACTAAGTTTTTCATCGAATCATAGAGTTGGAAGGGGCCATACAAACCACCTAGTCCAACCCCCTGCTTCATGCAGGATCAGCCTAAAGCATCTCTGACAAATAATTATCCAGCTGCTTTTTGAAGACTGCCAATGAAGGGGAGTTTTCTTAACTCTTTGTAGACTGCTTCAGCAAGGAGGGCAGAATATAAATGGAATGAAATTATATATATTTTTAAAAGAATCTAGGACATTTTTTTAGGTAGTATTATATTGGTTGTACTTTTTCTACATTTTTAAACCCAGAGATTACGTGTTGATTGATAGTTTAATTGATGTAGGCTTTTGAGATTTCTTAATTTTTTTTAAAAAAAAAGTTACAATAATGTCTCTCTATTCTGTATTTCTGTCCAACCAATATTTCTTTGTACTTGTATTGACTTTTAGGTAATGATTCTTACTGTCAACGTGCCCTCTAAGCTGCAGAGTTTTGTGAACAAAAATTCTACTTTGTGAGCTACTGGCATTAAAGTTGTGAGCTACTGCATGAATTAGTGTGCTCTGGGGTCATCCTTCCTGAGCTAAGTCAAAAATGTGTGAGCTGGAGGCTACATATCTGTGAGCTAGCTCATACTAACTCAGCTTAGAGGGAACGCTGCTTACTCTTATATTTTTTGCACTTTTAATACAATGAATCTATATATATTAAAAAAAATTTCACAGGTGGTGCACTAAAACCAATATATTCTTCGCCATCTCTTTGTGACAAAACAGCATCTGTGAAGCCAGAGCAGGTAAGGGTGGAATTGCAGATCATGCCCCTGGGTGCCTCCCCCTAACCCCTCCCTAGACCTGAGAGATTATTCCTCTTTCCTTTCACTGCTGTCCTGCTCAGCAGAAAAGGAAGGTACCTCATAAAGGTTCGAATGCTACAATATATAACTACGGTCCTTTTGGACTGCCCGTAGAACAGGGGTGTCAAACATGCAGTTCAGGGGCCAAATCAGGCCCCTGAAGGGCTCCTATCAGGCCCTCGAGCAACTGGCTGTCATCTGCTTCCTTCTCCCTATAGCTTGCTTCCTTCTGCATAATAGCTTGCTTTGCAAGGCTTGCTCAATTGCACAGGAGTTACAGAACAAAACCTCTATTATCTCCATTGGCTGAGGTTCCTCCTTTGGGAAGGAATAGCTTGCTTTGCCGGGCACAGCAGAGCTACTGAGCCAAGCCTCTCTTCCTTCTATTGACTGAGGCTCCCCCCTGCCCAAGTCCTTGGGGAAGGAAGGAAAGAGCCAGAGCTTCCTTTGCCCAGTTCCCTGGATCCCATGGGAGAAATAAAAACAAAGCACCTTTAAGACCAATGAGTGCATTTTAAGTTTTTAAAAATATATATATTGTGTTTCTTTGTACTTGTATTGACTTTTAGGTAATGATTCTTACTGTCAACGTGCACTCTAAGCTGCAGAGTTTTGTGAACAAAAATTCTACTTTGTGAGCTACTGGCATTAAAGTTGTGAGCTATATTGTGTTTGTCTGTGTTCTTTATAAAATTTATATCTCTGTTACCTGATCTTAAATAGGTACACACATGGTCCGGCCCGACATGGCTTGGCCCAACCAGACATGGCCCAGTCCAACAACGTTTCTTTTATGTCAGATCTGGCCCTCATAACAAATGAGTTTGACACCCCTGCCTTAGAAGGAACGAAGGGCTACATTAGCGTGAGGAGAGAGGGCTACTTTTTTTTAATCTTTTTTCAGGGTGTGTTGACCTTTGAGGAGGTGTCTGTACATTTCACTGAGGAGGAGTGGGCTCTGCTCAGTTGGGACCAAAGAATCCTTCACCAGGAAGTCATGGAGGACAATTGTGAGAATGTGGCTTCTCTGGGTAAGGCTCCCGTGTCTCACAAGTGCTGAAGGGAGAAATGGCTCTTTCCAAAAAGGACTGTGATAGATCTCATAAGAACATAAGAGAAGCCATGTTGGATTAGGCCAATGGCCCATCCAGTCCAACACTCTGTGTCACACAGTGGCCAAAAAAGCCAAGTGACATCTGGAGGTCCACCAGTGGGCTAGAAGCCCTTCCACTGTGCCCCCCCCCACAAGCACAAGAATACAGAGCATCACTGCCCCAGACAGAGAGTTCCAACTATAAGCTGTGGCTAATAGCCACTGATGGACCTCTGCTTCATATGTTTATCCAGTCCTCTCGTGAAGCTGGCTATGCTTGTAGCCACCACCACCTCCTGTGGCAGTGAATTCCGCATGTTAATCACCCTTTTGGTGAAGTACTTCCTTCTATCAGTTCTAACCTGACTGCTCAGCAATTTCATTGAATGCCAAGAGTTCTTGTATTGTGAGAAAGGGAGAAAAGTACTTCTATCTCTACTTTCTCCATCCTATGCTTAATCTTGTAAACCTCTATCATGTCACCCCTCAGTTGATGTTTCTTCAAGCTTAAGAGCCCCAAGTCTCTCTTCTCATTAGGAGAGTGGAATGGATCAAGTTCACATGCTGGAAAGGGAGAGACTTCTGCATGGTAGTGAACTCCTCAAGTATAACTTTTTAAGCTAACAGGAGAGTTTGTAAACTAAGAAAAAAAAATCTTCTGAGGATTGAACAGATTAATGGTAATGGAAAGATAAGGGTCAGACAGCCAAAAAGGAGGTTGTTCAACTGGGGCTCTTCATGGGCTGTTCCGAGCCCCTTCAAGAAAGGGTGAGATAGAAACATAACCTGCATAGACACAGGAATCAGATAAAGAATAGCCTGCATTGACAGAGGAATCTGAAACATTTCTTTAAAAAGATTAGGCATTATTAATAAGAGTTTGGGGGATTCATACCCAAAGGGTGATTAGCATGTGGAATTCACTGCCACAGGAGGTGGCGGCGGCCACAAGCATAGCCACCTTCAAGAGGGGGTTAGATAAAAATATGGAGCAGATGTCCATCAGTGGCTATCAGTAGCCACAGTGTGTGTGTGTGTGTGTGTGTGTGTGTATATATATAATTTTTTTTTGCCCACTGTGTGACACAGAGTGTTGGACTGGATGGGCCATTGGCCTGATCTAACATGGCTTCTCTTATGTTCTTATGTTATCCTTTCCTGGCAAGATTGTAGTGACCCTTTAAAAGGGGAGCAGCTCTTTATCAGAGCCACATTAGGTGATGTCCAACAGCAATACTGGATCTTGTGTGCTTTAGAGGGTGATTAAGATACTGTATCCTAGTGGGTCTGTCTTCTTCTCTTTAGGCCACTGTTAGGATCAGCATACAGATCCTACTGGCTCCAAGCAATAGCGCCCTCCCCTCCCATTGCATACATGTTTCAGGGGTTTAAAAATTAGGCATTCCTTCTTTTTGCAATTAAAAGAGGGAGGGATGGTGGCTCAGTGGTAGTGTCAAGCATGCGGTTTCATGAGGTTTGATACAAAACTACATTTATTGATAGACCGATACTTTCAGTGTAACAGATTCTTGAGAGTGATGCTAAAGATACATTGATACAATACTTTTAAGGCATACTTCAAAAGGATTCCAAAAGGTGGGGGCGAGGGATGCGCTCTCATGTATAAACGTCTACATAAATGTCTACATTCTCATAGCGTTATAAGGACTCCGTCCTTGCTTTCCCCAGATGTGCCACACTCCCTAACAGGAATGTATGGGAAGGTGCTGATCACTCTTTCTCAAGTTAGTTTCGTTTCTCTCTACTTCTACTTTGCAAGCAATAAAGTAAGAAGGGGGAGGGGGAAAGAATAACAGAGTTAATAGTCCTTGGTCCTCCATGATATTTCCCAGGCCAGCTTTATGGTGGACCCTAAAACAATCAATTACCAATAGAATTCTACCATGCTTGACAGGTAGAACATCTGCTTGGTAAGCAGAAGGTCCCAGGTTCAGTCCCTGGCATCTCCAACTAAAAAGGGTCCAGGCAAGTAGGTGTGAAAAACCTCGAGACCCTGGAGAGCTGCTGCCAGTCTGAGTAGACAATACTGACTTTGATGGACCAAGGGTCTCATTCAGTATAAGGCAGCTTCATATGTTTATGTTCAAGAGGTTGGGATTGATATGGACTTCAGGTGTGGAATTCTAGCAAGAGCTCCTTTGCATATTAGGCCACACCTCCCTGATGAAGCCAATCCTCCAAGAGCTTCCAAGGCTCTTTTTTGTAAGCTCTTGGAGGATTGGCTACATCAGGGGTGTGTGGCCTAATATGCAAAGGAGCTCCTGTTAGAATTCCACCCCTGGCTTAAACTCTGAATGTTTCTTAGAGCTGGAATGTGTGAATGTAACTGGTCTGTTTCTTTCCCCCAAAGAAAGACTTCTTCTTCCCAATCCCGATTCCAAATCTACAGCAGAAGAAACAGGAAACCAGCTTTTTGAAGACCCAGAAGCAAGAAAGGAATCAACAGATCTGCATCCTTTTGTGTTGGAAGAGGGTAGGACTTCTTTTGGAATGATTTTTACCTACTGGAAAATGGAATGATGCCACCTGGGTTTTTTGGCCACTATGTGACACAGAATGTTGGACTGGATGGGCCATTGGCCTGATCCAACATGGCTTCTCTTATGTTCTTATGGAATGATTTCTCAAGAGTTTTCTCAAATGTGAAAAAGAAACTTAAACAGGGATGAAATGGCTGGCTTGGAGGAAAATGTTCATTCAGTACTCCACTTTATTCAACATGGATTTATTTATATAGTGGCTCTCTAGATATATTTGTTTAAAGCAGCTCAGAAAAATCAACAATGCCATAAAACAGTGCGTATAACATAAATAGTTAACATTGAGAAGCCAGGGGGCACATGAGCTACATAGAGTATCCATGAGTAAAAAATATTCAGTGAACAGTTCCAGGGGTCAACTTGTAGAAAAATAAGTGGTGGAGCTCATTAGCATAACTCATTAGCATATGCTGCCCCCCACCAGCCTAAAGCAACCCAATGCAAGAAAGGAGTGCCCCCGGCAAGCAAGGCCTGCCTAGGCTGGCTAGAGATCCAACCAGCCCAAGCAGGCCTCACTCACCTGGGACTCTCCTTGGCTGTCCCCGCCACACACAGTCAAAAGGTCAGCAAGTCACCAGCTGCCCAAAATCATATAGGAAGTGGAGAAAGGGTGGCGCTGGCTTCTCCAGGGGTTAATGAGGGCTGCTGGGGGTGTGGCAAAGCTCCTGGTGGCTGGCTGACTGCCCACTCTCCTAATTCAGGGATTGTTATGCAGCTGCACCTACTAGTCAATGGACAAGGTAAGTAGGTGGGGAGGAGGAGGGGGAGCCCTCAGAAAGGTTCAGGAGCTGTGCTCCTGTGAGCTCATGCTGAATTCAAGGCCTGAACAGTTCTCAAAAGAACACATGAACACATGCTGAATCAGACCCTTAGTCCCTCAAAGTCAGTATTGTCTATTCAGACGTATAGTGGCTTTCCATGGTCTCAGGCTATCTTTCACATCACTTCCTACTTGGTCTTTTAAAAAAAACCAACTAGAGATGCTTGGGATTGAACCTGAGACCTTCTGCATGCCAGGCAGATCCCCTGCCAGTGAACCACAGCCCCTTCTAAAGAAGCAGACAACAGAACAGCTAAAAAGATAATATCCTCTCTAACTTAAAGCTCAAAGCCCAGCTGAAAAGCCAGGTTTTGGCCTAGTGCTTCAAAGATAAGAACATAATAAGAGCCTGGCTGGATCAAGTGAATGGTTCATCTAGCTCAGCATCCTGTCTCAGTGACCAACTAGTTCCTCTGGAGCAGGGTGGCCAAACTGTAGCTTGGGAGCCACATGTGGCTCTTTCACACACATTGTGCGGCTCTTGAAGCTCCCTCCCACCCCACTGGCCAGCTTCCTTCCTTCCGTCCCTCCTTCCCCCAAACATCTGACATTCATGTCTGGCGACTCTCAAACATCTGACATTTATTCTATGTGACTCTTACGTTAAGTGGGAATTCCACCGGTCCAGGGGATTTGCCTGTTTTAAGTTCAGTCAAGAATTTCATCAATTTCAACTGGAGGCTAATTCGGAACTACATCTAATAAGGAATTTTCCCCATCTGTTGGAATGGGTGCAGGGTCGGCAAAGATCGTGTTGTAATAGTTGACCCAGGTTTCAGAGGTGATATTTTGGATGGGACTATCTATTGTAATTACATGCATTAACTGCTTGCCAAAATGATCTATTATTGTTGAATTTTAAGGCTAAAAATACAGTATCCCACTTCTTTTGGTAGAATAATTTTTTTTTATTTTGTGCCAGCTCTAAATAGAGCTTTTTCTGCGAATAAAAGTTGGTGAGTTTTCCCTGGTTATTAGTGGAGGGGAAATCTTAGTAGGCTGCTCTTAAAGCTCTCTTAGTCTGCCTGCACTCATGGTCAAACCAAGATTGGCTTTTGTGAAATGCTGGCAAAATCAGCTTAGCTGGAGTACCTGTTAGATCAATTATTAGGTCATAGAGGCGAATAGAATCATTTGGAGAGATTGCAGTCTTTAATGATATTTTCAAATCAATTGCAGTAATGGAGTCAAGAAGAGCAGCTGCATTCTCCTCCTCTGTAGGAAGCCATTTAATTTTCCTCAACATAAAATCGGGGTTAGCTTGTGAAATAATACAGCTATTCAGGCCTGGATTTGATGTGCATATTAAGGAAGAAGATGATGATATTGGATTTATATCCCGCCCTCCACTCTGAAGGGTCTCAGAGCGGCTCACAATCTCCTTTACCTTCCTCCCCCACAACAGACACCCTGTGAGGTGGGTGGGGCTGAGAGGACTCTCACAGCAGCTGCCCTTTCAAGGACAACCTCTGCCAGAGCTATGACTGACCCAAGGCCATGCTAGCAGGGGCAAGTGGAGGAGTGGGGAATCAAACCTGGTTCTCCCAGATAAGAGCCCGCTCACTTAACCACTACACCAAACTGGCTCTCCAAAGGAAAGTTCCAAGGGTAAATGGTCATTTTCAGTTCTTGAGCTTTTTGGATGAATTTTAATCACTGGAAGTGTATGTTGCAATGTATCTTTTAATACTGTTATACCATTAAAGGTATTTTGATTTGATTTGATTTGATCTTATGTTAAGCAAATTTGACCACCCCTGCTCTGGAGGGCCAATAAACAGGGCATTGAGACTGACTCCTTTCCCTGATGTTGTTGTCTGGCTCTGGGATGTGGAGGTTCCCTTCAGGCACCATGACAAACTTCTTCTCCATGAATCTATCTAATCCTCTTTTAAAGATGTTTATGTTTGTGGCCATCACCACATCCTTTAGCAGCAAATTACACGTTTTAATCACTCTCTGTATGATAGCACAGTAGGCTCCAGGCATGCTTTAGAAGGGCCGCACACAAAAATGCCCAACCTCTGGTGACCCCTACCATTACCTGTAAGGGAACAGAGAGCGGGGTTTGGGAGACAGATCATCGAGAGGACAACGCTATGGCAGAAGGCAGACCCTCAAGTACTTCGGCCCCATTTAGGGCACTAAAAGTTACAACCAGCACTAAGGAAGGTGCTCTAATTCAGGGGTCCCCAATCCCCGGTCTGTGGATCACTACCGGTCTGTGGCCTGTTAGCAACTGGGCCGTGAGTTGTATAATTATTTCATTATATATTACAATGTAGTAATAATAATAAGATGACGACGACATTGGATTTATATCCTGCCTTGCACTCAAACCGAAGAGCCCTGTGGCACAGAGTGTTAAAGCTGCAGTACTGTAGTTCTAAGCTCTGCTCACGACCTGAGTTCAATCCCTGGTGGAAGCTGGGTTTTCAGGTAGCCGGCTCAAGGTTGATTCAGCCTTCCATTCTTCCGACGTCAGTAAAATAAGTACCCAGCTTGCTGGGGGGGCATAAATGTAGATGACTGGGGAAGGCAATGGCAAACCATCCCGTAAAAAGTCTGCCATGAAAACATTGTGAAAGCAACGTCACCCCAGAGTCGGAAACGACTGGTGCTTGCACAGGGGACCTTTCCTTTCCTTGCACTCAAAATCTCAGACTGGCTCACAATCTCCTTTACCTTCCTCCCCCACAACAGACACCCTGTGAGGTGGGTGGGGCTGAGAGAGCTCTCCCCAGAAGCTGCCCTTTCAAGGACAACTCTGCGAGAGCTATGGCTGACCCAAGACCATTCCAGCAGCTGCAAGTGGAGGAGTGAGAAATCAAACCTGGTTCTCCCAGATAAGAGTCCTCACACTTAACTACACCAAAATAAAGTGCACAATTGTATCATCCCAAACCATCACCCTCCACCCTCCATGGTCCATGGAAAAACTGTCTTCCAGAAAACCGGTCCCTGGTGCCGAAAAGATTGGGGACTGCAATTGGTCTGTCTCTAGAGCAATAACATGTCTTCTGACAGGCGGTGGTGCTTCAGAAAAGAGGGCAATGGACCTGGGTTGTGATGAATCCAGGGCACGTGATAGGAGCTGGCCAGCCTTTCCTTTATTCATTGCTTTCTGTCACTTCTCCCCTGTCATTTTGTCCCTCTTTTAAGGAGTGGAAACAACATTTCGGAGGTTATTCCATTTCCCTGAACAATGACCCTTTGAAACGGAAAACACTTGTGGGGGAAAGTGATAAGCCCAAGACCACTCTGGTGCACTGGACAAGTGGGGAGCTCAGATTGGGACTCCATAATTTGAGTGCAAAAGCCTTCTCCTTGCTGTCTGTCCAGCAAAGCTGTTATGTGATCTGTTTGAATACAGGGAAGAGGTCCTGCAAATGTCAGAGGTCCTCTAGTCCAGCCTCCAATTTTTCCGAGTGGCCAAGTAGAGCCCCTAAAAGGTTTGACAGGCAGAGGAGGAGCCCAATCCTACCCCTGGGATTGACCTGCTGGCAACCTTCTGAGAAATACCTTCTCTGAAATGGAGGTTCCACTGAGTCTCCCTTGCCTCTGATGGAACTACCCTCCAGGGAAGAATCAGAAGCTGATTAGTATGTGACAGGATTTGTCTCCCTTTTCAGTAATTTCCATCCAGGCAGGACTATACGTGCTCTTTATTTTAGTGTATTCTTATAATTATTTAAAGTTCTATACTGCCTTCTTTGGAAGCGGGCTCAGGGCGGATCGCTACATAAAAACAGGAACAAATAGAATAAATATAAATAATTTAACAATTTAATAAATAACAATTTCTAAATAACAATTTGTCTCCCTTTTCAGTAATTTCCATCCAAGAAGGGCTATACATATATATTTATTTTATTTTATTTATTTATTTTTGTGGGCTTCCGTTCCGCCTTCTCCCGTAACCAGGCTCAAGGCGGATCACAACATATGATAGTAACAGTACAAAGCTATAAAACAGAGTTAAAATACCACATTAAAATTAAACAGTAAAAACAATAACCAATAAATAAAATGCACCATCGGCAAAAAAGGCACAGCATGTCAAGTAGCCAGTTACAAGCCCACATTTAAGTAATGGTGATAGCGCTGCGATAAGGTACAATGTTACCACAAGGGCACGATGTACCCACAAGGGAGGCCAAATGATGGAATAATAGGACACCAGCTGCCTCAAGAAATATTTATTTCTTATTTAAACTTATATTCCTCCCTCCCCACAAGTGGGCTTAGGGTGGATCGCAACATAAAAACAAGAACAAATAATATAAATAACAATTTTACATCAATAAAACAGCACAAACATTTATTTAAAACACAGGACTTCCAGCTGAAAACATTGGCCTCCCAATTTCACAGACTGAGCTACCTTAGATGTTAGGTGGTATATTTCAACAGTGCCAACAGTGTCAGAGGGGAGGGGGCTAAGGTCTTTCAGGATGCCCGACTGCCTCAATCAAAGGCCTGGCAGAAAAGCTCTGTTATTTGGAATATTGGTTGAGAGAGGCAGCTGAGAGGTGGTATGATCACCAAGTACTTGAAGGGCTGCCATCTAGAGACAATGGTGCAGAATTGTTTTCTGTTGCCCCAGAAGAGTTTCTGGCTCAGCTTTAGGAAGAACTTCCTGACAGAATGGTTCCTCAGTGGAACAGGCTTCCTCCTTGGGAGGTATTGGGCTCTCCTTCCTTGGAGGTTTTTAAACAGAGGCTAGATGGCCATCTGACAGCAATGCTGATCCTGTGAATTTAGGGGGAGGTGTTTCTGAGTTTCCTGCATGGTGCAGGGGGTTGGACTAGATGACCCTAGAGGTCCCTTCCAGCTCTATGAGTCTATGATTCTAATGTAATGCAATGAATGTTAGAATGTATGTCATTAGAATGGTAGATTGAAATGCATTTCTCTGATCTGGTGACAGAGGATACATATCAACTGCACAGCCAGTCACCCCCACCTGCTTCTGTTAGTTACAGCCATGCTTGAGTGGAGTCGAGTGGAGTCTCAGTTAATTACTCTTAGCACTTCACAATTAAGAAGGATACATATCTCTAATTTTGACTTATTTGTTTTTCTGTGTTTTCCCCCAAAATTAAATCCAAACAAATAGAGATCATGTAGGCTTAGCTTGTTATTCTTGTATGTTGTTGCTTCTGTTAAAAGATTTTCATTGTGTTAAATGTAATGTTATTCCTGAATCTGATAAATTCATTATGTTGTATGATAATTTACTGCTCACCTTCTGCCTATATATATGGACTGGTACATTCCACTTCATTGTATCTAAAGAAGTGTGTGTTGGTCTTAAAGGTTGCCACTGGACTCAGACTTTGTTATCTTTATTGCAGAGGTTCCTGGTCCTCGGAATAAGTCCAGTGGAGAACTACAACAGTTCCTGTTGGAGGGAAAACAGCAGAGAAGAAACACTGGGAAAAAATGTAAGAAGGGAAATGAATCTTTTTCTTCTCAGAGTACAGAATCCCTGGTATTTGATACACACTGGAAAATCAACACAGGGGAGAAACCATATAAATGCTTAGACTGTGGAAAGAGCTTTGCTTTGAAGGGAGACCTTACTGGCCATCGACGTATCCACACAGGGGAGAAACCATATAAGTGCTTAAACTGTGGAAAGAGCTTTGCTCGGAGTGTCAACTTTACTGCCCATCGACGTATCCACACTGGGGAGAAACCATATAAATGTATGGAGTGTGGAAAGAGCTTTGCTTTGAAGGGAGACCTTACTGGCCATCAACGAATCCACACAGGTGAGAAACCATATAAATGCTTGGACTGCGGAAAAAGCTTTGCTTGGATTGTCAACTTTACTGTCCACCGACGTATCCACACTGGGGAGAAACCATATAAATGTTTACAGTGTGGAAAGAACTTTCGCCGGAGTGACAACCTTACTGTTCATCAAAGAATCCATTCAGGTGAAAAACCATATGAATGCTTGGAGTGTGGAAAAATCTTTGCTCGGAGTGACAATCTTACTGCCCATCAGCAAATCCACACTGGGGAGAAACCATATCAGTGCTTGGAGTGTGGAAAGAGCTTTTCTTCTAAAGGAGCCCTTGCTGCCCATGAACGAATCCACACAGGGGAGAAACCATTTAAGTGCTTGGAGTGTGGAATGAGCTTTGTTCGGAATGCCCATCTTACTGCCCATCGGCGAACCCACACAAGGGAGAAACCATATAAATGTCTGGATTGTGGAAAGAGCTTTGCTCGGAGTGATACACTTATTACTCATCAACTAAGCCACACATGGGATAAACCATATAAATGCTTGGCGTGTGGAAAGAGCTTTGTTCGGAGTGACAAACTTACTGCCCATCAACGAATCCACACAGGGGAGAAACCATATAAATGCTTGGAATGTGGAAAGAGTTTTACTCAGAATAAAAACCTTTCTACACATCAACGAATCCACACAGGGGAGAAACCATATAAATGCTCAGACTGTGGAAAGAGCTTTGCTCAAAGTTCACACCTTACAGCCCATCAACGAATACACACAGGGGACAAACTTTATAAATGCGTTGAATGTGGAAAGAGTTTTGCTTTGAAGCGAACCCTCATTGGTCATCAACAAACCCACACAGGCGAGAAACCATATAAATGCTTGGAGTGTGGAAAGAGCTTTCATCGAAGTGACAACCTTACCGTCCATCAACGAATCCATTCAGGGGAGAAACCATATAAATGCCTGGAGTGTGGAAAGAGCTTTGCTCGGAGTGACAACCTTACTGCCCATCATCAAATCCACACAGGCGAGAAACTATACGAATGCCTTGAATGTGGAAGGAGCTTTGGTCGGCGTGCCCATCTTACTGCCCATTGGCATATGCACACCGGTGAGAAGCCATTTAAATGCTTGAACTGTGGAAAGAGCTTTGCTAGGAGCGATGTACTTATTGCTCATCAACGAATCCATACAGGAGAGAAACCATATAAATGTTAGGGGTGTGGAAGGAGCTCCTTGGAAGGAAGACCTTAAAGCTATCAACAGTTCCATATAGGAGAGAAACTATATAAATGCTTGGAGTGGAAGGCGGATTACTTGGAAGGGAGGCCTTGTGGGCCATCAACAAAGCCATACAGGGAAGACAGATATATGCCTGGTATGTTGAAAGAGCTTTGCTTAAAATTGTACTCTGGCTGCTGATCAACACATACACACTGAGGAGAAACTATATAAACGTTTGGAGTGTGGAAAAACCTTTGTTCAGAAGAAACATCTTGTGAAACGCCAAAGAATCCACACGATAGAAATGATACAAATGCTTGGGGTGGAACATAGGGAGGGGGACGATTGCAGAAGGGTCAGACTGCCATGGACTTTCATGCCATGCAGTCACCAACCGCAGAGGCTGTTTCTTCCAGGGGAACTGGTCCCTGTAGCATGGAGAAAGAGCATTTCAGGAGCTCTCCAGGCTCCACCAGGAGGATGGCAACCCCAGGCTGAGCCGTTACCGCTTTCCAAACTCACATTAAATATTGTGAGGGGGCACTCCTCTAGTTTCAAATAAACTCTTCCACCTATAACTTTCTTGGGAGTTGCCACCCCAAGTATATACATCCAAGATCAGCTTGCCATTATTTTGAGTTTTGTGTGCACTCTTTTCCCAAATTCCAGCCTGCTTCCCCCTCACCTCATCCCTGTGATCTTTCTGGGAGCTTCATTCTTTCCCCATTTTCTTCCAAGGCTCGGAATCTCCTTATATTGGTTTCCATCTGTGGGCATACTCCAATATACCTATTCAGTAGGAAATTATTACTTGATTTAGAGTACTGATATGCCTCTACTTCAGAAGGCTATACGGGAAACCTCACAATTAAAATAATAAAAGCCAATAAGAAATTAAACAGCTAAAACAAATGGAGTCCCTTAGATAGGAGCCAGGGGTGGGGGGGGATATGGGGCCTTAATGAATACACACATATGATATGTGTGTATTCATTAAGGCCCCAAGAAGGCCTAGAAAGAGAGGGTAGTCTGTGGTTATTGTTCAGTTTGCACTCCGGTCTCTGTAAATGTGGTTTTGTTTCTTTGTCCTGGGAGTGAGCCCTGTTGAATAAACTTGTATAGGTTGTTGAGTAGACCAACTTTGGGTGGTTTTCTTTGTTTTATATTGTGCTATCAGGAAACTCAATAGGGATCCAACACGTCTTTAAATCCTGCTGAACAGACTGTACGATCTTTCATGCTTCTAAATGAAGTGTATAACATATAAAATTGTTTTTGGTTACCACCACATACTTTATTTATTTATTAGCGTTACATCCCGCCTTCCCCATCGAAGCAGGCTCAGGGCAGCTTACATATTTTAAAAAGTTACATAAAACCAATTAAAACAGAAACAGACGTAATATATTAAAAACATGAAGAGCCCCGTGGCGCAGAGTGGTAAGCTGCAATATTGCAGTCCAAGCTCTGTTCACAACCTGAGTTTGATCCTGGCGGAAGCTGGGTTCAGGTAGCTGGCTCCAGGTTGACTCAGCCTTCCATCCTTCCAAGGTCGATAAAAGGAGTAGCCAGCTTGCTGTGGGGAAAGCGTAGATGACTGGGGAAGGCAATGGCAAACCACCCCATAAAAAGTCTGCCATGAAAACGTCATGATGCCATGTCACCCCAGAGTCAGAAACGACTTGCTTGCACAGGGGACTGTCTTTACCTTTTATTACAGGTGCTATAACAATCTGACAATGGTAGTGTATTTAATTATGGTGAATAGCTGCCTATCCATTCTGTATCTAATCTCATCGGCAGCTGTTACATCCAAGTGTTCCGTAAAAAAATCCTAGGGTCAGGCCTGTGCTTCAGTGTGGTTCAGATAACTTCATACATGTTGCAATCTCCGATCTTCGCTATCAAAGGTTTGGCAGAAGAGCACAGTCTTGCAGGCCCTGCAAAATTGAGAAATTTGCACTGCAAAGATCAGCTTGGCCTTTTCTCCTGTTTTGTTCACCCTCTCCCACTAATTCCGGTCTCCTTTCCCACCCCATATCCCTCTGTGATTCTTCCTGGCACTTCACTTATCTGCCTTTTCCTTCCATCGGTGAGAATCTCCAGGTCACTTTTAGTTATCTGTAATCATACACCAGTTTGGTGTAGTGGTTAAGTGTGCGGAATCTTATCTGGGAGAACTGGGTTTGATTCCCCATTACTCCACTTGCAGCTGCTGGAATGGCCTTTGGTCAGCTATAGCTCTTGTAGGAGTTGTCCTTGAAAGGGCAGCTGCTGTAAGACTCTCTCAGGCCCACCTACTTCACAGGGTGTCTGTTGTGGCGGGGGGTGGGGGGGGGAGTAAAAGGAGGTTGTGACAGCTCTGAGATTCAGAGTATAGGGCGGGATATAAATCCAATATCTTCCCCATTGGTTAGGAAGTCATTAACTAGTTCATTTACAGAATTAATATGCCACCTCTCCACACGCCTGCTCAAAGCAGCTCACCACTAAAGAATAAACCCAAAATAAACTGGCAATTACCAAGATCAGTCCTTAAATGGATCCCTTAGTTAAATTACTGGGTCAAAAGAAACCTCTTTCTTTAAGGCAGCAGGAGACCAAGAGAGAAAGGGAAGAATAAGAAGAAGATATTGGATTTATATCCTGCCCTCCACTCCGAAGAGTCTCAGAGCGGCTCACAATCTCCTTTATCTTCCTCCCCCACAACAGACACCCTGTGAGGTGGGTGGGGCTGGAGAGGGCTCTCACAGCAGCTGCCCTTTCAAGGACAACCTCTGCCAGAGCTATGGCTGACCCAAGGCCATGCCAGCAGGTGCAAGTGGAGGAGTGGGGAATCAAACCCGGTTCTCCCAGATAAGAGTCCGCACACTTAACCACTACACCAAACTGGCTCTCCAGAGAGAGGGTAGCCTGTTACTCTGGAGACTTGTGCCTAAAGTAGGAGAGAGACTAACTTTTTAAAACATGAGAACTGGTTTAAGAAAGGTTTTCCTATTCCTTACCACAGTGCATACGCACAGGTTTCTTTTCTTGCCCCCAGTCAAATAGACTTGCAGGCTTCTCTAAAATTACCCATACTCTGTTTATTCAAGGTAAAAACAGACTATAAATCTGCAGTCTTCTTCAATGGCATGGTTCATTCAGTCTATGGCATGATTGGAAGCCAGACTTTGGTGGAACCTGGGAGGTCATCTGACCAGACATAGACATGCTCTGCTTCCCTATGGTTGTCACATCAGCCTTTCAACTTTTAGAACGATGCACCAAGAAGTTATGGGCAGAGTCTAGAACTGGATCCACAGACCGTGAAGGCCAACTCCCTTCCATGCATATTGGGGAGGGCAGGAACACCTCTTCAGTGTTACCTCTAAGCTGAGTTAGTGTGAGCTAGCTCACAGGTTTTTTTAGCCTCCGGCTCACACATTTTTGTCTTAGCTCAGGAAAAAATGGTCCCAGAGTAAACGAATTTATTTAATGCAGTCCTAAGCTCTGTTCATGACCTGAGTTCGATCCCCGGCAGAAGCTGGGTTTTCAGGTAGCCGGCTTGAGGTCGACTCAGCCTTCCATCCTTCCGAGGTCAGTAAAATAAGTACCCAGTTTGCTGGGGAGGGAAGTGTAGATGACTGGGGAAGGCAATGGCAAACCACCCCGTAAAAAAGTCTGCTGTGAAAACGTGAAAGCGACGTCACCCCAGAGTCTGAAACGACTGGTGCACAGGGGACCTTTCCTTTTCCAGATCACTCACTCAACTTTAACGCCAGTAGCTCATGAAGTAGAATTTTTGCTCACAAGACTCCACAGCTTAGAGGGAGCATTGCTCCTCCTCTGACCCAAAAACAAGCCGCACAACTCAGGGGGGGGGGAAGTCTCCCCTTGGGGAGGGAGCAGTGGAGTGCAGAGGTCTTTCCTATCACCTGCTGCCAAATCATTTAACTGGAGATGCTGGGGATTGGACCTGGGACCTTCTGCATGCCAAGCAGATGTTCTACTGCTGAGACATGCCCTGGCCAAAGCTTCTCCACACCCTCGAGGCAATTTTATGGAATAAAATATGGTAAGCATAAAGCTCAGGCTTATGTATTAGAGGCAAGAAAGCATGGGGAATCCATGGAGATCTAGAGGTGGGGCTAGGGTTGCCAAACCCCAGGTGGGGGCAGGGGATCCTCCAGTTTGGAGGCCCTCCCCCCTCTTCAGCGTCATCAAAAGGCTGGGAGTGTAGGAGTCAAGGAGCCGTGGGAGTCAAGATACTGTGGGAGTCAAGAAACCAGACGAGATGACCGTGGGGTAAAAAAGCTGCTCTGTCGGGCCAGGAGCAGTGCTTTATTTTATATCCTTGTAAGCCAGGCGTTGGCTCAGGTAATGATTGATACCCTTTTACAACAGGGCAAAGTACAATGCACACGAAGCGGTTTCGGTTGGGGCCCTGCAGGGTACAGGCAGCACAGACAAGTCACGTGGTTTGCCAGCGTGATGTCTGATACTTGTTCCTGTACCCCTACATCTCCCCCTTTTTGTTTTTAAGCTGATGATAAGCATAATACAATGCACGCCGTTGCCATGTTTCCTTAGAACGTGTACACATTTGCAGCAAATTAGGAAGGCACTGAATACAACAACAGGCAATGATTAAAAGAACAACAATTACAATTATGGCACAAATCAATTGTCGGAGCCAAGTAGGGTCTGGGAGCAGGGAGGTTAGCCAAGCGAAAGGGTCCCAATCAGGACGGAGTGCATTATCCGCAATGAGGTTGTGCAAGTGCTTCAACTCTTCCTCGATGGTTCGGTTGAAGTCTTGAAGCCGTACCTCACAGGTTGCTGGCCCAACAATCTTGCAAAACCCTCCTTGGCGTGCCAACAGATAGTCCAGGGCAAGCCGGTGCTGCAACTGTATTTGGTGCAGACTGAAGATCTCCTTCTGTAGGTCACGAATGATGGAGGTAGTTGCATTAATGGATTGTTCTAGACGGCAGGTGAGTCCAATGATGGAAGCGCGGTTCTCCTGCGCTACTATATTAGAATAGCCGCCTAAGGTTAAAATGCCTGTGAGACTTGCAGCGGCTGCCCGCCCCGTACCCCAGAAGAGCCATAAATTGGGGTCTTTTATGATCCACCCACTACAAATGGACCCGGGGGTAAAGGTTGAAACATTTGGAAACAAGAATGGAAAAGTGACATGAAGCATGTCCCAAGTAGAATTCATGAGGGAAATATTAACATTATAAGAAGAATTACAGTTCATGTTATTACCGCCTCCCACCCAGAATCGATCACTACAATGAGTCTGATTCTTGCGACTAAGCCAATGTTTGTTCCCATCAGCAAGTCCCTTCCAATTGGGCTAACACTATTTCTGGAGCTTGAAAGGGGGTGGGCAGGAAAGACATAGAGGAAACAGACATGGGGGGTTCATATACAAGTGTAACATTAGTACCATGATGCCAAAACATATACGCAGCGTGTCGAACTCACAAATTCTGAGGAGGAGACTGAGTAACTAGTTCTGCATTGACTGGAACCAACAACAAACAATAAAAAGGTTTTGTGCTCAGAGCATGTCACAGGAAACAGCGGAGGGGGATTCTCCCCCTTTCTGTTTTTCAAGAACAGCCAGGGCAGCGTTCAAGGTACGGTTGGCACGCTCCACAATAGCTTGACCTGTGGAATTAAAGGGAATACCATAGAGATGCCGAACGTGCCAGTGGCCACAAAATTCAGCAAAGGCGGAGCAACAGGAAGCAGGGCCATTGTCTGTGTTGAGGGTGGCAGGACGACCCATAACAGCCATGGCGCGGACAAAATGAGAAATAACCCGTTTCACGTTCTCCCCTCGTTGATAAGCTTCTTATACTGGGGTTGGAAGAGGATCTTCTGCCATGGACCTATTGGGTATGTGAAAGGCCTAGGGGAGGGTGAACTAAAGAGCCTGCCCACCCCCCCTAGCACCCAATGAAATGTGTCTGTATGGTTGCCAAAAGGGAATTCTTCCTGTAACCCAGCATAGAATTGGCAACGGTGCTGTCCTGCCGGTATCACCGATGGTCCATACAGCAACAGGGGGCTTGAGGAAAAAAACCAAAAAGGAACCAAAAACATTCACACATGACAACATGGAGATGACTCCGTACCAGTGTAGGGAGCAGTGAAAGCAGATCAAAAATGCATACATTCAACCATGAAGAAAGGAGTCTTAAAAAGTTATTAGTGAAGCGTCTTCCTGTCCAGAGTATGGTGACCAGTGAGCTTTGACGTCACAAGCGTACATATGTCACGTTAGGGGCCTGCATTGGGCAGGTTTGCCTAGTACACTAAGCATTCAGGACTTCAGGAGGCTTCTTCCTTGTCAAGGGAGGAAAGTAACATACACAATACAGAAAACACAACCCAAAATATTCTTTGTTGCAACATAAAACTTAAAATAAAACATTGTGCACAATCCAGGAAAATGACCATAGTTTGGGGCGTCCCCCATATGATGAAAATAGTTCCATAAAAAAGAGACAAAAGAAAACCTGTGCTATAGCCTTGGAATATAATAAATTGTCAAAACAATATAAAAACTTCAAAAACAAAAACCGAGGCCTCAATAGAACAATGCTAGCTAGCTTTATATGATAGGTGAGCTAGATCAGAGAAATTAAAAACCTGGACATAAGTGAGGTGATCAGGTCCCACTAAATCCAGTGTTTCTCTGGGCTAGGTCAGCTAAAACGATCTTGGCATGGGGGTCTCACATGTGAGCATAGATTTCAACAAAAACTTAACAAAACAAGGATTCTGAAAAGGAACATAATGGTTACACATACATAAAACAATTCTTAACAGGACTATCAACAACCTTTAGAACTACTGAGCATGCATTAGACTTGATTTGCAGGTCCAGATTCCCTGCACATCTATATTGAAAGAAAAGATGAGCAAACTTAACAAAACGGTTACAACATCCTAGAAAGCAAATCATGGTTAATTCCTTGATAGACACACTAAAACAATGCATAAAAAGAGAAAAGATGTGTCAAGGCATCTGTAGGACCAAGATTAAAATGCTGAGTTGTTGCAAGGACAAGTCAAAAGAAAGACTAGAAGCACGAAAGCATATCCCTTTAAGAAGAGACCTTTTATGGAGTAAAAGGTAGAACTAGGATGATGGCACAATGCTCCAGGTTTAAGGCTTGTGCCAGAGAATGAGTTTCCTCTGTGCATACACAGAGTGCAAAGAATGTGTTGCTGGAAGGCAACATGCTGTCAGAAATACCAAGGAGACCAAAAGTGGAGCATAAGACAACAAGACTTAAATTGAAGGGCCTTTATTGAGGCAAAAATAACACAAAAGGACATTTAGTAGCAAGAAGAAAATCATGATCAGAAATGAACCCTGAGGGATCTACATTAAGAATCTAACAGGTTATGGCTCATTTCCTTGAGAACATGGAAAATAGAAAAGGGTGTTCACTCAGAAAAGTCTGACTCTAACAAGATATACTGAGCCCACAAGGTGGGGTCTTTTAAGAACATGTGGATACCTCTTTCCACAGGCAGACTGGATTAAACAACAATTAAAACTCAAGCTGCACCAAATAGCTAGAAAGGGGAAGATTGATCATAGATGGAACATAACTACAAATGACATTCAGAGGGCAAATGAAGATATCAATAGTTGAAATACATTTGAGGAATCCAGATTTCTAAGGGAGACCAAGAACTTTCAGGAATTCTGCCAAAAAACAAGAGTATGAGGTCTGGAAGCTTAAGAGAGAAAAAGCACAGGGAGAGGGTAAGTTTACCCCAAGGAAATGTACAGATGTCCTATACTGCTTGTAGGAACCAAAATTTGTGAGGTAAAGTTTAAAACATTGCCCTGTATAAGAAAACTACTAGAAATAACAAAAAGGATTCTCTATGAGGTGCACCATTTCCTTAGAACAATGGAAATCATAGGCGGACTATTTTAAAAGGGTTTACCAGTCACTAGAAAATTATTAACCTAGGAGAACTCCTGGTATTAGGGCAGTTTACAGGCAGAGGAGTCTCTCCAGCGGAGAAGGATTAGCTGTAAGTAGAACTTTGGGATGCCAGCTCCAGGCTGGAGATTCCTGAAATATTGAATCAGATGTGAGAATCACAAGGCGTGCAGTTCATTTCCTTGGACACCTATTCCCTCCAGAGGCTTTAGCCTCAATGTATTGGGGAAAAGGCTATGATTTCGGGAGAGACCTCCAGGTCCCACCTGGAGACTGGCGACCTTACAAAAACAAAGTAGTATGCACATCTTCCATCCAGGTATTTCTCTGGCTGGGGAGAGGCTGTCTGTGAGAGACTGCAATATTAGAAAAAGGTTTGGTAATGAAAGACTTTTGAAATTATATCTTTTAGACCCAAAATCAGGAGATGAGAATTCAAAATAGCACAAAAATATTTCCACACTATTTCCACCCTCCCCCCCTAGATGGGAAAGAAGGGGAAGGTTTTAACAGACACAATGGATTTGGCCAGTACTCTCTTATCTAATCCTGATAAGTTTTTACAAAGAGAGGTGGAAAAGAGGGAAATAATGAGCTTTCTGCCTGGGTGAGGCTCAAAATTGTAACTCTTTCCAGTTTCTTTAACTCAAGCTGAATTTGGCTGAGTTTATTTCAAGAGGGTTTTCCAATCATAGGGCAACATGGCATATCCTTGGGCGATGCCCTCCAAGGTCCCTTGCACAAAGGTGGATTTTAACCCATAATCCTTAATAGATTTATTCAATTCTCTCAGGACAGAATAAGGTAGCCCTGTCCAGGTCACCTAAACTCGGTCAGGGTGACTAGGATCTGGTCCCCGTGTTCTGGGGAACAGCCCTGGAGATTCCCCCCCCCCCAATCCTCTGACAAGTCCAGTTCCCCTGCCTCTTGGGCTCGAGCCAAAGAGCGTTCTAAGGGACTGAGAAGCATGGCGGGAGAGGACTGGGGCACCGGGAGGGCTGAGCCCAGAGGCTCACTGGGTGACACAACCGTCTGGGGAGCTCCCACGGGAGCTGAGGCCTCTGACCAAGGGGCCAGGGCCGGGTAGAGATAAGGAGGGGGTTCACCCGACGTCTCAGGGGGCTTACAGAGGATGTTCTCAGCCGGAGTGAACTGGCAAATAGCATGATGAATCCGCTGCCAGGTTATGAGCAGAGACATAGGAGCGCGGGGTTCCTGTTTTAATTCCGCCCCGATTTTCCCCCAGTCACTGGGCTTCATGGAACCACATTGTGGATACCATGGACACTGGCAGTCTATCTCCCGCAGGAGCTCAAGGATCTCTTTCCCTGACGGGCATCTGTCTGGCTGCTGTGACTGACATAATTTCCTTAGTTCATCTGCATGCACTACCTGTTCCTTAGACAACGTTTCCCCCATACTCACCTGAAATTGGTGCACCGTGAAGACCGAAGGGTCGGGTGAGCAGGAGCCGGGAGCTGATCACGTCGGGGTCACCAGCTGTAGGAGTCAAGGAGCCGTGGGAGTCAAGATACTGTGGGAGTCAAGAAACCAGACGAGATGACCGTGGGGTAAAAAAGCTGCTCTGTCGGGCCAGGAGCAGTGCTTTATTTTATATCCTTGTAAGCCAGGCGTTGGCTCAGGTAATGATTGATACCCTTTTACAACAGGGCAAAGTACAATGCACACGAAGCGGTTTCGGTTGGGGCCCTGCAGGGTACAGGCAGCACAGACAAGTCACGTGGTTTGCCAGCGTGATGTCTGATACTTGTTCCTGTACCCCTACATGGGAGGGGATGTCTGCTGGGCATTCCATTATTCCCTGTGGAGACCGATTCCCATAGGGTATAATGGTGACTTGATCCACAGGTATCTGGGGCTATAGGGGGGCTGTTTTTTGAAGAAGAGGAACCAAATTTTTGGCATAGCATCCAGTGCCTCTCATTCAAACATCCTCCAAGTTTCAAAAAGATTGGAACAGGGGGTCCAATTCTATGAGCTCCAAAAGAAGGTGCCCCTATCCTCCATTATTTTTAATGGAGGGAAGGCGTTTAAAAGATATTCAGTTCCTTTAAAAGTGATGGCCAGAACTCTCTTTGCAGTTCAGTTATGCTAGTCACAACCTTGCTCCTAGCTCCACCTCGACATCTCCTGGCTCCACCCCCAAAGTTCCCAGATATTTCTTGAATTGGCAACCCTAGGTTGAAACGCTTGGGGCTCTTTAGCTTGGAGAAACATCGACTGCGGGGTGACATGATAGAGGTTTACAAGATTATGCATGGGATGGAGAAAGTAGAGAAAGAAGTCCTTTTCTCCCTTTCTCACAATACAAGAACTCGTGGGCATTCAATGAAATTGCTGAGCAGTTAGGTTAGAATGGATAAAAGGAAGTACTTCTTCACCCAAAGGGTGATTAACATGTGGAATTCACTGCCACAGGAGGTGGTGGCGGCTACAAGCATAGCCAGCTTCAAGAGGGGATTGGATAAGAATATGGAGCAGAGGTCCATCAGTGTGTGTGTGTGTATACATTTTTTTTGGCCACTGTGTGACACAGAGTGTAGGACTCGATGGGCCATTGGCCTGATCCAGCATGGCTTCTCTTATGTTCTTAGGTGGGGCTTGGGGAGGGACCTCAGTGGAGGTATAATGAGTCTACCTTCCGTAGGAGCTGCTTTCTCCATGGGAGTTTATTTATGTAGTCTGGAGATCCTTTGTCATGGCAGGAGATCTCCAGTCTCCAACTGGAGGTTGGCAACCCTCAAACAAGCAGAGAAGGACTAGTGGACAGAAGTCTCTCTTCCCTTTCCCACAGTCTACAGTTGACTCCTGAGTCGTGACATTGGGACCGACTCTTGCAGGGTAGATGCCTCAATTTGCACATCTTTTCAGGAGAGCCAGGGAATGCCTCCTGGTAGCCTCCTAGAGTTGCTGGTCCCAAAGGGTTAAAGAGAAAGAGTCACAATTCCTAGAGCCGCGGGCAGCCGTGTTGGTCTGAAGCAGTTGAACAAACCAGGAGTCAAGTTTCACCTTTAAGACCAACCAATTTTTATTTAGAACTTAAGAGCACACGAAAGCTTACGTTCTAAATAAAAATTGGTTGGTCTTAAAGATACCATTTGACTCCTGCTTTGTTTAATTCCTAGAGCGGCACCAACAAGGAAGGCCATGTGATCTAACAGTCACTTCCTGCTTGGATTTCTTCCAATGGGTCCGATGGGTCTGACCTGCTACGTTGCTAAGAGTTTTTGAATGAAGGGGAGGTTAGGTTGCTATTGAGAGCAGTGGCATAACAGGATTTGCGTTTGGATTTTGTTTAAGTTAAAGAGACAAGTAACAACAGAATGTTTTCCTTGTATACCTCCATGCTTTTGACAATAAAAGAAGCCAGGCAGAAAATAAGCAGCGTTGGCTTTGCAGAGTAATACAGCTCTAGCACTTGACTTTATAGCATAATCTGGTAGAAGAAGAAGGTGATATCTTGATCCAGGTGAAGACTGGAGAAGGAGGAGGATGAGCAGAGGGCTGGACCCAGCAGATGCAGAAGCCAGGAGAGGCCCTGATGCTCCTGAGGCTGGGAGCAGAAGAGAGCCATGGGAAGGAGAGATGCAGAAGAACCTGGGAGACAACGTCCTCTCTCCAGATGTGCAGTGCCAGCAATTCAGGCACTTCTGCTATGAAGATGCCCAGGGACCCCGAGAGGTCTGCAGCCAACTCCACCATCTTTGCCGCCAGTGGCTGAAGCCAGAGAGGCACAGCAAGAAGGAGATGCTGGACCTGGTGATCCTGGAGCAGTTCCTGGCCATCCTGCCCCCGGAAATGGAGAGCTGGGTCAGGGAATGCGGGCCGGAGACCAGTTCCCAGGCAGTGGCCCTGGCAGAAGGCTTCCTTCTCAGCCAGGCAGAGGAGAAGAATCAGGACCAGCAGGTGAGAGGGAGTCATCTAGGTACATGGGGGAGCACAGAATATGAACAAAGGTTATCTTAAAAATCCCCACAGATTGCTTAGATGTACTAGAAACCTTCCAAGGAAGGAAAGAAATTCCTTGGCTCTTTGCTCAATCCATTTCTTACCCCCCCCCCCCAATTCTCCACTCCTATTTCAGAAGCTGGTACCATTTGCCAGAATGGCTACTTCTTTTCCCGAGTCAGGCAGGGATCTAGAAGACCCCAAGCGGAATCTGCTATTCTGGGTGGTCTCTCAGGAGCCTGACCAAAGAGCCCCCTTGCTAGGTAAGATCTAATGCAGATCTAATTTCATTGGATTTCTTCTTTCAGGAGCCTGAAATCTGCTTTCTGTTTTTTCTGATCCCTTGATTCTGTGATAGTTACCATACAGATTTTCCACTCAGCATTTCCTCCCCCCACCCCCCAGTTGCTGATCTTCCTGTACCATCTTCCTAGGAAGATCATACTCCAAGAGAATTTGTTCACAATGTGAATAGGAAGGTGTGGTATTTTGGGGACCTCCCATAACCATATTGCTGAGCATTTTGCCTCCCTATCGCCCATCACCTTCCATTTTTCCCTACCTCAGACAGTGGGCTTTTTGCTCACTTTTTGTTGTAGCTGGTATGTTACATAAAGATGAAGTGTGTTTCAACAGTTTAAGATTTCCTATGTGCAAAATAGCCTTTTATGGAGCCCACATGAGCTGATATTTTATTTTACAGACAGAGGGGAAGGTCATGGCTTAGGAGAAGAGCATCTGAGGTCCCAGGTTCAATCCCCAGCATGTGAAACGACCAGGAAAGCAGGTGATATGAAAGACCTGCACCTGAGACCCTGGAAAGCTGCTGTCAGTTTAGGTAGACAATACTGGCCTTGATGGTTTGATTCAGTACAAGGACTGCCAAATAAAGGGCAGGACCAGGAGTGGAATTCTAGCAGGAGCTCCTTTGCATATTAGGCCACACCCCTTGATGTAGCCAATCCTCCAAGAGCTTACAAAAAAGAGCCTAGTAAGCCCTTGGAGGATGGCTACATTAGAGGGTGTGGCCAATATGCAAAGGAGCTCCTGCTAGAATTCCACCCCTGAGCAGGACATCTTCGAATTCAATTTTTGTCCCTCACAGATGGAGGAGCAATGCAGGAGATCTATTCCTCGCCATCTCTTTGGGGTGGAGGGAACACGGGTTCCATGCGGCCGGATCCAGTAAGTGTGGAGTTTGGAAAAGTCCCCTGGGTGCCTCTCTAGACCTAAGAGAATTTCTCTCTCTATCTCTTTGGTTCTTTTTGTATTGCTCACCATGAAAATACGTAAGATTAAAATTTGAATCCTGGAAGTGAATGTTGTGCCTTTGTCACAGTTTCACAACCTGAAGGAACAGGCTTCCTCCTCGGGAGGTGGTGGGCTCTCCTTCCTTAGCGGCTTTTAAACAGAGGCTAGATGGCCATCTGACAGCAATGAAAGGTATTTGTTTCCTGCATTGTGCAAGGGGTTGGACTAGATGACCCTGGAGGTCCCTTCCGGCTCTATGATTCTATTATTGTAATATGAATATGTAGGCAGTAAATCAAGATGGGAAGCCATGTTAGCCCAGGCCTGTAGCCACAGGTGGGCCTGTGGGGGCACTGCCCCCTAACTTCCAGACAGGGCACCCTGACCTCCAGGGAGCACCCTGCTTTTCTCTCTCTCTGTCTCTCTCTCTCTCGCCATGGCTGAGCTGCTAAAGTGTCAGTAGCGGCAGCCGGAGCTGAGGAAGCTGAGCAGGACACAGTGCACTGCAGCAGCAAAAGCAGCAGGTAGAGAGGAGAGAGGTGGGGTAGTGGGAAGTGGAGGAAGCCACATGGAATGGGCAGGGGAGGGGGGACAGATGGAGCTGCTGGCTGCAAAGTGCCCGGGTAGGGGAGAGGTAGGTGGAAGGAAAGCCCCCCCTGCTTTCACGCAAGGTGCAGTCCTTCCTTGACTCCAAAGTTTTAGGGTTGGCTGCCTCGACGTGGCCACTTTCACAGCCTCCAGCTTTTGCTCCTACCCTAAGAAGCGGCAAGCCCCGCAATGGATGGGAAAGGATGCCCCCTGACTTTTTGAAAAAGCCCCCTGACTTTTAAAATCCTGGCCATGGCCCTGTGTTAGCCTGTCTGTAGCAGTGGGAAAGAGCAAGAGTCCAGGAGCACCTTAATTTGTGGCAGGGTGTGAGCTTTTGGGAGTCACTGCTCAATTAGTCTTTCTTCAGATCTGAAGAAATGAGCAGTGACTCACAAGGCCCCCATTCCTTGCCACAAATTTTTGTTAGTGATTAAGGTGATACTGGACTCTTGCTCTTCTGCTAAGGAAGTTCTGTCCAAAGTCTGGAGGAGCTGGTAAATTATTCCTGGGGACATTGTTTTCAAGTTTGCTGTAGAGAGCCAGTTTGGTGTAGCGGTTAAGCATGCGGACTCTTATCTGGGAGAACCAGGTTTGATTCCCCACTCCTCCACCTGCAGCTGCTGGAATGGCCTTGGATCAGCCATAGCTCTTGTAGGAGTTGTCCTTGAAAGGGCAGCTGCTCTCTCAGCCCCACCCTTTTGCGGGGGGAGAAGATATAGGAGATTGTAAGCCGCTCTGAGTCTCTGATTCAGAGAGAAGGGTGGGATATAAATCTGCAGCCCCGAAAAACTACACCTACCAAAAGACAGATAAAACTTAAAAATAAAACATGCTTAAAACATTAGCACTTGTTGGTCTTAAAGGTGCTTTTCTTGTATCTCTCTCATGGGATCCAGGGAACTGGGCAAAGGAAGCTATGACTCTTTCCTTCCTTTCCCATGGGACCAGGAGGAGTCTCAGCCAATAAAAGGAAGAGAGGCTTGGCTCAGTAGCTCTGCTGTGTGATTGAGAGATCCTGGCAAAGCAAGCTCTCCTTCCCTCTTTTCCTCCCCAAGGGAGGAGTTTCAGCCAATGGAGAAAATAGAGGTTTTGCTCTGTAGCTCCTGTGAGATTGAGCAAGCCTGGAAAAGCAAGCTGTGATGCAGAAGGACGTCACAATGTAAACGAGACCACGGAGGAGACACTAAGCCACAACAAAAAGAAAAAAAACTCAGTGTAAAATGCAATTTTAACTTGTTGTGAAGAATAAGTATCAAAATACAAAACGAATATTATCAGTACATATCACCAAGTTAAAACCTCATAAGTTACTCAGTGCTCCTACTGCCCTTATGTGGCTGAAAGCCACTAAATTACATTCAGTTCAGTATTAAAAATAGGTGGTCCAACAGAGAACCGATGTGCTTTGCAAGCCGTCCCAGGGACGCCTGCATTGCTGATAAGGATAGTATTTACTATGGTGTTCTCACTATTATGCGTGCTAATTAGAGAAAGCTAGGAATTCATTTGGCACTACTGGACCTGGAAAACTGTACAATACTCATAAGAATGGTCCCTAGAAGAAGGATTTGAGATCCGAAACAGCTTGCAAAGCTGGACAACCGACTTTTAATACTGGACTTAATGCAATTTAGTGGCTTTCAGCCACATAAGGGCAGTAGGAGCATTGAGTAACTTATGAGGTTTTAACTTGGTGATATGTACTGATAGTAATCATTCTGTATTTTGATACTTATTCTTCACAACAAGTTAAAATTGCATTTTACACAGAGAGTTTTTTCTTTTTGTTGTGATGCAGAAGGAAGCAAGAGAGAGGGAGAAGGAAGCAGATGACAGCCAGCTGCTTGGGGGCCGGATCTGGCCCTTGGGCCACATGTTTGACACCCCCGATCTATGATTTTTCAAGGCAGGAGTTTTCAGAGATGGTTTGCCACTGCCAGCCTCTCTGCAGCAACTGTGGTATTCCTTGGTGGTTCTCCTTCCAAACACTGACCAGAACCTATTCTGTTTAGCTTCTAAGAGCTGAAGAGATGAGACTAGCCTGGACTATTTAGGTCAGGGCACCAAGGAGCATGGTGGGAAGCAATTGAAGTCACTTAAGGAGTATTTCTGAGGAAGGTCTGGATCCTGTGAGGAGACAAATATCTTGAACTGGCCTTGGATAGTGATAGGAGAAGGAGTCTTGCATTAGAGCAGGGGTGTCAAACATGTGGCCTGGGGGCTGAATCAGACCCCCGGAGGGCTGCTATCAGGCCCTCAAGCAACTGGCTGTCGTCTGCTTCTCTCTCCCTCTCTCGCTTCCTTCTGCATCACAGCTTGCTTTGCAAGGGCTTGCTTGATCTCACAGGAGCTACAGAAAACCCCCCCCTCTATTTTCTCCATTAGCTGAGGCGCCTCCCTTGGGGGAGCAAGGGGGGAGGCAGAGCTTGCTTTGCCAGGCTCTCTCAGTCGCACAACAGCACTAGTGAGCCAAGCCTCTTTTCCTTCTATTGGCTGAGGCTCCTCCCCCTCTGGTCTCCCGGGGAAGAAAGGAAAAAGCCAGAGCTTCCTTTGCCCAGTTCCCTGGATCCCATGGGAGAGATACAAAGAAAGCACCTTTAAAACCATCAAGTGCTAATGTTTTAAGCAAGTTTTGTTTTAATGTGTTTTTTTTAAATTGATTGTGTTTGTGTCTTTTATAAAGTTTATATATCTGCTACCTGCCATTACATTTTATGACACGCATGACCCAACAAGGTCTCATTTATGTCAGTTCCAGCCCTCATAACAAATGAGTTCGACACCCCTGTGTTAGAGAGACACTGAGGAATAGTAGCTATCTGAAGAACAGTAGTCTGGCTGTTGGATTATATCTGAAGAAAATCATTTTAAAATCCCCCCTCCAAACCCGCTGGAAAGTTTGGTCCCTGATCTGTCTGTCCGTCCTTTCTCAGCCTAGTCTACCGTACAGGGAGGATTAAGTGAGGGAGAAGAGACCTTTCAGTGCCACTCTGAGCTTCTTGGAAGAAAGACAAGATTAAAAAAAAGAAAAGAAAACCCAATGTGTGAGAATAAACAGTCTTCTTCCTGCAGCATCTGGTGACCCTTGAGGAAGTGTCTGTGCATTTCACCCAGGAGGAGTGGGCCCTGCTGGATCTGGACCAAAGAGCCTTGTACATCGAAGTCATGTTGGAGAATTGTGGGAACGTGGCCACTCTAGGTAAGCCTCTTGCTTTCTTGCTATCTGTGAACTAAAAGAACTCCCTCACACAGGCACACACACAGGCACACACACACATACACAATGGCTTATTGCACTTGAGAAGTCACAGAATAACATCCCTTTAATCATTCTAGTTGCCCTTTTCTGCACTTTTCCCAATGTTATAATATCTTTTTTGAGATGCAGTGACCAGAATTGTACACATACCATCGATTTATATAGGGGTATTATGATACCGTGCTTTTATTTAGCAAATTTTATGCTTGTATTGTAAGAAAGGGGAACAATACCTCCTTCTCCACCTTTTACAAGAAGAGCCTTGCCGGATTAGACCAGTGGTCCGTCTAATCCAGTCTCACATTTCCTGCAGACGCCAACCAGTTACCATGAAATGTCACAAGCAGAAGAGTGCAGGCCAGTGATTTATATAAGAACATACATAAGAAGCCATGTTGGATCAGGCCAATGGCCCATCCAGTTCAACACTCTGTGTTACACAGTGGCCAAAAACCCCCAAGTGCCATCAAGAGGTCCACCAGTGGGGCTAGGAGGCCTTCCACTGTGCCCCCCCCCCCAAGCACAAGAATGCAGAGCATCACTGCCCCAGACAGAGAGTTCCAATGATAAGCTGTGGCTAATTTCTCCCAATGTTGTTTCTTTTTGCTGAAAGAGATTGTTCTGAGTTCCATATAGTGATCATAGCTAACAGCCTTTTATGCAACTATCCTCTAAAAATAATTAGCAAAGGGCATATAAATCCTGTCATATTTGAAAGGTTTTTTTTCCGTCTTGTTGGTATCAAGAATAACTAGCTGAATCACAGAGAGCTTCACTCTGATCACATCTAGGCTGGGCTGCTGCAGTACAATCTATCTGGGTCTGCCTTTGAAGACTGTTCAGGAGCTTTGGCTGGCACAGGTGTTAAAAGTGCTTTCACCTCAGATCTTACCAGCTTCCTTTCTTTCTCCCAGCAGGCAGTGGGTGGAAGAGGGAAGCAGAGGGAAAACCACACCAGATCTCATTGGATGCAGCCAAATTTACAACAAAGAAACAGCAAAGAAGAAAAACTGAAGTGGAACAGAAGAGGGGTAATGATTTCTCTGCTTCTCTGGGTGCTGAATCCCGAGGCATCCTCTCAGCCCAAGAAAAGAATATGTGCCCTGTGTGTGGGAAAATATTCACTTATAAGTCAGTTTTTGATACACACTGGAGAATCCACACTAGGAAGAAGCCATTTAAATGCTTGGAGTGTGGAAAGAGCTTTACTCAAAGCACCACCCTTACGTTACATAAGAGAACACACACAGGGGTGAAGCCGTATGCCTGCCCAAAATGCAGGAAGAAGTTCAGCCGTAGTTCAGCTCTCACATTGCATAAAAGAATTCACATGGGAGAAAAAACATACAAATGTTTAGACTGTGGAAAGAACTTCCGCTGGTACACATACCTTACTCTACATCAAAGAATCCATTCACATACATGCACTGAAAGTGGACAGAATTTCAGTTGGAGGTGCACCTATAGGTCTCAACCAAAAATCCATCTAGGAGAAAAACCATATAAATGTACAGACTGTGGAAAGACTTTCAGAAAAAGAACAGATTTGAATTCCCATCAAAGAATTCACACAGGGGAAAAACCCTACAAATGCTCAGAGTGCGGAAAGACTTTCAGATGGAATACCCAATTTAGCTTACATCAAAGAACACACACAGGGGAAGAACCATATAGATGCTCCCAGTGTGGAAAGAGCTTCAGTCGGAGTACACATCTCAGTTCACACCAAAGACTTCACACAGGGGAGAAACCATATAAATGTCTTGAGTGTGGAAAGAACTTTAGCTGGAGTCGCAACCTGTTGTCCCATCAAAAAATCCACTTGGTAGAAAAACCATATAAATGCTCAGATTGTGAGAAGAGTTTTGGAAACAGAACAGATCTGAATTCCCATCAAAGGATACACACAGGGGAGAAACCTTATAAATGTTCAGAGTGTGGAGAAGCATTCAGTTGGAGTACTCAGTTGTCTTCCCATCGAAGAATACATACAGGGGAGGAGCGGTTCAAATGCTCAGAATGTGGGAAGAGTTTCAGCCGGAGCACAAGTCTTTCATCTCACCAACGAATCCACACAGGGGAGAAACCATATGAATGCTTGCAGTGTGGAAAGAGCTTCAGTCGGAGCACGTATCTGACCTCACACAAAAGGATTCACACCGGGGAGAAACCTTACCAGTGCTCAGAATGCGGAAGGGGTTTCAGTCAAAGCGCTCATCTTGCTTCTCATCAACGAATCCACACGGGCGAGAAACCGTTTCAGTGTTCCGAGTGCGGGAGGAGCTTCGGTCAAAGGAGAAACCTTGCATCCCATCAGAAGATCCATACAGGGGACAAGCTGTATCAGTGCTTGGTGTGTGGAAAGAGCTTCATTCAGAGGAGAACTCTTATTTCCCATCAAAGAATGCACACAACAGAGACTCCTGTGGATCCTAAAAAGGCTCCCTGTATACTGCAGACAGCAGATGGATCGTAACAAGTATCTCATGTTCAAGGATTCACACCTAGCAAAGACCATATAAAGACTCAGAGTTGACATTTTCTGTCCAATGGCAAATCTGTGTCCCACAGAGATTCCATACAGAGAGCAATTGTATAATGATGATGATACTGGATTTATATCCCGCCCTCCACTCTGAATCTCAGAGTGGCTCACAATCTCCTTTATCTTCCTCCCCCCAGAACAGAGATGCTGTGAGGTGGGTTGGGCTGAGAAGACTCTCACAGCAGCTGCCCTTTCAAGGACAACCTCTGCTAGAGCTATGGCTAACCCAAGGCCATTCCAGTAGGTGCAAGTGAAGGAGTGGGGAATCAAACCCTGCTCTCTCAGATAAGAGTCCGCACACTTAACCACTACATGAAACTGGCTCTCTAGAGCAGGGGTGGCCAACGGTAGCTCTCCAGATGTTTTTTTGCCTACAACTCCCATCAGCCCAACCAGCATGGCCAATGGCTGGGGCTAATGGGAGTTGTAGGCAAAAAACATCTGGAGAGCTACCGTTGACCACCCCTGCTCTAGACACATAAGCATGTGTCAACTAATTCTCTGATGCCTCCTTGTGTTTGGGAGGCAAACTTCAATTGGAATAACATTGGAGCAGCTGAGAATTTGCCCAGTCCCTTCAGGTGTGTTAATTTTTCAATCCAGTAAGGCAAGTCGTCCACCTCCACCTGTGAGGCCTCCAGGTTGACAGCTGCCATTCCTAAGAGAGAAAACACTGGACTGAATCCTTTGACTTCTTCCTGGAGAGTGACTAAGACTCCTGTCTAATGGAAGAAACATGCTTTGGTTTTCTACCTTTAACAGATCTCTGAAGTGACAAAAAAAAAAATCCCAATCAAGTATACACTAATGAGGTCTGAACTCGCTGAGACTGAGAGAGAAAAAGATTTGGGGGTCATAGTGGACAGCTAATTGAAAGTGTCAACACAGCATCCTACAGCCGTGAAAAAGGCAATGAAAGAAACAATTACTGTGATGCACTGGCTAACAACGTTTAATAAAACCATTTAAAAACCTTTTTAATATCTTTTTGTTTTTTGCAACTATTTATAAAATTAAGAATGATCTATTTCCGTTCAGCTTTGTGGTATGTCTTGTTCTTACCTTGGTTTATTCCAGGATGAGAAAATTTAAGATAGAAGATGTTGCAGAAGAGCATTGACATTGGGTTGTCACAAGAGGCTGGTAACTCTGGAAGAAATATAGGAAGGATTACTCCAGAGGAAGTCGATTGATGAAATGAGCCTATATCCGGGTGCTCATAGGACCTTTCTTGTAATATTGGAGAATGGACCTTTGTGATAATATTGTTATGTGAAATTGTTATTTCTAGTGAACTACAAAAAGATATTTAAAAAGTTTTTAAATGGTTTTATTAAACTTTGTTAGCCAGTACATCACAGTAATTGTTTCTTTCATTGCCTGTCTTATCAACTGTGATCCCTTTTTGCTGATTATACAGCAGTGAAAAAGGCAGACTCTGAGTTAGGGATTATTAGGAAAGGGATTGAAAATAAAATTGATACTGCAATGCCCCTGTATAGATCTATGGTGTAGCCTTATTCAGAAACCTGTGCACGGTCCTTGTTATCCTATCTCAAAAAGGACATTGCAGAGCTGGAAAAAGTACAGAGGAGGGCAAACAAGATGATGAGGGGGTTGGAACGCCTTCTTTAGGTAGAAAAATTGAAGAGTCTGGGACTTTTCAGTGTAGAAAAGAGGATTGGGGGGGGGCATTGTATATAAAAGGCATGGGATGGAAAGAGTTGACAAAGGGAACTTTTTCTCCCTCTCCCGAAAGGCTATAACTCAAGGGCATCCCATGAAGCTGATGGGCAGTAGGTTCAGGATGGTTGAAAGGAAATACTACTTTACACAGAGAGTGTAGTGCTCTGTATTCTAGGTGCTTGGGGGGGGGGGGGGGTGCAACAGTGGGAGGACTTCTGGCCCTGCTGGTGAACTTCCTGATGTCACCTGAATTTTGGCCACGGTGTGACACCAAGCGTTGGAGCGGATGGACCATTGGCCTGACCCAGCATGGCTTCTCCTAAGTTTATTTATTTTTGCAGTTGGTATCCTGCCCTACCCAACAAGCAGGCTCAGGGCAGCTCACATCATATCATAAAATGTCAAGCCATTCTAAAAAAGATTGAATAACCAACGCAGTACAGATAAGATTAAAAGATGAATAACTAATTCTTTTTTTTAACTGAAATTTTTATTGAATTGAATTCTACTGCAAACCAACACTAATTATTAACCACCTTTTCCCATCAATCTACTATAACATTCATCCGTGTTTAACAATAGAAAGGAAAGGAAAGGTCCCCTGTGCAAGCACCAGTCATTTTCGACTCTCGGGTGGCGTTGCTTTCACAACATTTTCATGGCAGACTTTTTTACAGGGTGGTTTGCCATTGCCTTCCCCAGTCATCTACACTTCCCCCCCAGCAAGCTGGGTACTCATTCTACCGACTTCGGAAGGTTGCAAGGCTGAGTCAACCTCGAGCCGGCTACCTGAAAACCCAGCTTCCACTGGGGATCGAACTCAGGTCATGAGCAGAGCTTAGGACTGCAGTACTACAGCTTTAAACACTCTGTGCCACGGGGCTCTTGTCAACAATAGAAAACGTTTTTCAATTTATCTACATACAATTGATACACCTATAGTAGTCAAGACTCATTTTCTATTCAAAATCTTATTATCTTGTATCACCCATTATTCACCATTCAGTTCCCCCTATTTCATTTTATCCTAATCACCTTAATAACAATAATATCAACCTAATTACCTACATATCATTCTAGACCAGGGGTGGCCAAATGGCAGCTCAGGAGCCACATGTGGTTCTTTCACACATATTATGTGGCTCTCCAAGCCTTCACCATCCCATCGGCCGGGTGGAGAAGGCATTTCTCTCTTTAAATCACTTCTCCAAGCCAAGCCAGTCAGCAGCTTCGACAATGCATTTAAAGTTAAAGTTGCTTTCTTTCCATCTCGGTCCCCTGTCTATTTTCCTTCCTTCCTGTCTTGTTGCTTTGAAACATCTGACATTTATTCTATGTGGCTCTTACATTAGGCAAGTTTGGCCACCCGTGTTCTAGATTAAACTTCTTACACTAACCATCTTCTAGTGGAATTCTTTTGGGTCCTTGGGCCAGATATACTCTCCCAGCCTAACTTATCTCCCAGCATTGTTATGAAGATAAAACAGGAGAAAAACAGGGCTTTTTTTGCAGCAGGAACTCCTTTGCATATTAGGCCACACACCCCTGATGTAGCCAGTCCTCCGAGAGCTTACAGTAATAACAGCCCTATAAGCTCTTGGAGGACTGGCTACATAAGAGGGGTGTGGCCTAATATGCAAAGGAGTTCCTGCTACAAAAAAAAAAGCCCCTGAGAGGAGTAGATGTAAGCTGCTTTGGTTCCCCATTGCGGAGAAAGGTTAATTAGAAATGAAGCAGTTTTTTAAAAAGATTAATAATAAAGATTGTTCCATAGCCCCTTTTTGTTACAACCCTTCTGAGTATTGGAAGGCAGAATTGGGAGTCATGGAGTGAACGTAAGAACAGAAAAGAAACCATGTTGGATCAGGCCAATGGCCCATCCAGTCCAACACTGTGTCACACAGTGGCAAAAAAAAAACACCAGATGCCATCAGGAGGTTCACCAGTGGGGCCAGAACTCCAGAATCCCTCCCAGTGTTGCCCCCCAAGCACCCAAGAATGCAGAGCATACCTGCCCCAGAACATAGTGTTCCTTCTAGATCTTGTGGCTAATAGCCACTGGTGGAACTCTGCCCCAGATGTTTATCCAGGCCCCCCTTGCAGCTGTCTATGCTTGTAGCCACCACCTCTTCCTGTGGCAGTGAATTCCACATGTTAATGACTCTTTGGGTGAAGAAGCACTGATCATCCAGGTGGCCTTGGCACTGCCGAAACGTAACATCTGCCTTTTGCAGAGTGGTCACAGGGACTCCCTAAGGGAGCCACACTAAAGTGCTTTTGTTTTTCGTATCAGCACTTCTGAAGGCATTAAGATGAGGTCTGAGCAGCATAAGAGTTTTCCTTTATTTTTATTAAACTATAGTAAAAGAAGAATTCGATTTGTACCCCACTCTTCACTCAGTGTCTCAGTGTGGCTTACAGTCTTCCTCACTCCCTCTCCCCATAACAGACCCCCTGTGAGGTAGGTGGGGCTGAGAGAGCTGCTCTTGAGAGAACAGCTGGGAGAGAACTGTGACTGACCCAAGGTCGCCCAGCTGGCTGCATGTGGAGGGGTGGGAAGTCAAACCCAGTTCTCCAGATTAGAGTTTGCCGCTCTTAATCTCTACACCAAACTAGTAGTGGATGGATCTGGGCTGTTGTTTGGCGTGGAATTGTTAGGGTAGCATCTTTGGGAACTGTTGGAAGGGCAAGCTAGAATTTGTGTGCTGTTGTTTGTTGTTGGAGGAGGGGCTGTGGCTCAATGGAGGAGCCTCTGCTTTGCCTGCAGAAGGTCCCAGGCTCAATCCCTGGCATCTCCAGTTAAAAGGACCAGGCGGGAGTTGATGGGACACAACTTAGCCTTAGACCCTGGAGAGCTGCTGCTAGTCTGCGTAGACAATACTGACCTTGATGATACAGTAGTAGTAGAAGAAGAGTTGGATCTATACCAGGGGTGGCCAAACTTGTGTAATGTAAGAGCCACCTAGAATAAACGTCAGACGTTTGTGAGCCACAAAACATAAGATGTTTGAGAGCTGCAAGACATGAACGTCAGATGTTTGAGAGCAGGAAGGAAGGCAGGCAAATGGAGGGAGGGAGGGAGGAAGAGGTGGAAAGAAAGCAACTTTTAACTTTAAATGCATTCTCCAAGCCACCAGCTGGCTTGACTTGGAGAGGTGATTTAAAGAGAGAAATGCCTTCTCCAAGTTGGCAGATAGGGTGCTGGGGGCTTCATGAGCCACACAATATGTGTGAAAGAGCCACAGTTTGGCCACCCCTGTTCTATATTCTGCTCTTTACTCAGACTCTCAGAGTGGCTTACAATCTTCCTTTCCCCACAACAGACACTGCATGAGGCAGGTGGGATGGAGAGAGCTCCGAGAGAATTGTCTTTAAGAAGAAGAATTGCAGATTTATACACCGCCCTTCTCTCTGAATCAGAGACTCAGAGCGGCTTACAATCTCCTATATCTTCTCCCCCCACAAGAGACACCCTATGAGGTGGGTGGGGCTGAGAGGGCTCTCACAGCAGCTGCTCTTTCAAGGACAACCTCTGCCAGAACTATGGCTGATCCAGGACCATTCCAGCAGGTGCAAGTGGAGGAGTGGGGAATCAAACCCAGTTCTCCCAGATTAGAGTCCACGCACTTAACCACTACACCAAACTGGCTCTCAGTTTAAGTGGAGGAGCTAGAGGGAAATTCTCCAGATCAGAGCCTGCTGCTCTTAACCACTGCACCAAACTAGTTCTCATGTGTGTTCATATGTGTGTCATGTGCGTTCATATGTGTTTAAATGTGTGAGACGTCTGGGCATTTGAGGCTCCTGAGGGTGTGAAGTGGGGTTGTGCAAGGATTTATGTTTTGGTTCATAATACTTTATTAAAATTTTTGTATAGAAAAAAAAGGAAAACAAAAACAAAAAAGAACATGTACACACACACACACAAAGAAACAACTACAATTGTAAAAGAAGGAATTAATATCTGATTTTCTCCACTATTGGAATCCATACATTTCATAGAAACACAGAGTTGGAAGGGACCTCCAGGGTCATCTAGTCTAACCCCCTGCACAATGCAGAAAATTTGCAAATACCTCCCCCTAAATTCACAGGATCAGCATTGCTGTCAGATGGCCATCTAGCCTCTGTTTAGAAACCTCGGAGGAAGGAGAGCCCACCACCTCCCAAGGAAGCCTCTTCCACGGAGGAACTGCTCTAACAGTCAGAAAATTTTTCCTAATGTTGAGCCGGAAACTTTTCTGATTTAATGTCAACCCATTGGTCCTGGTCCTACCTTCTGTTGTATTCAGTTGATATTTTGTGTGTGTGTTAAACTATAGTTCTGTTTTTATTGACAACACCTCCTTTCTGTAACACTGCAGTGCTTCTGATCTGGGTTGTGCTGGTTTATATATTTTCATGATTGTATTTTTAAAATTGCTGTTTATGATTTTTTTCCCCTGCTCTCTCTCTCACTCACTCACTGTTTTTTCATTTTTAAGTCATTATTCTAGCTAATTTATTTTATTGTCTTTTCTCAGCTGTGATCTGTCTTGAGCAAATTCCCAGGAAGGATAGCTGAAAAAAATGTCCAGCTTGGGGGATATATTTTCAAGTTCCTGGAAAATTCTTGTGGCAGCCATCTTTGAAGAAGAAGAAGATATTGGATTTATATCCCGCCCTCCACTCCAAAGAGTCTCAGAGCGGCTCACAATCTCCTTTACCTTCCTCCCCCACAACAGACACCCTGTGAGGTGGGTGGAGCTGGAGAGGGCTCTCATAGCAGCTGCCCTTTCAAGGACAACCTCTGCCAGAGCTATGGCTGACCCAAGGCCATGCCAGCAGGTGCAAGTGGAGGAGTGGGGAATCAAACCCGGTTCTCCCAGATAAGAGTCCGCACACTTAACCACTACACCAAACTGGATCTCCTATTTGTTTCAGCTCTCTGCAAGAATGTTTGTATTCAGTGAGACTAGATTTTCTGCTTGTTCGTGTATTATTTAAGGCTTCATGCTGCTGAGTAATTATAACATTTTGCAATTTCTGAAGCTGATGCGAGGAGTTCTTGAAATGTTTTCTGGAGACTGTTGATCAATCAATAAAGACCTGGATTTGAAAAGCCTTGACAGTGTCCTATTCCTTTAAGGAGACTTGGAACTGTCAGGGATTGAGTCATCCTTGACTACAGGTGGTACATTGTCATCAGGTGTAAGCCACTTAACGAATTTGTAATGTGATTGGCTAAGACCACTAGAAATGCAGTAGCCAGCTACCAGTTCACTGTGGGATAGGAAAGAAGGATACCAGTGTGGCATACTGTTTGGATGGATATTGAATTGATGACTTTGGACCTTGTATTGACTATTCTATTGGACTCTGTATTTGTACCTCTGCCTGGCTCTACTTATGTGTAAGTGTATGACTATTGGACTGCCTATTGACTCTGTTACCTGCCTGAACCCAATACAGTTTGTTTCACCTGCTGTCTGTTTCGAGTGTCTTCCTTGGGACTACTTCCTGTGACTGGTCTGCCCAGTGGGAACTGCTTCTGCAACTTTGACAAGCCTGATATTTATTAACCATTAATTTTCCATCTCCACCCTGCCCCCCCCCCCCGCCCTTCCTCCTGCCCCTCGTCAAATAAGTGATCTGGCCACGGTGACCCGTGGTCTGGTTGCATCTAGGTTAGATTACTCCAGGGGTCCCCAACATTTTTGAGCATGTGGGCAGCACCTATAGAATTCTGACATGTGGTGGGTGCAGCTACAAAATGGCTGCCACAGATTGGCTACCACAGCTTCAATCACATGGAATTCACTGCTGGAAGAAGTGGTGGCTGCTACAAGCATAGACAGTTTCCGGAGGGAACTGGATAAACATATTGAGCAGAGGTCCATCACTGGCTATTAGCCCCAGGGTATAGGTGGAACAGTCTGTTTAGGGCAATGATGTATTCTTGGTGCTTGGGGACAGAACCATAGCCAGGATTTCATGTTTGGTGGGGCCCACAGCAGGATTTGTTCTTTGGGGAGGCCCCAGGGGGCACCCGGTTTGGTGGCCCTGGGCTCTCGGCACTGTAAGCTGCTTTGAGTTCCACAAGCTAACCCCCTTCACCTGAGCAGTCGTAGCAGCTTTGCTCCCCCACCCCTTTCTTTTATGCCCCTCTCTCTGAGAGACAGAGACCTCTTGATTCTCCCCCCCCCCCCAACACACACACATTTTACTCTGCATGCTGTGTTAGGGAACGGGAGAGAAAAAGGCGAGAAGCCCAGCAACAATGCTACTCCTTGTTCAGAGGGGTGGTGAGCAAAGGGGACAGATTGGGGGTCCTCCAATGGAGGGACCATACAGTTGGAAGGGGTGTGTGAAATGATGGGCTTGGCCCCCTCGGGCCCCACGTAGCTACGAGCCTGTTTGGGGGGCAGCAGAGGGAAGACATCTGGAGTTCTCGGCATGGTGAAACTTCTGAGGGCAGCTTGGTTTTGGTCACTGTATGACCCAGATTGTTGGGATTGGATGAGCCACTGGCCTGATCCAAAATGGCTTCTCTTCTATTATCCTTGTGCTGTTGTGACAGCTGCTGTCAAAGCAACATATTTAAAAATCTACAGAACTAATCAAATCTCCCCTGCTCAGTCAGAAGTCCCGCTGGGCAAAAGTCCCCATCTGGCACCCAGTGGGCTCCAGAAAAGAGATTGGATTTATACCCCACCCTTCATTTAGAGTCTCCAAGTGGCTTGCAGTCTCCTTCCCTTCCTTCCCCACAACAGAGACCCTGTGAGGGAGGTGGGGCTGAGAGAGCTTTTTCAAGAACTGCTCTTGAGGGAACACCTCTGAGAGAACAGCTGTGACCGGACATGTGACTGACCCAAGGTCGCTCGGCAGATGCATGTGGAGGAGCTGGAAAGCAAATCTGGTTCTCCCAGAGTAGAGCCTGTGCACTTAAACACTATGCTGGCTCTCAAAGGTGTCAGCAGGCACAAGGCCAGGAAAGGGAAGGGGGACTTTTTCCTTTGGGAGAAACTCTGCATATGTTCAAATGTATTGTGACGACTAGCATTGCCAAATCCGACTCAGGAAATATCTGGGGACTTTGGGGGTGGAGCCAGGAGCAAGGGTGTGACAAGCACGATTGAACTCCAAAGGGAGTTCTGGCCATCACATTTAAAGGGACCGCAGGCCTTTTAAATGCCTTCCCTCCATTGGAAATTATGAAGGATAGGGGCACCTTCTTTGGGGGTGCATAGCATTGGACCCCCTGGTCTAATCTTTTTGAAACTTAAGGGGTGTTTTGATGAGAGGCACTGAATGCTATGCTGAAAATTTAGTGCCTCTAACAGCCCCCCTGCAGCCCCAGGTACCTACAGATCAATTCTCCATTATACTCTGTGGAAATGGATCTCCATAGAGTATAATGGAGTGCCCAGCAGACATTTTCCTCCCCCCCCCCCCGCTTTCTGATGACCCTGAAGCAGGGGGATGGCCTCTAAACTGGGTGATCCCCCGCCCCCAATTGGGGATTGGCAACCCTAATTCTGACCCTTGGACTTTTTATTCCAGAAAGGAGAAACTTTTCACCTTATGTGGGAGAGTGGAGGAAGCGCCGCACATGCTCAAAAGCATTTTGGCCTCACAGGAAGTGAAAAACGTTGTAAGTTTATGCAGGGGAGGGGCAAATGGAGGCTTCAGAGCAGGGGTGGCCAAACTGTGGCTCGGGAGCCACACGTGGCTCGGCTCTTTCACACATATTGTGTGGCTCTTGAAGCCCCTATGCTCTGTCGGTCTGCTTGGAGAAGGCATTTCTCTCTTTAAATCACTTCTCCAAGCAAACCAGCCGGGGACTTGGAGAATGCATTTAAAGTTAAAGTTGCTCTCTTTCCACCTCTCCTCCACCCATCTATTACTTTCTTTCCACCTTTCCTTCCCTCCTTGCGACGTTCAAACCTCTTTGACATTAATGTCTTGTGGCTCTCAAACATCTATTCTATGTAGAACAAAATAGGAGTAGGCTTGCCAATCCCCAGGTCCCAGCGGGGGTTCTTCTATTTTCCCAGTCAGCTGGCGGGGAGGGGGGAGCCGAGCCCTGCCCCGCCCCACCCCCAGAGGGCCATGTGTGTTTCCAGCTCTGGAGGCTTCCATCTTTGATTGAAAGGCTTCCTCTTGGGATGGGGTGTCTGTGTTACTTTGAAGAGGCTGGCAGCAACTCATGAGTAGAGAGGCCAGTAGAGAGGCCAATCCTTCCTTCAGTCGCCAGAAACGGGGTGGGGGGGGGGAGAGGGAGGGAAACGTCTGCTGAGCACTTCATTATTTCCTATGTGGAGATCGATTCTCAAAGGGTATAATGGGGAATTAATCTGGAGGTTTTGGGGGCTCTGGGGGGGCTGTTTTTTGAGGTAGAGGCACCAAATTTTCAGTTTAGTATCTAGTGCCTCTTTCCAAAGTACCCCCCCAAGTTTTAAAATGATTGGACCAGGGGGTCCAATTCTACGAGCCCCAAAAGAAGGTGCCCCTATCCTTCATTATTTCCTATGGAAGGAAGACATTTTAAAAGGTGTGCTGTCCCTTTAAATGTGATGGCCAGAACTCCCTTGGAGTTCAATTATGCTTGTCACACCCTTGTTCTTGGCTCTGCCCCCAATATCTTCTGGCTCCACCCCCAAAGACCCCAGATATTTCTTGAATTGGACTTGGCAACCCTAAATAGGAGTCAATTGCACCTTTAAGACCAACTTAGTTTTATTTAGAATTAAGCTTTCGTGTGCTTAGAGCACACCAAAGCTTACGTTCTAAATAAAACTAAGTTGGTCTTAAAGACGCAAGTGACTCCTATTTTGTTCTGCTACTTCAGACCAATACGGCTGCCTGCTATGTGGCTGTTATGTTAAGCAAGTTTGGTCACCCCGATACAAAGTTTTGTTGCAAGCGAGGTGGGAGCGGCCGGCAGAGGGCGCCGGTGTGCAAAGAAGGAGCGGATTGAGCTCGGTCTGCTCTGGAGGCAGGAAAGGGCGGCCGCGTTTGCATCCGGGAGAGAAGCGGGGAAAGAAAGGAGGGGGACCCGGCACGGATCCTGGCAGCGAGGAAAGGGGGGAGGCTGAGCAGGGACGGGTCAAACCCGCCCCCCCCCCGCCTCCCCAAGGGGCATCCACCCGCCCAGCTGTTTCCGAGAATCTCCCTCATTTGCAATCAAAGGTGTCCCTTTGCCCAGGTGGCTCCAAGGGGGGGATGGATGCGGCACACCTGGAACAGGTAAGAGGTTGTGGGGGAGCATGGAGGGGCCATGGTTCAGTGGTAGAACCTCAGCTTGACATGCCAAAAGTCCCAGGTTCACTCCGGCATCTCCAGTGAAAAGAGCAAGGTGGAAAGTGACCTGGTAGATCTCAGCCTGAGAGTCCTTTGGGAGAGGTGCTGCCAGTCTGAGTAGATAATACTGATTTAGATCAGGAACTTCTTTGCATATTAGGCCACACACCCCTGATGCAGCCAATCCTCCTGGAGTTTACAATAGTCCCTGTACTAAGAGCACTGTAAGCTCTTGGAGGATTGGCTACCTCAGGGGTGTGTGGCCTAATGTGCAAAGGAGTTCCTGCTACAAAAAAAGCTCTGGGCAGAGAATCGTAAGGTTGGAAGGGACCCCCAGGGTCATTTAGTTCAAAACCCTGCACATGGCAGGAAATTCACAGATACACCACCACCCCAGACACACACTCTAGTTACCCCTGTTCCATCCCCAGATGGCAAAAAACTTTCAAGATCCCCAACCAAATTGGCATCTAGAAAGCTAGAAGGGATCAGCATTTCCTTGGGTGTGTAAAAAAGGGCCATGAGAACTAAGGTGTACCAAAATTTTAAATGTAATGCCCCTGTATAAATCTATGGGGCAGCCTCATTTGGGATACTGTGTACAATTCTGGTCACCGCGCCTCTAAAAAGATTGTCATTGGAAGAGGGCAGCCAAAATGATGGAGGGGATGGAACACCTGCCCTATGAAGGAGAAATGATGACTGAGGGTGACATGATAGTGGTTTACAAAATGATGCATGGTATCTCACAATACAAAAACTCATTGGCACTCAATGAAATTAAGGCGCTGTAGGCTTAGAACAGATCAAAGGAAATACTTCTTCACCCAAAGAGCAATTAACATGTGGGATTCACTGCTACATGAATTGGTGGCAGCTAAAAGCATAGATCACTTCCAGAGGGGATTGGATAAACATCTGGAGCAGTGGTCCATTAGTGGCTACAGATGGAACATTCAGTTTTGGGGCAGTGATGCTCTGTATTCTTGGTCCTGGGGGGCAACAGTGGGAAGGCATATGGAGTTCTAACCCCACTGATGGACCCCCTGATGGCACCTGGGTTTTGGCCACTGTGTGAGACAGATTGTTGGAGTGGATGGCCCATTGGCCTGATCCAACATGGTTTCTTTTATGTTCTTAAATTGCTATAGTGTGTTGACCTATGACTGTTTGTAAAAAAACAAAACCAACAAACGCTGCAGCAGCATTAATGCCAGGCTGTTTATTTATCATGTAGGATCATAGATGTCAAGTCTGATGTTTCAATAACGAGTCCTTGTTGATAAAGTAGCAAGTTTATTGTAACATATTGCAAGACAGGTCGACAGAGATTGAGAGAACTGGCGAGCATATACAAAGGGCAAACATTTAAGGTGCAGATCGGGGGAATTCCTACGGGGGGGGGGGGGGAACCGCCTAAGCTCCTTGTTGCTTTATCTTTCTCAGGCCTGGCTGGCCTTGGGCACTTCCTTGGTACCCATTATCTTTGAGAAGGCACAGTAATCTTTTTCTCATAGCTAGTTGCAAAGCTTGGCTACATAACAAAGGGAAGGAGGGGGGGGGAGGAGAGGTTGAGCTAGCAGCACTTGAATACAGTATGGCTTTTACCCAGGAATCATTTCCTGAACCAAAGTTTGAAAATCTATGCTAGTAGAATATAACTCAGACTTGACAATAGAGAGTGGCAAAATAATATTTAAGGACTAGTGACATCCTCAATTTAATGAAAATTGTCATGATCTAGCAGCTGAACTCAATACATTTTTATGCTTGGGGGGAGCTTACTATAGGGCATAGTCCTGAAAATACCCCCCAGCAAGAATTCAAATAATTTTTCTATGAACAAATTCCTGGACGTTATAGGGCAACCTATTAAGTTCCTTTCAGTTTGATGTAGTGGTTAAGTGCATGGTCTCTTATCTGGGAGAACAGGGTTTGATTCCCCACTCTTCCACTTGCAGCTGCTGGAATGGCCTTGGGTCAGCCATAGCTCTTGTAGGAGTTGTCTTGAAATGGCAGCTGCTGTGAGAGCTCTCTCAGCCCCACCTCTCTCACTGGGTGTCTGTTGAGGGGGAGGAGGTAAAATGAGATTGAGACTCTGATTCAGAATATAGGGCAGGATATAAATCCAATATCATCTTCTAAATGTTCAGAATCTCATTAATGATGTTTTCTGTTCCTTCCAGGCCGTTGGAGTCCTCGGAAATGGGTAAGGCTCGGACACTTTCTTGCTGTTTTTCACCTGTGCTGAAGTTGAATGTTGCCGGGTCAAGATCTGCTGCTGGAAAACCTGCTGATTTCTCTTCTGAAGAAGGAGACTAGATCTGAGGAGGGGAATGTCCCAGCATGTTGGTTCTACAGCAGTGGGCAGAGGGAGAATGACTGCAGGAATAAACAGCTTTCAAAGGATGGCTTGCTTGAGAGCCTGTTTGGTGTAGTGGTTAAGTGTGCGGACTCTTATCTGGGAGAACCGGGTTTGATTCCCCACTCCTCCACTTGCACCTGCTGGAATGGCCTTGGGTCAGCCATAGATCTCACAGGAGTTGTTCTTGAAAGGGCAACTTCTGCCAGAGCTCTCTCAGCCCCACCCACCTCACAGGGTGTTTGTTGCGAGGGGAGAAGATATAGGAGATTGTAAGCCGCTCTGAGTCTCTGATTCAGGGAGAAGGGTGGGGTATAAATCTGCAGTCTTCTTCTTCTTCTAATGCTTCTGCATTTCTTTTCTCTAGCATGGAAGGCATTCTGGTCCCAAAACCTGAATTGGATCAGGCAGAGCTTGAACAGGGATCCATCATTCTCACAGAGAAAAGATCCATCCTTCAGGTTTCACTCCTGGGGTGCAATGGTGAGACTCACTCTCTCCCCCTGTGTGCCCCCCTTCTAGCTCAATCTTCCGCTCCTGGTGGCTGCTGTGGAATGTATAGCTTGCCTTCAGCTGCCAAAATCTTAGAATTATTCTTTACATTATACATACTTTTTTCTTCTCTTCTTCTTTGAGCCTGTGAGCACCTTTGGAATTCAGACACCAGTGTTCCCTCTAAGCTGAGTTCGCGTGAGCTAGCTCACAGATTTTTAGCCTCCAGCTCACAGATTTTTGTCTTAGCTCAGTAAGGATGATCCTGGAGCAAACTAATTGATGCAGTAGCTCACAACTTTTAATGCCAGTAGCTCACAAGTAGAATTTTTGCTCCCAAGACTCTGCAGCTTAGAGGGAACATTGGTCACAACTACAAAATGGCTACTGCAAGAGGTGGAGCCAGCCAGAAAATGGCTTCCGTAGCTTACCCTTTTGTCACGCTGATGATCTTTGTGCTGTGCTGATAGCTCCTAACAAAGCAACACTATATAAAATCTGCACAACCAATCAAATCTCCAGAGGCCAATCAGAAGCTTTGCTGGGTAAAATTCCCAGCAGGCTCCACCCACTTTTAAAAAACATTTGTGTGCCCAGGGTGTTTTTATTAAAATGGGATTAGACAGATTCATCGAGGAAGTCTATCAATGGCTACTAGCCATGGTAACTGAGAGAACCTCCGCATTCAGAGGCATTAATCCTCTGAATCCCAGAGCCAGGAGGCAACATCAGCAGGCTATCTGCCCTATTGTTGGTTGTCCAGAGGAACTGGCTGGCCACTGTGTGAGACAGGATGCTGGACAAGGTGGACAACTGGTCTGATCCAGCAGGACTCTTCTTAGGTTCTTATGATAGTCTCAGTCTCTATGCCCTCTTATTGGCCATCCAGAGGAATTGGTTGGCCACTGCATGGACTAGATGGACCATTGGTCTGATCTGGCAGAGCTGCTCTTATGAAGACCTCAGACTCTATGCCCTGTTGTTGGCTCTCCAGAGGAACTGGTTGGCCACTGTGTGAGACAGGATGCTGGACTAGATGGATCCAGAGAGCCAGTTAGGTATAGGAGAGCCAGTCTGGAGTAGTGGTTAAGCGCGTGGATCTTATCTGGGAGAACTGGGTTTGATTCTCCATTCCTCCACTTGCATTTGCTAGAATGGCCTTGGGTCAGCCACAGCTCTTGTAGGAGTTGTCCTTGAAAGGGAAGCTGTAAGAGCTCTCTCAGCCCCACCTGCCTCACAGTCACAGGGTGTTTGTTGTGGGGGAGAAGGTAAAAGGAGATTGTTACTACTCTGAGATTCAGAGTATAGGGCAGGATATAAATCCAATATCATCATCATCTTCTCTTATGTCCTTATGAAGACTTTGGCTTCTATGCCCTGTTGTTGGCTGGCCATAGGAACTGGCTAGCCACTATGTGAGACAGGATGCTGGACAAGATGGACCACTGGTCTGATCCAGCAGGGCTCTTCTGATGTTCTTAAGGGTGCCAGGGAGCACTGTAGTACTCATGGGTACTAATTGAATCCAGAAGTGGACAGGCCAGTGTGGAAACATTCTCAACCCACTGGAGCCGAATCATAGCAACTTGCCTCTTCAAATTAAATGTGTCATCTTCTCATTTGAATTTTGACTGCCTGAATTTCTGTCGGCATTACAACTGTCTTTATTCTCCTTGTTTTGGCAGGCCATGGGCCAGTGTCTGAGAAGGAAAGAACGGAAGAAGATGGAAGCACACTTAACATAGAAAGTTCTGAACAAGTAGAACTATCCAGGGAATTGTTAAGAAAAACAAATGGTGAAGTTCTCCAAATTTCTGAGCAGAATGGAATTTTGGAAAATGAGAGAACTGAAAGGCAGGAGAGGATTCCTACAGAAAGGAGTCGAAGTAAACCCATTCTTCATGTGCTGAATGATAAGGACACCAGCAAGAAACATTTGTTGTGCAGTGAGTGTGGGAAAAGCTTCAGCAACACCTCTAACCTGATTGCTCATGAGAGGATCCACACAGGAAAGAAGCCATACAAATGCTCCGACTGTGGGAAGACATTTGGGAAGAAATCAACGCTCATTACCCATGAGAGAATCCACACGGAGGAGAAACCATACGAGTGTTCCATCTGTGGGAGGAGCTTCAGCCAGACCTCCAGCCTCATTGCCCACGAGAGAATCCACACAGAAGAAAAGCCATACGAGTGTTCAGAATGTGGGAAGAGCTTCAGTTTGAAATCGAGCCTGGTTGCTCATGAAAGAATCCACACAGGAGAGAAGCCGTACAAGTGTTCAGACTGTGGGAAAAGTTTCAGTCAGAAGTCTGCCCTCATTGCACATGTGAGAACACACAGAGGTGAGAAACCTTACACGTGCTCGGTATGTGGGAAATGCTTCAGCCAGAGCTCAAACCTTATTGCGCATGAAAGAATCCACACAGGAGAGAAGCCGTACCAGTGTTCTGATTGTGGGAGAAGCTTCAACTGCAGTTCCAGCCTTATTAGACACCAGAGGATTCACACTGAAGACAAACCATATGAGTGTTCAGACTGTGGGAAAAGCTTCAGTTGTAGTTCCAGCCTCATTAGACATCAGAGGACCCACACAGGAGAGAAGCCCTACGAATGCACAGATTGTGGCAAGACTTTCAGTGTGAGTTCTCAGCTTAGCATACATCAGAGGACCCACACAGGAGAGAAGCCATACAAATGCTCAGACTGTGGGAAAAGCTTCAGCGTGAGATCGAGCCTCAGTGCCCACCAGAGGATCCACACAGGCGAGAAACCTTATAAATGTACCGACTGTCCAAAGAGCGTCTACTTGAGATCTAGTCTCAATGCACACAAAAGAACCCATGGAGGGAAAAAACCATACGATTGTGGAGACTGTGGGAAGAGCTTCACTTGCAGTTCCAACCTCATTAGACACCAGAGGATACATACAGGTGAGAAACCGTACAATTGTGCAGACTGTGGGAAAAGCTTCACTTTGAGTTCGAACCTTATCGCCCATCAGAGGACACATACAGGAGAGAAGCCGTACCAGTGCTCAGACTGTGGAAAGTTCTTCAGCGTGAGTTCTCAGCTCCATGTGCACCAGAGAATCCACACAGGAGAGAAGCCATTTGAATGCTCAGACTGCGGCAAGAGCTTCACTTGCAGTTCGGGTCTCATCAGACATCAGAGGACTCACACGGGAGAAAAACCTTATCAGTGCTCAGACTGTGGGAAAAGGTTCAACCTGAGTTCAAATCTCCTCACACACCAGAAAACTCATAGAGGGGAGAAACCCTACAAATGTGTGTACTGTGGGGAAAGTTTCTATACAAGACCAAATTTTGTTGACCATCATAAAGCCAACCACGTAGATGCTATAAATGTGAACACAGACACCGGTAGCATTAAACAGAACTCCCAGTTGATTAACTACCAAATAAATTACGTAGGATGGGATTGATGATAGAGCAATTAATGATCCCACAGAAGCGTATCCTTGTACAAGAACCCTTTTAATTTTAAAACATTTATACCATGTCTTTCAATAACCAGTGTTTTCAAGGTGGCTTACAGAAAACAGAATTTTAAAAAATCTCTATGCTGGGATAGAATTTTTTAAAAATCCTTTCCTTCAAAAGGAAATAGTACTTTACACAGTGATCAAAATGTGGTATTTGCTGGCATAGGATGGAATGATGGCCACAGGAATAAACAGCTTTAACAGGGGATTAGACAGATTCACGGAGGTCTATTAGTGGCATCTTGCCATGATGGGTGAGGGAAACCTCTGAATCTCAGAGCCAGGAAGCAAATCAGGTGAAGGCCTTGGCCTCTCTGCCATGTTAGCCATGCAGAAGAACTGGTTGGTCACAGTATGACACATGATGCTGGACTAGATGGCCCACTGGTCTCATCCAACAGCACTCTTCTTATGTTCTTCTGAAGGCCTCCGTTTCTATGCACTGTTGTTGGCTGTCCAGAGGAACTGGAAGGCCACTGTGTGAGACAGGATGCTGGACCACTGGTCTGATCCAGCAGGGTTCTTCTGATATTTCTATGAAGGCCTTGGCCTCTCTGCCCTGTTGTTGGCCTCCAGAGGAACTGGTTGGCCACTGTGTGAGGCAGGATGCTGGACTAGATGGACCACTGGCCTGATCCAGCAAGGCTGTTCTAATGTTCTTATGAAGGCCTCAGCCTCTCTGCCCTGTTGTTGGCCCTCCAGAGGAACTGGTTGATCACTGTGTGAGACAGAATGCTGGACTAGATGGTCTCATCTAGCAGGGGTCCTCTAATGTTCTCATATTCCTCACTCTCGCCATCCTTCCAAGCTGAGACATGGAGAAAAACAGAAAGTGGAACCAAAGAACATTGATTAAAAATACAAAAGGATATATTAAAAATAAACTGAACTAATCTGTTGTGCCTTTACTGCCTTTCCAAGCATTTCTGGGAAAGGATCAAATTTACAGGGATAAACTATTCCATGAGCTGGGGGCTGCCACCAAAAAGGCCCCATCACATCTCTCTGCCTAACAAAATGGGTGATGCAGAGTAGGGCCTCACTGGATGATCTAGGTTAGGATCCCAAGAGAAGATATTTTGGTCCTGAACTGGTATGAGCTTTAAAGATAAAAAATCAGCACTTTCATTTACCTCCAGAAACAAACTAGTATACAATGAAGCTGGGTCTGAATAGATGCAATATGTAGTAAGTGGCAGAAACATCATGAAATAAGTAGGAGATGTGCAAGAGCTGTTGTGCAGGAGAACTTCCCACTGGATTGTGCCCCAGCAGTCACTTCTCATACCTTTGTATTTGGACCGTGACAGATGATTTTTGAATGTGTGCAAAAATGTCCACCTCTTGGGTTCTCTGCCTTTTGTAACATTTAATTTTGAGAAACCAATTATGATATGTTTGAGAAAGTATTAAAAGGAAACCTTGAACTGTTTCAGGCATTACATGTAGCCAAGCACCAAATAAACATGATAGAAAAAAGACCTAACAATAATTTTTAAAAACAACTGGATTTTTAAATTAAAAATGTGTTTTTCTCATGAGATACCATGGGTGATTACAGACCGGCACTTTGGATCGACTCAGAAATTGACCTAAAAAATCCTTCCACACACAAACATTTGCCGCCTGTCCCCGTCCTGCACTCATCCTGTCCTCCAGCCTTCACAGGCTGGCTAAAAAAGCTACCACTTCCAAAGTGGTAGCAAATTTCTGAGCCGACAGCCAGTCGCCCTGTTGGCATTTGGAAGCGGCAGGGAGGATGCTAGGCGCCTTGGTGGTGTGAAACCGCCAAGCCGCCCCACAGCGCTTCTTTTTTTTTTTGTAAAACCTAAACAGAGCACTTGAGCACACAAGCACTTGACTCTTCAGGGGAGAAAAAGAGTAGTCTGGCTTCTGAGGCGCCTCCCCGTCTGAATGCGTCAAATCGCCTTGCAGATGGGATGGGGCCGCCTCACCGGGGAGCATGTGGAAGCGTCAGGGCGGCTCTTCTTGAGCCAGCCCAATTCAGAACGCCTCCCAGCTGCCCCAATCTGCTCATCTGTTATCAGCCCATGTTTCAGGTATCAAGTGAGTGCATTTTCTATATAAGATGCTGAAAATTGGAGGATGAAGCAGTGGTATAGCAGCGTCCAGAAGTACATTTGTTTTGCCTGACACATGAGCTGGTGAAAATAATTGACTTTCCTGCCTTTCTGAAAAGCACTACTGAAACTCTGAGATGTAACTAAAGATGGGCACAAACCTGCTCATGAACAAAAGTTGTGATGAATTTTGGCCGCTTCATGGTTGTGAACTGAAGAGCCAGTTTGGTGTAGCGGTTAAGTGCGCAGACTTTTATCTGGGAGAACCATGTTTGATTCCCTGCTCCTCCGCATGCAGCTGCTGGAGTGACCTTGGGTCAGTCATAACTCTCCCAGAGCTGTTCCTTTCAATAGCAGTTTGTGTTAAAGCTCTCTCAGCCCCACCTACCTCACAGGGTGTCTGTTGTGGGAAAGGAAGATTGTAAGCCACTCTGAGACTCCTTTGGGTAGTGGAGGATAGGGTATAAATCCATTCTCTTCTTCTTGAACATCATTTTTGCTTCTGCTAATTGCCTTTAATGCAGGCTGAAGCCTCCAAGGGACCTATCTGAACTGGCCTGATAGTTGCTCGGTTTACCTTAGGCTGAGGTGGAGTGGCCAACTTCCAGGGGGGTGGCTGGAGATCTCCTGGGATGACAATTACAATTAGAAGAAGAATTGCAGATTTAAACCCCACCCTTCTCCCTTGAATCAGAGACTCACAGCGGCTTACAATCTGCTATGTCTTATCCCCCCACAACAGACACCCTGTGAAGTGGGTGGGGCTGAGAGGACTCTCACAGCAGCTGCCCTTTCAAGGACAGAGTCTCAGAGTGGCTTACAATCTCCTATGTCTTCTCCCCTTCAACAGACATCCTGTGAGGTGGGTGGGGCTGAGAGGGCTCTCACAGCAGCTGCCCTTTCAAGGACAACCTCTGCCAGAGCTAATGGCTAACCCAAGGCCAGTGGCTGGAGATCTCCTGGGATGACAATTCCAATTAACCTCCAGGTGACAGAGATCAGTTCACCTGGAGAAAATGGCTGCTTTGGAAGCAGGATTTTACGGCATTATAATCCATCAAAGTCCTTCCCCTCCTCATACCTTCTCCCACCCTTCTCAAACTCCATCCTTCAAATCTCCGGGTATTTCCCAACCCGGAACTGACAACCCTAGTCTGAGGCCTACAAGGGGGCCCATTTGAATAGGTCCGCCAGTTGCTCAATTTACCTCAGACAGGGGCTTTCAAGTGGGGTTGCCAGTCTCCAGGTGGGGCATGGAGATCCTCTGGAATCTCCACTCAACTCAGATCAGTTCCTCTGGAGAAAATGAAGACTTTGGAGAGTGGACTCTGGCCATTATACATTGTTGAGGACCCTCCATCCCAAAACCCTGCCCTCCCTAGGCATCCTCCTCTAAATCTCCAGAAATTTTCCACCCTAGAGTTGGCAACCCTATCTCCCCATAGCCCGCTTGAACTAGCCTGTGCGCTGACCAATTTACTGACAGCTGACGTCATTGAAAGGACATCAGCTTGGTTTATTTTAGACTTGAGACCTGAAACTTGCTGGCTTTAACCTCCACTTGCCTTTTTTAATCTTTTATGGCCATCTGCATCCTAAACATGAGGATTGTTGTTCTTCTTTCTTCAGGGCAAAAGACAAATGGCAGTTAGGACAGCTCCAAATGGCTCCTGTGGATTGGGGCCAGGAGGCTGATGCCAGGCAGGAGGCAGCTCTTAGGAGCAAATGGGAATTATAAAGAATCAGGGCTTTTTTTGCAGCAGGAACTCCTTTGCATATTCGGCCACACACCCTTGCTGTAGCCAATCTTCCTGGAACTTAGAGAAGGCCCTGTACTAAGAGCCCTGTAAGCTCTTGGAGGATTGGCTACATCAGGGGTGTGTGGCCTAATAGGCAAAGGAACTCCTGCTACAAAAAAAGCCCTGCAAAGGATCATCCCTTCCTGAAGAGTGCTGTCTGGAGCTCTCTCCCATCCTTCCCTCCTAGAGTGGCATCATTTCCCCCCCATGGAGTTCATGCCTCAAATATCCTGTGAATTTGGGGTAGGCATTTGTGGGTTTCCTGCATTGTGCAGGGGGTTGGAGTAGATGACCCTGAAGGTCCTTTCCAACTCTATGATTCTATGATCAGTCAAATGAGGGGAATTAAAAAATGGCAGCTCTCCCCTATTGCTACTACCCCTCCATTATGAGTAGGAAAACTGCATCCATTGGACTTCTGTCTGTGAAAGACACATAAGGAAGTTTATTTACTCCATTTGTTCCTCCCCTAAGGAGACCCAAAGCCATCCTCTTCCCTGGCCTTTTTTTGTAGAAAAAGCCCAGCAGGAACTTATTTACATAGTAGGCCACACCCCTGACATCACCCGTGTTTGTTTTAAAAAACCCAGCAGAAACTCACTTGCACGGTAGGCCACACCCCCTGCTCTTCTCCATTTTATCTTCACAACAGCCCTGTAAGGTAGCTTCCCAGCAGGTGTGTGCTGAATGAGCAGGCATTTGGAACAGCTGGGCTTTGCAAGGCTGTGTCCAGCATTTCAGAAATCAGCTGACCTGAAAATATATTGTCAGCTTTTAGTGTAGTGGTTAAGTGCGCGGACTCTTATCTGAGAGAACCAGGTTTGATTCCCCCCTCCTCCACTTGCACCTGCTGGAATGGCCTTGGGTCAGCCTTAGCTCTTGCAGAGTTGTCCTTGAAAGGGCACCTGCTGTAAAAAGCTCTCTCAGCTCCACCTATCTCACAGGGTGTCTGTTGTGGGACGGGAAGGTAGAGGAGATTGTGACCACTTTGAGACTCTGAGATTCAGAGTATAGAGTGGGATATAAATCCAATATTATCTTTCTTCTTCTTCTTCCCTGTGCTTTGAGCAGATACACAACAGGTGAAGGTTTGTCCAGTGACGCTTTCTCCTCAGATGACATCTATAGGTTGGAAAGAGCCCCCTTTTGAGTTTCTGCTTGTTAAAGGTCCAAAAAGGACCATTCAAAATGGAAAGTGTAAAAATACTTCCTATACTTGGTTGCCAACTTGCTCACAAACCCATATGCTTACGCTATAAAGAGCAAGAGTCCAGTAGCACCTTAAAAACTAACAAAATTTGTGTTGGGGGATGAGCTTTCCTGAGTCACAATATTTGTTGCAAGGTGTGAGCATTTGTCACTGCTCTCTTCTTCAGATGTATCTGAAGAAAGCAGGTGCGAACACTAATACCTTGCCGCAAATTTTGTTAGTCTTTAAGTCGCTACTGGACTCTTGCTCTTTTCTACTGCTACAGACAGACTAACATGGTCAGCTACCCATCTCAATCTATGTCCAGCAAAGTAATGCATCGACAAACATAAGAAAGGCCTTGCTGGATCAGCCCAGGGGTCCATCTAGTCCAGCATCCCGCCCCAAGCAAAAACCAACCAGTTGCCCTGGAGGGCCAACCAAACAAGTCAAGCTCCCCCCCCTGCTCTCCCTTAGTGTTGCCAGCCTCAGGTGGGGCCTGGAGACCTCCCAGAATAAAAGCTTATCTTCAGGCTACAAAAAAAAAATCTGGAGAAAATGGCTGCCATTATAAATGGCTGCCAAAATAAATGCCATTATATACCACTGAGGTCTTCCTCTCCTCAAACCCTGCCTGTCCAGCCCCAACTCTCCTGAAATGTCCCAAACCTGGAGTTACAAAAACAACAACAACAACAAACCCCACTGTGATATACTGGCTAACAATGTTCAGTAAAACCTTTTAAAGAACCATATAATCCTTTTTTGTACATGACAATATAACAAGAAGCTGATAGCCCTGAAGAAAATAGGAATTCTCCTGAGGCAGTTTTTTGACGAAATGAGCCTATATCCGGGTGCTCGTTGGATGGACCTTTCTTATAATATTGTTACGTACAAAAAGATTATGTGATTATTTAAAAGGTTTTACTAAACATTGTTAGCCAGTATATCCCAGTGTTTGTTTTGTTTTGTATTGCCTGTAATCTAAGCTGTGGACTCTTGTGATCAAAAATTCTACTTCGTGAGCTACTGGCATTCAATTTGTGTTGTGGCAAAACTTGCTTAACGTAAGAGCCACATAGAATAAATGTCAGATGTTTGAGATCCTCAAGACATGAACTTCAGATGTTTGAGAGCCGCCAGACATGAACCTCAGATGTTTGAGAGCTGCAAGGAAGGAAGGAAGGAAAGCAAATAAATGGGGGAGGGAGAAGTGGAAAGAAAGCAGCTTTAACTTTAAATGTGTTTTCCAAGCCACCAGCTGGCTTGGAGAAGTGATTTAAAGAGACAAATGCCTTCTCTAAGCCAGCTGACAGGGTGGTGGGGGCTTTGAGAGCCACGCAATATGTGTGAAAGAGCCACATGTGGCTCCAGAGCCATGGTCTGGCCACCCCTGGTTGTGAGCTACTGCATAAACTAGTTTGCCAGGGGAGCCAAACTATGGCTCAGGAGCCACCTGTGGCTCTATAACACATATTGTGCGTCTCTTGAAGCCCCCACAAGCCCCATTGGCACTAATCCCTTTAAATCATTTTCCCAAGCCAAGTCGGCTGGTGGCTTAGAGAATACATTTAAAGTTAAAGTTCCTTTCTTTCAACCTCTCCCTCCCTGCCTTCCAGCATCTGACATTCATTTGTGGCTCTCAAACATCTGACATTTATTTTGTGTGGCTCTTACATTAAGCAAGTTTGTCCACCCCTGTCCTAAACCAAGACAAAAATCGTGAGCTGGAGGCTAAAAAGCGGTGAGCTAACTCACACTAACTCAACTTAGAGGGAATGCTGCCTGGAATATGGACTTTTTTTCTTTTGGCAAACTAGAATGTATTTCTCTTTTAGAACAGTGTATCAAAATATTGGGGGGAGTTGTATTTACATACTCAAATACGGGATATTGGCTGTTTATCCTATTACATATACTAATCCATCTTCCACTATATTTTAATGTGAAGCCAAGCCGAGAGATTCTTTTTTTCTAATGGCAAACTATAATGATGTTATAACCTCTTGAGAAACTAATGCCCTCTATTTAAACCCACAACTAGCAAAGCCAGAATGATACCCAGATTTATGGCACTTTGCACCTGACCTACGACATCAATCTGCTTTTTATCACCCTCCGCTGTTGTTTCAGCCCACTTAACAACACTAACAAACACAGACCCCAATTTGTGATTCTTTTAATCTGCTAAAAACATTTCCATGACTCTACATACCAACTCGGAGAACCCCGTGGTGCAGTGTGGTAACGCTGCAGTACTGCAGTTAGAGCCCTCTGCTCATGACCTGAGTTCGATCCTGGTGGAAGCTGGGTTCAGGTAGCCAGCTCGAGGTTGACTCAGCCTTCCATCCTTCTGAGGTCGGTAAAATGAGTACCCAGCTTGCTGCGGGGAAAGTGTAGATGACTGGGGAAGGCAATGGCAAACCACCCCATAAAAAGTCTTCCGTGAAAACGTTGTGATGCAATGTCACCCCAGAGTTGGAAACGACCAGTATTTGCACAGGGGACTATCTTTACCTTTACATACCAACTCACGGCCCACTTTATCTATATTAAGGACTGCTTGCCAATCCATTTTTGTCTGATGAAGTGTGCTTAGAGCAGGGGTCCCCAACCACCGGGCAGTGGACCGGTACTGAGCCGTGGCCTGCTAGCAACTTGTCCGTGGAGCAAGGCAGAGCAATCCTGGACTAAAGAGGTGGCACTCGGAGTGAAGCCACACCACATCTTTCATCCACCTGGATCCCGGGCCGGCAGAAGGGGCAGCACTGCTGTGACCTTAGCCTACTCCTCATTTATCCACTGATCAGCTGATCAGCAGGGGTCTTTAAACGGAAGGGGGAGGCAGAAACAGCCCCAGCCTCCCTCCCATTTAAAGACCCCCATGGGGGACAAGGATGTGGCATGGGAGGGGGGGGACAGCCTGGAGTGGCAAAAACCCCAGTGCTACCTTCCCCACTGGTCCGTGGAAAAATTGTCTTCCATGAAACCGGTCCCTGGTGCCAAAAAGGTTGGGGGCCACTGGCTTAGAGCATACGAAAGCTTACATTCTGAATAAAACTTAGTTGGTCTCAAAGGTGCCACTTGCCTACTGCTTTGTAATATGGACTGTGATCCCAGGTGGTTGCTTTTCCAAACCTGGAGTTGGCAACCCCGCCTTCCAATCCCAGCCCCTGCATCCCTCGCTTTGCAGTCTGCCTGTTCCCACCAGAGGGCTCTCGAGGCGCCTCCAAGTGAGGAAAGAGCGGCTTCACCTCCTTTCTCTGGCCAGGGTTGGCTTCCCAAAGGCAGCTGCGACATCCAATCGCTGCAGAAGTTGTCAGGAAGGACGTAAAGGGCGGCGATCATAGCCTGTGTGTCCCTCCTGCCCTGAGGCTCAAGACAGGGACCAGCCGTTTCTCCCCCCCCCTTCCTCCTACATCTGTAACAGCTGGAGAGAGAAGCCATTGCCTTTCCGCACTCTTCCGCCAAAATCAGGGAACCCACTTGGCAGAGCTCTGTGTTGGACCCCTGCAGGGGGCTGCCCGAAGATGGAGCACTTTTAGGACACCCCCTGGCTTAGCTTAGATGGGTTCTCATGAAACCTCTCGCCTCCTGGCATGCCCCAAAGCAGTGTAAACAGCATAGACGGTGTAACTCCAGATCAAGGGAGATGGCTGCCTTGGAAACGGGAGAGGTAAGAGTAGGCTAAGGTGGGTGGAGGTCTGTTTAATTGTCGTCGCCTTGCTTGGGCATTTTCACAGTTTTTATATTTGGATCAGGGTGTGGGGGCAGAATTTGACCTTAGACAGGGGTTGCTAAGTGGGGCTCTTCTGGAGTTTGGTTCCTGTCCCTCTGCAAAAAGTGCTTTCTCTGCAAATACCTGAAGATTAGGGTTGCCAATCCCCGATTTGGAGGGTCTCCCTCCGCTTCAAGGTCATCAGAAAGCGGGGTGGGGGGGATGTCTACTGGGCACTCTGTTATTCCCTATGGAGACCAATTCCCATGGGGTATAATGCAGAATCAATTCCTGGGGCACGTGGCGGGGGACTTTTTTTAAGGCAGAGGCATGAAATTTTCAGCATAGCATCTAGTGCCTCTCCTCAAAACACCCTCCAAATTTCAAAAAGATTGGACCAAGGGGTTCAATTCTATGCCCCCCCCCCCAAAAGAAGGTGCCCCTATTATTCATTATTTCCAGTGGAGGGAAGGCATTTAAAAGGTGTGCAGTCCCTTTAAATGTGATGGCCAGAACTCACTTGCTCCTGGCTCCACCCCCAAAGTCTCCCCGACTGGAGATCCTAGTTCAATAGAACCTCAAGGCCAGTTTCAGATAAAGGTATGCTGAAAACTGTGCAGGTGGACTTGCCAACTGCTAGTTCAGAAACACCTAGAGATTTGAGGGTGGTGCCTAGAGAGTGGGGTGTAGGGAGAGGAGGGACCTTGGTAGGATAGAATGCCATGCAGTCCACTGTTCAAAGCAGCCATTTTCTCCTGGAGAAGTGGAATAAATGTTTTAAAAAGGTGATTTGTGTAGTTTGGAGATCAGGTGTAATTCCAGAAGATCTCCAGCCCCCATCTGGAAGCTGTGTAATGTAGAGGTCAGTGGTGTTCTGATAAAGCTTGCATGTAGAACTTCAAATAGACAAGAGCATGTAGCAAAAAGTAACAATATTCCAGTATTTGCGGAACTAGAAGCCCTTCCAAAGACGTCTTTTCTAGATATCAAGACATTTCATCCGTCTTTCTTCAGTTTAGAGACTTATTTATCACTGGAACCCAATCTTTACAATACATTCACAGGAGACCAACAAGGTTCAGAACATGTCTGTTAGATTTCCAGGTCTATTGTTACTCTGTGGAAAGACTGTTTTTGAACTGTCTTCTGTGAATGTCTTTTTGCTACATGCTCTTGTCTATTTGAAGTTCTATGTGCAAGCTTTGTCAGAACACCACTGGCCTCTACATTATACTGTTTATTGTTGTTTAAAATTTATGGAGTCTCTTAGCGGTTTTTTAATTTACATAGCTGTATGCTAAGATCCTATAGTTTCGCTGCCCACCTGGAAGCTGGCAAGCCTAATATAACTCCCACCACTAGGGTTCCCCATGTGTGGGCAGTTGATCCCCTGGATTGGAGGCCCTTCCCCTGCTTCAGGGTTATCAGAAAGTGTGTGTGTGTGTGTGGGGGGGAATGTCTGCTGGGCACTCCATTATTCCCTATAGAGACCTATTCCCATAAGCCAAGGTATAATGGAGAATTGATCTGTGAGTATCTGGGGCTCTGGGGGCTGTTTTTAGAGGTAGAGGCACCAAATTTTCAGCATAGCATCCGGTGACTCTCCTCAAAACACCTCCCAAGGTTAAAAAAGATTGGACCAGGGGGTCCAATTCTGTGAGCTCCCAAAGAAGCCATCCCTATCCTTCATTATTTCCAAATGGAGGGAAGGCATGCAGCCTCTTTAAATGTGATTGCCAGAACTCACTTCAGAGTTCAATTGTGCTGGTCACACCCTTGCTCTTGGCTCCACCCCCAAAGTTCCCAGATAAGTTGAGTTAGACTTGGCAACCCTATTCACCACCATTCCGAAGCCCATCAGGAGGGAAATATAGAAAAATCACCATCATGGTCATTTGTGAGCACAGGGCCAGCCCTAAACCTGGAAGTGACATCGTGCTGCTCTTAAAGTGATGTGACATCACTTCCTGGTTGGCCTGGAAAGGGCATTATATGCTGTCAGCATGATGGTACCCCCATACCTCCCCTTCCCAGTCTCCTGTCAGTTGCCAGTCATTATTTTGGCAAACCTTAACATGGCAAGAGAAATCAGCTTTTTGTCCAGCAAGAAATCCTTTGCCTTTAGACAGAAATTAAACAGATTTCAACAGGTTCAAAAGCTTTCTCCATGGCTGCTTCCTTATCTGCCAGGCAATTATGCTGGTTTCTATTCTTTGCAGGTAAGAAGGTACCTGTCTTATCCAAGAGGACCAAGAAAAGAAGCTGATAAAGAACAAGGAAGAAAGGAAGAACTTCTGGTTGGTAAAACATAGTGTTTTTTAGCACTCCGTGTGCAAATATAAATGTGTGAAGTCCACATCCTGTGTGTGGTTTCCCTTGTGAGTGTGAACTTGAAGGGGAAACAGTAAACACTTTTGCCATTTCTTAGCAGAACACAGCTGAGCTCAGCACTGATTGGCTAATTCTTGTGTTAACCTTTTTCTTGTCTTTGGAGTAGTTTTGTATTTTTTTCTAAATGGGATTTCCCCTTTTCTTTAAAAAAAAAAAGTTGTGACAAATAATTTTTAAAGGTATGCTGTTTATTTAAAGGTGGACAAATGCCTGAAAATTTGGGTGGGGGGAGAGTTGGACTGCCAATCTCCAGGTTGGGGAAGGAAAAACAAGCCCTGAGGCATCCACGAAAAACCAGCCTCAATTATGAAAATATAAAGTTTATCAAACAATTCAAGCAAAAGTGCAAAAAATCAGCCGGAAACCCAATGTCCTTTCAATTCATAATAGACGTTCATAGTCTTTGCGATGGAGATCCAGGATAGTCTTTACGGTGGGGATCCGGGAAAGAAGTTGGCAAAGCCGTGAATGGAGAGTCCAATGCGCCAGAGATTTCTTTCACTACGTGCCAATGCAGAGACAATTGGCAGCCCAACACGAGAACGCAACAGGGAGGTGCGTTTTGCCATGTTTCACCGAAGGCTTTTACAAGCTTCAAAATACATTCACAATTTTACAAGAGGCACAAAACTCAAACATTCTGCAGAGTACAAACAGCCATTGCGTTCTCATGCTGCGCAGGTTGCCAATTGTCCCTACAATTGTCCCTGGCTCCACCCCCAAAGTCCCCGGATATTTCTTGAATTGGACCTGGCAACCCTAGAGGAAAGAAGGTATATTGGGAGAGGGGGTGAAGTCCCAGAGGAGAAAGAAACACTGCAATAAGTTCTGTCTTAAGAAGGGTTGCCAGATCTAAGTTGGGAAATTCCTAGAGATTTTGGGGTAGAGCCTGGGGAAAGCAGGGTTTGGGAAGGTGATGGACCTGAACAGTTTATAATGCCATAGAGATCATCCTCCAAAGCAGCCATTTTCTGAAGGGGAACTAATCTCCTGTCATCTAGAGGTAGGGCTGTCAAGCTCCCAGGCTGGGCAGGGTTTCCCCCGCCCTGGAGGTTCCCAACTCGCTGGCCCACATTGGGCCAGCAGGGGGGGGATCCTCCCCCGATGTTGCTGGCATGATGATGTCACACGCAGTGAAGTCATCATGCTGGTGATGTTGCGCTCCAGCCGCTCTAGGAGCTTCTGGGAAAACTCTATGGTTTTTCTGGACGCTCTAGCAATCTGGGAGGGAAAACTCTATGGTACCCTTCTTACTTGCTTGAGGCTGCAAGGGACTTGGCAACCCAATCTAGAGATCAATTTTAATTCTGCAAGATCTCCAGGTTGGCAGCCCTAATAAGGTACATCTGTACAAGTGTCGGAAGTATTTTAAACATGAACATGTGTCACTATTAATTCTAGTAGGGTTGCCAGCCTCCAGGTGGGGCCTGGAGATTTTCCACTTTTCCAACTGATTCCCAGCTGACAGAGATCATCTCCCCTGGAGAAAATGACTGCTTTGAAGGATGGACTCCAGGGCATTGTGCTGAGGCCCCTCCTCTCCTCTCCTCTCCTCTCCTCTCCTCTCCTCTCCTCTCCTCTCCTCTCCTCTCCTCTCCTCTCCTCTCCTCTCCTCTCCTCTCCTCTCCTCTCCCCTTCCCAAACCCCACCCTCTCCCAACTCCACCCCCAAAGTCTCCAGGTATTTTCCAGCACAGACCTGACAACCCTAAATTCTAGAAGAAGAAGAAGAAGATATTGGATTTATATCCCGCCCTCCACTCTAAAGAGTCTCAGAGCGGCTCACAATCTCCTTTACCTTCCTCCCCCACAACAGACACCCTGTGAGGTGGGTGGGGCTGAGAGGACTCTCACAGCAGCTGCCCTTTCAAGGACAATCTCTGCCAGAGCTATGGCTGACCCAAGGCCATGCCAGCAGGTGCAAGTGGAGGAGTGGGGAATCAAACCCGTTTCTCCCAGATAAGAGTCCGCACACTTAACCACTACACCAAACTGGCTCTAGTAAACTTGTTAGGGCATCTACTTGTTAGATCAGTTGGCCTCCCCTGCGATATCACACTATGCTACCACACTACTGTATCACTCTGTTGGACCATCCTGCTCTACTACTAACTCGCTATTGTAACTGGTTTTATTGTGATTTTATTGTAATTTATTGTGATTCATTGATGCACTCTGCCCTGAGCCCCCATGGAGGAATGGGCATAAATGACGATTATTATTATTATTATTAATAATAATAAAAAAAACAAAGACTTCTCTGCAGAACTGGGGGGTGGTTCTTCTGGGTCATCACAGCTGTTGTTGGCTGCTGTTGTGTAGATTTGCCTGTCTGCATGCATAGGACCACTCTTTGGCAATCAGGTACATAGATAAACTTTATCTGTGCATAGCAGTCATAGGATTTGAATGTAAGCCACTTTCTGATATCCCTTTTGATTGCAGAAGCAGACAGAAGCCGAGATGCAAAAAATCATCCAGGAATGGAAAACACTCTGTGGGTTCCTGGAGGAACAGAAGCAGCTTCTCTTGAGGTGGCTGGAAGGCTTAGCAGGAGATGTTGTCAAGGAAATTGAGACAACCTTGTCCACAGTCTCCGTGGAAACTCCCCTGCTCTGCCAGAGGGAAGGAGAGAAGGCACCACTTCAGTTCCCGGAGGTGAGAACTAGCTGGTCCTATGCAGAAGTTCAGGGAGCCTGTCTCCTTTCGCTGGGCTCTTCTTCAATCCTTTCTTTTTTACACATAGACAAATAATGCTCCCATTGGTCACCATCTAGGGGCCTCTTGCAGGTGCTGGGCCCCAGAATTGCTCAGTTAGCTGTTACCAGGGGATGGGCCTTCTGAGTTGTAGCCCCTGCTCTGTGGAATGCATTCTCAGAGAACACCCATGCCCTGCCAGACTTGTTTGGTTTCCACAGGGCATGCAAAAGCTGAAATGGTTTAGGTTGGTCTTTGGAGGGTAACCGCATGTTTGGGCTGTTTTAATAGTGGTACGATGATAACCATATATTTTCTTATTTTACTGTTGATATTTTTATATCTGTTGTTTTTTATGTTGGGAGGGGGCTGTGGCTCAGTGGTAGAGCTTCCGCTTGGCATGCAGAAGGGACCAGGTTCTCTCCTCAGCATCTCCAATTAGAAGTACCAGGTGGAAGGTGATGTGGAAGACCTCTGCCTGAGACCCGGAGAGCAGCTGCCAGTCTGAGTAGACAATACTGACCTTGATGGACCAATTTTGATTCAGTATGAGCAGGGCTTTTTTTCCCTGCACGAATGCAGCTCCCACTGGCTTGGTGTCAGGGGGTGTGGCCTAATATGCAAATGAGTTCTTGGTGGACTTTCCCTTCAAAAAAGCCCAGTGTGAAACAATGGTGATGTCAGGGGTATGGCCTAATATGCAAATGAGTTCATGCTGAGTATAAGGCAGCTTCATGTGTGATGTTTTTACCTTGTTAGTTTTAATGTTGTAAATCTAATAAATAAATAAATGCATGAATGAATGAATGAATTTCCCCCCCAGTCTTCTTCTAGTCCCAAAAGCAAGGAAGAAGTTGAACCTCCAAAGAGGGATGACGACTTCCTAGAATTGGAGCTGAAGCTTAGCTATTTCTCTGAACGAAGAGCCATCTTGGAGGGGGTGCTGAGCAGTTTCAAAGGTGAGTCAGACTCCACTAGATTCTCAGACTTGGGAAGGAAAGCCCCTGTGAACCCACCCTTCAGCTAAGCGGTTGTAAGAACATAAGAGAGGCCATGTTGGATCAGGCCAATGGCCCATCCAGTCTAACACTCTGTGTCACATAGTGGCCAAAAAACCCAGGTGCCATCAGGAGGTCCATCAGTGGGGCCAGGACACTAGAAGCCCTCCCGTGCCCCCCAAGCACCAAGAATACAGAGCATCACTTGCCCCAGACAGAAAGTTCCAACAATACACTGTGGCTAATAGCCACTGATGGACCTCTGCTCCATATGTTGATCCAATCCCCTCTTGAAGCTGCCTGTACTTGTAGCCGCCACCACCTCCTGTGGCAGTGTAGTGGTTAAGAGCGATGGACTCTGCTCTAGAGAACCAGGTTTGATTCTCCCACTCCTCCACATGAAGCCTGCTGAATGACCTTGGGTCAGTCACAGTTCTATCAGAATTCTCTCAGCCCCTCCAACCTCACAATGTGCCTCTTGTTGAGAGAGGAAGGGAAGGAGATTGTAAGCTGCTTTGAGACTCCTTCGGGTAGAGAAAAGCAGGGTATAAAAACCAATTCTTCTTCTGAGTTCTATTTCTCAGCCTTTCCTACGAATACCCTCCATTGCATAGGCAGGGTGGAACAGCATTGGGGTGGAGCCATTTGACTTGCTGCATCTCCATTGCAGAATCCCTCTGCACAGAGATTTGCAGCGCAGAAGCATAGATGCTTTTGAGCTATGGTGCTGGAGAAGACTCTTGAGAGTCCCTTGGACTGCAAGAAGATCCAATCAGTCAGTCCTAAGGGAAATCAACCCAGACTGTTCCCTGGAAGGTCAGAAGCTGAAGCTCAAATACTTTGGCCACCAAATGAGAAGGGGGCACTCGCTGGAGAAGACCCTGATGCTGGGAAAGATAAAAGGCAAAAGAAGGGGACGACAAAAGATGAGATGGCTGGACAGCGTTACTGATGTAACGAACATGAATTTGAGCAGACTTTGGAGGATGGTGGATGACAGGAGGGCATGGCGCGACTTGGTCCATGGAGCTGCAAAGAGTTGGACTTGACTGTGTGACTGAACAACAACAGCAAAACAAACTTGTTGGCACAGAGTGGTAAAGCTGTGGTACTGCAGTCCTAAGCTCTGCTCATGACCTGAGTTCGATCCTGGCGGAAGCTGGGTTCAGGTAGCCGGCTCGAGGTTGACTCAGCCTTCCATCCTTCCGAGGTCGGTAAAATGAGCACCCACCTTGCTGGGGGGGGGGAAGTGTAGATGACTGGGGAAGGCAATGGCAAACCACCCCATTAAAAAGTCTGCCGTGAAAACGTGAAAGCAACGTCACCCCAGAGTCGAAATGACTGGTGCTTGCACAGGGGACTTACCTTTACCTTTAAAAACAAACAAACGTGTTGAGCTTTGGACATTGGACCAAAATGTTTTTAATTGTCCCCTCCCTTCTGGTGATTTCTTTTCTCTCTCTTCACAACACTGTTCCATATAGGGTTGTTCTCCTCCAGGTGGGACCTGGAGATCTCCTGGGATTGTAACTAAAATGAACCTCGGGATCCCTTCTAGCTCTATGTTTCTGCATGCTATAAATAAATGTAATTTAATTTTTAAATTTATACCCCACCCTATCCCACAAGCAGGCTCAGGGCGACTCACAACAATAAAACAACAGAGTTAAAACAATACCATAAAACAGACATTTCAGAACTGGAGCAGCACAGTAAACAATCTTACAGACATAGGCAGTAAACAGCATGCGGCTGAGGGCTAGTAGCATAACATAACACCAGAATGGTGAAATGCTGGGGGAAATGATGACTTTCAGAGGATGCCCGCTGGATTAATTAAAAGCCTGGCAGAAGAGCTCTTGTCTTACAGGCCCTGCGAAACCTTGTTAAGTCCCGCAGGGCCTGGATTTCCAGTGGGAGCTCATTCCACCAGGTAGGGATGCAGACCGAAAAGGCCCTGGCCCTCATTGAAGCCAGCTGGGCATCTTTAAGACCAGGGACTACGAGAAGATGTTGAGCAGCAGACATCAGAGCCTGGGGGGGTTCATATGAGGAGAGGCGGTCCCGAAGATATGCAGGCCCCTGGCCATAAACGGCCTTAAATATCTCTAGAAGGGGTAGATCTGATCATGAACTACTAGTTCCAGCTGATCCAGTTTGCTCTTTGAGAGAGGTGCTGACTGTAGGACAAGGGTTTTGTTACGAAATGCCATGTGCCTTTCAAAGTCCCAGATTCTCTCTCATTTTATGCTAACTTCTTTTTTTTTTCAGAGTCACTGCGACTGGAACTGGAGAACCTTCCAGGTATGTCTTGGGGTTCTTTAAGGACCAAAGAGATCTGCTATGTGAGGGGATGTATACTGTCCAGGTATGCATGTGTGTGTTATGTGTTTAGTTAAGCTATGTGAGAGGCTGTGGCTCACTGCTTTGCATACGGAAGGTTCAATTCTTGTCATCTCGACTTAAAAGGATTGGGTAGGAGATGATGTGAAAGACCTCAGCCTGAGACCTTGGAGAGCCACTGCTAGTTTGAGTAGACAATGTTGACTTTGATAGACCAAGGGCCTGATTCAGTATAAGGCAGCTTCATGTGTTCATGTGTGTCCATTTGGTAAAATGCTTGCAAAACTCATCTTTGACCATTTGTATTACTGTATCCCAATGGACCCCTGGGTCTCCCTTTTGTTATGCAAAATATTACATAATCCTCCCTCCAGGTTCTATGATCTAATGCTATACTTTTTTAATTCTGAACAACAATTAGATTACCTTTTAGGAAAAACCAGGAATCTTGCTCAAAACTTTCCAAAAAAGTAAAATTAACAATTCTCAAGAGAAAAATATTTAAATGATAAAATGTGAATCTTTTGGGTTTTTTTTTTTTTAAGTAAAGGTAGTCCCCTGTGCAAGCACCAGTCGTTTCCGACTCTGGGGTGATGTTGCTTTCACAACGTTTTCACGGAAGACTTTTTACGGGGTGGTTTGCCATTGCCTTCCCCAGTCATCTACACTTTCTCCCCAGCAAGCTGGGTACTCATTTTACTGACCTCGGAAGGGTGGAAGGCTGAGTCAACCTGGAGCTGGCTACTTGAACCCAGCTTCTGCTGGGATCGAACTCAGGTTGTGAACAGGGAGCTCAGACTGCAGTACTGCAGCTTTACCACGGGGCTCTTTGAATCTTTGTTTACAAGTTAGCAATTCAACATATGATAGTCCTTCCTTCCTTCCTCACCTATGGAAACCCACAGAGGTTATAATGTTGTCCTCTCCTCCATCTTATCACAAGAACCCTGTGAGATAGGTTAGTCATGGTCATCCAGCAGCTTCCATGGCAGAATGGAGATCTGAACCTGGTTTTAGAAGGGCTGCAGGGCCTGATTCAGATTGGCACCCAGGGAGGAGGGGGCTCCAGCTTTCCTCGTGCGCTGTGTTCCTGATCCATAACAACACTGGGGAACATTATCTGCCCCATTGGGGGCTGCATGTACCCTGAAATGCTTGAATGTTGAGTTCCCCCTCCATGGGGGAAAAATACTGGAATATCAAGTTAATATAGCAGAGTTGCTTAGCGGAAGCATGCCCGTAACCCTATTGGGATGTTTGGTTATTATGCCGTTAAGATTTGTCCTTAAAACCAGGCCTCATTTTGGGCAGGAGCTCACAGAAGCAGAGCTCCAGAACCTCTGAATTTCATTGTACTTTCTTTCTTACCCCTCCCCCCCCCCCAAATACTTGCTTCTGGGCTCCATTGTTCAAACCTGTTAGAATTTAGCTGAACTCTTAAGATTTGATAAACTTTCTAATATTTCTCCCCACAAAAAATGGAAAAAGAACCAAAACCTATAAAGCAGACAGATGGAAATAATCATGCCACTCTGGCCATATAGGAGAAAGTCATTTAAAAAGTGTAGTGGGAGTAAGGTTTTATTATGGCAATTATAATTCAGGAAGCATTTAAAGTAGATGCTGAGCTGATATAATTTAGTACACCTTCTGGAGATGTCAGGGGTGTGTGGCAGATGCAAATAAGTTGTGCTCTGAAGAGCCCCGTGGCACAGAGTGGTAAAGCTGCAGTACTGCAGTCAGATCCCTCTGCTCACGACCTGAGTTCGATCCCAGTGGAAGCTGGGTTCAGGTAGCCAGCTCCAGGTCGACTCAGCCTTCCATCCTTCCGAGGTCGGTAAAATGAGTACCCAGCTTGCTGGGGGGAAAGTGTAGATGACTGGGGAAGGCAATAGCAAACCACCCTGTGAAAAGGTCTGCCGTGAAAACGTGAAAGCAACGTCACCCCAAAGTCAGAAATGACTGGTGCTTGCACTGGGGACTACCTTTATCTTTAATGAACTCTGGCACCTCTTTTTCTACTAAATGACCCCTGATTAAAACCATGTACCTGACTTTACTCTAAATCAAACCAGTGGGTTGCTTATCCCCTCTTAAAAGGTTATTTGCTACAGCTTTCCTCAATCTAAGAAAAAAAATAATATTTTCATTCTTGCTACAAGACAGGTTTTTCAATGACTCTTGTCATAGTCTGGTCAGAGTCTATTTGCTTTAAGAAGCTGGTAGCGACATTCTTGTTGCTACTAGCCTGCAAATGGACAGAAGGAAGCAGATCAGCTCGAATGAGACTTCTTTTTCTTGCAGTTTTTCGGTTTCTTCCCATGTCAGACTCCAGAGCACAATCCCCACTTTGTTTGAGAATGTCCAGCCCTAAACAGCCTGGAATAGAAACCAATGCAGCAGAACTGGTTCAGGTAAGGAAAGATGCTATTGGGTGAGCGGCTGGGAGATGATAGCTGGTCCCTCAACACCACACCTTTTTAAAACAGTCACTGACTCAAGAGTCAGTAGCTCTTCTGCAGCACAGATTGACTGAGGCTGCTATATTTTCAGGGCCTGCTGAGGTTTGAGGACGTAGCTGTGAATTTCTCAGATGGGGAGTGGGCCCTCCTTGAACCCCCTCAGCGAGCTCTCTACAGGGATGTCATGCAGGAGAACTACGAGAGTATGACCTCACTGGGTATGGACTTCTCCTTTTTGGCATTCAGTCATTAGAACATAAGAGCCCGGCTGGATCAGACAAATGGTCTCTCTAGTTCAGCATTCTGTCTCACACAGTGGCCAACCGGTTCCTCTGGATGGCCAACAACAGGGCATAGAAACTGTTGCTACCTGGCTCTGAGAATCAGAGGATTCTGCCTCTGAATGAGGAGGTTCCCCTTAGTCACCGTGGCTAGTAGCCATTGATAGACTTGTCCTCCATGAACCTATCTAATCCACTTTTCAAGCTGTTTATTTCTGTGGCCATCACAACATCCTCTGGCAGAGAATATTAGATCATTCTCTGTGTAAACCAGTATTTCCTTTTGTATTTCCATCTGAACCTCATACCTGTCAGCTTCATTGGATTCCCTCAAGTTTTAGTCTTTTGGGACAGGGAGATAAGGTTCTCTTGGTCAATTCTCTCCACCCTTAATTTATAAGATTATAAAAATTTTATAAACCTCCCTCATGCCCTCCCTTTCTTGTTTCTTTTGTAAACTGAAAAGTCCCAGACTTTCAGACTTTCCTCACAGGGAGAGTGCTCCAACCCTCTTTTTCTCTTGATTGCCCTCCTCTGTACCTTTTCCAGCTCTGCAGTGTCCTTTTTTGAAATACAGTGACCAGAACTGTATGCAGTATTGCAAATAAGGCCACACCATAGCTTTACACAGGGGCATTAGGATAAGAGAAACCATGTTAGATCAGGCCAATGGCCCATCCAGTCCAACACTCTGTGTCACACAGTGGCAAAATTTTTATATATATACACACACACACACACTGTGGCTAATAGCCACTGATGGATCTCTGCTCCATATTTTTATCTAAACCCCTCTTGAAGGTGGCTATACTTGTGGCCGCCACCACCTCCTGTGGCAGTGAATTCCACATGTTAATCACCCTTTGGGTGAAGAAGTACTTCCTTTTATCCATTTTAACCTGTCTGCTCAGCAATTTCATCGAATGCCCATGAGTTCTTGTATTGTGAGAAAGGGAGAAAAGGACTTCTTTCTCTACTTTCTCCATCCCATGCATTATCTTGTAAACCTCTATCATGTCACCCCGCAGTCGACATTTCTCTAAGCTAAAGAGTCCCAAGCGTTTCAACCTTTCTTCATAGGGTAAGTGTTCCAGCCCTTTAATCATTCTAGTTCCCCTTTTCTGGACTTCCTCCAATGCTATAATATTCTTTTTGAGGTGCGGCGACCAGAACTGCACACAGTACTCCAAATGAGACTGCACCATCGATTTATACAGGGGCATTATGATACTGGCTGATTTGTTTTCAGTCTCTTTCCTTATAAGGAACCCTGCAGCGCACAGTGTTAAACCTGCAGTACTGCAGTCCTAAGCTCTGCTCAGTTTGGTGTAGTGGTTAAGTGCATGGACTTATCTGGGAGAACTGGGTTTGATTCCCCGCTCCTCCACTTGCACCTGCTGGAATGGCCTTGGGTCAGCCATAGCTCTGGCAGAGGGTGTCTGTTGTGGGGGGAGAAAATCTAGGAGATTGTAAGCCGCTCTGATTCAGAGAGAAGGGCGGGGTATACATCTGCATTTCTTCTTCTTTTTTCCGACCTGAGTTTGATCCCCGGCGGTAGCTGGGTTTTCAGGTAGCCGTCTCGAGGTTGACTCAACCTTCCATCCTTCCGAGGTCAGTAAAATGAGTACCCAGCTTGCTGGGGGGAAAGTGTAAAAGACTGGGAAAGGCAATGGCAAACCTTAAAAAGTCTGCCGTGAAAACGTTGTGAAAGCAATGTCACCCCAGTCGGAAACAACTGGTGCTTGCACAGAGGACCTTTCCTTTCCTTCCTCATAATCCCTAACGTAGTGTTTGCCTTTTTCACTGCTGCACCACCCCAAGTTGACACTTTTCATTGGGCTATCCATTACGACCCCAAGATCTTTTTCCCTCTCAGTGTCTGCAAGTTCAGACCCTCATTAACCTATACTCAAACCTGGGATTTTTTTGTCCCAGTGTGCATCTTATTTCACTTACCAGCACTGAACTTCCTATGCTACATTGTCGTCTACTCACCCAGTTTGTTAAGGTACTCTTGGGATCCTGTGGGGTCTTTTCTAGCAACACTTGGAGTGTCTTAAATATATCTCCCAAGAAATATATCACCAAAGGTAAAAACTTATATTTATTCAAGTTGATCCAGTTCACATTCGGGTTGTAGTCAAAAGAAGAGAGAGAGAGCCTTTCACCTCAAACTCAGAAGCAGGCAGAGTTGGATGCCCATAGAATGATGTAACAAAGATGGCAGCCATCAATGACTCACTCCCTTTCCTTTTCCTCTTGACCAGTCTTGGCCATCATGAAACCTGATGTGATCTCTCAGCTGGAACAAGTGGGTGAGCCATGGATAGAGGACCTACACTCTTGTAGGCAAAACACAGAAAGTAAGTCACTAAAACATTGGTTTTGGTCAAGGGGTGGGGTGGGAAATAATTCAGGAAGCAGAGCCAAAACACTCATGGATCCAGTGCCTCTTAGCCACAATGGAACACTCTGTCCGGGGCCGTGATACTCTGTATTCTTGGTGCTTGGGAGCCACAGTGGAAGGGCTTCTGGACTTAGGCTTGCCAATCCCCAGGTCCCAGCGGGGGTTCTTCTGCTTTCCCAGGCTCCTTCCTGCCCCCAGTCAGCTGGCCAGCAGGGGGAAGCCCCGCCCCCAAAGGACCATGTGACTTTCCACCTCCGGAGGCTTCAGTCTCCGATTGAAAGGCTTCCTCTTGGGATGGTGTGTCTGTGTTACTTGGAAAAAGCTGGCAGCAACTCGTGAGTAGGGAGGCCAATCCCTTGCTTCAGGGTCACCAGAAATGAGGGGGGGTAGACGTCTGCTGAGCACTTCATTATTCCCTATGTGGAGATCGATTCTCATAGGGTATAATGGGGAATTGATGGAGGTTTCGGGGGCTCTGAGGGAGCTGTGTTTTGAGGTAGAGGCACCAAATTTTCAGTATAGTATCTAGTGCCTCTCCCCAAAGTACCCTCCAAGTTTCAAAATGATTGGACCAGGGGGTCCAATTCTATGAGCCCCAAAAGAAGGTGCCCCTATCCTTCATTATTTCCTATGGAAGGAAGACATTTTAAAAGGTGTGCTGTCCCTTTAAATGTGATGGCCAGAACTCCCTTGGAGTTCAATTATGCTTGTCACACCCTTGTTCCTGGCTCCGCCCCCAATGTCTCCTGGCCCCACCCCCAAAGTCTCCTGGCTCCACCCCCAAAGTCCCCAGATATTTCTTGAATTGGACTTGGCAACCCTATCTGGACTTCTGACCCCACTGGTGGATCTCTTGATGACATTTGGGTTTTGGCCACTGTGTGACACAGGACATTGTGCTGGATGGGCAATTGACCTGATCCAATGTGGCTTCTGTTGTGTTCTTATGTTCAGTTCGAAGATCCCAGGGCAGGGTACAGATTGTACCTCCTCACACATAAATTTCAGTCCTTAACTAAATGAATCTGTTTTCAGTCTTGGCATCCCTACTTAGAATTAAAAGCCTTGATGGTAGCTTGTAGTAAACTCAGCAAATCTGCAGTAGCTTTTACAGTGGGAACAGCATCCACACACTCCATCCTAGGCACAGAAATGGTGACACAATGACAGTTGCACTGGAGAAAACCTATCTCTAGGTTGTGGTACATATAAATTTACCCAGTTGGCAAACAGTGACTCCTTTGAGCAGTTTTAGGTGTTGAAAACAGCATAGGGAGGAAAGGATTTAACTCCTTATCCCCACATTCCAGTCTGAATTAGGTCCTCACACCTGGGATTTACATTTCAGCACCAAAACTCCCAGGGCTTGGCAGGATGTGGGGTGGACACAGGGATGGGTGTATAGCCTTCGTAACTCCATCTTTGTTACAAGCTGATATTTAACCTTTAGTTGCTTGAGTTCTGTGAGGGAATGGCCTCCAGGTCACGCTCAAGAGAATATTCTTCTCTCTCAGGCTTGTTAGCAGCTCTTGTCTAGGGAGCCTGATGTGTTTTCTCTCATTACTAGAATCAGGTGCCAGATGACCTGGCTCATCCTAGTATCTGAGATAGCCTAATTAATGCTTTTTTGACTCATAGCCAGCAATTAGCGTATAAGGTGCTTAGTTTTAGTTATGCATCTCGTCTTGAGGTCTGGCTAAGTTTTGGGGCTGCCAAGCTCCCACTGGGGGCTGGGGATCCCTTGGCTTGGGGGGCCCCAACCCACCAGCACGGAGCAGGCTGCTGGGGGATCCCTGCCCCCAAAGAGCCCCATTGTCACAATGTGCCCTGCACGATGGAATCCTAGAATGTTCCCTGGCACAACATGCCCTGCGTGATGACATCTCTTCTGAATGATGTAATTTCACCACATGGACGAAGTGCGTGTGAGAGGAGTCCCCTGCTGCAGCAATGGAGGGACTTGACAATCCTACTAAGTTTCTTTGTGCAAGTGTGTGTTCTAGACCCAGCAGCTGGGAGCTTAGCCTTCTATTTCCGTAAGCTTGATCATTGCTTATTGTAATTTCCTTGTAAGCAAACCTTGCATGTAAATTTCCCTGGGATTTCGGCAAACCTGGACCCTCCTGGCCAGACCCCTGAACAAATGGACACAGAAAAAGTGGGACTTGGGGCAAGTCAGACTCAATACTTAGACTCATCCTGTGGAATTTATTTCTTTGTCAATATGGGGGAATAATAAATCTGAGCTACCTCAGTGGGTTGTCATAAAGGTGATGATAAGATGATGAATGTGAAGAGTTTTGAATGTTCTAAAGCAGCACATAAATGCTTGAAGGTCCTGTTGTATGTCTCAAACCTGGTACAATTCCGCAGGGGCTGTAAAACAGAGTTGTTCTGCCAGGCCTACAGTTGAGGGCAGCACCAGGCCCCTAGCCGATAGGCCTCCCCCACGTTTCCTTCTGGGGGTTCCTGTTTCCCCTCCCCTCTTCCCTTCTTAGTTGTTCTGCACACTATCCCTTGTGTGAATTTTTACGCCATCTTGATTTTTTACAGAAATTTCCATATTGATTTTTCTGTTTTTATGTTACCTTTAGAAAGCTTTTAATTATATATTTATAAAATGTCACCCACTCTGAGCCAGTTTTGGGGACAGCAGGCTGCAAATTGAATAAAATAAAATAAGCAAATAAATTTGCAGCCAGCACAGGCACATATGTTTATCTTTCTTAATCCCCCTCTTTCTTAGTTTTGGTCACAACAAAGCTGGATATCTTGCCTTGTCCGGAGCACGGGGGTGAACTGATGGCTGAGGATCTGTGTGCTTTGAAGGAATGCGGCAGGGAGCCCACAGGTGAGAGGGCCCTTGGAACCACAGGCCGACTTCGCAAAAGCCATGTGGTCTTTTCAAATTGTGAGTGACAAAGTTGAGTTTTCCATATACAGGCCTTTGCTCCAGAGACACACTTCCTAGCCTGGGAAATTTCACTGGAGGCTTGAATACCAGTCCCCCGAAACTGTCGTCCAGGCGTTGACCTTCCCGAATTTTGGAATAAACTTCTCCGGTGCACTTTCCTCTGCCTGAGGACTCGGCTTACTGAGGAGAAAATGGGTGTGCATCTCTTTGGGGGAGATTTTTAGAAAGGTTGTGTAATTTGCACTGTATTCTTTTTTTAAAAAAATTCTATGCCGGCTCAGGTGTGCCAGTTCAAATCTTGCTTCACGTTCACTTTTATCATTGGATTTGGACTGGCACACAGGAGCAAGCTCTTGGGGCCCCTGTACGTTGTCAAGTGAAGGAATTTGTTATATTTGAGTTCTTGGACATTTTTTGCTATATGAAGTTTTGTATGGATGGTTTGGAATGGTATCTTGTAATTAATTGTATTGTGTTTTTTACACATAAGTAGACATCACAAATTTTCATAATTTCAAATGAAACAATTTGATTTCACTTGAATAATTTGGTCACGAGCTTTACTGCTTTTGTTTACAGACTCTATGACACAGCTTTATGAAATAGCTGAGTGGCAGGTAGCAGAAAGCTAGGGTTTAAAGGGACTCAGAATCCTTTTAAATCCTGCTTTCTACTCTGGCCACAAACCACCACTAACTCCTGCAGAAGTTCATGGAAGGTCATGACGGTAGATCCATTCATAAACCGTGAATGGGGCAAAAATTTGTGATGAATTTTGCTTCATGGTTTGAGATCATGCCCATCCCTACACTTGACTAGTTTGCAAACTCAGCAAGAAAAGCTTAGTGATATCACAGTTAGTGCTACGGAAAGTTTCAGTGGGATTTTAGAGGTTTTCAGAGGTAAAGGTGCAAGCACCAGTTGTTTCCGACTCTGGGGTGATGTTGCATCACGATGTTTTCACAGCAGACTTTTTTACGGGACAGTTTGCCATTGCCTTCCCCAGTCATCTACACTTCCCCCCAGCAAGCTGGGTACTCATTTTACCGACCTCAGAAGGATGGAAGGCTGAGTCAACCTAGAGCCAGCTACCTGAACCCAGCTTCCACCAGGATCGAACTCAGGTCATGAGCAGAGCTTGGACTGCAGTACTTGCATCTTTACCACTCTGCGCCACGGGTCTCTATTTTAGAGGTTTAGTCAGGGCTTTTTTTGTAGCAGGAACTCCTTTGCATATTAGGCACACACCCCTGATGTAGCCAATCCTCCAAGAGCTTACAGGGCTCTTAGTACAGGGCCTACTGTACGTTCCAAGAGGATTGGGTACATCAGGAGTGTGTGGCCTAATATGCAAAGGCGTTCCTGCTATTTAAAAAGCCCTGGGTTTAGGTATGGACTGTATATTTGCGGGGGAAGGGGGGCTGTTTTGTGACTTTAATGGAACAAATTCCACCTTTAGCTGCAAAGGGCAAGGCGGGATATCAGTGGTTTAATAAACAAATTGATTATTTGTGACTCAAACAATTCTCCTTTATTCCTGAAGGTACTGAGCAGTTAAGAGACAGCAACAAGGAGAATCTACAGCTGGAGGATTTTGAGCTTGTAGGCTCACACTGGGCACTGTTGAGGAGGGCTGAGGAAACTGCACCCCAATCCCACAAGGAAGAAGCTCCTGAAAATCAGCTAGGATCAGAGAAACTGGAGGCAAGCCCCATCGTGGAGAGACTGGAGGAGCCCATAATTTTTATGAGCAAGATTGTGGGTACTGCAGGTTCAGGACAGGAGCCCCAGGCAATGTGCTCTCTGTGTGGGAAAAACTTTAATAACCGAGCCAGTCTGGTGAGGCACCAGAGAATCCACACAGGAGAGAAACCACACACCTGTATAGATTGTGGGAAAAGCTTCAGCAAGCGGTCAAATCTCATCACCCACCAGAGAATCCACACGGGAGAGAAGCCGTACAGCTGCACGGATTGTGGGAAAAGTTTCAGCTTGAGCTCCAGCCTCAGCAGGCACCGGCGGATCCACACAGGGGAAAAGCCCTACCAGTGCCTGGTCTGTGAGAGAAGCTTCAATCAGAAGTCCTCCCTCTTCGTTCATGAGAGGACCCACCGGCGAGAGAAGCCGTACAAATGCTCGGCGTGCGAGAAAAGCTACAGTCATGTCCCCAGCCTGATGGCGCATGAGAAACTCCACCGGGAAGAGAAGCCATACAAATGCGCCGAGTGTGGGAAAAGGTTCAGCTTCAGCTCACAGCTCATCACGCACCAGAGGATCCACGTGGCGGAGAAGCCGTACAAGTGTTTGGTGTGCGACAGGGGGTTCAGCCGCTCCTCCAGCCTCGTAGTGCACGAGCGGATCCACACGGGAGAGAAGCCGTACAAGTGCGCGGACTGCGAGAAAAGCTTCCCTTCCAACTCGAGCCTGGTGAGGCACCAGCTGACCCACTCGGAAGAGAAGCTGGGTGCCTGCTCAGACTGTGGGAAAAGCTTCGCTGTCCGTTCCGGCCTTCAGAGAATATGGGCAGGAGGTAAACTGCCTCAGTGCAAAGAGTGTGAGAAACGGTACAACTTGGCCTCTGCTTGTATCTCCCAAGAGACTCCGTATGCAGAGGAGAAACACTTCGACAAAATGGCCAGGGGGCGATATTACACCATCAAAACTATCGATCCCGCAGCAATACAAACAGAGGGGACTTCCCTTCAGCAGAACTCTCAGCCTGTTCATTATCAGATTAACTACATAGAATGGGAGTGAAACACCAATGAACAGAAAGTTCTCTTGCATGGGCCCCACTGAAGTGGATGGGAACACTATTGTTTTGATGGCACCTATGCAGAAGAGGGTTCTGCTAGATCAGGGGTGGCCAAACTGTGGCTCGGGAGCCACATGTGGCTCTTTCACTCATATTGTGTGGCTCTCAAAACCCGCTCCACCCCGTTGACCAACCTGGAGAAGGCATTTCTCTCTTTAAATCACTTATTCAAGCCAAGGCAGGTGATAGCTTGGAGAATACATTTAAAGTTAAAGTTGTTTTCTCTCCACCTCCCTCTCCATCTATTTTCCTTCCTTCCTTCCTTCTTTCCAGAGAGCCAGTTTGGTGTAGTGGTTAAGTGTGTGGACTCTTATCTGGGAGAACTGGGTTTGATTCCTCACTCCTCCACTTGCACCTGCTGGAATGGCCTTGGGTCAGCCATAGTTATCACAGAGCTTGGTCCTTAAAAGGGCAGCTTCCAGGAGAACTCTCTCAGCCCTACCAACCTCACAGGGTGTTTGTTGTGGGAGAGGAAGATAAAGGAGATTGTGAGCCGCTGTGAGATTCGGAGTGGAGGGCAGAATATAAATCCAATGTCCTCTCCCTCCTTCCTTCCTTCCTTCCTTCCTTCCTTCCTTCCTTCCTTCCTTCCTTCCTTCCTTCCTTCCTTCCTTCCTTCCTTCCTTCCTTCCTTCCTTCCTTCCTTCCTTCCTTCCTTCCTTCCTTCCTTCCTTCCTTCCTTCCTTCCTTCCTTCCTTCCTTCCTTCCTGACTTGTGGCTCTCAAACATCTGACATTCATGTCTCGTGGCTCTCAAACCTCTGAGGTTTTTTGCCAGTGGCTCTTACATTAAGCAAGTTTGGCCACCCTTGTGCTAGAATCAGGGGTAGGGAGCAGTGGCTCTCCAGATGTTTTTTGCCTACAACTCTCATCAGCCCCAGCCATTGGCCATTCTAAATCATTCAGTTGCAAGTACAGATGTACACATTTTTTGCTGGCACTGGAAATTTCTCCTAATCCTGATAGACGCTATATTTCAAAATATAAAGCGTAGAGCTGGAAAAAGCCATCCTTCAATAGCTTGTAAACCAACCACCTGATATACCTTATCCCAAGATCTGACATCACGTCAGGTGGGGAAAGGATTCTCTATTACCACATGCAGTTATGTTACTATAATCAGGAGACGGGGAGATAAAAGTTTTTCTGGCAGCCTACCAAAAAGAATCTACCAGGGAGCATCATAATAAAAAGACAGGGCTTTTTTTCTGGGAACTCTCAAAAAGAGAAACACATGGGTGCCCCTTATGGACTTTTCAACATTTTTTGAGAATTTTGTTTCCACAAAGAGGTTCTGGAACTCCATTCCCACAGAAAAAAAGCCTAGTTCCTCACTGAGGACCATACACATGAAAAGTGCAAGCAGGCAAAGCTGCGTGATCGCTTGTGAACAAGGGGGAAACAGAATGCATGTAATGTGCCTACTTAACCCTGATCCATACTATCTAGCAACAGATCTCCTGCTTCATCCAAACACAATAAAATTTACCTACAGGCTCAGCGAGATACAGCGAGACATGTTTCTTTCAGAATTTTACAACCCCAATGGAGCTTCCTTGTTCCAAGCACCATAGAAAAGCAAAGGGCTCCCCGCCCCGCCATTAAAAAAAAAACTACATGCAAGGTGAAGAATGTCTGTTGCATTTGTCTAAGACCATGGGAGTGGGGTCAGTTATCCACCTCTTTAGAGTTTTCACTTTGATTTAAATACTCACTTGAATAAAGGCACACAGCCTATCCTTGCAAATTAGGATGGTAGAGTTGGTGGGGAGAGGAAGATTCTTCTAGAGATTTTTACATTGACACCTAAATTCTATTGGAAGAGAGGAACTTTGTTCTGGTCACGCAATTGGGTATTTAAAAGATGCGGATCAAAAAGAAATAAAATTGGGCCTCAGTGTTGTCAAACAAACGGTTAAATGCTTCACTTTTAATGGCTGGATCATCATTTAATGGCTTAGACAGCATTAAAAATAGAATCACAGACCAATTTCACGCTCACCTTACAACAACGTCCCTCTTCTCAGCAGGTCTTCCTTCCGATTTCACACTGTCTGCCCCGGGGCTGCAGCTAGCGTCGGCTTTTTCGTGCAGCAAACAGAAACCTCTAAAAAGCAGGTTTTGTTTGCTGTGCGAAAAAGCCGATGCTAGTCACAGCCCCGGGGCAGATAGTGTGAAATTGATGAAAGCCCTGCTGAGAAGAGTGTGAGAGCAGCGTAAGCTGAGTGGGAAACCAGTCCCAGTTTCTCTGCTGCACGAAAGAGTCAACGGGGCAGATAGTGTGAAATCGGAAGGAAGCCCCGCTGAGAAGAGGAACATGAGAGTGGCGTAGGGTGAGTGGGAAATAGACCATAGAGTTGGAAGGAACCTCCAGGGTCATCTGGTTCAACCCCCTGCACAATGCAGGAAACTCACAACTATCTCCCCCTCACACACCCAGTGACCCCTGCTCCATGCCCGAAAGATGCCAAAAAACCCTCCAGGATCCCTGCCAACTGGCCTGGAGAAAAATTGCTTCCTGACCCCAAAGTGATGATCAGCATTTCCCTGGGCATGGAAGAAGGGGCCACAGGAACTGATGCAGCCCTTTCTGCTCCCCCCCCCCACATCTGCCTAAGGTTTACGAGATTATGCACGGGATAGAGAAGGTAGAGAAAGAAGAACTTTTCTCCTTTTCTCACAATCCAAGAACTCGTGGGCACTCAATGAAATTGCTGAGCAGTCGGGTTAGAGGATAAGATAAGAGGAAGTACTTCACCCAAAGGGTGATTAACACATGGAATTCACTGCCTCAGGAGGTGGTGGCTGCAAACATAGCCAGCTTCACGAGAGGATTGGATAAACATATGAAGCAGAGGACCATTAGCCAAAGCGTATTGATGGAATTCTCTGTCTGGGGCAGTGATGCTCTGCTTGGTGGGGGGGCAACAGTAGAAGAGCTTCTAGTATCCGGGCCTCCTGATGGCACCTGGTTTTTTTGGCCATTGTGTGACACAGAGTGTTGGACTGGATGGCTATTGGCCTGATCCAACATGGCTTCTCTTATGTTCACAGAATCAGCATTGCTATCAGATGGCCATCCAGCCTCTGTTTAAAATCCTCCAAAGGAGAGCCCACTACCTCCCAAGGAAGCCTGCTCCACTGAGGAACCACTGTCAGGAAGTTCTTAGCCAAAAACTCCTGATTTAATTTCAACCCACTGTTTCCACCCTTCTAGGGAAACAGAAACCATCTCTGTACCATCCTGTATATGACAAGTACTTGAAGATGATTATCATATTACCTCTTAGTTTTCTTCTCTCCAGGCTTAACATATCCAGCTCCTTCAATCTTCCCTCATAGGACTTGGTCTCCAGACCCCCCCACCACCTTCGTTGCCCTCCTCTGGACACACTGCAACTTGTCAAATCCTTCCTTAATTGTGATGACCAAAACTGAGCACATTACTTTAGGTCACTAGAGCAGACTAAAGCGATACCATCACTTTGCATGATCTGGACGCTATACTTCAGTTGATACAGCCTAAAATTGTATTTACCTTTTTAGCCACCACATCACACTGTTGACTCATGTTCAGTGCACAGTCCACTAAGGCCCCTAGGTCCTTTTCGCGTATACTACTTCCAAAGCAATTCTCTTCCATACTGTAATGATGCATTGGGTTTTTCCTACCTAAATGTAGAACTTTAAATTTACCCTTGTTAAAGTTATTTGTTTTAGCCTAATTTTCCTTGTCTGACCCTCTAACTGCTGTACTACCCTGGCTTTTTGTAGATGGAAGATTTCAACTTACATATTCTGTCTGTACTTTTATTCCACTTTAAAGATTTTTGAATGTGAACTTACGAGGAAGGGCCCAAATCAGGAGTTGGTAAATAGATCCTCTTCCATCAGTTCTCCAAAAAGAAGGGGGGAAATTCAAGCAGGGGAGAGAGGCTTTGTTCTGAAAAATAAGGCCAGTTCATACCTTGCAGTAATTCACTAAAGCCTTTTTCACTAAAGTAATTCACTAAAGCCTTGGCTGGATCTCTAGCCAGCCCAAGCAGGCCTCGCCTGTCTGGGGCTCTCCTTTCTTGCATCGGGTTTCTTTTGGCTGGGGGGACGGCATATGCTAATGAGTTATGCTAACGAGCTCCGCCACCTATTTTTCTACAAAACGACCCCTTCTACACACAATGCATTACAATAACAACAATAACAACAGCCGCAGTTATTATCATAGTTGTTGTTGTTATTCTTGTTAGGCTTCCCAATCCCCAGGTCCCAGCAGGGGATTCCCGGGTTTTACAGCCTTCCTCCCAACCCCAGCCAGCTAGCCGGCGGGTAAAGCTCCTCCCCCACAGCCAGCCTGTACCTCTAGATCTTAGGCAGGACCTGCAAATGGGTCCAGTTTTAAAATGTGTGTGTGCCTTTAAATTGGATCAGGAAGTACTTCATGGGGAAGGGTTAGCAACAGCAGACCTGAGAGTGCAGCCCCTCTGTTTGTTTTGTTTTCCTTTGGGAGAAGTGTGTGTGTGTGTGTGTAAAAAAGAGCAGCGTAGCCCCTGTAATTTCCAGACCTCGTTGTGGAGGCACCAGAGACTCCTGCTTTGTTCTACTGCTTCAGACCAACACGGCTGCCCACTTGCACCAGAGACAGTTAAGCGTGTGTGTGAGTGAGAGAGAGAAAATGGGGGGAGGGGAGGGAACTCTATTATTCCCTATGGAGACTTATTCTCATAGGAAATAATGGAGAATTGATCTGCGGGTATCTGGGGCTCTGGGGGGGGGGCTGTTTTTTGAGGTTGAGGCACCAGATTTGCAGCATAGTATCCAGTACCTCTCCCCAAAATACCCCAAGTTTCAAAAAGATTGGACCAGGGGGTCCAATTCTATGAGCCCCAAAAGAAGGTGCCCCTATCCTTCATTATTTCCTATGGAGGAAAGGGATTTAAAAGTTGTGTGGTCCCTTTAAATGTGATGGCCAGAACTTCCTTGAAGTTCAATTATGCTTGTCACACCCTTGCTCCTAGCTCCGCCTCAATGTCTCCTGGCTCCACCCCCAAAGTCTCCAGATATTTCTTGAATTGGACTTGGCAACCCTAATTCTTGTGGTGTATTCGGTGCAATGCTTGAATTGAGATACTGGAAGTAGTTTTTTTGCCTTGGGTGTCTTTTTGCAAATGTATGCTGGTTTAATCCACATGACAAATAGGACGTTAGCCCTTCTAATTAACATGCGGCACTTCTCTAATCATCACAATACATATTGGAAACCTGCCATTGGAAATGATGAGTCCCCACCACCAATGTTGCCAACTTCCAGGTGGGCCCTGGAGACCTGGAATTACAGCTGCTTGCTGGACAACAGGGATTAGTCTCCGTGGAGAAAATGGCTGCTTTGGAGGGTGGACTCTATGGCATCATAGCCCTGCTGAGGTCCTCCCCTCCCCAAATCTCCAGGAATTTCCCAACCTGGAGTTGGCAGCCCTACCCACCAAGGAAGTGTAAAATATGACACAGTGATGTACAGAAATGTTGAATTTAGCAAGACTGGGTTTTTTTAACCACACTTCCTACGACTAGCAAGTGTGCATGCATAATTTCAACGGATTACCCTGCAACGCACACAACCAAATAAATACTCCCTTTGATGAGAGTCAGTTTGGTGTAATGGTTAAGTGCACAGACTCTTCTCTGGGAGAACCAGGTTTGATTCCCCACTCTTCCACTTGCAGCTGCTGGAATGGCCTTGGGTCAGCCATAACTTTCACAAGAGTTGTCCCTGAAAGGGCAGCTGCTGTAAAAGCTCTCTCAGCCCCACCTACCTCACAGGGTGTCTGTTGTGTGTGTGGGGGGGGTGGGGAGGTAGAAAAGATTGTGACCGCTCTGAGATTCAGAGTATAGGGTGGGATCTAAACCCATTATCATCGTTCACTGTAGTGCATAGTTTAAAAATACTGATGGTGGTTCTGTTGGCTTTGCTGGATTTTCGACAACTCTGCCAGCAGTTAACTCATTGTGATGTGCCTGCATGTGGAAAGTGAGCTTCGTGGCAAGGAAAAAGTGGCCCACTTCGCTGAATTCCAGTATCTCAGCAAATGTGTAGTAAACATACTACAGAAAACTGGATTCTCATGCCATTCCAAGCACACTACACAAAGACAGTCCAGATGGGAGAGCCGTGTTAGTCTGTAGCAGCAGAAATTTACTTTCAGTAGAGCCTGAAAGACCAACACAGTTTTCCCAGAGAAAAGCTTTCATGCATCTAAGTTCACTTTGTCAGATACAAAAGAGATGAAGGTACATTGGCCTTTATGTCCAGGTCAGAAGGTGGGGGTAGGATTGCAAAGAAACTCTAACAATAGCTCTTCCTCCTCCTGACCTGGATATATACAAGAACTTATGGGCACTCAATTAAATTAATCAGCAGTAGGTTTAGAACAGATAAAAGCAAGTCCTTCTTCACTCAAAGAATCATTAACACATGCAATTCACTGCCACTGGTCTTTAAGGTGTGACTGGACCCAAATTTTATTCACACACACTGCAGTAAAATATCATGGGCTCATCTCTGCCCACCCTGAGAGTTAAGGCAACAACATGGGAGAAAGGATTTTATAAGGGTTCATTAGATGGCTCCTGGTCTAGTTTAAGCACTCCCAGAGTTTCCCTCGTGTGGATTTTCTGATGCCGAACAAGGACGGCACGGTGCGAAAAGCTTTTCCCGCAGGTAGTGCACTGATGCGGCCTCTCCCCTGTGTGGACTTTCTGGTGTCTAATAAGAACTGCGCGGTCACAGAAGCATTTCCCACAGGTGGCGCATTTGAAGGGCTTCTCTCCTGTGTGGATTCGCTGGTGCACCATCAGGATTTGCCTCTGGCTGAAGCTCTTCCCGCATTCCGAGCAGGTATACGGTCTCTCCCCTGTGTGCACACGGTGGTGCTTAACCAACTGAGAGGAGGTGTTGAAGGATTTGTCGCAATCCGGGCATTTGAACGGTTTCTCTCCCGTGTGGGACCCTTCATGGATCATGAGGCTGGAGCTACGGCTGAAGCTCTCGCCGCACCGCGCGCATTTGTACGGCTTCTCTCGCGTGTGCACTTTGTGATGGTTGAGGAGCTGCGTCTTCCGGCTGAAGCTTTTGTCGCACTCCAAGCAGCTGAACGGCTTCTCTCCGATATGGATCCTGTAGTGTCGCGTCAGGTCTGAGCTCACCGTGAAGCTCTTCCCGCACTGTGAGCATGCGTAGGGCCTCTCCCCCGTGTGGGTCCTTTCGTGCGCCACCAGGGTAGATTTCAAGCTGAAGCATTTCCCACAGTCCTTGCACATGAAGGGTTTTTCTCCAGTGTGGGTCCTCTGATGCGCCACGAGAACGGTGGTCCGGCTGAAGCCTCTCCCGCATACGGTGCAGACCTTTGCCCCCCGGCTTCTCCGCCGCCTCTTTACCACTCTGGTTTGGTTCAGCTCCCCACTTTCTTCAAAGTATGGAAAGAAAACGCCCACTCTTGAGTCTAGGCAGTTCTCCCTCTCCCTCTGTGAGCCACCCTGAGTTGTAGAAGTCTCTTCATCCTCTTGACGCCAGATGGACTTTTCTAAAGGTATCCCATGCTTTTCTACTACCACAAGCTTTCGTAGTAGAGGTTGATCCTCCTTGTTCTCTGTCATCCATCCATCACCTAGGAGAACAGGCGGTGAAACTGAGATGTCATTATCTATTATTATTATCACTAATATTATTTATTTTAGTATACTGCTACTCCGCCCATTCCCCGTAGGGCTCAGGGCGAAGTACAGCATATGATAAAACAATAAAATACAATAACAACATTTTAAAAACAGATGGTTCAACAGCACTCAAGAGAAGTTTACCATATCGCATATTGCCCAGCCTGGCTGTCTCACAGCACGATATCTCACAGGTGGCAGTGCCGATAGGGGAGACCAACCAGATCGAGAATAAATGCCTGCAGCCTCAACTAAAAGCCTAGCAGAACAGCTCCGTTTTACAGGCCCTATGGAAGGCTAATAAGACAGGTAGAGCCTGGATCTCTGTAGGGAGCTGATTCCACCAGGTCAGGGCCAGGACCGAAAAAGCTCTGGTCCTAGCTGAGGCAAGCCGGGCGTCCCTTGGGCCGGGACAGCCGACAGATGTTGGGAGGCCGAATGTAACAACCTCTTGGTCATAAATGGAAGGAGATGGTCCCACAGGTATGTTGGTCCCAGACCGCATAAGGCTTTAAACGTTAGAACCAAAACCTTGAAGCAGATTATCTACAGTAAAACAAACAACAACAACAAAAGCATTTACAGACTATTGTAAATATAGTACTCTATTTTATTTATTATTATTCATTCTTTCCCCACCTTTCTCATCCATGGGGACCCAAAGGGTTTAAAGTCATTCTCCTTTCCTATGCTGTATCCTCACAACAACGCTGTGAGGCAGGATAGGGTGAGCGAGTGTGACTGGGCCAAGGTCACCCAGCGAACTTCCATACCACCAAGGAGGATTCAAACCTGGATCTTCCAGAGACTAGTCCAAGACTCTTAACCAATGTACCACACTGGCTCTCTCTCTCTTCATTACTTAAATTTTTTGTAAGCTGTTTCAGCTTCAGAAAAGTAATATGAATATTTTTATTTATATCTATAAATAAAAAAGAGATTCAAAACCAGGGGTAGAATTCTAGAGGGATCTCCTTTGCATATTAGGCCACACACCCCTGATGTAGCCAATCCTCCAAGAGTTTACAAAAAAGAGCCTTGTAAGCTCTTGGAGGATTGGCTACATCAGGGGTGTGTGGCCTAATATGCAAAGGAGCTCCTGCTAGAATTCCACCCCTGTTCAAAACAAATCTTTCAAAAAATAAAACAAAGAGACAATTGCCTTCTCGGAAGCCAGTGGAGTGAGGTATATGTAACTCTGTTTAAAGGTAGAGTCATTGCTTGAAGATATTGAAAATAAGACACCTCTTATTACTGTTGATATTACTATACTATCAATAGACATATAGTGTCCAGATCCTATGATGTGATGGTATTGCTTTACTCTGCTCTGGTAAGACCTCACCTGTAGTAGTGTTCAGTTTTGGGCACCACATTTTAAGAAGGATATAGACAAGCTGGAATGGGTCCAGAGGAGGGTGAGGGGTCTCTGAAGACCAAGTCCTATGAAGAAAAGTTAAAGGAGCTAGGCATATTTAGCCTCAAGAGGAGGCGGCTAAGAGGTGATATGATCACCATCTTCAAGTACTTGAAGGTCTGTCATATAGAGGATGGTGTGGAATTGTTTTCTGTGGACCTAGAAGGTAGGACCAGAACAAATGGGTTGAAATTAAATCAAAAGAGTTTCTGGCTCAACATTAGGAAGAACTTCCTGACCGTTAGAGCGATTCCTCAGTGGAAGAGGCTTCCTCAGGAGGTGGTGGGCTCTCCTTCCTTGGAGGTTTTAAAACAGAGGCCAGATGGCCATCTGACAGCAATGAAGATCCTGTGAATTTAGGGGGGAGGTGTTTGTGAGTTTCCTGCATTGTGCAGGGGGTTGGACTAGATGACCTTGGAGGTATCTTCCAACTCTATGATTCTATGATCCAGAGCTAGGGGAACCCCTGATGCATTTGTGGGTAATTTCAGCTCTCCAAAGCAATACATAATATGCTCTGTTTTGTCGTATCCAGAATCCATCTTGCAGGACAATGATATAAAATTATAAACAAGTATAGGGCAGCCGCATAAATAAACATGACTACTTTTGTCCAATCTAGTTAGGTGCAAAGCAAATACTGTAAAATGTGGGATAAAAATAAAGTAAACCAACAAACTGAGGGGTTCTCAATGATTGATTGAGGGGTCTGGGTAAACATATGGAGCGGAGGTCCATCAGTGGCTATTAGCCACTGTGGGCATTGATAGAATTCTCTATTTGAGGCAATGATGCTCTGGGGGGCAATGATACTATGGAATTCTCTATCTGGGGCAATGAAGCCCTCTAGTGTCCTGGCCCCACTGATGGACCTCCTGATGGCACCTGGTTTATTTGGCCACTGTGTGACAGAGTGTTGGATTGGATGGGCCATTGGCCTGATCCAACATGGCTTCTCTTCTGTTCTTATGACTGAGTAGTTTTATACCCTATCTCTTCATTAAAATAACTGAAATTAAGGAACTCTCAAGTTTCCTGGGTATCTGATGTCTTGCTTTCTAAGTAAGGTTACCAATCCCCAGGTTGGGGCAGAGGATCCCCTGGTTTGGAGGCCCTCCCCCGGCTTCAGGGTCACCAGAAAGCGGAGGAGAGAAATATTTGCTGGGCACTCCATTATTCCCTATGGGGATGGATTCCCATAGAGTATAATGGAGAATTGATCTGCAGGTATCTGAGGCTCTGGGGGTGGGGTGCTACATTTGGAGGTAGAGGGACCAAATTTGCAGCATAGCATCCAATCACTCTCCTCAAAACATCCTCCAAGTTTCATAAATATTGGGCCAGAGGGTCCAATTCTATGAGCCCCAAAAGAAAGTGGCACTCTCCTTCATTATTTAAAAATGTTCGGTTCCTTTCAATTTGATGGCCAGAACTCCCTTTGAAGTTCAGTTTTGCTTGTTATACCTTTGCTCCTGGCTTCACCCCCAAAGTCTCCTGACTCCACCTCCAAAGTCCCCAGATATTTCTTGAATTGGACCTGGCAACCCTAGTTTTGTCTTTCTGATGACCCTGAAGTGGGGGGAGGGCCTCCAAACTGGGGGATCCCCTGCCCCCAACTGGAGATTAGCAACCCTAGACAAAACCATTGAAGCCAGAGGACAAGAGTGTACATGTAGGGTATTTCTTACCTTCTGCGCTGGTCTCACCATCACCCTCCTTCTTTGCAATGATACCAAACTGCTTCTTTCCAGTGGCACTTGAAGGGCTCTCTGTGGTAGGGATATTCACAGTTGCCTCCTGGATCGATCCTGGCCCCTGAAACAGCATCAAGGATCCCGTTCAGAATTCCAGGGAGGCAAGGAGTCAGCCCACTGAGCCCTGAAAGTATGGAATGGAATCCGCTTTTGTTCCTTCACCTGTCTCACGTTACCTAAACAGAAATTAAAGTTTGTGGTCCAGTCATATAGGGCCTGGAATCTACCTGTAGCAGAATAAGGAGAGAGGTGGTAGTATGGACTGTACCACTTCAATCTTTAATCTGCGGGGGTGGAATGCTGTTCCCAAATGCTCCCCTGTGTTTAAAAGAAAAGGGATTCTAGTGTCCTGGCCCCACTGGTGGGCTTCCTGATGGCACCTGGATTTTTTGGCCACTGTGTGACACAGTGTTGGACTGGATGGGTCATTGGCCAGATCCAACATGGCATCTCTTATGTTCTTATGTTCTTAAAACTCCACTCTCCATACACTGAAAATTTGTCTAGATTAGAACCATCCTTCTTGATATGCCAGCTTTCTTCCTTTTTTGTATTTTAATGCATGTGTGAGTGCGCGCGCGCGCACCTGGAAGTCTGGTGACTGAACCCTACTAGGAGCATGGAGGATATTCAGAGAGGGTGTTGAATAAAGTCTGCCTCTGCTTCCCAGCTCTGGTATTCCTTGGAAGTCTCCCATCCAAGTCTTTGCCAGAGTCAACCCTGCTTAGCTTCTGAGATCTAATGAGATCAGGCTTGCCTGGGCTATGAAGGTTGGGGCCACTGTGTGACAGATTGTTGGACTGGATGGGCCACTGGCCTGATCCAACATGGCTTCTTATGTTCTTAAGGTCACACTTCCTTCTTCAAATCTGTAAAATATTCACAGTTCATGGTCTTCCATGACTTTTGCTACTTTAAATGCATATGGCAACTCTACTGAATATAAATATTTCTAAGATTTGTTAGAGTGGATAGAATTTTGTACTTAGACTATAGTACATGGAGGCTTTTCTTTGTTTATTTCCTAGCTGGAGGTTGGCAACCATATTTAAAACTTCTACCTCCCTGGTTGGGAAATTTTGTGGGGGCGTCAACTACGACCTTCCCTAGGCCAAGTATGTTCTCTACCACACAACCTCTGAAAAATGCACTCAGATCTTAAGAGATGTGTTGCCACTTCCAGAATGTTTGGGGGGGGGGGCACAGTGGAAGGGCTTCTAGCCCCACTGGTTGACCTCCTGATGGGTTTTTTGGCCACCGTGTGACACAGAGTGTTGGACTAGATGGGCCATTGGCCTGATCCAACATGGCTTCTCTTATGTTCTTAATCCCACCCTGTGATGGCTTCCCAACATTGGCAATCTTGGATCGCCCATAAATTGACAGATCTTTGAACAAAAACACCATTCACCTTCTGGTCCAGCTGCCTGGCTGCATGACGTCTCCGCAGGAAATCTTCTGCCAGTGCTACTGCCTGGTCACAAGTCTGAGGACAACCCCTCTTCACCCAGCCTTGGATCTCCGGGGGCAGGATGGCCAGGAACTGCTCCAGAATCACCAACTCCAGGATCTGCTCCTTGGTGTGCCTCTCGGGCTTCAGCCATCGGTGGCAGAGGTACCAGAGGCGGCTGCAGACCTCACGGGGCCCCTCGGCCTCCTGGTAGCGGAACTCCCGGAAGAGTGTTTGTTGCATGTCTGTCGTGAGCAAGCCCTCTTGTAAGAGGACTTCCCTTGTGTTCCAGTAATCCCTCATATTTCTGGCTTCCATCTTTCTGTAGTCCCCTCGGACTTCTCTACTGAGGTCTGCCAGCCCTTGGGACTGCTGGTAAACATCAGCCATCCCCTCAAAGGAGTCCAGAAAAGCCTTTGCATTATCCCAAGGTGCAGGTTCTGGTAGCTGAGGATTTTTCCATCTTGGCTGAGGGAACTGAACCGGCTTGAGGAACTCAGGTGATGCTAAAGGTTTTGACCATCTCTCACATGGCTGGCTCATCTCCTGTTCTAAGGCCTCTCTCTTCACAAACTCCTGTTCATTCCTCCTGTTGAATTCAGGAGATGCTGTAGCTACTCTGCTGGATACCACTCCACATTCAAGGCTGCCTTGGCCTTGTTCCTGCATCTGCTCCCTGGCCTTTATCCATTCTTCTGGTAACCCTTGGAACGGGAGAGCATCACTTAGAGTTTTCTCCTTCTCAGCTGCCATTTTTTACCTCAGCTTACTTGTCACCTCAGTGCTGGGGGTGGCCTTCTCACTTGAAAAAGCTCTGTATTTACTTCAAGATACCCCAGAATATCTGGACTGCTGTTAGATATCCAGAGCCAGTTAGTCTCCTCAAGATCCATGGAGCATTTTTAATGGCATTGAGAAGTACTGGGGTCCATCAACTGACAGTTTTACAGGTAGGATTGGTAAGAAGACCTGGAGAAGTCACAGACTGGTAGCTGTGTTGGTCTGAAGTGACAGAGCATTATTTGAGTCCAGTGGCACCTTTAAGACCAACAAAGATAAGAATGTAAGGACACAACTTAAATGAACATTCACTTCAAAACTTTCACAGCAACTTTATAGTGCATCAGGCTCTTGTCTATCAGGGATAGTTTATTATTAGAATCCACAACATTCAAAAACCATTGGGGGAACATTTTCAGCTTCCAGGACATTCACTCACTGACCTAAAAGTAGCTGTTCTCTTACAAAGAAATTTCAAAGGGATATTAGAGAAACTGCTGAATTGCAGCTGATAATGAAGCTCAAGTCAATGCATCCTCCAGGACTGAATCAAGATCTAGGTTTTCTGTCTCACTATCAGTGCTGATTTCTCCATGCCTATTATCCCTCTGCTTATAACACCTAAAGCAATCACCCTTTCTATTTTCATACTCCTGCTATTCTCATTCGGTATCTGAAATCACTCCACTCTTCAAGATATAAGGGCAGATGGACTCACATTCGAGCATCAGGTGGGTAGCTGTGTTGGTCTCAAGCAACAGAACATAATTTGAGTCCAGTGGCACCTTTAAGACCAACAAAGTCTTTGAATGTGTGTGAAAAACTCTCTTGGTTTTAAAAGGTACTACTGGACTCAGACTTCATTCTTTCACAGTCAGGGAGATCTCAGTGAGAATGGTGATCTCTGAGTTCTTTTATTCCAATCAGAAGGTGGGAGGGAAGTTGTAAAGAATGCTTGAAAAGGATGCAACGTTGCAATGTGCTGGAAGGGAAAATCTGCGCTGTCTCTTAGCCACAGACTTCAGAGGGGGACTATAGAGAGTCAGAGAGATAGATAGGCCAGGACCTTGGTCATCCATCCCTTCTACTGCTTTGATATATACCAGGGGTGGCCAAACTGTAGCTTGGGAGCCACTCATGGCTCTTCCACACACATTGTGTGGTTCTTGAAGCCCCCACTAACCCATCAGTCGACTTGAAGAAAGCATTTGTCTCTTCAATAACTTGGAGAATGCATTTAAAGTTAAAGTTGCTTTCTACCCACCTCTCTCTCCCCATCTTATTTTTCCTTCCTTCCTATATATGATGTTCATGTCTTGCAGCTCTCAAACATCTGACGTTTATTATATGTGGCTCTTACATTAATCGAGTTTGGTCACCCCTGATATATACATTGATGTCCCTTTGATGTGTAGCTCACTACCCTCAGTCTAAGCTGTGGAGTCTTGTGAGCAAAAACTCTACTTCGTGAGCTACTGGCATTAAAGTTGTGAGCGAGCGATTTGGCTACTGCATAAATTAGTTTGCTCTGGGGCCATCCTTCTTGAGCAAAGACAAAAATGTGTGAGCTGGAGGCTAAAAAACTGTGAGCTAGCTCACACTCAGCTTAGAAGGAACACGCCCCACCTGGAGGTTGGCAACCCTACTTCAACATAATCTGAGACGCTCTTTCTGGCAAAATAGTAAAGAGTCCAGTAGCACTGTTAAGATTGACCAATTGTATTGTAGCGTAACACAATTCTCTTCGTCAGACGCATGTGAACAAGAGAGCAGAGTTTCTTGAAAGCTTGTGCTACAATAAAGATTTGCCACTTTTAAAAGTGCTACTGGATCCTTTACTATTTTGCAGCGACAGACTAACACGGCTTACTCCTTTGGACCAATGTTCCCTCTAAGCTGCAGAATCTTGTGAGCAAAAATTCTAACTTTGTGAGCTACTGGCATTACAGTTGTGAGCTCCTGCATAAATTAATGTGCTCTTGGGCACGAAGACAAAAATGTGTGAGCTGGAGGTTAAAAATTTGTGAGCCACGTTATACTAACACTGCTCTGGACCTGCCTGGTAATAGAGCTATCTAACCTTGGACCTTCTGCATGCAAATCCCAGGGCTTTCCTCCTCTCCACCCACAACAACCTTGCCTCTATCCCCCCGCACTATCCCCTCTCCTGAACAGTCCAACGCACTCTGCAATCCCCAGGCATGCGCGTCTCTCTCTCTCCTGCCAGGGCAATAATACAAGAGAAGCCCCTTACCCACTTTTCTGAGCAAGCGCCCCCCAAACAACCACAGCAGTCAGTGCAAAATCCCATGGAAATCCAAATCCCCTCTCAGCCACAAAGGAAAGGAAGAGGAAAGGAACACGGGCACACACGCCTCCTCTCTCCAACGCCTGCTCCGGTCTGGGAAACGAGCCTCGGTCGGATTAACCCTTCCAAGCCTTTCAGAACAAAGGTGGGGGGGGGGTGGAGGCTGGGGAGATCCAGTCCCTGCCGGCTGTTGGTGGCTCTCTTGCTTTTTTCGTGCGTCCTTTTTGCCTCGCCGCGTGATCATGGCCGGGCTTTCGACAGCTGCCCGCAGTCAGGAATCTGCAGCTTCCCAAATCCTGGAAGGTAGAAAAAGACAGCTGCCATTTCCCGGGGGGGGGGGGGGGGGGGGGAGGAGAGGCAGCTGGTTCTGGTTGCCATCAGACAACATAGCAGCTAAATGATCATGCTTGTGCGGAAGAAGAAGAAGAAGAAGAAGAAGAAGAAGAAGAAGAAGAAGAAGAAGAAGAAGAAGAAGAAGAAGAAGAAGAAGAAGAAGAAGAAGAAGAAGAAGAAGAAGAAGAAGAAGAAGAAGAAGAAGAAGAAGAAGAAGAAGAAGAAGAGGAGGAATTGAAACTGAAATGACTGGAATGTATTATTAGCACCAAATTGTTTTTAAAATGTTTTAATTGTTATATTGTTTAAGCTTTTAATTAATGTTTAATATTTGTACATTTTTACTGTTGTGAGCCGCCCTAATTCTGCGGGATATAAATCCAATAAATAAATAAATAAGAAGAAAGACAGAGGAGGAGGAGGAAGAAGAAGAAAGATGGAGGAGAAGGGAGAAGATGATGAAGAAGAAATTGGATTTATACCCCATTCTCTACTCCGAATCTCAGAGCAGCTCACAATCTCCTTTATCTTCCTCCCCCATAACAGACACCCTGTGAGGTGGGTGGGGCTGAGAGAGCTCCCCCAGAAGCTGCCTTTTCAAGGACAGCTCTGCGGTTAACCCAAGGCCATTCCAGCAGCTGCAAGTGGAGGGGTGGGGAATCAAACCCGGATCTCCCAGATAAGAGTCCGTGCACTCTAACCCCTACACCAAACTGGCTCTTGATAGGCGGGAAGCCAGCTTTTTGGAGAGGCAGGGCTCTTGTGCCTTCTGCAGAAGGTGAGAAGAGCCCTGCTGGGTGAGACAAGGGGTTGATAAGATGACTGCAAAGTGAGACGTTTTAGCTTCTGTGCCCCGGCCTAGGGAGGCCAGCCTCCAGGTGGGACCTGGGGATCCCCTGGAATTACAGCTCATCTTCACTACATAGATCAGCTTCCCTGGAGAAAATGGATGCTTTGGAGGGTGGACTCTATGGCTTTGCACTCCACTGGGGCCCCTCTCCTTCACAGGTTCCACCCCCAAGTCACCAGGAATTCCCCAATCTGAAGCTAGCAACCCTACTCCCCATCCCCCACCAGCAGAGCTGGATTAACAAATAGGCCAAGTAGGCACCGGTTTATGGGGCCCCATGCCTTTAGGGGCCCCAGGCTTTTCTGCCTCTCTCTGCTTCTCCCCTGCAGTTTTGTCAAAGGGGATTTTGAGAAGGTGCCTGCAGAAGATATTAGATAATTTGCAAGGGTCCCCCCCAAGATATTGACTGCCTAGGGGCCTGCACGGTGTTTAATCCGGCACTGCCCACCAGTAACCAGGACCAGATCTACATGTTTTTTGAGGGGGGGGGCATAATTTAAAAAATGATGCCTCCTTATGGGCCCATTGTTTTATGGGCTCATAAATAGAATGGACCTCATACCCAATTTGGCACCCCCCCCCCCCTGGCAGCACCCAGGGCAAGCACCCCCCTCTGCCCTCCCCTAGATTCGACCCTGCCAGTAACCAGGAGAAACCCGGCAACCCTATATGGCACTTCTGGGCATATGCCCATCACTTTGAGGAAACAGGGTGGGATTAAATGGACAATCAGTCTGATCCAGCAGGGCTTCTCATATATGCTTATAGTACGCCATATAGAAGCAGCAAGACCAGGGGTGGCCAAACTGTGGCTCTTTGACATATATCGTGTGGCTCTTGAAACTCCCTCCCTCACTGCCCTGTTGGCCTGCTTGGAGATGGCATTTCTCTCTTTAAAAAACTTCGCCAAGCCAAGCCAGTTGGTGGCTTGGAGAATGCATTTAAAGTTAAAGTTGCTTTCCTTGCACCTCCCCTCATTTATTTGCCTGCCTGTCCTGCAGCTCTCCAACATCTAATGTTCCTATCTTGCAGCTCTCAAGCATCTGAAATTCATATCTTGTGGCTCTCAAACATCTGATGTTTATTCCACGTGGCTCTGACATTAAGCTAGTTTGGCCACCCCTGAGCTAGATCTAATAAGAAAGGGGATGTAGCCAGAGCTTTTTTTCGAACAGGAAAGCAAAGGAACGGCTGGCTTGGCATCAAATGAATTCTTGCTGGGATTTTTCTGCAAAAAAGACCCGTGACTTTAGGGTGGCCTAATATGCAAATGAGTTCCTGCTGGACTTTTTCTACAAAAAAGCCCCGAACAATGGTGACTTTAGGGGATGTGGCATAATATGCACATGAGCTCTTGCTGGGATTTTTCTACAAAAAAAGCCCCGTTTGAAACAACGGTGACTTTAGGGGGGTGTCCTGATATTCAAATGAGTTCCTGCTGGACTTTTTCTACAAAAAAGCCCTGAACAACGGTGACTTTAGGGGGTGTGGCATAATATGCACATGAGCTCTTGCTGGGCTTTTTCTACAAAAAAGCCCCATGTGAAACAACGGTGACTTTAGGGGTGTGGCCTAATATGCAAATGAGTTCCTACTTGACTGTTTTAAAAAAAAAAAAAGCCCTGGATGTAGATCAGTGCTAGGGTTGCCAGATCCCCCCTGTTCACTGGTGGAGGGTGAGGAGGTAGGGTTGCCAGATCTAGAGTGGGAAACTCCTGGATATTTTGGGATGGTGCCTGGAGAGGACAGGAGTCTCAGGGAAGCACACTGCCATGGAGTCCACCCTCCAAAACATCTCTATCTCCCGTATTCACAGTTCCCAGGGGAACTGACCTCTGTGAGATGAGCTGTAGTTGTAGGGGATCTCCAGGTTCTGCCTGGAGGCTGGCATCCCTAGGCCAGGGCACAGAAGCTAAAACATCTCCTACTTGGTGGTAAAGCATGCGTCCACTTGGCACGCAGAGGGCCCTAGCTTCAATTACCAGCAACTCCAGTTAAAAAGATCGTGTGTTAGAGGTGATGTGAAATACGTCAGCCTGAGACTCTGGAGAACCAGTGGCAGAGTAGACAATGGCAACTGTGATCAGTGTGTGTGACTCAGTGGCAGAGGCCATGGGTCAGTGGAAGAGCCTCTGCTTTGTATGCAGAAAAGTCCGAGCTTCAATCCCTGGCATCTCCCATTCAAAGCATCCGGTGGAAGAGGATGTGAAAGTCCCCCCCAAGGCTTGCCCTTCCCAATAATCAACAGTGGTGCCAGTAAGCAGGCCTTGAATTCAGCAGGAGCTCACAGGAGCACAGCTCCTGAACCTTTCTGAGGGTTCCCCCTCCTCCTTCCACTTACCTTGTCCATTGGATTATAGGTGCAGCTGCATGACAATCCTGGATTAGGAGAGCGGGCAGCCAGCTAGCCACCAGGAGCTTTGCCACGCCCCCAGCAGCTCTCATTAACCCCTTGAGAAGCCTGCACCACCCTTTCTCCTCTCCTTATGTGATTATGGGCAGCAGGTGGCTTGCTGGCCTTTTGACTGTGGGAGGATGGCCAAGGAGAGCCCCAGGCGAGGAGGCCTGCTTGGGCTGGCTGGCTCTCTAGCCAGCCCAAGCAGGCCTCGCTCATCTGGGGCTCTCCCTTCTTGCGTTGGGTCGCTTTTGGCGGGGGGGGGCCTGCATATGTTAATGAGTTATGCTAATGAGCTCCACCACCTATTTTTCTACAAAATGACACCTGCCAGTAAGTCCTGCGTCACTCTCAGCTACCTGGCAGGCTCTATTGCAGCGGTCGTTGCCAGCTTCTACCAATGGTATTGGGGGGGAATTCCGGGCAGAGAAAGCAAAGGATGGATACATGGACCCCCAAGAGACTGGACACACTAGATTTGAATCTAGTAGCACCTTAGAGACAAGCAAGATTCTGGAAGGGTAAGATTTCAAGAGTCACAGTTCCCCTCATTGGAACGAAGATCTCTAAGTCCTTATATTCCAGGCAAAAGGAGGGAAAAGTATTGCAAAGAAGAGGACTCAGGATGCAAAGGTACAATCAGCTTGCATAGTACAGAGGGGAAATTAGCATCTTCCAAGAGCTTCCAATCAGGAGTGGCCCCCTAGGCAGGCTTGTGGCCCGCCTCCCCACAAGGTGATCTTGGGCCAGTCACAGTTCTCTCAGAGCTCTCTCAGCCCCACAGCTGTCTGTTGTGGGGTCAGGAAAGGAAAAGAGATTGTAAAATGCCCTGAAGCCAATCTTCTTCATCTGTAATGACAGAAGCATTTCTCTTCTGCTCTAATCTACCTGATTACAGTGTGCATCCTTGGGCACAGGCCTTCAGAGAGTCAGTTTTGTGCAGTAGTTAAGTGCATGGACCTTATCTGGGAGAACCGGGTTTGATTCCCCACTGCTCCACTTACAGCTGCTGGAATGGCCTTGGGTCAGCCATAGCTCTCACACAGGTTGTCCTTGAAAGGGCAGCTGCTGTGAGAGTCCTCTCAGCCCCACCCACCTCACAGGGTGTCTGTTGTGGGGGAGGAAAGTAAAGGAGATTGTGACCACTCTGAGATTCAGAGTATAGGGCTGCATATAAATCCAATATCATCATCTTCTTCTGACAGGGATATAAGGACTCACTTCATACCTGACAAAATGAGCTTACTATTTCGAAAGCTTATACCTCCAAAATCTTGTTGGTCTAAAGCAGGGGTGTTGAACTTATTTGTTATGACGGCCAGATCTGACATAAATGAGATCTTGTTGGGCTGGGCCACATGTGTATCTATTTAAGAGTAGGTAGCAGAGACATAAACTTTATAAAGGACACACACACAGTTAAATATTTTTTTTTAAAAAAACCTTAGGAAAAGGAAAGGTCCCCTGTGCAAGCACCAGTCGTTTCCGACTCTGGGGTGACGTTGCTTTCACAGCGTTTTCACAGCAGACTTTTTACAGGGTGGTTTGCCATTGCCTTCCCCAGTCATCTACACTCCCCACCCCCCAGCAAGCTGGGTACTCATTTTACCGACCTCAGAAGGATGGAAGGCTGTGTCAACCTGGAGCCGACTACCTGAACCAGCTTTCACTGCGATAGAACTCAGGTCATGAGCAGAGAGTTCAGATCACAGTACTGTGCTTAAAACACTAACACTGCTTTCTTTGTAGTTCTCCTAAGGAATCCAGGGAACTGGGCAAAGGAAGCTCTGGCTCTGTCCTTCCTTCCCCAGGGGGCCAGGGGAGGGAGGACCCTCAGTCAATAGAAGGAAGAGAGGATTGGCTCAGTAGATGTGCTGTGCGATTGAGAGAGTCTGGCAAAGCAAGCTCTGCCTCCACCCCTTCCACCCCAAGGGTGGAGCCTCAGCCAATGGAGAAAATAGAGGTTTTGCTCTGTAGCTCCTGTACCGTTAAGCAAGCCTGGCAAAACAAGCTGTGCTGCAGAAGGAAGTAAGAGAGAGGGAGAAGGAAGGAGAGGACAGCCAGTTGCTCGGGGGCCTGATTCAGTCCCCAGGCTGCATGTTTGACACCCCTGGTCTAAGGTGTTACAGGACTCTGTCCACCTTTCTGCTGCAAACCAACATGGCTTGCTCTCTGGTGAGTCGAGAGCCAGGATCCTAACATCAGGTCGTGTTCCAGAACACAGCCACAAAAAAATTCTCAGCATCTCCCCTCCTGTATTTGCAAGAAGATCAACTCAGGCCCATGCTCATTTCCAGGCACTTCACTCTCTCTTTTTTAATTAGCTTTTTTTGTGATATACAATATCCTTCTAATTGTTATAATCAGGAGGCAGCGCGGCGAAGGCAGCTTCCAGAATCTGAAGCCAAAAAATGGGGAGGGGATTCCCCCCCCCTCCCCGTCTCAGCAAACACACATACCTCAAGAAAGAATGGGGCAAAGAAAAAAATATATATGTGCACAGAAGTGTCTAATCTAAGCAAGAAAGCAAAACGCCATCGCAACCATGCAGCCACCCCCTGACCATGCAGAAATCAAACCGATTCCCTCCTCCCAACAACGTCTGTCCCCATAATTGCGTAAATGCTTCGTTCACTCGTAATGCATAGTTTAAAGAAGCAAACGCGGAATGGGTGGGCTCTGCCAACATTCCACGGCTCCACCGGCTGCTGATCGCCAAACCAAGAGCGTCCAATGAGAAGAAATGCAGTCGCCCAGGGATCCCGTAGACAGTCAATGGGGGATCCTGCGGACAGCTCATTGTCATGCACTGAGACACACAGGCAACCAGCCATCTGTGAAATGTCCAACCTCACGGGGAAGTAAAAAGTGTAATTCCCCTCAATGACATACAAGTCGTAGCCACACTGGTAAGTGATACAGACAACCAGGGCTCTTTTTCTAGTAGGAGCTCCTCTGCATATTAGGCCACGCCCCCCTGATGTAGCCAATCCTGGAGCTTACAGTGGGCCCTGTACTAAGAGCCCTTTAAGCTCTTGGAGGATTGGCTACATCAAGGGGGCGTGGCCTAATATGCAGAGGAGCTCCTGCTACAACTGTTTCCACACTGCAGCAGCTATCGCGGACCACACTGCCATCTGTAGCCCCTCTTTGAACTTGGGCAAGTTGCGCCCAGCTTTTACGGGACTTCCTTTGGCGGCTGCTGCTGCTTCTGTTCCTCTTCCAGCCGAAGCATGTTCAGAGCTTCTCTGGCGTGGATTTTCTGATGCTTCACCAAGACTGTGCGGTGAGTGAACCTTTTCCCACAGGTCGTGCACAGATGCGGCCTCTCCCCTGTGTGGACTTTCTGGTGCCGGATGTGGACAGCTCGGTCGGAGAAGCATTTCCCGCAGGTGGCGCATTTGAAGGGCTTCTCCCCCGTGTGGGTCCTCTGGTGGACCATCAGGATTTGCCACTGGCTGAAGCTTTTCCCGCACTCGGCGCAAGTGTAGGGCCTCTCTCCCGTGTGCACGCGGTGATGCTTGACCAGCTGGGAAGAGGTGTTGAAGGATTTCTCGCAGTCCGGGCATTTGAAAGGCTTCTCTCCCGTGTGGGAGCCCTCGTGTTTCTTAAGGCTAGAGCTGCGGGTGAAGCCTTCCCCGCACTGTGAGCATTTATATGGCTTCTCCCGCAGGTGGATTTTCTGGTGGTTGAGGAGCTGCGACTTCTGGCTGAAGGTTTTGTCGCACTCCGAGCAGCGGAAAAGTTCCTTCTCGACGTGGACTCGGTAGTGTCTGGTGAGGACGGAACTGACGGTGAAACTTTTCCCGCACTGGTCGCACGTGTAGGGCCTCTCCCCTGTGTGGGTCCTTTCGTGGGCCACCAGGGTGGATTTGAAGCTGAAGCATTTCCCACAGTTCTGGCACATGAAGGGCTTCTCTCCCGTGTGGGTCCTCTGATGGGCGGCCAGCACCGTGCTCCGACTGAAGGTTTTCCCGCACACGCCGCAGGTCTTCTTCCCCCGGCTCCTTCGCCTTCTCTTGACGACTACCGGTTGGGTCTGGTCCCCGTCTTCTCCTAAATAAGGAAAGATTTTCACCTCTTTGGGGTCCAGGCAGTTTTCTCCATCCTTCTCAGGGCCATCTTGACTAGATACAGCCTCGGCATCCTCATGGTGCCAGGCAGTACTTCCCCAGGTTGCCCGGCGCAACTTCATGGGCCGTGGATTTTCCAGCTCAGACTCTGTCTCTCTGCTCTCAATCACCCACTCGTTGCCTGTTACAGGGCAGGGGGAATACAGTCAATGAAAAGTCAGACATGAATGAAAAGGAGACCAAGAAGGAGCTATACTCTCCAAAAAGTTTAATGAAGTTAAATACTTAAATATCTAACTGAGATAAATAACTAATTTGGGTCAATTTATAATAATCTAGACAACGCAGGTATTTGGAAGCTTTAAAGATCTGCTCCTGCTCATTATTTATTTATTTATTTTTAATAATAGACCCTGTTGATATTGTAACAGATAAAGTACTGCCTACTAGTTTTATTTTGGTCTTTTGTTATTTCCATTTTTATTTTTTTTTATGTTGAGAACAATTAAGGTAGTATTAAGGATAAAACGATTATACTCATCTTCTCTCCTTATGATTATGGTTATAACTGTTAAAATTAGTACTTATCCCTGATATGGTTAAGATTATTTAGTGGTTTTTATTTTGTGGTTGGCTTTGATGCTTTTCTCGTTTGTTGGTATCAAAGATCAATGATTCATATTATAAGCATAAATAGCAAAAAAAACCCCTATAATAAAATAATATGACTGTAGAATGTAATGGTTGTATTGGATTAAAATGTAAGACTTGCAGGTAGAAAAAAATTAATATCAGGTTTGAAAGGTAGAAATGTAACAGCTATATCTATTGCTTTGCTCTGTTTTGTTTCCCCCCCAATTCCTTTCCTTCTTTGCTTCTGTATCCCCACATTTTTCCCTCCTTTGTACTGAAAACCAATAAAAAATTTAAAATGTAAAAAAGAAAAGGAGACCAAAAAGATAAACTCAAATTCAGCCAATCCCTTCTATACAAAGATGCCTTCTATTGAGTTAGTATCTAGCATAGCAATGGCTCTAGCAGGCTTCCCAACCCTTCTGCCCTGGCGGGGGACCCCAGAATTTCTACCCTCTTCCCCCGCTCCCCAAAAAAACGGAAATGGGGGGAGGGGGGAAAGGCCCCGGGGAGCATGGCGAGCTGCCCGATCCTGGAGAGGGCGAGGCCGCCGCGCCGCTGCTGCCCTCTCCCCGCCCACCGCAGCTGCTCCTCCGAGATGGGCCAAGGCTGAGCCCATCTCGGAGGAGCAGCCATGGCGAGCGGAGAAGAGGCGGCAGCCATGCAGCGGCGTCGCCCACTCCGAGACGGGGCGGCTCGCCACACTCCCCGGCGCTGCGACAGCAGCGCAGGCAAAACCAGCGAGGCAAAACTAGAGAAGGAGAGGGCGGAGGCAGGCCAGGAGCATGGCGAGCCGCGAATCCGGGTCCTAGAAGGGCCACGCCCCCGGCCCGCCTCCACCCCCCCTCCGATTCCACCCCAGAGGCGGAGCGGGCGAGGCCGCCGCGCCGCTGCCGATCCCCCCGCCCCACCGCAGCTGCTCCTCCAAGATGGGCTCAGTCTGAGCCCATCTCGGAGGAGCAGCCATGGCGAGCGGAGAAGAGGCGGCAGGCATGCAGCGGCGTCGCCCACTCCGAGACGGGGCGGCTCGCCACACTCCCCGGCGCCGTTTCCCCCCCTCCCCCCAGTGTCTCCTGGCTCCACCCCCAAAGTCCCCAGATATTTCTGGGATTGGACTTGGCAACCCTAGGCTCTAGATTTCAAAGATTCCAGGCACAGAAAGATATTTCCATGGGATTTATTACTACTCTACACAGAGCATGATTCAAATGTGGAATTCACTGCCAGAGGATAGAGTGATGGCCACAGGAATAAACAGCTTAAAAAAGGGATTAGATAGATTCATGGAGAGAAGTCCATCAATGGCTACTAGCCTTAGAGGTTAAGGGGAACCTCCACATTCAGAGGCACTAAACCTCAGAATCCCAGACCCAGGAGGCAACCACAGGGGAAGCCTTCAGCCTATATGCCAAGAGTGCCAAACTGTGGCTCAGGAGCCATATAAGGCTCTTTCACACTTTATAAAACATCAGCTGTAGTTCATTAGCTGCAGCAGCTTCTGAGTCAGAAAGCGAAAGAAGAAGCTTATTAACTGATTAAACAGCCAGAGCTTGGGAAAGACGAAACAGCCGCACCAAAAATTAAAAGTGAGGTGATAAGATAAGACTATTTAAAAACAATTCCTTCAAGAAAGAAAAGAAAGAAAGAAAGAAAGAAAGAAAGAAAGAAAGAAAGAAAGAAAGAAAGAAAGAAAGAAAGAAAGAAAGAAAGAAAGAAAGAAAGAAAGAAAGAAAGAAAGAAAGAAAGAAAGAAAAGGGGGGAGGGAGAGACAGAAATAAAGCAGCGTTAAACTTCAAATGCATTCTCAGCTGGCTTGGCGAAGTGATTTAAAGAGACAAATGCCTTCTCCAAGCTGGCTGACAGGGCAGGAGGTGTCATTTTTTAATTTCCCTCACACTGTGCCCCCCCCCCCCCAGCACCAATAATACAGAGCATCACTGCCCCAGACAGAGAGTTCCAACAATACACTGTGGCTAATAGCCACTGATGGACCTCTGCTCTATATGTTTATTCAATCACCTCTTGAAGCTGGCTATGCTTGTAGCCGCCACCACCTCCTGTGGCAGTGAATTCCACATGTTAATCACCCTTTGGGTGAAGAAGTACTTCCTTTTATTTGTTCTAACTGGACTGCTCAGCAATTTCATTGAATGCCCATGAGTTCTTGTATTGTGAGAAAGGGAGTCATAATCCTGAACACAGAGTTTGGCTTTTTCACCACTGCAGCACACTGGGTTGACACTTTCATTGAGCTATCCATCATGGAATTGTTTTCTGTGGCCTCAGAAGGTAGGACCAGAACCAATGGGTTGAAATTAAATCAAAAGAGTTTCTGGCTCAAGATTAGGAAGAGCTTCCTGACTGTTAGAGCAGTTCCTCAGTGGAGCAGGCTTCCTCAGGAGGTGGTGGGCTCTCCTTCCTTGGAGGTTTCTAAACAGAGGCTAGATGGCCATCTGACAGCAATGAAGATCCTGTGAATTTAGGGGGAGGTATTTGTGAATTCCCTGCATTGTGCAGGGGGTTGGACTAGATGACCCTGGAGGTCTCTACCAACTCTAAGATTCTGTTATTCTATGACCCCTTTTCCCCTCTCAGTCTCAGCAAGTTCAAATCCCATTTTCTTATACTTGAAATTGGGATTTTTTTTTTGTTCTCAGTGTGCATCAATGTGGGGCCTGGAGATTTCCCCAAAATGACAAAATATTTCTAGACAACAGAGGTCAGTTACTTGGAGACAGGGTTGCCAGCAGGACTGGATTTACATGTTTTTTGAGGGGGGGGGGGGGATTAAAAAATGACACCCCCTTATGGGCCCATTCTATCTTATGGTCCCATGGAATATAATGGACTCCATACCCAATTTGGCGCCCCCCCCCCTTCGTTGGCACTCGGGGCAAACACCCCCCCTGCCCCCCCCCCCCCCCCCCCAGATCTGGCTCTGGTTACCAAGTCCAATTCAAGATATATCTGGGGTGGAGCCAGGAGCAAGGGTGTGGCAAGCATAACTGAACTCCAAAGGGAGCTCTGGCCATCACATTTAAAAGGAACGCACACCTTCCCTCCATTGGAAATAATGGATAGGGGCACCTTTTGGGGGGACCTCGTGGTCCAATCTTTTCGAAACTTGGGGGACATTTTGAGGAGAGGCTCCGGATGCTATGCGGAAAATTTGGCATCTCTACCCAAAAAAACAGCCCCCCAAGAGCCCCAGAGACCCATGGATCAATTCTCCATTATACCCTATGGGAATCGGTCTCCATAGGGAATAATGGGAGTACCCAGCAAGCATTTCCCTCTCCCCTCCCCTGCTTTCTGATGACCCTGAAGTGGAGGGAGGGCCTCCAAACCAGGGGATCCCCTGCCCCCACCTGGGAATTGGCAACCCTACTTGGAGAAAATGGCTGCTTTGAAGAATGGGCTCTGTGGCATTATTACGTTAAAATGTATACCCTCCTCCAACTCTGTTCCCTCCTGGCACCACTACCCAGTCCCCAGAAATCTTCCATGCTGACAGGGGCTCTTTACCCTCTGAGTTCTCGCCTTCATCCTCTTGCTTGGCTGTGAGGCAAAGCTGCTTCTCTTGCCTGGCCGATAGAGGGCGCTCCGCAGCGGGGAAATTCAAAGCCCTCTCCTGGATCAGCGCCAGGCCCTGAAAATACAGCAGTGAGCATCCTGGTCAAAATGGAAAAGGGATCAAGAGATCACACCAACTGCGCTAGGAATGGCAGGGCCGGCCCTAGACCGTCTGGCACCCTCGGCAAGGCTAACTTCTGGTGTCCCCACCCTGTACTGATAACGTCATCAAGTCACATGGAGGGCACCCAATGTGGCACCCCAAGAAGGCCAGTGCCCTAGGGCAGGGGTGGCCAACGGTAGCTCTCCAGATGTTTTTTGCCTACAACTCCCATCAGCCCCAGCCAGCATGGCCAATGGCTGGGGCTGATGAGAGTTGTAGGCAAAAACATCTGGAGAGCTACCGTTGGCCACCCTTGCCCTAGGGGATTGCCTAGGGGCAGGGCCGGCCCTGAGGAGCAGGGTCCCCAAAAGCAGCCCAGGTTCAGCCAATGTGACACAAATCAAGGGTAGAGAAAGCAGGATCCTGTGGGAAGATCCATTCCTCCAAGGGTCTTGCCATTTACACATGGGATTTACTGCCACAGGAAGTGGTGGAGGCTAGAAGGTTCATCAGTGCCTGTTCCAGAGTGGCTATTAACTGCAAGGTCTAGACTGAACATTCCATCTGGGGCAGTAATGCTCTGTATTCTTGGTGCTTGGGGGGCAACAGTGGGAGGGCTTCTGGAGTTCTGGCCCCACTGGTGGACCTCTTGATGGCCCCTTAGGTTTTATCCACTATCAACATTCCCTCTAAGCTGACGAGTCTCGTGAACAAAAATTCTATTTTGTGAGCTACGGGCATTAAAGTTGTGAGCTACTGCATAAACTAGTGTGCTCTGGGGTCATCCTTCCTGAGCTAAGACAAAAATGTGTGAGCTGGAGGCTAAAAATCTGTGTGCTGGCTCATGCTAACTCAGCTTAGAGGAAACACTGGCCACTATGTGACACAAAGTGTTGGACTGGACGAGCCACTGGTCTGATCCAAAATGGCTTCTCTTATGTTCTCCTTAGAGCTCAAACCCCTGAATTCTCCTCCAGATACAGACCTAAAGCCTGTCATAGTCCCTTGCCGATGCATGGTAGCTACAGGGCTAAAAGCCCTGAAAGCAAAATTATGGTTATCACTTTAATGTTAGTAGTATTTATTTGGCTTGATGAATTCCCCATCTTGGCCAAAGCCAGGCTCTAGGGCAGGGATGGCCAAACTTGGTTAATGTAAGAGCTGCGTAGAATAAATGTCAGATGTCTGAGAGCTGCAAGACATGAACATCAGAAGAAAGGAAGGAAAGAAGGAAAATAGAGGGGGGGAGGTAGAGGTAGAAAGAAAGGGACTTTAACTTTAAATGTATTCTCCAAGCCACCAGCTGGCATGGCTTGGAGAGGTGATTTAAAGAGACAAATGCCTTCTCCAAACTGGCTGATGGGGTGGTGGTGGGACTTGAAGAGCTACACAATATGTGTGAAAGAGCCACATGTGGCTCCCAAGCCACAGTTTGGCCACCCCTGGCTTACACTCTTGAGCCAAGTTTACCCATCATTTTGAAGGAACTGAGACGGAACAAAATCCGTTTTTCAGCAGTGACTCAGAGTTATGCAAATCTCCTCTCAGACTGCCTCACAAAAAAGATTCTCACCTCATGTTCCCTCTGCCCAGCTTCTCGCTGTCGAGGCAGGAAGTCTTCTGCCAGGGCCACCGCCTGGTCACATGTCTGAGGGCAACCTGCCTTGACCCAGCTCTGGAGTTCTGAGGGCAGGATGGCCAGGAACTGCTCCAGGATCACCAGCTCCAAGATCTGCTCCTTGGTGTGCCTCTCAGGCTTCAGCCAACGGTGGCAGAGGTACCAGAGGCGGCTGCAGACCTCACGGGGCCCCTCGGCCTCCTGGTAGCGGAACTCCCTGAAGAGTGTCCGCTGCACATCCATGGTGACTAAGTCCTCCCTCAGGAGTCCTTCCCTCACCTTCTTGTAATCTTCCGTGTTTCTGGCCCCAATTCTTCTGTATCCCTCAATGGCTTCTCCACCAACATCTGCCAGACGCTTGAACCTCGGATAAGCCTCTGAACCTCCCTCAAAGGAGGCCAGTTTGGCTTTAGTATTATCCCACGTTTCAGATGGTTGTGGTGTTCTCCATCCACAGTTTGGAGACTGCGCAACCTTCAGGACCTCAGGAGAACCTGGAGGTCTCAACCTCTTCTCACTCGGTTCACCTCCATCTTGTTCTGGGACCTCCACATTTATAAAATCCTCTTCGTCCTCAGACTTCAGTTCAGAAGAGTCTCTTCTGGCCCTCTTGGACACCACCATGGGTTCAAGATCTCCTTGGCCTTCTTTCTCCAGATCCTCCGTGGTCTGTCTCCTCTCTTCCCCCAGACTCTGGAGATCAGTGCTGGGAGTCTTCCCTTTCTCTGGTAGCATTTTATGTCTCATGATGCCCCTTAATATCAAGCTCAGGGGTGTCTTCTTATATGTCAAGATTTGTACTTGACCGGAAATGCTCAGGTGATAGTTAGGATGGAAACATGTGGACTATCTACCCATACTCAAGATGGTCCTACAAATCCATAGGGCACAGCAGATAAGAATCAGGCAAAAAGGGCTTCCTCCAGAGGAGACACTAACTCAGATACCTATGAATACAGAAAACATAAAAAGGTAAAGGTATTCCCCTGTGCAAGCACCAGTCATTTCCGACTCTGGGGTGACATCACATCACGACGTTCTCATGGCAGACTTTTTTACAGGATGGTTTGCCATTGCCTTCCTCAGTCATCTACACTTTCCCTCCCAGCAAGCTGGGCACTCATTTCACCAACCTCGGAAGGATGGAAGGCTGAGTCAACCTGGAGCTGGCTACTTGAACCCAGCTTCCACTGGGATTGAACTCAGGTCATGAGCAGAGCTTGGACTGTAGTACTGCAGCTTTACCACAGAAGCCAAAACAAAGGTCAGGTTTTACATCGTTATTCATGAAGGCCACTTAAACATCCATCTGAGGATAGACAAATTCACCCAAAGAAGAAGATACTGGATTTATATCCTGCGCTATACTCTGAATCTCAGAGTGGTCACAATCTCCTTTATCTTCAACCCCACCCCCCACAACAGATACCCTGTGAGGTGGGTGGGGCTGAGAGAGCTCTTACAGCAGCTGCCCTTTCAAGGACAACTCTGTGAAAGCTATGGCTGACCCAAGGCCATTCCAGCAGCTGCAAGTGGAGGAGTGGGGAATCAAACCCGGTTCTCCCAGATAAGAGTCCGCGCACTTAACCACCACATCAAACTGGCTCTCATCAAATGGAGCATTTATTTGGTTGTGGGCGTTGGGAGGGTAATCCAACTTTAATCTATTTATTGCAAAGCGTACAGTAACTACAAATAAAAAATATTAGTAGGATGTAGCTAAAAACAAAGAGATAGTAGAGGGGGGTTTTTTTAGCAGAAACGCACAGGTGTCAGGGTGTGTGGCTTAATACGCAAATGAGCTCCTGCTGGGCTTTTTCTACCAAAAAAGCCCTGATTAAGACATATATGGCAAAAAAGGTATCTGAAGAAGTGTACCTGCACACGAAAGCTTATCCCCAGAATTAAACTTTGTTGGTCTTAAAGGTGCCACTGCACTCAAACTTTGTTCTGTTGCTTCAGACCAACATGGCTATCCAATCTAGCAGCAATTATAAGTTATAAATATAATAACCACAAGACCAAATTATTGGTTACACATACAATAACCACTAGACCAGATACATTTTGGCTCTGGGAGCCTTCTTTAGGGGTCTAGATAATAGCACACAGTGAAAGTATAAAATATACGCTCCACGCAAGGCACAAGTGAGTGCATAGATCCATTTCATGAAGTATTCTCCACCCTGGCCAGCCGTGTTCCCAAGTCACCTGCTCAAGACCTGAATACGAGTGCAAAACATGCTCCCAGTCTCCAAGCAACCGACCCCCTTCTACACTCCCACAACACAAGCACATAATGCTCTGCAGAGCAATGCGCCTGTGAGTCCAGTTTATTTCTGGCTCCCAAGCAACACAATAGAAAATTGTTATTTACGCAGTCTGGACAGCAAGACCCTTGCTAGGAAGCCAGAAGGCCAATCTCCCCTCTCCAGCAGCCACAAAGGAAAGGAAGAGGAAATGACCTCGTCCATTAGCAGGCACATTCTTCTTCCAATGGCTTCTCTGGTCTGCTCTGGGAATCCATGCTCTCTCAGTTTAACCCTTTAGAGAACCTCTCTGGTGAGAACAAAGTGCAGCTGTGGTTCTTGGGAGGGAGAAGAATCAATAGCAAGCATATATGGGTTTCTGTTTCCCTGCCTTCCATTCGTTGTTTTGAGAGCCCAATGAGAAGTCTGTATTTTTAAGAGCTCTTTGAGAGCAAAAAGTTTGATTCTGATTCTATGATTCCTGACAGTTAGAGCAGTTCCTCAGTGGAACACGCTCCCCACCCCCACCCTCCGCCGGTGGTTAGCTATCCATCTTTGGGGGTTTTAGAACGGATAGAAATAAGTACTTCTTCACCCAAAGGGTGATAAACACATGAAATTCACTGCCACAGGAGGTGGTAGCAGCTACAAGCATAGCCAGCTTCAAGAGGGGACTGGATAAGCATATGGAGCAGAGGTCCATCAGTGGCTATTAGCCACAGTTTATCGTTGGAGCTCTCTGTCTGGGGCAGTGATGCTCTGTAGTCTTGGTACTTGGGTGGGGGGGGGCACAGTGGAAGGGCTTCTAGTGTCCTGGCCCCACTGGTGGACCTCCTGATGGCACCTGGGGTTTTTTGGCCACTGTGTGACACAGGGTTGGGCTGGATGGGCCATTGGCCTGATCCATCATGACTTCTCTTATGTTCTTATGTTAAACAAAGGCTAGATGGCCATCTGACAGCAATGCTGATGCTGTTAATTTAGGCATGTCATGAGAGGGAGGACAGGAAGGGTTGCATCAGTGCTTATTTCTCATGGCCCTTTTCCTTACATGCCCAAGGAAATGCTGATCACCACCTTGGGGTTAGTCAGCAATTTTTCTCCAGGCCAGTTTGACAAGGGATCCTGGAGGCTTTTGCCATCTTCTGGGAATGGAGCAGGGGTCACTGGGGATGCATGTGTGGGGGAGACGCATTTGTGATGTTCCTGCATTGTGCAGGAGATTTGACTAGATGACCCTAGAGTTCCCTTCCAACAGTCTGCAGTGGACCTTTAATCCTGGTTCACCCCTGTCTCCAAACAGATTTCCTACACTAGAATCACAGAATCAAAAACTCATAGAGCTGGTTTCTATGATTGCATGTTTTAAATGTAGAATGCTAATTTTGGGACAGGGCTGAACCAGGAGTAAAGGTCTAGTGTGGAACCAGACAAAGCCATACGCTCAAAGCCTAACCTACCCTGTAGAGTTGTTGTGAGGATAAAATGGAGAAGGGGGAAGCAGAACCTGCTTTGGGTTCCCATTGGAGAGAAATGTGAATTATAAATGAACGAATGAATGAATCATTTTCAACAAGGGCAGAATCTGTTAATTTCCCGCTTTGCCTTAGAGTGCTTACTTCTGCGCAATTTGCAGTCTCCAGTGCAACCAAATGGAAATGTACCATGCCCATAAGTCAGTATGGCTGCTGATCTTTGTACTGGGATAAATGAAAAAAAAATCATTTGACTTGGAATCACAGCAGTTTCATACAGCTATCCTTGATCTTCCATGTTTCCCAGTGAAGGGGAAAATGCTGTTCAAACAAATTACAAAGATGATTGAACTCCAACAGTAACAAGAGAAATTTTAGCCTGGAGAGGAGGCAGCTGAGAGGTGATATGATCACCATCTTCAAGTACCTGAAGGGCTGCTCTGGTAAGACCTCACCTGGAGTATTGTGTTCAGTTTTGGGAACCACATTTTAAGAAGTATATAGACAAGTCGGAACAGGTCCAGAGGAGGGCGACGAAGATGGTGAGGGGTCTGGAGACCAAGTCCTATGAGGAAAGGTTGAAGGAGCTGGGCATGTTTAACCTGGAGAGGAGGCGGCTGAGAGGTGATATGACCACCATCTTCAAGTACTTGAAGGGCTGTCATATAGAGGACGGTGTGGAATTGTTTTCTGTGGCCCCAGAAGGTAGGACCAGAATCAATGGGTTGAAATTAAATCAAAAGAGTTTCCAGCTCAACATTAGGAAGAACTTCCTGACCATTAGAGCGATTCCTCAGTGGAGCAGGCTTCCTCGGGAGGTGGTGGGCTCTCCTTCCTTGGAGGTTTTTAAACAGAGGCTAGATGGCCATCTGACAGCAATGAAGATCCTGTGAATTTAGGGGGGAGTGTTTGTGAGTTTCCTGCATTGTGTAGGGGGTTGGACTAGATGACCTTGGAGGTCCCTTCCAACTCTATGATTCTATACTTACAGAAATACCTCATCTTACAGAGAGTAGTGCAGGGGTGGGCAAACTGTGGCTCAGGAGCCACTTGAGGCTCTTGAAGCTGGCTTGGTTGTCCCAGATAAGAGTCCACACACTTAACCACTACAGCAAAGTGATGGCTGTCCCAGATTCCCCCCTTCAAATAGGAATGGGTCCATGACTCAGTGGTAAAACATCAGCTTGGCACCCAGAGAGTACCAGGTTGAATCTTGGGCATCTCCAATTTAAGGAAAGAACTCAGCTGAAGACTTGGACAGAGAAACAGACCAGGTATTCAGCTCATAGGGGATGGCAGCTGTCAAAGGAGAAGTGTTTAGCTACTGAAAGCAGTTGCTGTGAAGTTCTCTGTAGAGTTGCCAGACCTTCTGGCTCAACTGGGAGTCTCTCTCGGCTTGGCTTCGCGAACGAAGATTTAAGAAGGGTGCAAACTGGGATTGATATTACTTCGCTGACATATATTGAATTCAGTACAGAAGGACACTGTGGAATTCTGCCGTTGATCACAGCAGCTGCAGCACAGCTGGATTGTGGCAGTTATGGTGACCCTATCATAGCGTGCAAAGTAAATGATCTACGACAGAGCTGTCACTAACCTGCTTTCCTCAGGAATAAACGGGGTGGGAGTAATTTGTCACCAAATGCGAAGGGAGCACTCACTGGAGAAGATCCCGTTGCTGGGAAAGACAGACGGCAAAAGAAGAAGGGGACAGCAAGAGATGAGACGGCTGGACAGCGTTACTGATGTAACTAACACAAATTTGAGCAGACTTCAGAGGATGGTGGAAGACAGGAGGGCCTGGCGTGACTTGGTCCACGGGGTCGCAAAGAGTCAGACTGTATGACTGAACAACAACAAAAAATTTTTGAAAAAGCTGCAAGGTTATTTGACTGAAGGCAAAAGAAAGAAACCTGTGTGTGTCCACTGTGGGAAGGAAGAGGAAAAACCTCTCTCAAAACATTCCTCATGCTGTTTTCAAAAGTTAGTCTCCAGCTTTACGCCACCCTCTTCCTCCTTCTCTCTTGGCCTTCTGGTGCCCTTAAGAAAGAGGTTTCTTTTGCCAGACCTCATTTTGGGCAGGAGCTCAGAGGAGCGAAGATCTGAAACCTCTAAATTTTATTGTGCTCTTTCTTTCTTTCTTTCTTACCCCCCGCCCCCCAAAAAAATACTTGCTTCTGGGCTCTATTGTTCAAAGCTTTTGTAAGAATTTTGCTGAACTCTAAGATCTGACACACTTTCTAATATTCCACCCCCACAAAATTGGGGAAATAACCAAAACATATAAAGCAGACAGATGGAAATCTTCATCATGCCACTGTGTCCACACAGGAGAAAGTACTTTTAAAAGTATGATGTTACTCAAATAAGGTTTTATTATGACAATTATAATTCAATAAGCATTTTAAGGTGGATGCAGAGTTGATATAATTTAGTACACCTTCCGGTGATGTTAGGCGTGTATGGCATATGCAAATAAGTTATGCAAATGAGTTCCGGCACTTCTTTTTCTATGAAATGGCCACATCTTTTGACCCAGGGATTTAACCAGGGGCTCCATTGAAGGTTTGATCTTGACTGAAAGATTCTTTATGGGCATTCTTTAGGCTGCTCAATATTTGCTTTGTGCAGTTTTTATGTCCTGGCTTGCTTATAATTGTCTGTTTAAAATGGTTGTATTCTTTAGTGATGAGCTGCTTTGACCAGGACTCTGGAAAAAAGGGAATATACATTATCTAAATGAAAAAATAAGTGACTTCCTAACCAATGGCGAAATTGGAGCATGAGTATGCCCCTGTATAAATCGATGGTGCGGCCTCATTTGGAATACTGTGCACAATTCTGGTCACCGCAAATCAAAAAAGATATTATAGCATTGGAAAAAGTGCAGAAAAGGGCAACTAGAATGATTAAAGGGTTGGAATGCTTTCCCTATGAAGAAAAGTTAAAATGCTTGGGGTTCTTTAGTTTGGAGAAACGTTGACCGAGGGGTGACATGATAGAGGTTTACAAGATTATGCATGGGATAGAGAAGGTAGAAAAAGAAGTACTTTTTTCCCTTTCTCACAATGAGAACTCGTGGACATTCAATGAAATTGCTGAGCAGTCGGGTTAGAACTGATAAAAGGAAGTACTTCTTCACCCAAAGGGTGATTAACATGTGGAATTCACTGCCACAGGAGGTGGTGGTGGCTACAAGCATAGCCAGCTTCAAGAGGTGATTGGATAAACATATAGAGCAGAGGTCCATCAGTGGCTATTAGCCACAGTGTATTGTTGGAACTCTCTGTCCGGGGCAATGATGCTCTGTATTATTGGTGCTTGGAGGGGGCACAGTGTGAGGGCTTCTAGTGTCCTGGCCCCACTGATGGACCTCCTGATGGCACCTGGGTTTTTTTGGCCACTGTGTGACACCGAGTGTTGGACTTAATGAGCCATTGGCCTGGTCCAACATGGCCTCTCTTATGTTCTTATGACTACAGGTGTCTAAATGTGACCTGGAAATTCTCACTGATTGAAGGAAAAGGTAGATAAGGAAGGATCTCATCGGTGTACAGGTGAGAGGGGAGACTGCAATTGGTGGAACAGTTTGAACAAAACAGAAATAATGGCCGGCTGATATTTGCAGTACATATTTGTGGTGGTAAGTGAAAACAATTGTACAGGCTGTACACTTTATCTGAAAGCATGAAAGATCACACAAGCTGTTCAGTAGGATATAAAGACATTTTGGATCTTTTTGGGGGGTGGTGTTGTTGTTAGCTAAATACAACAAAGAAAGCAATCCTAAATGGGTCTGCTACTGAAAAACCTACTTAAGTTACATCAACAGGACTTACTCCCAGGAAAAGAAAAACAAAAGAGCATTTACAGATATCAAAGTGTAAGCGGAGTAATAAACATGAGGCACCCTCTCTCTATTTCTCTCTAGTCCATCGTGTACCTTTAACAATCACACACATATGTATCTCATCCCAGGCTCCTTTCTAAGGGACTCAATTATTTTTAATATTTTGTTTTTTTTAAATTGCTCAGTGGGTTTCATTATTTCAGTTGTGAGGTTTCTTGTGCAGCTTTCTGGAAAAGAGGCATATCAGTTCTTGAAATAAAATAATAATTTCCAACTGGATGGGGATCAGAGTGTGTCTAGATGTTGCTAGCAGGGATTTGTGATTGAGTATTAAGGGTGAGACAGAGCAAAGCTCTTCCCACACTTCTAAAAATTACATGGCTTCTCCCCTGTATGGATGCGCTGATGAGCAGAAAGTGTGTCGCTCCGACCAAAGCTCTTACCACACTCCCAACATTTATATGGTTTATCCCCTGCGTGCATATGCCAATGGGCAGTAAGGTTGTCACGCCGAACAAAGCTCTTTCCACACTCTAAGCACTTATAGGGTTTCTCCCCTGTGTGGATTCGTTGATGGCCAGTAAATGCTCCTTTTGAAGCAAAGCTCTTTCCACACTCTAAGCATTTATATGGTTTCTCCCCTGTGTGGATTCGTTGATGGGAACTGAGGTTGTCTCTTCGAGCAAAGCCCTTTCCACAGTCTGAGCATTTATATGGTTTCTCCCCTGTGTGACTACGTCGATGGGCAGTAACACTGGTACTGTGGACAAAGCTCTTTCCACAGTCCAAGCATTTGTAAGGTTTCTCTGCTGTGTGGATTCTTCGATGGGCACTAAGATTGTAACTCCGAGCAAAGTTCTTTCCACACTCCAAGCATTTATATGGTTTCTCCCCTGTGTGGATTCGTCGATGGGCAGTGAGGTTATCTCTCCGAGCAAAGCTCTTTCCACAGTCTGAGCATTTATATGGTCTCTCCCCTGTGTGGCTACGCTGATGGGCAGTTAAGCTGGGTCTGTGAGCAAAGCTCTTTTCACAGTCCAAGCATTTATATGGTTTCTCCCCTGAGTGGATTCGTCGATGGGCACTAAGGTTGTCACTCTGAGCGAAACTCTTTCCACACTCCAAGCATTTATATGGTTTCTCTCCAGTATGAATTCGTCGATGGGCACTAAGGTTGTCACTTCGAACAAAACACTTTCCACACTCCAAGCATTTATACGGTTTCTCCCCTGTGTGGATTAGCCGATGGCCTGCAAAGGCTCCCTTTGAAGCAAAACTCTTTCCACACACTAAGCATTTGTATGGTTTTTCCTCAGTGTGTGTATGCTGATGGGCAGTGAGATTGGTGCTCCATACAAAGCTCTTTCCACAGTCCAAGCATTTATATGGTTTCTCGCCTGAGTGGATTCGTTGATGGGCAGTAAGGTAGTTACTCCGAGCAAAACTCTTCCCACACTCCAAACAGTTAAATGGTTTCTCCCCAGTATGCATATTCTGATGAGCAGTAAGACTGGCACTCCAAACAAAGCTCTTCCCACACTCCAAGCATTTATATGGTTTTTCTGTTGTGCAGATTCTCCAGTGTGTATCAAAGACCTGAGATTCAGCACCCTGAGAAAAAGTGGATTCAATTCCCCTCTTCCATTCTTCTCTAGTGTTTCTTCTCTGCTCTTTTTCTTCCAACAGGAAATGTTGTAGTTCTCCCTTGGACTTATTCTGGGGACCATCAACCTCTGCAATAAAAAGAACAGACCAACAAGGGAAGAACTATAAACTGCTCTCAAAAAACAGGACAGAAAATACTGTTGAGTGCTGGCCCCTCCAAAACATGTCTGCATCCTATCTTACTAGCTTATAGAGAGTGATTAAAATGTGAAATTCACTGCCAGAAGATATAGTGAAGGCAGGCCTCAGATTCAGCAGGAGCTCACAGGAACACAGCTCCTGAACCTTTCTGATGGTTCCACCTCTTCCTCCTCACCTACCTTGTCCATTGAATAGTAGGTGCAGCTGCATAACAATCCCTGGATGAGGAGAGCGGGCAGCCAGTCAGCCACCAGGCACTTTGCCACGCCCCCAGCAGCCCTCATTAAGCCCTGGAGAAGCCTGTGCCACCCTTTCTCCACTTCTTATGTGATTTTGGGCGGTGGGTGGCTTGCTGGCCTTTTGACTGTGGTGGGGGGGCAGACCAGGAGAGCAAGGCTTGCTTGGGCTGGCTGGATCTCTAGCCAGCGTAAGCAGGCCTCGCTTGCCTGGGGCTCTCCTTTCTTCCTTTTGGCATGTGGGGCATGGCATATGGTAATGAGCTCCACCACCTATTTTTCTACAAAATGACCCCTGAGTGAAGGTAATTTGAGACAGCAAATTCTGTCACATATTATCAGCTTCCAATTCTTCCTTCGAGGGTAGTTCCATCAGAGGCAAGGGGACTCAGTGCAACCTCCATATTAACAGAAGACATCTCTCTGAAAGCTGGCTGCGCACAGGGCTATCCCAGGGGGAGGATTTGGCCCTGTTTCTTAACCTTCTAGGAACTCTAGCTGGCCATTCTGGTAAATGAGAGCTTGGACTAGAGGGACCTCAAGAAAATCTCTTTCGGTATTCAGTCACTTTACAGAACAGCTTTTCCTGAACTATGGAGACCCAAGGTGTGCTCCCCCACTTGTACAGCAGAGTGGAGGATTCTTGCACCAATCACTCTTTCAAAGTGTTTTCTTTTTCTTCTTCAGCATTTATGAGGTTATTCCATTTACCGTGAGAGGGCAGCTTCTGGGATTGCTCCCTCAGCCCCACCTACCTCACAGGGTGTCTGTTGTGGGGAGATTATGAGCTGCTCTGAAATTCAGACTGGGGGTTGGGGAAGAAGAAGAAAAGAAGAAGACGACATTGTTTATATTCTGCTCTCCAGTCTGCATCTCAGAGTGGCTCACAATCTCCATTATCTTCTCCACAACAGACACCTGTGAGGTAGGTGGACTTGAGAAAGCAATCTAAGAAGCTGCCCTTTCACGGTAAATGGAATAACCTTAAAAAGGCTGCTTCCACTCCTTAAAAGAGGAGCAGGAGGGAGAATTAACAGAAACCAATAAATTAAGAAAGGACCAGCTGCCCCCCACGAAACACATCACCCACACTTCACTCTTCACAACTGCAGTACAAGCCCCTCTCTCTGAAGTACTACTTAAGGACATAAGAGAAGCCATGTAGGACTAGGCCAATGGCCCATCAAATCCAACACTCTGTGTCACAAAGTGACCAAATAATCCCCCAAGTGACATCAGGAGGTTCACAAGTGGGGCTAGAAGCCCTTCCACTTTGCCCCCACCCCAAGCACCAAGAATACAGAGCATCACTGCCCCAGACAATTCCAATAAAATGCTGTGGCTAACTGCTGCTGATGAGAGATCTTACTGGTCTAGATGGACCAACTGGGGCACCTTCCTTGGTGCTGGTTATCATCTTTAATGCCCTAAATGGGGCCTGAGTACTTCAGGGTCTCCCTCTGTCCCCTCTGTTAAGGTCTGTCTCCCAAACCCTGTGCCCCTATATGCATAACTAGGTGGTCATCAGTGACGAGGCATTTTCAGTGCTGGTCCCTCCAAAGCATGCCTGGAGCCTCCCTTACCATCATAAGTAAAAGGTAAAGGTGGTCCCCTGTGCAAGCATCAGTTGTTTCTGACTCTGGGGTGAAGTTGCATCATGTTTTCACGGCAGACTTTTTTACGGGGTGGTATGCCATTGCCTTTCCCAGCCATCTACACTTCCCCCCAGCAAGCTGGGTATTCATTAGACCGACCTCGGAAGGATGTTAGGCTGAGTCAACCTGGAGCCAGCTACCTGAACCCAGCTTCCACCAGGATCGAACTTAGGTCGTGAGCAGAGTTGGAACTGAAGTACTGCAGCTTTAGCACTCTTTACTACTATCTTACAAAGAGTAATTAAAATGTGAAGTTCGCTGCCAGGAGATATAGTGATGGCCACAGGTACAAACAACTTTAAAAGGAGATTAGACACATATATTCATGAAGGATAAGTGTATCCAGGGATGGAATTCTAGCAGAAGTTCCTTTGCATATTAGGCTACACCTCCTGATGTAGCCAATCCTCCAAGAGCTTACAAGGCTCTTTTTTGTAAGCTCTTGGAAGATTGGCTACATCAGGGGTGTGTGGCCTAATATGCAAAGAAGCTCCTGCTAGAATTCCACCTCTGAGTGTATCAGTGACTACTAGCCATGGTGATGGAAGGAACTTCCATATTTAGAAGCACTTAGCCTCTGAATCCCAGAGCCAGGAGGCAACATCAGGAGAAGGCCTCAGCCTCTATGCCCTGTTCTTAGCTGTCCAGAGGAACTAGTTGGCCACTGTGTGAGACACGACGCTGGACTAGTATGCACCCAGACAGTCTGATCCAGGAGTGCTCTTTTTATGTTCTGGTGTGTGCAGAATGTGCTTATAGGGTGACATCATGCTGTCCTGCATCAGAACAGCTCCCCCTGTATAGTAGCAAAGCATGAATATCCTCTCAATTAAAATCCAGTTCCCAAACCCTGCTCTCCATGCCCCTATATTTAACAGTGGATGGCACCAGAGATTTGGCATTAATAGTGGTGACCCCTCCAAAGCATGCCTAGAGCCCCCCCATACTATTGTACAGAGCATGATTCAAATGTGAAATCCGTTGCCAGAGAATGTCGTGATGGCTACAGGCACAAACAACGTTAAAAAGAGATTAGATACATTCATGAAGGATAAGTCTATCTATATTCAGAGGCACTAAATCTCTGAATCCTAGAGCCAGGAGGCAAAATTGTCATTGGCCCTTCAGAGGAACGGGTTGGCCACTGTAAGAGAAGATGCTGGACTAGATGGACCACTGGCCTGATCCAGCAGAGCTCTTCTTATGTTCTTATGAAAGCCTCCAGCACCTGTGAATCAAGGGACAGGGGAGCCTTACCCAGTGAGGCCACATTTTGACGATTGTCCTCCATGACTTCCTTGTGAAGGATTCTTTGGTCCGGAACCAGCAGAGCCCACTCCTCTTCAGTGAAATGAACAGACACCTCCTCAAAGGTCACCATACCCTGAAACCACAAAAGGGGGGGGGGGGGGAAGCCCTCTCCTCACACTAATGAAGCCATTCTTTCATCCACCTACTTTAAATTTGTGGCATTCTAAGCTGTGGATTATATCTATTATGTCAAAATTGGTAGATGTATCTAAAGTTAAAGGTTGATGATGAGAATAATAATTTTGTGGCGATATGGTTTCCCATTTTAGAATACCTACAGGAACAAAAAAAATTTCAGATATTATTTCAAAATTACATTTATGCTTAGGCATTCCCTCATATATTATAACTAAACTAACTTGTATGGGGGAGCGAGACAATAATTCAAAGCCTTGTATGATGTCCGAAACTGGGAATAAGAACATTAAAGATTTGCAGAGAGTGGTGCATACGCTAGGTAATGCAAACTTCCAGGTTTGTACGGAAACTAAACCCTCGGGATGCACAAAACGGGAATTCCGATGTCTCTACACTAATGCACAGAGTATGGAAAACAAACAGGAGGAACTGGAAGTCCTAATACGGGAAGGAGACTATGACATAATAGGCCTTACTGAAACTTGGTGGGATGACACTCACAACTGGAATATTAGGATTCAGGGGTACAACTTATTTAAAAGAGACAGGCAAATGAGAAAGGGCGGAGGCATAGCAGCATATGTGAAGGAGGTATATACTTGTGAGGAAATATGTGAATCTGAACATGACAGCTCAGTTGACAGTCTCTGGGTAAAAATAAAAGGAGTAAGAAAAAACAGTGATATTATTGTGGGGGTCTGCTATAGACCACCAAGTCAGTCAGAGGACTTGGATGAGATACTCCTACAACAGATTGCAAAGTTTTCCAAGAGAAGGGATACAGTGATCATGGGAGATTTCAATTACCCAGACATCTGCTGGAAGTCCAACTCTGCTAAAAATGAAAAGTCAGATAGATTCCTGACTTGTCTTGCTGACAACTTCCTTTTCCAGAAAGTGAGGAAGGAAACAAGGGGATCTGATATCTTGGATTTGATTCTCACTAACAAGGATGAATTGACTGAAGAAGTGGAAATAGTGGGCACCCTGGGCATAGTGACCATGTGATTTTGGAAGTTGCAGTCTTAGGGAAGGAAAAAGCTATACATAGTCAGACTTAGAGGATGGACTTCAGAAAGGCAAACTTCGATAAACTTAGAACTATGCTGGGTAAAATCCCACGGTCAGAAATCCTTAGGAAGAAGGGGGTTCAGGAGGGGTGGGAGTTTCTTAAAAGCAAAATACTGAAAGCGCAATCACAGACGATTCCTATGAGAAGAAAAAATTGAAAAAGTCTAAAGAAGTCGAAGTGGCTCCATAAACAGCTCTCTAAAGACTTGAGAAATAAAAAAGACTCCTTTAGGAAATGGAAGGAGTGCCTTATAATCAAGGATGGATATAAACAAATCACCAGAGCTTGTAGAGAGAAAGTTAGGAAAGCTAAAGCTCAGTATGAGCTTAGGCTGGTCAAAGATGCTAAAAACAACAAAAAAGGGTTCTTTTCTTATTTTCAGAGTAAGAAAAAGAGCAAAGACATAGTAGGCCCATTGTGAGGCAGGAAAGTGAAATTGTAATGGGTAATGAAGAGAGGGCAGAACTGCTCAATTCCTACTTTTCCTCAGTTTGCTCTTCTGAGGGAAACGGTGCTCAACATGGCAAAAACAGAACATATAAGGAGGATATGAAGTTCCAGCTTAGGATCAGCATAGGGGTAGTACATAAAACCTAGTTTCTTTAAATGAAACTAAGTCCTCAGGGCCAGATGAACTGCATCCAAGTGTTCTAAAAGAGCTTGCGGATGCAATTTCTGAGCCTCTGGCTATTTTTGAGAATTCTTGGAGAACAGGAGAGGTGCCGGAAGATTGGAGGCGAGCGAATGTTGTCCCCATCTTCAAGAAGGGGAAAAAGGAGGATCCAGGTAACTACCGACATGTCAGCTTGACGTCTATACCTGGAAAAATTTTAGTACAAATCATCAAACAGTCGGTCCTGGAACATTTAGAAAGAATGGGTGTGATTACTAAGAGCCAGCATGGGTTTCTCAAGAACAAGCCATGTCAAACTAACCTGATCTCTTTTTTTGAGAAAGTGACTACCTTGCTGGATCAGGGGAATGCTGTAGACATCGTTTATCTTGATTTCAGTAAGGCTTTTGATAAGGTTCCACATACTATCCTTGTAGACAAGTTGGTAAAATGTGGTTTGGATCCTGTTACCGTTAGGTGGATCTGTAACTGGTTGACAGATCGCACCCAAAGAGTGCTTGTGAATGGTGCCTCATCCTCTTGGAGAGGAGTGACAAGTGGAGTGCCTCAAGGATCTGTCCTGGGACCTGTTTTGTTCAACATCTTTATAAATGATTTGGATGAAGGAATAGAGTGAATGCTTTTTAAATTTGCCGATGATACTAAATTGGGACGGGTTGCAAATATAGTAGAAGACAGAAATAGGATACAGGATGACCTTGACAGGCTGGAAAACTGGGCTAAAACCAATAAAATTAACTTTAACAGAGATAAATGTAAAGTTCTGCAATTCGGTAGGAAAAATCCCATGCATAGTTATAGAATGGGAGAGACTTGTCTTAGCAGTAGTATGTGAGAAAAGGATCTAGGGGTCTTAGTGGATCATATGCTGAACATGAGTCAACAGTGTGATGTAGTGGCTAAAAAAGCAAATGCAATTTTGGGCTGTATCAACAGAAGTATAGTGTCCAAATCACATGATGTGATGGTATCGCTTTACTCTGCTCTGGTAAGACTTCACCTGGAGTATTGCATTCAGTTTTGGGCACCACATTTTAAGAAGGATATAGACAAGCTGGAATGGGTCCAGAGGGCAGCAGCGAAGATGGTGAGGGGTCTGGAGACTATGAGGAAAGGTTGAAGGAGATGGGGATGTTTAGCCTGGAGAGGAGGCGACTGAGAGGTGATATGATCACCAACTTCAAGTACTTGAAGGGCTGTCCTATAGAGGATGGTGTGGAATTGTTTTCTGTGGCCCCGGAAGGTAGAACCAGAACCAATGGGTTGAAATTAAATCAAAAGAGATTCCGGCTCAACCTTAGGAAGAACTTCTTGACCGTTAGAGCAGTTCCTCAGTGGAACAGGCTTCTTTGGGAGGTGGTGGGCTCTCCTTCCTTGGAGGTTTTTAAACAGAGGCTAGATGGTCATCTGACAGCAATGAAGATCCTGTGAATTTGGGGTATTTGTGGGTTTCCTGCATTGTGCAGGGGGTTGGACTAGATGACCATGGAGGTCCCTTCCAACTCTATGATTCTATGAACTATATTTATATGTATCTATAGTTTGAAATTAACTTATATGGAATTGTATTTGGAAAGTATTAATAGAAAATGGTTTTTGTGTGTGTGTGGGGGGGGGGGGTAAGAATGAAGCCATTCTTTCCTTCTAAGGGCAGGCCAAAAAGACAATGGTTATATGCATTTAAACATTTATGAGGTACCTTCATTTTCTGTTTAATGAGCAGATCAGCGGCCAAAGGGCAGAGGCATAATTTCTCTGGCCAGGGGGAACCTGCATTTCAACACTTACCTGACCTGGGTTCACAGAAGCAGCTTTGTCACAAAGTGATGGTGAAAAAGATGTCACTGCTTTCATGGCACCACCTGCGAACAGCAAATAGGTACTTGGAAGACATTCTGTCCTTTCTGTTTCTGTTCTTTGAGCATTGGGGAAAGGCAGTGGCTCAGTGGTAGAGCATCTGCTTGGTAAGCAGAAAGTCCCAGGTTCAATCCCCAGCATCTCCAATTAAAAAGGGTCCAGGCAAATAGGCGTGAAAAACCTCAGCTTGAGACCCTGGAGAGTCGCTGCCAGTCTGAGTAGACAATACTGACTTTGATGGACCGAGGGTCTGATTCAGTAGAAGGCAGCTTCATATGTTCATTGGGAGAAATATAACCTCTATATATTGGCTCATGGGCATAACCCAAGATGCTGGTTCAAACACAGAAACACTTGTACAAGAAAGTAAAGGTAAAGGTAGTCCCCTATGCCACCACCAGTCGTTTCCGACTCTGGGGTGACTTTGCTTTCACAACGTTTTCACAGCAGACTTTTTACGAGGTGGTTTGCCATTGCCTTCCCCGGTTGTCTACACTTTCCCTCCAGCAAGCTGGGTACTCATTTTACCGACCTCGGAAGGATGGAAGGCTGAGTCAACCTGGAGCCAGCTACCTGAAACCAGTTTTTGCTGGGATCGAACTCAGGTCGTGAGCAGAGCTTAGGACTGCAATACTGCTGCTTTACCACTCTGTGCCACGGGGCGCTTAACCCTGGGAGGAAAGTAAAGGTCCCCTGTGCAAGCACCAGTCATTTCCGACTGTGGGGTGATGTTGCTTTCACAACATTTTCACAGCAGACTTTTTACAGGATGGTTTGCCATTGCCTTCCCCAGTCATCTACACTTTCCCCCCAGCAAGCTGGGTACTCATTTTACCAACCTCTGAAGGATGGAAGTCTGAGCCAACCTCGAGCCGGCTACCTGAACCCAGCTTCCACCGGGATCGAACTCAGGTCATGAGCAGAACTTAGGACAGCAGTACTGCAGCTTTACTGCTCTGCACCACGGGGCTCTTTGTACAAGAAAAGAGTATCATAAATTGAGAAGCTGGAGTGGAGCATCTTTCGCACAAAAGACGGCTTCATAGAAGCAGCTTGTGTACATTCAAGAAGCATCCACTGGGAAAGACACCCCTTTTAATCTTACCTGGAAAAGTTGCTCCAGAGTAAGGTTCCTGCACAGTGTGTTCCTGCCCCTGCAACAGAAGTGGGGACCCCAGAAATGAGGGAGTGATTAGAAGAAGAAAGAGAAAACAAATCGGAGAGATGTTCTAAAACAGTTACAGTAACCTATGATGTGTATTTCATGGTTATATTCTTGATTGTATTTCCTGTGTCCCCCTCACCTGCTGCTCCTGATTCTTGGCCTCTGCCTGGCTGAGGAGGAACCCTTCTGCCAGGGCCACCGCCTGGGAACTGGTCTCTGGCTCACATTCCCTCACCCAGCTCTGCATCTCTGGGGGCAGGACTGCCAGGAACTGCTCCAGGATCACCAGGTCCAGCATCTCCTTCTTGCTGTGCCTCTCTAGCTTCAGCCACAGGCTGCAAAGATGGTGGAGTCGGCTGCAAACCTCTCGGGGCCCTTGGGCATCCTCGTAGCAGAGTTGCCTGAGTTGCTGGTGCTGCACATCTGGAGGAAAGAGGTTGTCTCCCAAGGTCTTCTGCATTGTTGCTTCCCAAAGTTCCCTTCCAGCCCCAGTGGCATCAGGATCTCCTCGATCCCAGATTTGCTGGGTCCACTTCTCCATTCATTTCCCTTTATTCCCCAAAGAGTCCCTGCCTGGAGACCAAGGGATCACCTTCTTCCTCTTTCGAAATATTGCAAAGTATATATTATTTTATTATTTATGTGTATGTTCGTAGATAAGTAATGAAATAATAGAGATATATGCACCACCTATATATATTCACCACCTCCCAGATTGCCTCCTCTCTCCTTCAAGGAAACCAGCGTGGGGACTTCCAGGCAACTTTTCCTTTGAAGGAGTAGAAAGGGGCGCGGCTGTGGCTAGTCACTGGCATTCCTGTTTGGGGCTTCTCTAGGAAGGAGGAGGACTTCCTTTTAACCCTTTGAGTGAACCTTCCCTGCAAGCATCCCGCAGAGGAAAGGACTGGAGCACCAGGAGACCTGGGAACGGGAAGGGAGACCTGGGAACGTTGCCTTCCCTGCTTATCTGGAGGTTGCCAGTTTCCAGGCAAAGCCTGGAGATCTCCTGGAATTTAATTGGTCATCAGACCACAGAGATCAGCTCCCCTGGAGAAAGTGGCTCCTGAGGGGTGGCCAAACTGTTGCTTGAGAGCTACATGTGGCTCTTTCACACTTATTGTGCCGCTCTCAAAGCTCCTATCACCCCATCAGGCATTTCTCTCTTTAAATCACTTTTCCAAGCCAACCTAGCCAGCAGCTTGGAGAATGCATTTCAAGTTGCTTTCTTTCCACCTCTCCCTCCCTATGTTCCTTCCTTCCAACATCTGATGTTTATTTTATGTGGCTCTTGTGTTAAGCAAGTTTGGCCACCCCTGGTCTATGGCATTATACCCACTGAAGTCCCCCCCCCCAAAGAAACCCCCAGATCTCCAGGAATTTTCCAACCCAAAGTTAGCAACCATGCTTTCTTGCCTCTAAGGAGTGATCCTGAACTTTCTTTAAAAATACAACATTTTATTCCTCCTCTGCCCTTTGGGAAACCAACATGGAGACTTCCAGGCAACTATTCTATTGGTGTAGTGGTTAAATGCAGCAGACTCCAATCTGGAGAGCTGGGTTTGATTCCCGACTCCTTCACACAAAACCAGCTGGGTAACTTTGGGTTAGTCACAGTTCTCTCAGAGTTTTTTCACACCTCACAGACAATGCCCCCTCTAAGCTGTGGAGTCTTGTGAGTAAAAATTCTACTTATGTGAGCTACTAGCCTGGAAGTTGTGAGTCACTGCAGAAATTACTTTGCTCTGGGGCCATTTTTTCCTGAGCTGAGACAAAAATGTGTGAGCCAGAGGCTAAAAAAATTGTGAGCTAGCTCACACTAACTCAGCTTAGAGGGAACATTGCTCACAGGGTGTCCCTTGGGAGGAGAGGAAGGGAAGGAGATTGTAAGCCACTCTGGGACTCCTTCAGGTAGTGAAGGAAAAGGAAAGGAAAGGTCCTCTGTGCAAGCACCAGTCATTTCCGACTCTGGGGTGATGCTGCTTTCACAACATTTTCACAGCATTTTACAGGGTGGTTTGCCACTGCCTTCCCCAGTCATCTACAGTCCCCTCCCCCAGCAAGTTGGGTACTCATTTTACTGACCTCGGAAGGATGGAAGGCTGAATCAACCTTGGACCGGCTACCTGAATCCAGCTTCTGCCAGAATTGAACTCAGGTCGTTAGCTGAGAATTCAGACCACAGTACTGCAGTACTGCTGCTTTACCACTCTGTGTCACGGGGCGCTTAACCCTGGGAGGAAAGGAAAGGTCCCATGTGCAAGCACCAGTCGTTTCCGACTCTGGGGTGACGTTGCTTTCATGTTTTCACGGCAGACTTTTTACAGGGTGGTTTGCCATTGCCTTCCCCAGTACCCACCTCAGAACAATGGAAGGCTGAGTCAACCTGGAGCCGGCTCCCTGAACCAGCTTCCGCTGGGATCGAACTCAGATCGTGAGCAGAGGGCTCCGACTGCAGTACTGCAGCTTTACCACTCTGTGCCACAGGGCTCTTCAGGTAGTGAAGAGTGGGGCATAAAAACCACAAAATTGCCTTGAAGATGTGGAGAAGCTTCTGGCCAGGCTCAATGGCTTGAGCCACTGACAGTTTCCTCCCAGTATTGGCTGCGCTGCTCCTTTCCAAGAAGAGATGTTTTCGTTCAGGGTTGGTCACCTGGAATTGCTGGGGAGAGGCATTCTGTTTTCTGCTGCTTGTTTGGTTTTAGTTTTTCAGTTGTGAGCAGTGTTCCTTCTAAGCTGAGTTGGCGTGAGCTACCACACAGATTTTTAGCCTCCAGCTCACACATTTTTGTCTTAGCTCAGGAAGGATGACCCCAGAGCGCAATAATTTATGCAGTAGCTCGCAACTTTAATACCAGTAGCTCACAAAGTTGAATTTTTATGCACAAGACTCTGCAGTTTAGAGGAAACACTGGTTGTGAGCCTCCAAGCACCAAGAATACAGAGCATCACTGCCCCAGACAGAGTGTCCTATCTTTGCCTTGTAGCTAATAGCCACTAATGGATCTCTGCTCCAGATGTTTCTCCAATCCCCTCTTGAAGCTGTCTATACTTGCAGGCACCTGTGATACACCCCCTGCTTTAAGCCTCACCATCCAAACAGGGGAGGTGCTCTCACAGAGTGTTGCCAACTCCAGCCCAGGAGACCTAGCAACAATATGTGAGCCTGTGAGTTCTTTTCTTAGAAAGCCAGGGTGAGCACCAAATAACCACAACATTCCTTGAGAGAGGAAACAGAACAGAAATTTATTTACAAAAGGAACAAGTATCAATAATTCGCACAAGGTAACAGGGAAAGAAAAGGTCCCCTGTGCAAGCACCAGTTGTTTCTGACTCTGGGGTGACATTGCTTTCACGACATTTTCACAGCAGACTTTTTTACCAGGTGGTTTGCCATTGCCTTCCCCAGTCATCTACACTTTCCCCCCAGCAAGCTGGGTACTCATTTTACCGACTTCGGAAGGTTGCAAGGCTGAGTCAACTTCGAGCCGGCTACCTGAAAACCCAGCTTCCACCGGGGATCGTACTCAGGTCGTGAGCAGAGCTTAGGACTGCAGTAGTACAGCTTTAACACTCTGTGCCACGGGGCTCTTACAAGGTACCAACACAAATACAAAACAAAAAAGACATGTAGGCAATGTTCCCTCTAAGCTGCAGAGTCTTGTGAGCAAAAATTTTACTTTGTGAGCTACTGGCATTAAAGTTGTGAGCTACTGTGAGCTGGCTCATGCTAACTCAGCTTAGAGGGAACACTGCATGCAGGCTGCGGCCATACGGCCGGTTCAGGGCAGCATCAAGCCGCCCTGGAAGCGAGCCAGCGCCCACAGGGAGCATCTGGAGCACTCATGCATGCTGTCCGCAGCTCCTCGGGTGCTCTCCAGCAGCTTCCCATCCATCCAGATGGCCAGGGAGGCACCCTGGAGGTGCCCCAGTGAGAAAAGGCAGTTTGATGTAGTGGTGAAGTGAGCGGACTCTTATCTGGGAGAACTGGGTTTAATTCCCCACTCCTCCACCTGCACCTGCTGGAATGGCCTTGGGTCAGCCATAGTTATCACAGAGCTTGTCCTTGAAAGGGCAGCTGCTGTCAGAGCTCTCTCAGCTCCATCCACCTTACAGGGTGTCTGTTGTGGGGGGAGAAGATAAAGGAGATTGTGAGCTGCTCTGAGACTCTGATTCAGAGAGAAGGGCGGGCTATAAATCTGCTCCTCTTCTTCCAAAGTGGTGCCTTTTCAAGCTGCCTCCCGGCATGTCAGGGACAGCAGGCAGATGTGCTTGTGTAGATGCGCTTTTTAGATCCATCTGCCTGCCGTCTCAGGGCCAGCTTTAACCGCCCATCTGTAAGCAGCTCTAGATAGGTTAACTTATTACACATGTCCCTAAAAGCAGTCTTTCCCTGCAGGCAAAAAATTTCCACACAGGAACGACGAAACTTTCAGCCTTGACAGAACAAAGATCAGCCTTACGTACCCCGCATGCAGAAACCACACCAAAGCCTGCTTCTGGCTGCTGCAGAATCACCCCCTGTTGTGTGGAAACTGGCTTTTGCTTGCCAAATTATACTGCTGTCTCCAAGCTAACAAGATGACAAATCTGAGGAGGCTGACATTTTCAATGTGATAGGAGGAGGCTTCCTTCTTAAGAAAAAGAGAGCTAGTTGGGTGTAGTGGGTAAGTGCGTGGACTCTTATCTGGGAGAACTGGCTTTGATTCCCCGCTCCTCCACTTGTGGCTGCTGGAATGGCCTTAGGTCAGCCATAGCTCTCGTAGGAGCTGTCCTTGGAAGGGCATCTGCTGTAAGAGCTCTCTTAGCCCCACCCACCTCACAGGGTGTCTGTTGTGGGGGGAGAAGATATAGGAAATTGTAAGCCGCTCTGAGACTCTGATTCAGGGAGAAGGGCGGGGTATAAATTTGCGGTGGTCTTCTTTTTGCAGCTTTTCCCCCGGTGTGGACCTGGTTATGCAAAACCAGTGAGTTATTCTGACAGAATCCAAGCATTTGTACAGTTTGCCCTGTGTGGGTTCTTAGATGGTAAGTAAGGTAAGGGTAGCTGCTAAATTTAAAGGGGTTTTTCTGCTGCATGAATTATCTGAAAAGCAATAAGTATTCTGCTACCACTAAACCTCTTCACATAATCAGATCCTTTTCTTCTCTCCCCTCTCCAGACTCTACATATGAACATATATGAACATATGAAGCTGCCTTATACTGAATCAGACCCTCGGTCCATCAAAGTCAGTATTGTCTCCTCAGACTGGCAGCAGCTCTACAGGGTCTCAAGCTGAGGTTTTTCACATCTACTTGCCTGGACCCTTTTTAGTTGGAGATGCCGGGGACTGAACCTGGGACCTTCTGCTTACCAAGCAGATGCTCTGCCACTGACCCACCATGCCCTCTATGATGGTAATTAAGGGTTGAATTAACAGTAGAGCACTTTGCACAAACCAAGTATCATATAGTTTCTGCCATGTGGATTTGTCAAAGAGTATTAAGAATACAAGAGGGCCTGGCGTAACTTTGTCCATGGGGTTGCAAAGAGTCGGACTCGACTGTGCGACTTAACAACAAAATTAAGGGTACAATTGAGCAAAGTTCATTCCATACAGTTTCATTTGTGCAGTTCGTACTATATGGATTCTTTGGTGTTTCAGAAGATTTTTCTTCTGACCAAAGGTAAGAACATAAGAGAAGCCATGTTGGATCAGGCCAATGGCCCATCCAGTCCAACATTTTGTGTCACACAGTGGCCAAAAAACCCAAGTGCCATCAAGAGGTCCATCAGTGGAGCCAGGATGCTAGAAGCCCTCCCACTGTTGCCCCCCCTCCATTACCAAGAATAAAGAGCATCACTTGCCCCAGACAGAGAGTTTCATATATACCCTTTGGCTAATAGCCACTGATGGACCTTTGCTCCAGATGTTTATCCAATCCCCTCTTGAAGCAATCTATGTATGTAGTGGCCACCATCTTCTGTGTTAATCACCCTTTGGGTGAAAAAGTACTACCTTTTATCTGTTCTAACCCGACTGCTAAGCGATTTCACTGAGTGCCCATGAGTTCTTGCATTGTGAGAAAGGTTTTTTCACAGTGCAAGCATTTATATGATCTCTCCTTTGTGGATATGTTGATGGGCAGTAAGACTGGAACTCCGAGCAAAGCTCTTACCACAATCCAAGCATTTATATGGTTTCTCCCCAGAGTGTGTATGCCAATGGGCAGTAAGATGGGAGCTCTGAGCAAAGCTCTTTCCACACTCTAGGCATTTATATGGTTTTTCCCCTGTGTGAGTTCGTCGATGGACAATAATGCTGGCACTCTGAGCAAAACTCTTTCCACACTCCAAGCATTTATATGGTTTTTCCCCAGTGTGGATTCGCAAATGGCAAGTAAGGTCTCCCTTCAAAGCAAAGCTCTTTCCACACTCCAAGCATTTATATGTTTTTTCCCCAGTGTGGATACGTCGATGGGCAGTAATACTGGCACTGTGAGAAAAGCTTTTTCCACACTCTAAACACTGATATGGTTTTTCCCCAGTGTGGATTCGTTGATGGCCAGTAAGGCGTGAACTGTGAGCAAAGCTCTTTCCACACTCTAAGCATGTCCATGGTTTTTCCCCTGTGTGAATTCGTTGATGGCCAGTGAGGTCTCCCTTCCAAGCAAAGCTTCTTCCACACTCCAAGCATTTATATGGTTTTTCCCCATTATGAATTCGTTGATGGCCAGTGAGGTCACTCTTCCGAGTAAAGCTCTTTCCACACTCCAAGCATTTATATGGTTTTTCCCCAGAGTGCATATGCCGATGAGCAGTAAGCTGGTAGTTGTGAGCAAAGCTCTTTCCACACTCCAAGCATTTATATGGTTTCTCCCCTGTGTGGATTTGTTGATGGGCAGTAAGATTGGTGCGCCAAGTAAATATCTTTCCACACTCCAAGCATTTATATGGTTTCTCCCCTGTGTGGATTCGTCGATGAGCAGTAAGATTGGTGTTCTGAGTAAAACTCTTTCCACGCTCCAAGCATTTATATGGTTTCTCTCCAGTGTGGATCCGTTGATGAGCAGCAAGTTTTCCACTCAGAGGAAAGCTCTTGCCACACTCCAAGCATATATGTAGTTTCTCCCCGGTGTGCATACATTGATGGGCAGTAAGGTCTCCCTTCCAAGCAAAGCTCCTTCCACACTCCAAGCATTTATACTGTTTCTTTCCTAGGTGAATTTGTCGATGGGCAGTAAGATGATCGCTTCGAGCAAAGCACTTTCCACAGAACAAGCATTTATATCGTTTCTCACCAGAGTGGATTCGTCGGTGAACATTAAGGCTGTCACTCCGACGAAAGCTCTTTCCACACTCTAAACATTTATATGGTTTCTCCCCTGTGTGGATACGTTGATGGGTAATAAAACTGACATTGCAAACAAAGCTTTTTCCATAGTCCAAGCACTTATATGGTTTCTCTCCTGTGTGGATTCCCCAGTGCACATCAGAGACCTGGGACTCAGCATTCTGAGAAGAAGATGATTTATTACCCTTCTTCCATTTTGTTCTAGTGTTTTTTCGCTGCTGTTTTTCTTCCAAGAGGAGCTGTTGTGTTTCTCCCGTCGACTTCTTGTGGTGACCATCAACCCCTGCAATAAAAAAAGACTATAAAGGAAGGAACTGCATTAACCGCTCTTAATAGTAAAGAGAAAGAAATCTCTGAAAATAGAGAAAAATCTTGCTGCATTTTAACAACTTTTGATTCTTTTTGGAGGGTAGTTTCATCAGAGGAAAGTACTTATCATATTAAGTACTTGTAATCCGGGCTGACTTTGTAGCAGGAGTTCCTTTGCATATTAGACCACACCCCTGATGTAGCAAATTCTCCAAGAGCTTACAATAGGTCATGTAACAAATATGCAAAAGAGCTCCTGCTACAAAGTAAGCCCTGCTTATAATATAAATTATAAGTAAAGATGAAAATAAGTGATTAAAGCTATTGTAATTTTCTTATTTTATTCATCAATATAATGATAGGCATTAATATAACTGCACTAAGTGTTAGAGATAATATTAAAATGGTACAAATATAAGTATTCTTTGAAATAATACTATATTCTCAGAAATAATGCTATATTCAAGACAATAAAAATACTTTGATGCATATATGAGCCTGTTTTATTGTTATCCTTTTTATTTTTAGAAATGCTTTTAAATGTATCCTTTGATTATAGTTTGATGACGACAGACAGTCATAGTAGTATTAAGATGTAATGGAACATCAAACGCATTAATCAATGTCTAACAATTAATATTAACAGTAATTAATGGTAATAAATGTTAGGCTTTAATAATCTATAGTATGTAAAAATTCTAAGCATTAAGTACATTAAATGTCTACGTTAAATGCTCTATATTTACTCTGATGTTGATCATCCTTGATATGAATAAGTTGTAGATTAGTATAATATCTAATATCTATATCTCTCTTTCCCCTTGTTTTCTTGTATCCCTATTTTAATTCAAAATTTAAAACAACTACAAAGAGAAATCACACCGTTCTCCAATAGGCAGGGCTTTCTTTATATAGCAGGAACGCATAGGAATGCAGTTCCAGCTGGCTTGGCATCAGGGTGTGTGGCCTAATATGCAAATGAGCTCCTGCTGGGCTTTTTCCCTTAAAAAGGCCCTGTGCGAAACAATGGTGACATCAGGGGGTGTGGCCTGAAATGCAAAGGAGTTCCTCCTGGGCCTTTTCTACAAAAAAAAAGGCCTTGCAGAGAGGTAGAATAATTCCAAAAAAAGTCCAGAACTCTTCCAACACAGAACGAAGCAGATACCTGCTGATCTCTTTCTATTTTGGGGGTCTTGGAAAAGCAGATCTCCTGCTTCTTCCACTGTGGATATGGAGTCAGGTTGGAGAATGAGAAGTTTTCTTTTGAGGGAAAGAAACAGAGCAGTGACTTCCACATATTTGAACTCTAAGACACACTCAGATTTTAAACCAGGCTACTCTTACTATCAAAAAAGAAGAAATGCCAAATTTGTAAATTCCTGAAATATAAGCAATTGGAGGGGAAAGTACTACTGCTTGGATCCAGAAGGATCTCGTGGCCCAAAGTAGAGAAGGGAACTTCTGCACGGTGAAGGGAAGAGGAAGATGAAGAAGATATTGGATTTATATCCCGCCCTTCACTTCGAAGAGTCTCAGAGTGGCTCACAATCTCCTTTCCCTTCCTCCCCCACAACAGACACTCTGTGAGGTGAGTGGGGCTGGAGAGGGCTCTCACAGCAGCTGCCCTTTCAAGGACAGAGGCTCAGAGTGGCTCACAATCTCCTATCCCTTCCTCCCCCACAACAGACACCCTGTGAGGTAGGTGGGGCTGAGAGGGCTCTCACAGCAGCTGCCCTTTCAAGGACAGAGGCTCAGAGTGGCTCACAATCTCCTATCCCTTCCTCCCCCACAACAGACACCCTGTGAGGTAGGTGGGGCTGAGAGGGCTCTCACATCAGCTGCCCTTTCAAGCACAGAGGCTCAGAGCGGCTTACAATCTCCTTTACCTTCTTTCCCTACAACAGACACTCTGTGAGGTGGGTGGGGCTGAGAGGGCTCTCACAGCAGCTGCCCTTTCAAGGACAGAGGCTCAGAGTGGCTCACAATCTCCTATCCCTTCCTCCCCCACAACAGACACCCTGTGAGGTAGGTGGGGCTGAGAGGGCTCTCACAGCAGCTGCCCTTTCAAGCACAGAGGCTCAGAGCGGCCTACAATCTCCTTTACCTTCCGCCCCCACAACAGACACCCTGTGAGGTGGGTGGGGCTGGAGAGGGCTCTCCCAGCAGCTGCCCTTTCAAGGACAACCTCTGCCAGAGCTATGGCTGACCCAAGGCCATGCTAGCAGGTGCAAGTGGAGGAGTGGGGAATCAAACCCAGTTCTCCCAGATCAGAGTCAGCACCCTTAACCACTACACCAAGCCTTAGCCCAGATAGAACCACCAGGATAGAGTATCTGAGCCCCCTTCAGAAGCACACAAGATCCAGCATCCCAGGCTGACACCATCCAATGTCCCTCTGACAAATGGCCATTGTCCAAGGGCTCTTCTTCCTTTGAAGAGACACTATAATCCTACCAGGACAGGATGAGTTGGGAATAGATTCTGAAAATGCTGAACTAAGAATGCCTAATATGCATTTTTAAAAGTTTCCTGATTCTCTGTCTATGTACTCAGCCTTCCTTGAAAGAGCTCAGAAAAGCTCATGAGGCAGCCCAGCTAAAAAGCCTCCCTTCTGGCTGTGTGAGCCTTGTCTTTCCATGGCCATTCACTTGTTCAATCCACAATGGCCCTTTAGGGGAATGTTCTTTTTAGTTTACAGACTCTCTTGTTGACTTACCAAGTTATACTTCAGGAGTCTACTAGGCATGCAGAAATCTCTCCTTTGCCTGTGTGTGGACCTGATCCACTCCACTCTCCTGATGAACTTCCCTATGAAAAGAGGCTTCTACTCCAGCCCTCCTGAGAAGAAGTAATTTCTCCCTTCAGCACCTTCATTTCTCCCAGAGAGCCAATTTGGTGTAGTGGTTAAGTGTGCGGACTCTTATCTGGGAGAACTGGGTTTGATTCCCCACTCCTCCACTTGCAGTTGCTGAAATGGCCTTGGGTCAGCCATAGCTCTGGCAGAGGTTGTCCTTGAAAGGGCAGCTTCTGAGAGAGCCCCACCCACCTCACAGGGTGTTTGTTGTGGGGGAGGAATATAAAGGAGATTGTGAGCCACTCTTGAGACTCTGAGTGCAGGGCGGAATAAAAATCAAACGTCACCTTCTTCTTCCCTTTAGCACCTATGAATCAAACGATAGGGGAGACTTACCCAGAGAGGCCACATTCTGATGATTCTCCTCCATAACTTCCTGGTGAAGGATTTTTGGTCCTCATCTAGCAGAGCCCACTCCTCCTCAGTGAAATGAACAGACACCTCTTCAATGGTAACCGGACCCTGGAAAGAGACAGAAAAGGAAGCCTTCCCTCTTTATGCTTATAGAGCATTTTTTTTCCTTTTAAGTTTAATTGAAAAGGATTGTGGTTATATTTATTATTCATTTAATTATTTATTTTATTCGTCTTTTAGCCCGTCCTTCCCATAGGACAGACTCAGGGCAGGGTACATCATAAAAACAATCAACAGTAAGAAAAACCAATTTAAAACATATAAAAACTAAAATTACAGAGAACAATAGGTACTAAAATGGCAAATTCTGCCTCACAGATGTGGCCTATTGTCCAAGTCCAGCAGGTCTTATAGTGCTGGGATGCTGGAGCATTCAAGCCTTCATGAGGTACCTTTTATTTTCTGTGGAGTCAGCAGGCAACAGTGAAAGGAATGAAGAATAATCTCTCCAGCCTAGGGAGAGGTGGGTGGACCCACCCAGGGACGGAATCTGCAATTCCACAATTACCTGCTCTGGCTCCACTGTAGATGGTGAAGAATACAACGCCACAAAGAGATGGTGAAGAATACATCGCAGGTCTCATGGCACCACCTGTGAAGGACACATCGGTACTTGGAAGATATTCCTTCCTTTTCTGTTCCTTGAGGATTAGGGGAAATAGCTCCTCTATATATCCGTTCATAACCATAACTCAAGATGTTGGTTCAGACACAGATACCTTAATAACACAGAACATTTTAAATCTAGAAGCTGGAGTGGACCATCTTTCCCACACAGCAGGGGCGGGCCATAAAAGCAGCCACCTGTCAAGGAAGACACCCAGTGGGAAAGACAGACCTTTAGACTTTACCTGGAAAGCTTGCTCCAGGGTAATGCTCCTGTGTGATCTCCTCCTGCACCTGAAACAGAAGTGGGGACCCCAGAAAGAGGAGACTGATCAGAAGACAAGGAACAGGCAACAGACTGGGAAGAGAGTTTCCAAAAAACTGGGATACATAAGAAAATAAGAGAACCCATGTTGAATCAGGCCAAAGACCCAGCCACGCCAACACCCTGTGCCACACTGTGGCCAAAACCCAGGTGCCATCAGGAGGTCCACCAGCAGGGCCAGAATTCCAGAAGTTTGCCGCCCAAGCACCAAGAATACATAGCATCACTACCCCAGACAAAGCGTTCTGTCTATATCTGTGACTAATGGCCACTGATGGTCCTCTGCTCCACATGTTTAGCTAATCCCTTCTTGAAACTATCTGTGCTTGTAGCTGCCGCCACTTTCTACAGTAGTAAATCCCATGTGTTATTTAATCTTTGGGTGAAAAAGTACTTTTAAATTGTTTTATTTTTTGTGCAGCATCATGCATGATATGTGGAAAAAGGGGATTATATAGCATCATTGTGTTTGTCAAGGAAAATCATGTTGTTACAAAATGCATAAGACAGAAAATATTTGCCCTAACATCCCCTTTGTTATAATTTTTAATGTAATCTATAAAATACAATAGTTAGAAGGAAGAACTATTGTATTTTATAGATTACATTAAAAATTATCCCACATGTTGGGATAAGATTGTATTCAACATTTTAAGTAACATCTTGACCTCTGGGAGCCACACAATATGTGTGAAAGCCACATGTGGCTCCCGAGTCAGTTTGGCCACCCCTGGTATATCCTGCACCCCTCTCACCTGCTGGTCCTGGTTCTTCTCTTCTGCCTGGTTGAGGAGGAAGCCTTCTGCAAGGGCCACTGCCTGGGAACTGGTCTCTGGCCTGCATTCCCTCACCCAGCTCTCCATCTCCGGGGGTAGGACGGCCAGGAACTGCTCCAGGATCACCAGGTCCAGCATCTCTTTCTTGCTGTGCCTTTCTGGCTTCAGCCACTGACAGCAAAGACGGTGGAGTTGGCTGCAGACCTCTCGGGGACTCTCACCCTTCTGGTAGCTGAAGTGCTTGAACTGCTGACACTGCACATCTGGAGGGAGGACACTGTCCCCCAGGCACTTCTGCAGGGCTCCTTCCCACAGCTCCCTTTCGCTCCTAGCCCCGATGGCATCAAGGCCTTTTCCTGAGTCCAGCTGTCTCCTCATCCTCCCTTCCTCTCCAATGAGCCCACTGGATTGTCCTCCTCCTCTGCCAGATCCCTCTGTGGAGTCAAGGGCTGGAACTCGGACTTTCTACAGGGGCAACTCTGCCCCTGTGCAGAGGGCAGCTGTTGGTCTGCAGCAGAACCCTGTGAGCCCCTGAGAGACCCACAACAGTGTCGGGGGAGGGAGGCTCTTCAGAGTCCAAGGCAAACCTTGCAAGCCAAGTTTTATTTTAGGACTTCTCTTATTTGCCTTTTCAAATCGGCTTCCAGGCTGCCTCCTCTCTTCTCCAGACAATCACATTGGTGACGTCACTGGGCCCATTCCATTCCACTTTTCCGCCCGGAAGAAGTTGAAGGGGGAGCGGCTGTGACTGATCAACTGGCCTTCCTCCTTGGGGGACTCTCTAGGAAAGTGGACTTGTTCCCTTTAACCCTTCAGCTGAACCTCCCCCTGTAAGCCTCCCTCCAAGGTCAGGACTGGGGAGCAACTGGAGACCCTGGGAAAGGAGAGGGAGGCTTCCGCCCACATGGGCTCTCCTGCTTGTCTTGGGTTGCCAACCTCCAGGCACGGCCTGGAGATCTCCCGGAATTATAATTGATCTCCAGACTTAAGAGATTACTTCCCCTGGATAAAGTGGCTTGGATGGAGGGCAGCCCCAGAATTGGCGGGCCTCGTTTCTTGCCTCTAAGGACTGATCCGGAGGTCTGTAGGTGCCACCTGCTGTGCCACAGAATTCCCTTGAGGATGTGGAGCAGCTTCTGGCTGGGCTTACAAGCTTGAGCCACCTAGACCGGGGGTGTCAAACTAATTTGTTATGAGGGCCAGATTTGACATAAATGAGACCTTTTGGGGACGGGCCATATTGTGTCAGGCCGTGTGTGTTCCTATTTAAGATTTGGTAGCAAAGATAGAAACTTTATATAGGATAAACAAACACAAACTTTTTTTTTTTTACTTAAACTAAAACATGCTTAAAATATTAGCACTCGTTGGTCTTAAAGGTGATTTCTTTGTATTTCTCCCATGGGATCCAGGGAACTGGGCAAAGGAAGCTTTGGTTCTTTCCTTCCTTCCCCAGGGGACCAGGAGGGGGAGGAGCCTCAGCCAATAGAAGGAAGAGAGGCTTGGCTCAGTGACTCTGCTGTGTGATTGAGAGAACCTGGCAAAGGAAGCTCTGCCTCCCCCTTACTCCCCAAGGGAGGAGCCTCAGCCAATGGAGAAAATAGAGGTTTTGCTGTGCAGCTCCTGTGCAATTGGGCAAGTCTTGCAAACCAAGCTGTGATGCAGAAGGGAGCATAAGAGATGGAGAAGGAAGCAGATGACAACTAGTTGCTCGGGGGCCTGATAGGAGTTCTCTGGGGACCTAATTCAGCCTCTGGGACACCCCTGACCTAGAGCATTTCCTGTGCCTTGGCTGTGATGCTCCCTCCCAAAAGAAGATGTGGATTTGACTTGATTTGGTTTGGGGAGGAGATATTTCAGCCTCCCCTGCAGGAGGGAGTTGGGCTGGAAAAAGAACAGAGGAGGGCAACATCTACATTGGATGTTAAAGTGTCTTGTTTAGTAATTCCATTCACAGTATAATTTCTTGGTCGTCTTACCTTCCTTCCATGAATCTCTTTGTTATCCTCCTGGTGAGGCCTGGAGATCTTCTGGAATAATTTATCTCCATAGGACAGAGATCATTTCCCTGGGAGGAAACAACTTCTGCGGATGGCATCATATGCCATGCAGTACAAAACCTAGGAGGTCCATCAGCAGGGTCAGAACTCCAGAAGCCCACCCACCGCTGCCCCTCAAGCACCAAGAAGACAGAGCATCACTACCTCAGAGAGAGTGTTCCATCAACACCTTGTGGCTAGTAGCCACTGAAGGACCTCTGCTCCAGATGTTTGTTCAATCTCCTCTTGAACCTGTCTGTGCTACTTCCAGCAGCAGTGAATTCCACATATTAGTTACTCTTTGGGTGAAGAAGTACTTCCTTTCATTTGTTCTAAAGCCTACTTTCCCTTAATTTCATTGAGTGATCACCTACTGTACTGTGAGAAATGGAGAAGTGTACTTCTTTCTCTACCTTCTCTATTCCATTTTTGTATAACATGTCACCTTTCAGCCGTCATTTCTCTACAGTATTATAGCTCCCGGAGGGCTCTCCCCACTCCCTCCCTTGCCCTTCCTATCCTCCAGCCCCCTTTCTCCATATTGGCTTACATGCTTCTTAAGAACATCAGAGAAGCCATGTTGGATTAGGCCAATGGCCCATCCAGTCCAACTCGGTGTCATATAGTGGCCAACAAACAAACAAAAAACCCTAAGGTAACATCAGGAGGTCCATCAGTGGGGCCAGGACACTAGAAGCCCTCACACTGTTGCCCCTCCCCCCCAAAGCACCAAGAATACAGAGCATCCCAGACAGAGAGTTCCAACAATACGCTGTGGCTAATAGCCACTGATGGACATCTGCTCCATATGTTAATCCAATCCCCTCTTGAAGCTGTCTAAGTTTGTAGCCGCCACCTCCTGTGGCAGTGAATTCCATGTGTTAATCACCCTCTAGGTGAAGAAGTGCTTCCTCTTATCTGTTCTAACCCTACTTAGCAATTTCATTGAGTGCCCAGGAGTTCTCATATTGTGAGAAAGGGAGAAAAGTACTACTACTACTAATAATAATAAACTTTTATTTATATCCCGCCCTGCCCTCCAAGGCAGGCTTCTTTTTCTACCTTCTCTATCCCATGCATAATCTTGTAAATCTGTATCATGTCATCCCTCAGTTGACGTTTCTCCAAGCTAAAGAGCCCCAAGCGTTAACCTTTCTTCATAGGGAAAGTGTTCCAACCCTTTAATCATTCTAGTTGCTCTTTTCTGGACTTTTTCTTTTTTTCATTTTTTAAAATAAATAAATCTTTATTAACAACAAAGATCTTTGACTTACAAATCCATATGAAGAGCATAAAATTATATCATTCAATAGCATTGCAAAAAATAGTCAAAAGAAATACTGCATAAAATAGCATGAACAGAGAAATAATAACTAAATACAAGCCAACCAAAGAATACACCTTTAATCATTCCAGTTGCCCTTTTCTGGACTTTTTTCCAATGCTATAATATCTTTTTTGAGGTGTGGTGACCAGAATTGTACACAGTACTCCAAATGTGGCTGCACCACATTATACTAGCTGATTTGTTTTCAGTTCTCTTCCTAATAATTCCCAGCATGATGTTGGCCTTTTTTTATCGCAGTCATGCAATGTCTCAACATTTTCAGGGTGTTATCTACCATGACCCCAAGATCTCTCTCTTGATCAGTCTCCTCTAGTTCACACTCCATCAACCTGTATTTATAGTTAGGATTTTTGGCTCCAATGTGCATTACCTTGCACTTGGCCGTGTTGAACCTCATTTACCATGTTGATGCCCACTCGCCCAGCCTCAACAGATCCCTTTGGAGTGCCTCACAATCCTCTCTGGTTCTCACCACCCTGAACAATTTAGTGTTATCAACAAACTTAGCCACTTCACTGCTTACTCCCAACTCCAAATCACTAATCGATACCCACTCTTGGGTGTCAGAGGGCAGGGAAGTGGTTGCATTTCTTGCACTCCTTCCGAGGGAATACATTCCGAGGGAATACATTCCACCCTCCTTGGCTGTGATGATAGCATTTCCCTGGTTTCTCATAAATAACTCTTGCTTCCATTGCAAAAAGCAGAGGGGCATTGTTGAACTAATCTGGGATGTTTTGATTCCCTTTATTTTAGGCTCATCATCATCTTGAACCCAAGAGCCAGTTTTGAGGCTCCTAGCTTTATTTTCAGATGTGTTATGCCTACCTCAGACACCCATTGCTTACAGGGCAAGAGTGAGGGGGGAGTCCTAGGGGGATGCATGATCCAGGGTATCCTGACTTCTTTCATAATTGGCTCTGCAACTCTGACTGGTCTTCAGAAAGTCACTGCCTCTGACCATGGAGGTTCCACTAGGCCTATAATAGACTATTAGCCACAGTGGCAGAAAGCCAGTTTGATGTAGTGGTTGTGTGTGGACTCTTATCTGGGAGAACCAGGTTTGAGTCTTCACTCCTCCACTTGCAGCTGGTGGAATGGCCTTGGGTCCGCCATAGCTCTTGAAGAGCTGTCCTTGAAAGGGCAGCATCTGGGAGAGCTCTTTCAGCCCCACCTACCTCACGGGGTGTCTGTTGTGGGAGAGGAAGGTAAAGGAGATTGTAAGCTGCTCTGAGATTCAGAGTGAAGGGTAGGGGTATAAATCCAATATCAAATCAGTCAGTCTTAAGGGAAATCAACCCTGACTGTTCCCTGGAAGGTCAGATGCTGAAGCTAAAATATTTTGGCCACCCAATGAGAAGGGAGCACTCCCTGGAGAAGATCCTGATGCTGGGAAAGACAGAAGGCAAAAGAAGAAGGGGACGGCAGAAGATGAGACAGCTGGACAGCGTTATTGATGTAACTAACAAGAATTTGAGCAGACTTGGGAGAATGGTGGAAGACAGGAGGGCCTGGCATGACTTTGTCCATGGGATCGCAAAGAATTGGACTCGAATGTGTGACTGAACAACAACAGGGGGATGTCTGGAATGGCAAGGAAGTGTGGAAAACATACTAGGAAAAAAACAAAGGGATGCTGAATCCCAGAACTGCAAGATCTTTCCCCTTCCAATCATACATTGAGTATATGGAATCCCCTCCATAACATGTGATAAAGGGGTACAAGAAGTCACCCATGCTTTGTCACAAACCGAATGCTCACAGTTTTATTTGAGAACGGAACACGTCTTAACAAGAAGAACCAATTCAACAGCTTTGCAATTCTGGTCATATATTGCACAAAAACTCCTGCTATTGAGTAAACATTTCTACAACTTCCCCTTCTTCTGGTTCCTTCGATAAGAAGCAAGATTGTTCCCCTGCTGGGACCTCATGATGCTTGGTAAGGCTGGACTTGTGTGTGATTGAAGCTATTCCCATAATGGAAGCATTTTCTGTAAATTTTTATTTCTGTAAATTTATAGTCCACCCTTTGCCATAATGGGCTCAGGGCAGATTCCAACATATTAAAACAATTAAAAAACCAACAATCAATAAATAAGCAATAGAACAGTTGAACAATTAAAACAAATTCAGAAATCAAAACAGTTAAGCCATTTATGTGCCTTTCCCCCTGGTGTAGACCTAGTTATGCAAAGCCGGGGAGTACTTTCAATTGAAACCTGTTCCACACTCCAAGCTTTTTTACGGTTTGTGCCGGTGTGGGCCCTTTGCTGACACCCCCCCCCCCTTTCTGTAGACTTCCTTGTGCCCTTAACAAGCAAACGCGCACATGTTCCCACAACAAGGAACCTACCAAGGGAGCCCATTTGTTTCAGCTTTGCTTTTAATTGCTTATTGGATTTTATTGTTTAAGTTGTGAGGTTTTGCCTCAGTGCATCCACATTCCAAACAGAATCCCCTCTCCAAAGTAAACATTTCTACAACTTTCCCTATTCAACACTCCAAGCTCTGAAGTGTTGAATTCATTGGTTACGAGAGCCAGATCTGACATAAATGCCGCTTTGTTGGGCCAGGCCATGTGTGCCCTAAAATGTAATGGAAACAGATATATAAACTTTATACAGGCAAACCCAATTAACTATTTTTTAATGCAAAATGCAAACAAAAACAATTGATTCCCTAGCAGTGAAAGCAACTGATTGACTGGATAGCCCAGAAAAGTGCCAATAAATGTATTTAATCATGTGCAAGACTAGGTTTTCCCCATGATATACCATAAAAGGGGGAGTACCTTATATTTCCAAACTGTTATATAACAGTTTCTTGTGGGCGAGGTAAGAATCTTGGATGGGTTGGTTCTGGCCCAGGGGCCTTGACACCCCTGAATTTGGTTTCTCCCCTCTGTGGATTCATTGATGGCCAGTGAGGTCTCCCTTCCAAGCAAAGTTCTTTCCATCCTAGCATATATATGGTTTCTCTCCAATACTCCCTCTAAGCCGTGGAGCCTTGTGAGCAAAAATTGTACCTTGTGAGCTACTGGCATTAAAGGTGAGCTACTGCGTGAATTAGTTTGCTCTGGGCCTATTTTTCCTGAGCTAAGACAAAAATGTGTGAGCCGTAGGCTAAAAAACTGTGAGCCAGCTCACACTAACTCAGCTTAAAGGGAACATTGTTTCTCTCCTGTATGGATTCCTTGATGAGCAGGAAGCGTGTCACTCTGAGCAAAGCTTTTTCCACAGTCTGTGCATTTATATGGTTTCTCCCCTCTGTGAATGTGTCGATGGGCAATAAGAGTGGTGCTTTGAGCAAAGCTCTTTCCATAGTCCAAGCATTTATATGGTTTCTCCCCTGTGTGGATACGTTTATGGGCAGTAAGGCTGGCACTCCGACGAAAGCTCTTTCCACACTCAAAACATTTGTGTGGTTTCTCCCCAGTGTGGGTACGTTGATGGGCAGTAAACGTGACACTCTGAGCAAAGCTCTTTCCACAGTCCAAGCATTTATATGACCTCTCATCAGTGTGGATCCCCGCAGGGAGTCAGCACTCTGAGAAGAAGAGGATTCATTTCCCCTCTTCCATTCTGTTCTAGTGATTCTTCTCTGTTGTGTTTTTTCTAACAGGAAATGCTGTAGCTCCTTCTCCGACTTATTCTGGGGACCATCAACCTCTGGAACAGAGAGAGAAAACTGTCAAGGAAGGAAGTGCATTAACTGCTCTTGATGACAACAGAACATAAATCACTGAAAAGAGAGAGAAATCCTCCCCATATTAATTGCCTTCTGATTCTTTCTTGGTGGGTAGTTCCATCAGAGGCTATGGACTCAGTGGAAGCTCCATGTTTGAAAAGGTATCTCTCTGAAGGCTGATTGCCAGTAGGGCAATCCCAGGGAAAAGATTGAGCTCTGTTCCTCTGTTTCTGAACCTTCCAAAGCCTCTGTTTGGCCAGTCTGGAAAATGGGAGGCTGGACGAGAGGGACCTCTGGCCAATCTCTTCCTGTACTCAAGCACTTTGCAGAACAGCTTTTGCTGGACAGACAGGGTGGGTTTTATGCAGTTCAATGGAGGGCTATTTCATGCCAGAGCTTTTTGCGTAGAAAAAGCCCAGCAGGAACTTATTTGCATATTAAGCCACACACCCCTGACATCACCATTGTTTTACATGGGGCTTTTTGTAGGAAAAGGCCATTGGAATTCATTTGCATATTAGACCATACCCCCTGATGCCAAGCCAGCTGGAACTGTGTTCCTGAGCATTCCTGCTTTAAAAAAAAATGCTGCTTCATGCTGTTTGTATGCCCCCAGCTTTTTAAAATTTTAATGCTGGGTATTTATGTAGTGTGTGCTATTTTATGCCATTGTTGATTTTTGTGAGCTGCCTTAAAGAAGAACCCCATGGCGAAGAGTGATAAAACTGCAGTCCGAGCTCTCTGCTCATAACCTGGCAGAAGCTGGGTTCAGTTAGCTAGCTCAAGGTTGACTCAGGCTTCCATCCTTCTGAGGTGGGTAAAATGAGTACCCAGTTTGCTGAGAGGAAAGTGTAGAGGACTGGGGAAGGCAATGGCAAACCGCCCTGTAAAAAGTCTGCTGTGAAAATGTGATATGACATCACCCCAGAGTCGGAAATGACTGGTGCTTGCACAGGGGACTACCTTTTATCTTTAAAGAAGTATCTGAAGAGATAGCATATAAATAAATCCAACCTGAGTAAAGCTGAGTACTGTACTATAAACATTCCTCCCCAAGCTGAAGTACAAAAAAGCCAGCCTTTTGGTCCCCATTTTAGCTTGTCTTTCACATTTGAGGACCCTTCCATATACATTCTCTGGCTATTTCCTCTTGAGAAATCACTCCATTCTCCAGAAGGTAAAATAATTCCAAAAGAAGTCCTACTCTCTTCCAAGACAAAAGGAAGCAGATACCTGCTGATCTCTTTCTTTCTTCTGGGTCTCGGAAGAGCAGATCTTCTGCTTCTTCTGCTGTGGACATGGAATCAGATTTGAGAAAGAGAAGTCTTCCTTTGAGGGAAGAAACAGACCAGTGACTTCCACCTATTCCAACTCTAAGAAACATTCAGATTTTAAACTGGGCTATTATATGGACCATGGCTCCTGTTATGGCCAAAAAGAAGGAATGCCAAATTTGTAAGCTTGAAACATGAGCAATGGAGGGGGGGCCACTACTAGTTTGGTGTAGTGGTTAAAAGCAGTTACCCGCTAGCTTGCCCCAGATACCGAGAGAGAGGGAGGGAGGGGGAGAGAGAGAGAGAATAACGGGTATTTCATTTTCAGTCACATTACAGTTTAGTGTAGTGGTTAAGAGCCAGTTTGGTGTAGTGGTTAAGTGTGCAGGCTCTTATCTGGGAGAACCAGGTTTGATTCCCCACTCCTCCACTTGCAGCTGCTGGAATGGCCTTGGGTCAGCCATAGCTTTCACAGGAGTTGTCCTTGAAAGGGCAGCTGCTGTAAGCACTCTCTCAGCCCCACCCACCTCACAGGGTGTCTGTTGTGTGTGGGGGGAAGGTAAAGGAGATTGTGACCGCTCTGAGACTGAGATTCAGTGTATAGGGCGGGATATAAATTCAACATCATCTTCTTCTGCTTTGATTTAGAAGGATTTAGTGACCAAAGTGGAGAAGAAGAGAACTTCTGCACAGGTAAGGAAAGCCTTAGCCCAGACAGAGCAACCAGGACACAGTAAATTTGCCCTCTTCAAAAGCACACAAGATCCAGCATCCCAGTCTGACAACATCTAATGTGGGTCTGATGAAAGGTGGCTGTCTAAACGTCTCTTCTCCCTTTGAAGAGACACTACAATCCTACCAGGACTGCATAAGGAGGTGATGGATCCCCCAAACGCTGAACATTTACTAACAATTCCCAATTTTTTGATCTTATTCCTCTGTGTATGTAGGTGACTTTTAATCTTAGTGTTCCCTAAAGGAAATCGGAATACCTGTGAGGAGGCCCAATTGAAAAGCTGCCACTTTGGGCTCTCTGCCCCTAAGCCTGCCATAGCCATTCATCTGTTTAATCCTCAATAGCTCTTCAGATGAATTTGTTGAAGAAGAAGAATTTCAGATTTATACCCCGCACTTCTCTCTGAAACAGAGAGACAGAGCGGCTTACAATCTCCTTTATCTCCTCCCCCCACAACAGACACCCTGTGAGGTGGGTGGGGCTGAGAGAGCTCTTACAGCAGCTGCCCTTTCAAGGATAACCTCTGCGAGAGCAATGGCTGACCCAGGGCCATTCCAGCAGGTGCAAGTGGAGGAGTGGGGAATCAAACCTGGTCCACGCACTTAACCATTACACCAAACTGGCTCTCCTATTTGACTACAAACTAACGCTTGGGGAATCCGCTACTTATTCAGAAGTCTCTCCCTTGCCTGCATGTGGACCTGATCTACTCCACTCCCCTATTGACAATCCCAATGAGAAGAGACCTACGACCATCTTTCTTAGAAGGAGCCATTTCTTCCTTCAGCACCTGTGAAGCAAGGGACAGGGAAGCCTTACCCAGAGAGGCCACATTCTGACAATTGTCTTCCATGACTTCCTTGTGAAGGAGTCTTTGGTCCAGATCCAGCAGAGCCCACTCCTCCTCAGTGAAATGAATGGAACCTCCTCAGAAGTCACCAGACCCTGGAAAGAAACAAAAAAGGAAGTCTCTTTTCACATGAATGCAGGAATTCCTACCTTCTAAGTGCAGTCCAAAAGGACTATGGTATTCAAACCTTTATGAATGTACCTTCATTTTCTGTTCAGTGAGCAGGACAGCAGTGAAAGGAAAGAGTAATAATCTTTCAGGCCACAGGAAGTGTTGGGGAGGCACGCAGGGGCATGATCAAGTTCCGGACTTACCTGCTTTGGCTTCACAGTCCTCGCTTTGCCATGAAGATATGGCAAAGAATATATTGCTGGAGTCATGGCACCACCTGTGAAGGATAAATTGGTACTGGAAGACATTTCCTTTCCATTTCTGTTCCTTGAGCATTAAGAACATAAGAGAAGCCATGTTGGATCAGGCCAGTGGCCCATCCAGTCCAACACTCTGTGTCACACAGTGGCCAAAAAACCCAAGTGCCATCAAGAGGTCCACCCATGGGGCCAGGATACTAGAAGCCCTCCCACAGTGCCCCCTTCCCCAAAGCACCAAGAATACAGAGCATCACTGCCCCAAACAGAGATTTCCATCAATACCCTGTGGTTAATAGAGCCAGTTTTGTGTAGTGGTTAAGTTTGCGGACTCTTATCTGGGAGAACCGGGTTTGATTCCCCACTCCTCCATTTGCACCTGCTGGAATGGCCTTGGGTTAGCCATAGCTATCACAGGACTTGTCCTTGAAAGGGCAGCTGCTGTAAGAGCCCTTGCAGCCCCACCTCACAGGGTGTCTGTTGTGGAGGGAGAAGATATAGGAGATTGTAAGCTGCTCTGAGTCTCTGATTCAGAGAGAAGGGTGGGGTGTTCCAACAATAAGCTAATAGCCACTGATGGAGCATTGGGAGAAATCTCTCTCTCTCTCGGCTTGACTTCGCGAACGAAGATTTAAGAAGGGTGCAGTAGTCCATGTCTGCTGCAGGCTCGCTGGTGGCTGACAAGACCAATGCGGGACAGGCAGATCTGGCCACAGTGGCTGCAGGGAAAAGTCTGATTTGGGGTTGGTGCTGTAGCAGTGCGATTCTTCCTCAATCTCCTTTTGTCCTCAAGACCAGCTATGCGTGCGTTCTCAAAGGAAGAGACAGCCTGGTGGATGGTGTGCCTCCATGCTTTGCGATCTGAGGCTAGGTCAGACCACTGGTGATGGTTGATGCGACAGGTGCCAAGGGATTTCTTCAAGGAGTCCTTGTACCTCTTCTTTGGTGCCCCTCTATTTCGATGGCCGGTGGAAAGTTCGCCATACAGAGCAATCTTGGGAAGGCGGTGTTTTTCCATCCTAGAAATGTGCTCTGCCCAGTGCAGCTGCGTCTTCAACAGCAGTGCCTCGATGCTTGTAACCTCCGCCCTCTTGAGGACTTCAGTGTTGGTCACAAAGTCACTCCAGTGGATGTTTTTTTTTTTTTTTTTTATGTCCAAAAATTTTTTTATTGAATTTAGTAAACATACAAATAAAGCAATCAATGACTGTATCTGCAATCATTCTTTGTGTATAAGCATAGCATACCAGTAGAAAACAGAATATATATATATACACAAAATACAAACAAAACAACACATACATACATTCACACATACATACATACTTGGCAGCTGAATTAAAAAATAAGTACTCTGTCCATATGTTAATTACATCAAATTAATAATGTCATAATATCTACCAGGAATACATGTACGCATCTGATCTACAGGACTAAAAGAAAATTTAAGAAATGGAAGCCACTTGTACATCAGAGAATCGTTACCTTCTGAATTATTTATATTGCATAAACTATCTGCTATCTTGTCCATAGCATAGACCTCCCAGATTTTAGCATACCAGGCTTTAACTGGAGGAATATTGGGAGATTTCCAAAATTGGGCTAACACCATTTTAGCAGCAGCTAGTAAAAGGGATATCAGGGATTTATTGAGAGAAGTAATAGAAATACCTTTCCAACAGTCAAGCAAAATGAGTTCCAATCTTAAGGGTAAACTATAGCCCGTGATATCCTTGATTTTTGCCACAATTACTGCCCAAAACGACTGCACCCTCGGGCAAGACCACCAGCAGTGTATAAATGTGCCCACCTCTCCACAATTTTTCCAACATTTGGAGGATTGATTTATCGCCATATGGCTTAATCTCTGAGGTGTTAAATACCACCGGAACAAAATTTTTTGAGTTTGTAATTGTATATTCAATGATTTTGAAACAAACGAAGGAGATGACCAGATTTGTTGCCAAACATCCTCCTGAAAATTAATTGAACTATTCCTTTGCCAAATTTCTTGATAGGATAACAAATCAACAGCATCAATGTCTAGCAAACCCTTATAGATAAATGAAATCAGTCCCTTCCGCTTTAAAAAAGGAGATTGTAGCAGGATTCAAAGAAAGTAAGAGGTCGATTGAAATTGTATTTCTTTGAGAGTGATGTCACCAAGTTGTTAATTTGCAAGTATTCAAACCATGGGATTTTTGTCCCACCAGTTTTCTCTTCTAAAGATTTTTTGTCGAGCACTTTTCCATTGGACAAAATATCCACAAACCTATAAAGATTATATTTTTTCCAAATTGGAAAAGACTTGTAAAAAAACCCCGGTTGAAACCAAGAAACATCCATAAATCCAGTGGATGTTGAGGATGGTGCGAAGGCAGCGCTGATGAAAGCGCTCAAGGAGTCGCAGGTGATGACGGTATAAAACCCATGATTCGGAGCCATAGATGAGGGTTGTCATCACAACCGCTTTGTAAACATTGATCTTTGTGCCTTTTTTCAGATGCTTGTTGCTCCACACCCTTTTGTGCAGTCGGCCAAATGCACGGTTTGCCTTTGCCAGCCTGTTGTCAATCTCCTTGTCGATCTTGGCATCTGAGGAGATGATGCACCCCAGGTAGCTGAACTGCTGGACTGTCTTCAGTACTGATTCACCCACAGTGATGCAGGGAGGGTGATAATCTTCCTGGGGTGCAGGCTGGTGGAGAACTTCTGTCTTCTTCAGACTAACTTCTAGGCCGAATAGCTTGGCAGCCTCTGCAAAGCAGGACGTCATATGCTGCAGAGCTGATACCAAGTCGGAGACGAGTGCAGCATCATCAGCAAATAGTAGCTCTCGGATGAGTTTTTCCATTGTCTTGGAGTGAGCCTTTAGTCGCCTCAGGTTGAACAGGCTGCCATCAGTGCGATAGCAGATGTAGCCACCATCGTCATCATCTAGATCTACTGCGGCTCTTTGAAGCATCATGCTAAAGAAGATCGTAAAGAGAGTTGGCGCGAGAACGCAGCCTTGCTTTACACCTGTGCCTATTGGGAAGGGCTCCGAGAGGTCGTTGCAGTGTCTGACTTGGCCTCGCTGGTCTTCATGTAGCTGGATGATCATGCTGAGGAACCTTGGGGAACATCCTAAACGTTCCAAGATTTGCCACAGGCCTTTCCTGCTAACGGTATCGAAAGCTTTGGTAAGGTCGACAAAAGTCACATCTTTGCACACTTTGTGAGGCAGGTGCATGCCTTTTCTTTGTTGTTATTTTTTGACCGCAAGTAAGGATGCGGCTAGTCAACTGGGGTGGGGGAGACGAGCTTTGTTTAGGCCACCTTTTCTAGGCCCTCTCCGTGTGGAGCAAGCAGTGCTGTCCTTAGATAAGGCTGCTTGGTCGTTCAGGGTGCTGCTGAAAGATGCTTTCGTCTCCGGGTCAGCATCAGGCGACCAATACCCTGAACCGCCTACATGCAGGATCGGGACTGCGGCTTCCAGTGGCATCTTCCACCTGCCGTTTCGCCCCTTGCCCATCGCTGCAGGACTTGGTGTGTTGTGGGTTGTGGATGTGGATATGCCCTTCAGGCCTGCGCAGAAGAATTTTTAGGTGAAGCACAGTGTGCGCGGTACTGGCTCCACCCTTTCACCTTGGGGTCATCTGCCATGGCCCAGTAAGCCGGGACACCGGCAGCGAGTCCTCCAGGTGGTAGGTGTTACATTAACGAGCTCTATCTGCCCGGGTTTGATGTTAGAGTTTTCCTTCTCTTGGCTGGCGAGGTTGGTGAGCCCAGCCTGCCCATCCGGTTATACCGCCGGACATTCGGTCGCACCATGACGTGGCAAACTCTGTGAGAAACGGGGGGGGGGGGGACCAGCGGGAAGGTGTTGCCACGGATGCAGTAATGCAGGAGAGGCCATTGCAGTGACCATCTGCCAGGCATAGCCGGACAGTGACCACGCGGCGTTCACTACACCGGGAAGGAGAGGCTATGTATTGCGCATACACTTTCCCTGGGGGGACAGGATACCCAAGAGGGAGCCCCCCTCCCCCCCCGGGAGAAATATATCCTCTGTCAATTGGCTCATGGACATAACTTGAGATGCTGGTTCAGATGCAGAAACACTTGTACAAGGAAAGAATATCATAAATTGAGAAGCTGGAGCAGTGCATCTTTTGTACACAAGACTGTGCATCATAAAAGCAACCTGTGTACATTCAAGACAACATCCATTGCGAAGGACCAGGGGTAAAATTCTAGCAGGACCTTCTTTGCATATTAGGCCACACCCTCCCTGATGTAGCCAATCCTCCAAGAGCTTACAAAAAAGAGCCTTGTAAGCTCTTGGAGGATTGGCTACATCAGGGGTGTATGGCCTAATATGCAAAGGAGCTCCTGCTAGAATTCCATCCCTGGGAAGAACACCCCTTTCAATCTTACCTGGAAAAGTTGCTTCTGGGTAATGTTCTTGCACAATTAGTTCCTGCTCCTGAAACAGAAGTGGGGATCCCAGAAAGAAGAGTCTGGTTAGGAAAAGGAAAAGGAAACAAGCTGGGGAAAGGTTCTAAAACAGTTGCAGCGATCCACATCTATTTCAAGGGTATATCCTTGATCAAATCCTGTGCCCTCTCACCTGCTGCTCCTGACCCTTGTTCTCCACCTGGCTAAGGAGGAAGCCTTCTGCCAGGGCCACCGCCTGGGAACTGGTCTCCGGCCCGCATTCCCTCACCCAGCTCTCCATCTCCGGGGGCAGGACAGCCAGGAACTGCTCCAGGATCACCAGGTCCAGCATCTCCTTCTTGCTGCACCTCTCTGGCTTCAGCCACTGACTGCAGAGACGGTGGAGTCGGTTGCAGACCTCTCGGGGTCCCTGGGCATCCTTGTAGCAGAAGTGCCTGAATTGCTGGCGCTGCACATCTGGAGGGAGGACATCGTCTTTCACACTCTTCTGCACTGTTGCTTCCCACAGCTCCCTTGTGCTCCCAGCTCCGGTGGCATCAGGGCCTCTCCTTGATCCCAGATGTGCTAGGTCCAATTCTCCACTCATCTTCCCTTCGTCTCCAAAGAATCTCCACCTGGATACCAACAGATCACCTTCCTCCACTTTCCAGAGTAAAGTGAAATATTGCAACTGAAATATTATTTTATGACTTATCCATGTGCTTTTAAATATGTATATATATGCACCACCTCCCAGGCTGCCTCCTCTCCTCTTCAGGCAACCAAGCTGGGGACTTTACTGGTTAACTTCAAGGCAACTTTTCAGCCACAAGGAAGTAACCAGGGAGGGGCTGCGGGGAGTCATCTGGCCTTCCTCCTATGCAGCTTCTCTGGGAGATGCAACTTCTTTCCTTTAACCCTTTGAGTAAACCTTCCCCTGCCAGCCTCCTTCCAAAGTCAGGACTGGGGAGCAACTGGAGACCCTGGGAAAGGGGAGGGAGTCTTCCACACACACCCCCAGGCCTCCCCTGCTTGTTTGAATGTTGCCAACCTCCAGGAAGAGCAGGAAATAAAGGTAAATTACCTCCGCGAAAACCAGCCTCTAAAGTAATTTATGAACGGTAAATGTCAATACATTCAAAGGAAGTATTCAAAACTATATTACAGGATAATTCATACAAATTACAACAAACAAATATAGACAACATACAACCCCACCCAAAGGCATTCAAAGGCAAGTCAATGTCCACCAACTTGTAGTAGCTGGGTGCAGGTAGAAATTCAGATAGTGTAATCTTATTCGAAGAACAATGCTTCCAGAGGTTTGCATTTAAGCAGAAAAATTCATGTAGAGAACAGTGCTACAAAAAACACTTCTTCAGTACAGCAAGGCACAGAAAATAATACGTGACCCGGTAGTACTTCACTCCCACGTTTCGCTTTCGCTTCCACGACCTTTCACATGAACATATGAAGCTGCCTTCTTCTGAATCAGACCCTCGGTCCATCAAAGTCCGTATTGTCTACTCAGACTGGCAGCGGCTCTCCGGGGTCTCAAGCTGAGGTTTTTCATGCCTATTTGCCTGGACCCTTTTTGGGAGATGCCAGAGATTGAACCTGGGACCTAGATGCTCTACCACTGAGCCACCGTCCCTTCACACAATACTATTTCATCTCACTGCTGCTTCTTCCGATAATCTTCACTTAGTATGGTCAATTTCTAGAAGTGAAGATTATCAGAAGAAGCAGCGGTGAGATGAAACAGTATTGCATGAAAGCTCATGGAAGCGAAAGTGAAATGTGGAAGTGACATACCACCGCGTTGCGAAATTATTTTCTGTTCCTTGCTGTACCGAAGAAGTGTTTTTTGTAGCACTGTTCTCTACATGAAATTTTTCTACTGGAATGCAAACCTCTGGAAGCATTGTTCTTCGAATAAGACTACACTATCCGAATTTCTACCTGCACCCAGCTACTACAAGTTGGTGGACATTGACTTGCCTTTGAATGACTTTGGGGGGGGTTATCGACCAAGCTCCGAAGCAGGGGATTCTTTAGTCACTGGGCAGGTTGGAAACAGAGCTGGAAGGAACCCCAGAGGTCATCTAATCAAGGCCAATGCCAGTGTAGGAGTGGGCAACTCACACAGACAGGAGACTACCAGACAGATTCTGACCCAACACTGACATGTTTAGTTTCCCCCACAACTGCTGCATCAGCCTTTGAGATGTATCCTTGGAACAACATGGCAAGTAAAGATTGTAGGGACTTGAAAGAAGTGGATCCCAGCCCTTGGACTCCCTCCTGTTCACCTGCTCCTCCTACCCCCATTCCAGCCACACACCCCAGAACAAAGTCTTCTCTTGGGAGGGAGCAGCACAGTCGCTGCCTGGGGAATGCTCTGCATCGCTTAAGCCAGTGAGCCAGGCCAGAAGCTTCTAAGCATCCTCCACGCAATTCTTAAAGAACAGAAGATGACATTTCCCCAACATATACAGACAGATGACTTGCATCCAGGGACTCCATCCTAGCTGCCTCCACCCCATTCTGAACCTCAGGAGCCCTCCTTAGACTATTAAGAGACATGAATATGCTGAAGCAGGGATGGGGAAAGGGTCTTGTCTTCTAATTTGCCGCACTTTGCAGGGAAGCTTGCTGGGCAAACAGATGCATGCACCTTCTGTCAGAGCCAAGCCAGTAGAAGGAGAAGGTCCTTTTTGCCCTCTGTAATCAGTCTGCAATCATTAAGAGCCCCGTGGCGCAAAGTGTTAAAGCTGCAGTACTGCAGTCCTAAGCTCTGCTCACGACCTGAGTTCGATCCCCAACGGAAGCTGGGTTGTCAGGTAGCCGGCTCAAGGTTGACTCAGCCTTCCATCCTTCCGAGGTCGGTAAAATGAGTACCCAGCAGCTTGCTGGGGGGAAAGTGTAGATGACTGGGGAAGGCAATGGCAAACCACAACGTAAAAAGTCTGCCGTGAAAACGTTGTGAAAGCAACATCACCCCAGAGTCGGAAACGACTGGTGCTTGCACAGGGGACCTTTCCCAATCAGTCTGAAGGGTTAATTGGACAGAGTCTCCATTCCTAGAGAGGCACATACCGAGAACGCCAGGTGACTTGCAGCAGTCCCTTCCAGATCCACTGTCCCAAGTGCATTCTGATTGCCTGTTAGGTGAAAGGGAGACGGGGCGGCACTGGCAGATTTTTAAATATATATGTCTACAGGTAAGCAATAAAAGAATATTTTCTTTGCAAAATATCTCTGTGGTTTGGACAGTGGAATCGTGCGGGGGTGTGTGTGTGTGGTCGTGGTGTTTAGGGGGTTCCTCATATTCCTGGCTGCACCATTTACCTCCCATACTCTATAGTTTAGCCATAATAATTCCTTATTATTAAGCAGAACCTGGACTCCAGATTTCAAAGAGTTTCTCCACTTGCTCTCTGAAATCTCACTGTAAGCTAGGGTTGCCAATTCCCAGGTGGGGGCAGTGGATCCCGCCCCCCCGCCCAGTTTGCAGGCCCTCCCCCCGCTTCAGGGTCATCAGAAAGCGGGGGGGGGGGGTGTGGAATGACTGCTGACAACTCTATTATTTCCTATGGAAACTTATTCCCATAGAACATAATAGAGAATTGGTCCGTGGGTATTTGGGGCTCTTGGGGGGGCTGTTTTTTGAGGCTGATGCACCAAATTTTCAGAATAGCATCCAGTGTCTCTCCTCGAACTACCTTCCAAGTTTGAAAAAGATTGGATGGGGGGGGGGTCCAATTCTATGAGCCCCAAAAGAAGGTGCTCCTATCCTTCATTATTTTCTATGGAAGGAAGACATTTAAAAGGTGTGTGGTCCCTTTAAATGTGATGGCCAGAACTCCCTGTGGAGTTCAATTATGCTTGTCACACCCTTGCTCCTGGCTCCACCCCAATGTCTCCTGGCTCCACCCCAATGTCTCCTGGCTCCACCCCCAAAGTCCCCAGATATTTCTTGAATAGGACTTGGCAATCCTACTGTAAGCAGAACTGAGTTCTTCCTGTAATGTGGTATATCCACATTCCTGCTTTTTTATTTCTGCATTGTGCTGTTGTCTCCCAGTTCCCTGCTAAACGGGCCATCTTTTGGCATTTTGTTGTAATTCTTGCCCTCAGCCTGGCATTGCTGTGGGGCAGGTCTGGTCTGGGAGAGCAAACGTGGGTGTAGGGTTGCCAGCCTCCAGGTGGGGTCTGGAGTTCTCCTGCTTTTACAACTGATCTCCAGTTGACAGAGAACAGCTCCCCTGGAGAAAATGGTTGCTTTGAAGGGTAGACTGTATGTCAATGTATCATGCTGAGGCCGCTCCCCTTTCCAAACCCTGCCCTCACCTGGATCTACCCCCAAAGTCTCCAGGTATTTCCCAACACAGACATGGAAACCCTATTTTGGAGGGTTCCTTTATCTTCTTCCCCCACAACGGACACCCTGTGAGGTAGGTGAGAAGGGCAGGGTATAAAACTGCGGTCTTCTTCTTCTAATCTGATGTTCTCACCAGTACACTACTTGCTGCCTCCTGCTACTCCTTCATTCATTTTAGCAAAACAAAAGAGAACTCCAGAAGACAACACCCTTGATTCTAGTATCAGCTTTCATTAATCAGAGCTCACGTCTTCCATTGCAGATGTCATATGCGTGTATATGTGCGCACGTACATACAAACACACAAAAGTCTCAATCCAATTCGTTGCAGGAGGTCACAGATCTGGTACTTGCCTTTAAAGAAGAATCTGACAGAAGAAGGCAATTCACTCGTCCAGGTGAAGGCTGTTTGGAAAGGAAGTAGAGATGACGAGAGAACCGGACTCAGCTGTCCCTGAATCAGAAAAAGGCCTTAATGCCACCAGAGCTGGGAGCAGAAAGGACCTGTGGGAAGGAACTGGGCAAAAGATGCTGAGGAACCGTGTCCCATCTCCAGATGTGCAGTGCCAGCAATTCAGGCAATTCAGCTACCAGGAGACCGAGGGGCCTCGGGAGTTTTGCAGCCAACTCCACCGTCTTTGCCACCAGTGGCTGAAACCAGAAAGGCACAGCAAGAAGGAGATGCTGGACCTGGTGATCCTGGAGCAGTTTCTGGCTGTCCTGCCCCTGGAGATGGAGAGCTGGGTGAGGGAATGCGGGCCGGAGACCAGTTCCCAGGCGGTGGCCCTGGCAGAAGGCTTCCTCCTCAGCCAGGCAGAGGCCAAAAATCAGGACCTGCAGGTGAGAGGGATTAATCTGGGTACATGGGGAGGGTACTAAATATGAAAATCAATTCTCTTGAAAACCACACAGATTGTGTAGCTTTTTAAGACCCTCTCTCGCTGCAGTCTGTTTCCTCTTCCTTTTCTCATCAGTCTCCCCTTTCTGGGATCCCTGCTTCTTTTTCAGGCACAAGAGAAAATCGCACAGGAACATTCCCACGGAGCCAGTTTTCTGGGTAAGATTCAAAAGAGTTTTGTTCCCACTAAATGGCTTTCTCCTGACTGTCGGTGGACTGTCTCAGTGCCCCATGAAAGTTGCTCCACTCCAGCTTCTCTGTTTAGAAATTCCATTTGGGGAAGTAACAATCCAGAATAGATTTAAAATCCCAGCAAGGTAAAGGAATTGAACACAAATCAGCTTCTAAGGTCAAATGATGATGATTAATGTCAAAAACTGGATAAATGGTGTATTGGGTCAATGAAAAGAATTACAAAATCGTAAACTTTCAGGAGCTCCAGTTCAGGTAGCTGGCTCGAGGTTGACTCAGCCTTCCATCCTTCCGAGGTTGGTAAAATGAGTACCCAGCTTGCTGGGGAGAAAGTGTAGATGACTGGGGAAGGCAATGGCAAGGAAAGGAAAGGTCCCCTGTGCAAGCACCAGTCGTTTCCAACTCTGGGGTGACGTTGCTTTCACGTTTTCACAGCAGAAATGGCAAACCACCCCATAAAAAGTCTGCCATGAAAACATTGTGATACGTCACCCCAGATTCGGAAATGACTGGTATTTGCTTAGGGGACTACCTTTAACTTTATGCCATGGTAATTTCCAATACTTGTACAATAAGAGCTTTTTGCTGCTCGCTTTCTAACAGGATAAGGAGTGTCCAGAGCTGATAGACCTTAAAAGGGTGTTGGTGGAAGGGGGCAGTCGGGTCTTTTCAAAACAGTCTTCTATATGACTAGGCATTAAGTGCCAGGGTAGGAAAAGTTTGTCAAAAATTTGTCTTTGGTCATCCTGTGAACATTCCTGTTTGGCACTCTGACATCACTGGCCTCATTCCCTATGGATATGATATTCTGTGAACATTATTCTCAGTACCAAATATTATATAGCATTAATAATAAATATTTTCATTTATACATTGCCTTTCTGGCTGGGATTCAAGGCAGAATACATGTATGATTATTCAGACAATGAGTTAGCAGATAATATCAGGCAAACCAGCGAACGACAAGACAGGATAAGATAAATAGGTAAGAATATTTGAGTATAAGAACAAAGATTCCTAGAAAGGTGGAACAAATACCAATGGGCTGAGGTTGTAGAATGGAAGGAAAATCCAGAAAAAGGCTTACAACGATAATACAGATGATGCGTCAGTGGCGTCTCTCACTGAGTTGCCTAGCTTCAAAGAGATTCTGGGATATGGAAGCTGTGGTTCTATCAGGGGGGTTAGAATGGCCCATTCCTTGCATTTCAGAGTCCTTCCTTCTTAATTCTGTGATTCTTTTTATTTGATAACTGCTTCATGTTTGGATTGGTCAAAAGTATGGAAGCAAAAAAATATCCATAAAGGATGTAAGCAGGGGCCATTTTGTAGAAAAATAGGTGGTGGGGCTCATGAGCATAACTCATCAGCATATGCCACCAACACCCCCACAGCCAAAAACAACCTGATGCAAGAAAGGAGAACCCTGGGTGAGTGAGGCCTGCTTGGGCTGGCTAGAGAGCCAGCCAACTCAAGCAGGCCTTGCTTGCTTGGGGCTCTCCTGGGCTGCCGCCCCCCCCCCCCAGTCAAAAGGCCAGCAAGCCACCCAAAATCACATAAGAAATGGAGAAAGGATGGTGCAGGCTTCTCCAGGGGTTAATGAGGGTTGCTGGGGGTTTGACAAAGCCTGTGGTGGCTGGCTGGCTGCCGACTCTCCTAATCCAGGGATTGTTATGCAGCTGCACCTATGATTCAATGGACAAGGTAGGTGGGGAGGAAGAGAGGGAACCCTCAGAAAGGTTCAGGAGCCGTGCTCCTGCAAGCTCCTGCTGAATTTGAGGCCTGGATGTAAGGCGAGTTCCAATCATGAGCCAAAACAAGGAGAATCTTATTCCCTCACCCCAACAAGGAACTGTAATGCAAAGTAATCAAAGGGATCTGTTGAGGCTGGGTGAGTGGGCGTCAACGTGGCAGATGCGGTTCAATGTGGCCAAGTGCAAAGTAATGCACATTGGGGCCAAGAATCCCAGCTACAAATACAAGTTGATGGGGAGTGAACTGGCAGAGACTGACCAAGAGAGAGATCTTGGGGTTGTGGTAGATAACTCACTGAAAATGTCAAGACAGTGTGCGTTTGCAATAAAAAAGGCCAACACAATGCTGGGAGTTATTAGGAAGGGAATTGAAAACAAATCAGCCAGTATCATAATGCCCCTGTATAAATCGATGGTGCGGTCTCATTTGGAGTACTGTGTGCAGTTCTGGTCGCCGCACCTCAAAAAGGATATTATAGCATTGGAGAAAGTCCAGAGAAGGGCAACTAGAATGATTAAAGGGCTGGAGCACTTTCCCTATGAAGAAAGGTTGAAAGGCTTGGGACTCTTTAGCTTGGAGAAACGTCGACTGCGGGGTGACATGATAGAGGTTTACAAGATAATGCATGGGATGGAGAAAGTAGAGAAAGAAGTACTTTTCTCCCTTTCTCACAATACAAGAACTCGTGGGCATTCAATGAAATTGCTGAGCAGACAGGTTAAAATGGATAAAAGGAAGTACTTCTTCACCCAAAGGGTGATTAACATGTGGAATTCACTGCCACAGGAGGTGGCGGCGGCCACAAGTATAGCCACCTTCAAGAGGGGTTTAGATAAAAATATGGAGCACAGGTCCATCAGTGGCTATTAGCTACAGTGTGTGTGTATATATAAATTTTTTTGCCACTGTGTGACACAGAGCGTTGGACTGGATGGGCCGTTGGCCTGATCCAACATGGCTTCTCTTATGTTCTTATGTAAATGGAAAGTCCAAAATGCCTTTTGCTTACCTTCTAGGTGGTGCCGTACATTCATTGCCATCTCTTTGTGGCAGAGAGAAAGCAGCTTCTACACAGCTTGATGGGGTAAGTGTGGAACTAGGGTTGCCCAATCCAAGTCCAATTCAAGAAATATCTGACAACTTTGGGGGTGGAGCCAGGAGACATTGGGGGTGGAGCCAGGAGCAAGAGTGTGGCAAGCATAACTGAACTCCAAAGGGAGTTCTGGCCATCACATTTAAGGGCCACACACCTTTTAAATGCTTTCCTGTCTATGGAAATGGACATATGGACATCTGAAGCTGCCTTATACTGAATCAGACCCTTGGTCCATCAAAGTCAGTATTGTTTACTCAGACTGGCAGCGGCTCTCCAGGGTCTCAAGCTGAGGTTTTTCTCACCTATTTGCCTGGACCCTTTTTTGGAGATGCCGGGGATTGAACCTGGGACCTTCTGCTTACCAAGCAGATGCTCTACCACTGAGCCACCGTCCCTCCCCATAATAATAATGAAGGATAGGGACACCTTCTTTTGGGGCTGGTCCAATTTTTTTGAAACTTGGAGGGTATTTTGGGGAGAGGCACTTGATGGCATACTGAAAATATGGTGCCTCTGTCTCAAAAAACAGCCCTCCCAGATACCCATGGATCAATTCTCCATTATACCCTATGGGAATTGGTCTCCATAGGGAATAATGGAGGGCCCAGCAGACATTTCCCCCCCCCTGCTTTTTGATGACCCTGAAGGGGGAGGGCCTCCAAACCAGGGGATCCCCTGCCCCCACCTGGGGTCTGGCAACCCTACATGGAACTCTGGATTGTCCCCCCTGAGGGTCTTTCCTCACCCTCCCTTGCTCCAGGAGAATCATAGAATCATAGAGTTGGAAGTTCGTCTAGTCCAACCCCCTGTGCAAAACAGGAACTTCACAAATACCCTCCCCCACACACACATAGTGACCTTCCCTCTTTTTCTCTCAGCTGTTATATGTACCCCTCACTGAATACAACATCAAAAGGGAGATTTCAATCCTGAATGTCAGCATTTTATTCTATACCTTCTGCCACCCCTTCCCACCCCATCTTGTTTTCCGTGTCTTCTTGGCTTGTTGCCTATTGCAAGCCAAGGAGTTGCTTGCATGCGGGGCCTTGCCAGCCCTTGACAGCATTGGGCTTTTATGCTCACTGCTCCGTTACCCTGTATTCTGTAGGCTTCATCATCAACTTGTGATCCTGTTACTTCTGACCTTTCCAGCTCTCCAGTGGGAGTTGCCAAGTATTTGCTTGGTGGTGGATTGCCCAAATTGACGGAGCTGGTGTATTGCATTAGGGTTGCCAATCCCTGGGGGGGGGCAGGGGATCCCCCTGTTTGGAGGCCCTCCCCCCACTTCAGGGTTGTCAGAAAGCGGGGGGAGGGTCAAGAGCTTGGGGGTACTATTGGAGCCTGCCCTGACAATGGAGGCGCAAATAGCAGCCACTGCTAAGTCCGCATGCTTTCATCTTAGCCGGGCAAGGCAGCTGGCTCCTTTCCTGGAATACGACGATCTGGAAACAGTGATCCATGCAACGGTCACCTCAAGGTTGGACTACTGTAATGCCCTCTACATGGGGCTGCCCCTGTGCTGAACCCGGAAGTTGCAGCTAGTGCAGAATGCTGCCGCTCGACTGTTATTAGGGCTCCCCAGGTGGGAGCACATTCATCCGGGGCTCCGGGGACTGCACTGGCTGCCAAACATATACCGGGTTTGGTTCAAGGTGCTGGTTATTACCTTTAAAGCCCTATATGAGCTAGGACCTGCCTACCTTAGGGACCATCTCTCCCCACATGTTCCCCAGAGAGTGCTTAGTTCTGGTTCTCAAAATCTACTAACAATCCCCGGGCCGAAGGAGGCCCGTCTGAAGTCAACCAGGGACAGGGCCTTTTCGATTACAGCCCCTTGCTAGTGGAACCAGCTACCGGAAGAGGTGAGGGCCCTGCGGGACCTTGGGCAGTTCCACAGGGCCTATAAGACAGTCCTCTTCCAGTTGGCATATAACTAACCAGTACCTGAAAAACCCCAAAGGAAGGTTGTAGGATAGCACATTGATAGATTGTTTTCTTGGTTTAACTGCTGTAAACTATTTAATGTATTTTAATATTCATTAATCTTATTGTTAGAATTTTATGTTGTGAGCCGCCTCGGTGGGGAGGGCAGGATATAAATCGAATAAAATGAAATGAAATGAAATAGACCAGGGGTAGCCAATGGTAGCTCTCCAGATTTTTTTTGCCTACAACTCCCATCAGCCCCACCCATTGGCCATGCTGGCTGGGGCTGATGGGAGTTGTTGGCAAAAAACATCTGGAGAGCTACCATTGGTCACTCCTGTTCTAGACTTAGAATGGGAATATTTTTACATTATCTGTGAAAATAGAGGAGTTTGTTTTCTTCTTTTTTCAGGGTCCAGTGACCTTGGAGGAGGTGTCTGTTCATTTCACTGAGGAGGAGTGGGCTCTGCTGGATCCGGACCAAAGAATCCTTCACCAGAAAGTCATGGAGGAGAATCGTCAGAATGTGGCATCTCTGGGTAAGTCTCTCCTTTCTCTTGATAGGCAGAAGCTGAAAGTAGAAGTCCAAAAAGGACCCCAGGTCTGACCTGGATGGCCTGGGCTTGTCCGATCTCTTTAGCTCTCAGAAGTTAAGCTGGGTCGTTCCTGGTTAGTCCATGGATGGGAGACCTTCAAGGAAGTCCAGGGTTGCTGGGCAGAGGCAAGCAATGGCAAATCAGCTCTGTCCATCTCTGGCCTTGACAACCCTACGGGGTATCCAAAAAACAGCTGTGACTTCAGGACTAGGACTGCCAAGCCCTCGGGAGGGCGGGGGTTCTCCCACCCTGGAGGTTCCCAACCTGGAGGAACCTCCCCCAACATCACCGGCACGATGACGTTAATCGCAAGGGATGTCATCGCACCAGCGACATTGCATGCTGGCTTCTCTAGGCATTTCTGGGGAAACTCTATGGTTTTCCTGGATGCTCTAGCAATTTGGGAGAGAAAAATTCTATGGTACCATAGAGTTTTCCTGGAAACACCTAGAGCGGCTGGCACACGATGTCACCGTCATGATGATGTTACTTGTGGGTGACATCATTGCTCCGCACGCATCCCTGCCAGAGGACTTGGCAACCCTATTGAGGGCACTTCCCACTATCGCCAATAAGGACTCTTCCCAAGGAAATTTTCAGTAGGGAAGCAGAGTGGGTGCAAGTACAGCAAAGGAAGGGCTTCTGCATGGTCTGGAATCCATAACTATTAGCATGTAAGCTAAAATATTGGTTTCCAGGCCTCAGATTCAGTGGGAGCTCACAGGAGCACAGCTCCTGCACCTTTCTGAGAGTTCCATCTTCACCTTCTGAGAGTTCCACCTCCTTGTCCATTGAATAGTATGTGTAGCTGCATAACAATCCCTGGATGAGCTTCACCATCTATTTTTCTACAAAATGACTGCTGTTGGTTTCTAATCTAAAAGGAACATGGCTGAGATGGAACCCCACCCCACCCCAAATTGCTCACTGGGCTAATTGTTCTTCACGGGGAACAAAATCTTGAGTGTGCTTGAAAATCCAGTGGAAACTGGTCAGGAGGGGAATTGGCCTCCGCAACAGTTTGTGGGAAGTCAGTGGGGCCACATTTTAGGTGTAAAACAAGCATAAAACAGTCACTGAATTGCCTGAGAAATCTCCCCCAAACAGTCCTCAGGTTAGAAGACCACAAAACAGCTAACATGATAGCCCCCAGTTAAAGTCCAGTTGGAAAGAAATATCTTGGCCTGGCTGTATAGCAGGGGTGGCCAAACCGTAGCTCAGGAGCCACATGAGGCGCTTTCACACATATTATGTGACTCTCGGAGGTTGAGGAGGAACTTAATGTATGCTTACTCTCATGTAACCGTGCTTAGCATTGGGACCTCAGTCAGCCTCTGAGCAACTATTTCTGCTGTGTGTGAAATTGGAAAGGAGGGGGGGAAAGCCAAGGGAGCCACTGGAAGGAGAGATGGAATTAAAGAGGGCAGCGCATGGTTCTCCCCTAGTTTCATAGTTCTTGTAGGAGCTTTATTTACTAACCTTGGTGTCAAGGCAAAAAGAGACGCATAGTGATGCAAATGGTTGTCAATGATTTATATGGTACATGTCTGTTTCCTTCTCCCACCAGTACCAAAAAACAATTCCTTAACCTTTCCCTATGCCAGTCTTATAGGGCTGTTATTCCCAGGTTTTATTTTTTACAAAAAAGTCTCCTAGCATGGTCATGTTATAAAGTGCATGTATATGTATTTTATCTTTCTGTGCAAGGAAAGTACTAAGAGTTTTAATAAAGATGTTTGTGTAATATTCGTTTATGATGTGTGGCTCTCAAACATCTGATGTTTGTTCTGTGTGGCTCATACATTAAGCGAGTATGGCCACCCCTAATCTATAGGAAAGTAAACTCAGATGACGTCAAATGGGAATCATTCCCCAGACAAGGGGCCACCATTGAGTACTCATAGTGTCTAATCACTGCTTGCCTCAGCTCTGCAGTCAGGACAACAGAGCACAGGGCTTTGGAGGCTAAACTTATGAACTTTTTCAGTTTTTTTGGCCACTGTGTGACACAGAGTGTTGGACTGGATGGGCCATTGGCCTCATCCAACATGGTTTCTCGTATGTTCTTAAATGATTTGGGAGATACTATCTAGTCCAGCTTCCCATTTCCCACAGTGGCCACCTAGAGTCCCTGGCAGGATCTCAAGATGAGGAGCAGATCCAAAGCATACTGTCTCTACACAAGGAGACTCCACTAGTGCACCTTGTCTGTGATGGAACTCAGTCCATGGAAGAATCAAGAGCTGGTTAATACAGGGCAGGATTTGTTTCCCCATCAAGTGATCTATCATTGTCAAGAGGAATTAATGGCCTTCTTTTCTTCATTCTGCTTTTACCTGTCTTTATTTCTAGAGGCTGATGGACTTCAGAACAAGTCCAAGGGGGAGCCACGACACCAAGACTTCGAGAAAAAACAGCAGGGAAAAATTGCTGGAACAAAATGGAAGAGTGGGAATGAATCCTCTCCTCAGGGTGCTGAATCCCAGGTGTTTGATAGACGCCAAAGAATTAAGACAGGGGAGAAACTTCAAAAATGGTTGGAGTGTAGATGGAGCTCTGGTCAGAATTGCATCCTTGCTGTTCATCAACAAATCCACAGAGGGGAGAAATCATATAAATGCTTAGAGTGTGGAAAGTGCTTTTCTCGGAGTGATACCCTATCTGCTCATCAACAAATCCTCGTTCAGGGGAAACCATATAAGTGCCTGCAGTGTGGAAAGAGCTTTGCTCAAAAATCACGGCTTAATATTCATCAACGTATCCACACTGGGGAGAAACCATATAAATGCCTGGAATGTAGAAAGAACTTTGCTTGGAGTTCTCAGCTTAAATCCCATCAATGTATCAACACAGGGGGGAAACCATATGAATGTCTGCAATGTGGAAAGAGCTATGCTTGGAATTCACAGCTTACTAAACATCAACGTACCCACACAGGGGAGAAACCATATAAATGCTTAGAGTGTGAAAAGAGCTTTGCTTATAGCTCAGACCTAACTACCCATCAACGTATCCACACAAGGGAAAAACCATATGAATGCTTGGAGTGTGGAAAGAGCTTTACTCAGGGTTCACACCTTAAATCCCATCAACATATCCACACAGGAGAGAAACCATATAAATGTTTGGAGTGTGGAAAGAGCTTTGCTCAGAGTTCACAGCTTAATATCCATCGACAAATCCACACAGGGGAGAAACCATATCAGTGCTTGGAGTGTGGAAAGAGCTTTGCTCGGAATGCAGACCTTAAATCCCATCAACGTATCCACACAGGGGAAAAACTGTATGAATGCTTGGAGTGTGGAAAGAACTTTGCTCATAGTTCACAACTTAAATCCCATCAAAGCATCCACACAGGGGAGAAATCATATAAATGCCTGCAGTGTGGAAAGAGCTCTGCTCAGAGTTCATGGCTTAATGTCCATCAACGCATCCACACTGGGGAGAAACCATATAAATGCTTGGAGTGTGGAAAGAGTTTTACTTGGAGTTTTCAGCTTAAATCCCATCAACATGTCCACACAGGGGAAAGGCCATATGAATGTTTGGAGTGTGGAAAAAGCTATGCTTGGAATTCACAGCTTATTAAACATCAACGTATTCACACAGGAGAAAAACCATATAAATGCTTAGAGTGTGAGAAGAGCTTTGCTTATAGCTCAGACCTTACTACCCATCAACGTATCCACACCGGGGAAAAACCATATGAATGCTTGGAGTGTGGAAAGAGCTTTGCTCAGAGTTCACACCTTAAATCCCATCAGCGTATCCACACAGGGAAGAAACCATATAAATGCTTGCAGTGTGGAAATTGCTTTGCTCGGCGTTCAGACCTTAAATCCCATGAACGAATCCACACAGAAAAAAAACATATAAATGCTTGGAGTGTGGAAAGAGCTTTTCTCTAAGTTCAGGTTAAATTCCATCAATGTATCCACATGGGGAAACCATATGAATGCTTGGAGTATGGGAACAATTATTCTTGGGGGTGTTATGTGACTTATTTTTCCTATCCTGAGAAGACATCTGTTACAGACCTTTAGGATTAATAGAATATGTTGTGTAGAACTAGGTTCTCTGCCCTGGTTGCTCCTTTCACTGCATTTAATTACTGAATGAGCAGTTCTGCCTCCTGCCAAAAGAGCAGCAGTTAATACTGGATGAACTAATGGAAAAAGCGATCATCCTTTATCTCAATCTGCAAACCAGGTTTTATTTGTATCATACTCCCTTATTCCCAGCTCAGACCCAGAGCAATTAATGTTGTTCTCCTATCCTCCATTTTATTCTAACAGCCATTCTGAGAGGTAAACTGAGAATGGGCAACTGACCCTGGGTCAGCTGACAGATTTCATTGGCAGAGGTGAGATTTGAACCTAAACATCCTGGAGCCTAGAGAGGCACTCTAAGCACTATACCACCCTGGCTCTGCCAGTTGTAGGAGATTGTCTAAAGTAGGGGATGATTTCCATCATCGTTTGTGATGCCTTTCTCTGTAATGCAGACTTCCTTTTCTCTCCAGGCAGGAACAAGTGACCAGACACTTGAATGAAGCACTTTAAGAACATAAGAGAAGCCATGTTGGATCAGGCCAATGGGCCATCCAGTCCAAGACTGTATCACACAGTGGCCAAAAAACCCAGGTACCATCAGGAGGTCCATCAGTGGGGCCGGGACACTAGAAGCCCTCCCACTGTTGCCCCTCCCAAGCACCAAGAATACAGAGCATCACTGCCCGAGACAGAGTTCCAACAATACGCTGTGGCTAATAGCCAGTGATGGATCTCTGCTCCATATGTTTATCCAATCCCCCTCTTGAAGCCGGCTATGGCTGTAGCCACCACTACCTCATGTGGCAGTGAATTCCATGTGTTAATCACCCTTTGGGTGAAGAAGTACTTCCTTTGAACACTGTTCGAGTTCTTAAAGGTGACTCAGTTAACTGCTACACAGCTGTAGAATCTAGAGCAGGGGTGGCCAAACTTGCTTACTGTAAGAGCCACATAAAATAAACATCAGATGTTTGAGAGCTAGAAGGAAGGCAGGCTAGAAGGAAGGAAGATAGGAGAGGGAGGTGGAAAGAAAGGAACTTTAACTTTGCATTCTCCAAGCCGCCAGCTGGCTTGGCTTGGATAAGTGATTTAAAGAGAGAAATGCCTTCTCCATGCTGGCTGATGGGGCAGTGGGGGCTTCGAGAGTTACACAATGTGTGTGAAACAGCCACAGTTTGGCCACCCCGATCTAGAGCATCAGTACAGAAAGAACATAAAGGACTATAGCAGATCTAAGGAACTAAAACAAGTCTAACCCTCCCAGTCATAAATTTTACCTCACATCCCATCTGTGGGATAAGCACCTTAGCTTAAAGTTAAAGTTCCTTGGTGCTTGAGGGGAGGGCACAGTGGGAGGACTTCTAGTGTCCTGGCCCCATTGGTGGACCTCCTGATGGCAATTGGTGTTTTTGGCCACTGTGTGACACAGTGTTGGACTGGATCCAACATGGCTTACCTTAAGTTCTTATGCACGAAGCCAGAGCAGTCTGCCAGCACACTGAGATTCGGCAGGAACCTGCTCTTTTAGCCCTTACTATCCTAACTGAGTAGGAGTCCCTTGCCCAGTGTGGAGTTTGAGAAGGGAGGCCCTCGTGATACTCCGGAACCCATTCTCAGAGTCATGTTAGCATGTACCACTTATTCCCTTATTCCCTAGCTCAGGTCATCGAAACAATCTCTCTTGACCTCTAGTAGTGGGACAAATGGTCATCTTCTTGCACGAAACTCATCTCCAATTCTGGCAATGTGGGAATTTCGTTAGTGGCTTCCCTAGGAAAAAGTGTTCCCAAGGTTTGGGGTGCCTCAGAGATACTTCAGAGCACCTTCCATCTCCCTGGCATCATTGTCCACTCCACAAGTTCAGGGACTTCTTCTCAGAGCCAGTTTAGTGTAGTGGTGGAGTGTTAAAGCTGCAGTACTGCAGTCATAAACTCTGCTTACGACCTGAGTTCGATCCCTGGCAGAAGCTGGGTTTTCAGGTAGCCGGCTCGAGGTTGACTCAGCCTTCCATCCTTCTGAGGTCGGTCAAATGAGTATCCAGCTTGCTGGGGGGAAAGTGTAGATGACTGGGGAAGGCAATGGCAAACCACCCTGTAAAAAGTCTGCCATGAAAATGTTGTGAAAGCAACATCACCCCAGAGTCAGAAATGACTGGTGCTTGCACAGGGGACCTTTCCTTTCCTAAGTGTGTGGACTCTTATGTGAGAGAACCAGGTTTGACTTCCCACTCCTCCACAAGCATCTGCTGGGTGATTTTGGGTTGGTCATAACTCTCTCAGAGCTGTTCTCTCAAGAGCAGCTCTCTCAGAGTTCTCTCAGCCCCATCTATCTCACAGGCAGTGTTCCCTCTAAGCTGAGTTAATGTGAGCTTGCTCACAGTTTTTTAGCCTCTGGCTCACACACTTTTGTCTTAGCTCTGGAAAAATGGCCCAAGAGCAAACTAATTTATGCAGTTGCTCACAACTTTAATGCCAGTAGCTCATGAAGTAGAATTTTTGCTCACAAGACTCCACAGCTTAGAGGGAGCATTGCTCACAAGATGTGGGGAGGGGGAGGGGATGGAGATTGTAAACCACTCTGAGTGAAGAGTGAGGTATAAATCCAAAATCATCATCTTCATTGGTAGATCGCCTGCTTTGCAGGGCAATACAAGGCTGCCATAACTTCTGGATCACTTGTGTCGACATTTGGGCAGTCTAGCTGTGCTGCAGCCGTTGCGCTTTTAGGGAAGAACTTCACGGTATCCTCCTGGATTGTTTCCAGACCACATAGAATGAAACTGCTGAAGTGTAAAATAATATTACAGATATAACAGAGTGGTAGAAAACAGGGATAGAGGGAGGCAGATGAACCTCCTCGGGCAGAGAGTTCCAAAGATTTGGTGCCATGACTGAGAAGGCCCTTTCCCAAATTGCTACTGTTGTAGCTGGAGTGATCAGGTTTTTCGGTATGCCTTATTATAATGCCTTCTTGTTTGATGCCATGGGGACCCTTATTGGGTGGAAAGTTGGCAAATTAATGTTTTAAATAAATTACATGGCTATGAGAGTAGGCAGTCTTTAAGCTTCAGAAAGGTTGCAACAGCAGTTGTCTTCCAGTTGTATTGTCAGAGAACTACATGCCAAGAAATTGTGGGCAGGGAAGAACTGGATCCATGTAATATATTTGGCAGCAACAGGGACACTGGTTGTAAAGGATGGAATATTCTAGTAGTAGATGATGTTGATATTGGATTTATATCCTGCCCTCCACTCCGAATTTCAGAGTGGCTCACAATCTCCTTTATCTTCCTTCCCCGCAACAGACACCCTGTGAGGTGGGTGGGGCTGAGAGGACTCTCACAGCAGCTGCCCTTTCAAGGACAACCTCTGCCAGTGCTATGGCTGACCCAAGGCCATTCCAGCAGGTGCAACTGAAGGAGTGGGAATCAAACCCGGCTCTCCCAGATAAGAGTCCGCACACTTAACCACTACACCAAACTGGCTCTAGTGTTGTGGATTCAGCCAGTAATGTAGGGGAGCAGTTGCTGATCTTGAGCAAAAGGGACCACACTCCTTTTAAATGCCTTCCCTACATTGGAAATCATGAAGGATAAGGGCACCTTCTATTGGGGCTCACAGAATTGGACTCCCTGGCCCAATCCTTTTGAAACTTGGAGGGTCTTTTGAGGAGAGGCATTGGATGCTATGCTGCAAAATAGGTGTCTCTACCTCAAAAAACAGGCTCCCCCAGAGCCCCAGATACCCACAGATTAATTCTCCATTATACCCTATGGGAATCGGTCTCCATAGGGAATAATGGTGTGCCCAGCAGGCATTTCCCCCCCCTCCCCGCTTTCTGATGACCCTAAAGCGGGGGGAGGGCCTCCAAACTGGGGGATCCCCTGCCCCCACCTTTCTCTACTAGGCTCCATTTTGGCAACCCTAGCTGGGAACTCTATTATTCCCTATAGAGATTTATTCCCATAGATAATAATGGAGAATTGATCCACGTGTATCTGGGGCCCTGGGAGGGGGGGGTTGAGGTAGAGGCATCAAATTTTCAGTACAGCATCTAGTTTCTCTCCCCAAAATATCCCCCAAGTTTCAAAACGATTGGACCAGGGGGTCCAATTCTATGAGCCGCAAAAGAAGGTGCCCCTATCCTTCATTATTTCCTATGGAAGGAAGGCATTGAAAAGGTGTGTTGTCCCTTTAAATGTGATGGCCAGAACTCCCTTTGGAGTTCAATTATGCTTGTCACAGCCTTGATCTTGGCTCCACCTCAATGTCTCCTGGCTCCACCCCCAAAGTCCCCAGATATTTCTTAAATTGGACTTGGCAACCCTATAACTAACCCACCAGCCAGGGACCAATTCTCCAGCCATTCTGTGTCTACAGTCAAGTTGACAACCCTGCAAGATACGATGGTTGCAAGTTATTTCCAAAAAACCCCCCAGTTACTCCGGAAACTGGAGCCTAGTAGAGAAAGTACTGGATTCAGATTGATACCTCTCCAGGAAGGGTGACTTCTTCACTTTAACCTTTAGAGTAAACCTTCCCTTGAAATCCTCACTCCAGTGTCATGTCTCAGAAGCAACTGCAGACAGTGAGAAAGGGAAGGGAGGTATGACGGACCCCTATATCTCCCCAACTCCCAGGCAGATTTTCTTGCCAAAACTTCAATTCCCCTCAGTGACTGAGTTACCCTGCAATAGTGTGTATATCTTCTACACTGAAATAAACTGAAACTGTCCCACCCTTTCTTTGGATATTGGTTTAGGCACCCCCTGACATAACTGGAAGTGACATCACCCCTTCAGCAGGTTACTTTTTTCATATTGGCACAGAACAGTACAGTGCCATCAGCTGCATTTCATGGATGTGTATTTTCACATAGCCCAATGAGAGACCTGTTCCCCCCACAACATGGCCAGTGACAGCCATATGTCGCAGAGCGGGCAGTGGCAGGCCCAGCTTCCTTCCTCCCTCCCTCCCAGCTCTCAAACATCTGACATTCATGTCTTGTGGCTCTCAAACATCTGATGTTTATTTTATGTGGCTCTTTCATTAAGCAAGTTTGGCCACCCCTGCTATAGCTATTGAGAGCTAAAATACTGGATTCAGATTAAAGCCTGAAAGCATCACAAAATATAATGAACAGTATTTGTGAAAGGGATGTGCAGAAATATACAATACAAGTAATAAGGCCAATTGTGGGAAGAAATACAACGGCTGCTAGAAATGTGCTGCGGGTGAGCTTCATGGCCTTGGGGGCAGCGTAACTGGGGAGGGAAGAGAAAGATAGAGGGAGGCAAGGAATGTTAGAAGGCAGCTGTTGGGAAGGGAAATGGAGAAAGTGGGGAGATGTGGGGTGGGTTATCAGAGAAGGGGAGTATCTTGAGAAAGAAGGGATGGGGGAGCAAAAGAGATGGGGTAGATTGCTTTCCATCTCCTCCCCTCTCCCCCAGCTTTTATTAAGGAAAAGTGCTGTCTTTCTTTGCAGTGGGGACCAAAGCAACTTACATCATTCTCTTCTTCCCCTTTTGATCTGCACAACAACCCTGTGAGGCAGGTTATGCTGAAAGTCTGTGACTGGTCCGAAATCACCCAGTCAACTTCCACAGCAAGAAACTGGGTCTGGCAGAACCTGCTCCAAAGTGCCAACTGCCACATCACACTGGCTGTCCTACAGGGGTGACCTCAGAAAGGAATAATGACTCAGAGTGTATCATTTTCTCCAGGGGAATTAATCTCTGCCTGTCTGGAGACCAGTTGTGATTCTGAGTGATCACCAGGCCTCACCTGGAGATTGGCAACAGTGGTTCCCTAAGTGGAATTGGCTGGTTTGGGGGATGGAGTCTATGGCATTATACCCGTCTGAGTTCCCACTCTTCCTCAAACCCCACCCTCTCAAGGCTCCACCCCTCAAATTTCCAAGGATTTCCCAACCTGTAGTTGGTAGCCCTCTTTCCTTCCCAGCCAACCATCAACCTACCTTGATCTGCCCCTCTGACTTCAGCTTTCCATCTCCTCCCAGTCTTTCTCCACAGTGGAGACCAAAGCATCTTACATCATTTTCCTCTCCCCCTTTGCATCTGCACAACCAGGGCTTTTTTTTGAGCAGGAACGCAGTCCCAGCTGGCTTGGCTAGAGTTCTGGCTGGCTTAACCAGGGTTCAAAGGGTGTGATGTCTATCCATGTTAGTTGTCACATTTGCATTTGGCTTGAGGGCAATGGCATGGCACAGTGTCTGTCCCAAAGGGCCATCAAACACTATACTTTGATGATACAAAAAATGCAAGCATTTCAGCTCGGGGGGAGGGGTTATAAAATCCTTGTTTCCAGGGCTTTTTCTGGGCAGGAACGCACAGGGATGTTGTTCCAGCTAGCTTGGTGTGAGGGGTGTGTAGCCTAACATGCGAATGAGTTCCTGCTGGGCTTTTTCTACAAAAAAAGCCCTGTGCACAACCCTGTGAGGTAGGTGAGGCTGAAAGTCTGTGACTGGTCTGAAATCACCCAGTCAGCTTCCACAGTAGGAGCCTGAGTCTGGCAGACCCTGCCCTGTCACATTGTAGTGGCTGTCAAAGTTATTGTGGGCTGAAACCGTATGTAATACTTCTGGTAAATGTAAGTGAACAAACATGCACTCTGTCACAAAGCAGCCAAATAAACACCGTTTGCAGGCACACTCTTTTGTGATCTCACAGGGCCATTTTACACACCGGAACTGCTAAATGTAGCCATCTGCTGTATTTCTACTTCTTAAGACTAACAGGAAAATAAAAGCAGAGCAGCTCCAAACAGAGGGGCTCTGCTCACTTCTCTTCCTTTTACACACTCACCAGGAAGACCCAGGAGCCCTCAGCCAACTGGGAGAAGGCTTTTTGTGACTGTTTCCCTCCTCCTCCCACCCTCAGCCAATGGAATGCAACAGACCTTGACTGATGGTTTGATGGGCCAAAGACTGATGCAGCACAGTCCCAACCAATCAGGGTGCTCCATTTTGCCACCATGAAAGGCTTCTATATATATAATATAAACAGAATTTGGAATGGATCTAAATAAATGTTATGTAATACTGTTTATTTATTTATTTTTTAGTATTTTTCTACCCTTGAAGTAACTGTAATTGCATATGCCTTGTTATAAATGATAAGAAGTGAGACAGGATGGAAACACACACACACTTGCTTTTTTAATACAATATGTGTATTATGGATGTTCTAGATCAGGGTGGCCAAACTTGCTTAACATAAGAGCCACCTGCAATAAACATCAGATGTCTGAGAGCTGCAAGGCAGGCAGGTAGGCAGGCATAAGAATGTAAAAGAAGCCATGTTGGATCAGGCAATGGCCTATACAGTCCAACACTTTGTGTCACACAGTGGCAAAAAACCCCAAACCCAAGTGCCATCAAGAGGTCCACTAGTGGGGCTAGAAGCCCTTCCACTGTGCCCCCCCAAAGCACCAGAATACAGAGCATCACTGCCCCAGAGAGTTCCAACGATAAACTGTGGCTAATAGCCACTTACGGACCTCTGCTCCATATTCTTATCCATTCCCCTCTTGAAGCTGCCTATGCTTGTAGCCACCACCACCTCCTGTGGCAGTGAATTCCACATGTTAATCACCCTTTGGGTGAAGAAGTACCAGTACTTCCTTTTATCCATTCTAACCCGACTGTTCAGCAATTTTATTGAATGCCTACGAGTTCTTGTATTGTGAGAAAGGGAGAAAAGGACTTCTTTCTCTACCTTCTTGATCCCATGCATAATCTTGTAAACCTCTATCATGTCACCCTGCAGTTGATGTTTCTCTAAGCTAAAGAGCCCCAAAAGTTTTAACCTTTCATACAAGTAGCCCTTTTCTTCACTTTTTCCAATGCTATAATATCTTTTTTGAGGTGCAGTGACCAGAATTGTACAAAGTATTCCAAATGAGGCCGCACCATCGATTTATACAGGGGCATTATGATACTCAAAGAGCCCCATGGCACAGAGTAGTGAGGCTGCAGTACTGGAGTCTTAAGCTCTGCTCACGATTTGAGTTTGATCCCGGAGGAAGCTGGGTTCAGGTAGCTGGCTCGAGGTTGACTCAGCCTTCCATCCTTCCGAGGTTGGTAAAATGAGTCCCCAGCTTGCTGGGGGGAAAGTGTAGATGACTGGGGAAGGCAATGGCAAACCACCCCGTAAAAAGTCTGCCATGAAAACATTGTGAAAACGTCACCCCAGAGTCGGAAACGACTGGTGCTTGCACAGGGGATTCCCTTTACCTTATTATTATGATACTGGCTGATTTGTTTTCAATTCCCTTCCTAATAATTCCCAGCATGGTGTTGGCCTTTTTTATTGCAATCGCACACTGTCTTGACATTTTCAGTGAGTTATCTACCACAACCCCAAGATCTCTTGGTCAGTCTCTGCCGGTTCACACCCCATCAACTTGTATTTATAGCTAGGATTTTTGGGCTGAAACCATATGTAATACTTCTGCTTAATGTAAGTGAACAAACATGCACTCTTTCGCAAAGCAGCCAAATAAACACTATTTGCAGGCAAATAGATGGGGGATGAGGGGGACATGGAAAGAAAGCAACATTCACTTTAAATGCATTCTCCAAGCCACTGGCTAGCTTGGCTTGGTGAAGTGATTTAAAGAGACAAATATCCTCTCCAAGCTGGCTGATGGGGCGGTGGGGGCTTCAAGAGCCACACGATGTGTGTGAAAGAGCCACATGTGGCTCCCGAACCACAGTTTGGCCACCCCTGTTCTGGATGTATATATTTTGTATGATATTTTTTGTATTCACCACTTTTCCTTTTGTTTTCCGTATCCTTAATATTTTTTAAAAATAAAATATAACAACCAACAAGACCTAAGGGGCTCCATTTAATGTCTGATCTTGACCTGTGAACCCTTTGTGGATATTCTTTAGGCTGCTCAGTGTTTTCTTTTATGCAGTCTTTATGCATATCTCCTGGCTTGTTTATAACTGGCAGTTTAATTTGGTTTTATTCTTTAGTTGTGAAAATTTTCCAGGCTATACACTTGATTTGAAGCCATGAAAGATCAGTCTGTTCAGTAGGACTTAAAGACATGTTGGGTCCTATTGAGTTTTCTGATAATACAATACAACAAAAAAAGCAATCAGTTAGAAAACCTACTCAAGTTTATTCAACAGGGTTGACTCTCAGGAAAGAAAAACAAAACAGCATTTACAGATATCAAGAGAGCAGACTGAGTAATAAGCATGAAGCCACCCTGTCTCTCTAGGCCTTCTTGTTCCCTTAACAAACATACACATATCCCCCACCCAAGAACCTACCTAAGGGATTTCATTTGTTTTAGCAGTTTTATTTTTTAATTGATTACTGGGTGGGTTTTTTTTTTTTACTCATGAGGTGCATTGGGCAGCTTTCAGGAGAAGTAATTTCCTACTGAGCAGTGTGATGCGGTGGCAAAAAAGGCCAATCCAATTTTGGGCTGTATCAACAGAAGTCTAGTGTCCAGATCACGTGAAGTGATGGTATCGCTTTACTCTGCTCTGGTAAGCCCTCACCTGGAGTATTGTGTTCAATTTGGGGCACCACATTTTAAGAAGGATACAGACAAGCTGGAACAGGTCCAGAGGAGGGTGACGAAGGTGGTGAGGGGTCTGGAGACCGAGTCCTATGAAGAAAGGTTGAAGGAGCTGGGGACGTTTAGCCTGGAGAGGAGGCGGCTGAGAGGTGATATGATCACCATCTTCAAGGACTTGAAGGGCTGTCCTATAGAGGATGGTGTGCGATTGTTTTCTGTGGCCCCAGAAGGTAGGACCAGAACCAATGGGTTGAAATTAAATCGAAAGAGTTTCCAGCTCAACATTAGGAGGAAATTCCTGACCGTTAGAGCAGTTCCTCAGCGGAACAGGCTTCCTCGGGAGGTAGTGGGCTCCCCTTCCTTGGAGGTATTTAAACAGAGGCTAGATGGCCATCTGACAGCAATGCAGTTCCTGTGAATTTGGGGGGAGATATTTGTGAGTTTCCTACATTGTGCTGGGGGTTGGACTAGATGACCCTGGAGGTCCCTTCCAACTCTATGATTCTAGGGATATCAGAGTGTGCCTACAGATGGCTAACACACACAAGAAGATTCTGAGCCCTGGAAGAAGAGGGGGGAAGAATGAAACTCCCACAAGGAACACAGGGATGAAATGAGGCAGGGTGAGGGGGGAAATAGGCTGGAATTAGGGAAGAGTGCACATAAAATGGAAATAATGGCAAGCTGACCTCTGAATTACATACCTGTGGTGGTGACTGCCAAGAAAATTATAGGTGGAAGATTTCATTTGAAATGAGAGCTGTACCCGCTCATGATAATTAATGCTAGTTCAGAGACTGAATGAGCAGCTCTGATCTAGGGTTGCCATCCTCCTGGTGGGGCCTGGAGAGCTCCTGGAATAAGTTTTCTCCATGCTACAGGAATCGGTTCCCATAAATTAAAACCTCTGCTTTTTTTCCCACACAACCCTTTGAGGAAAGGCTGAGAATGTCTGGCCCGAGGTAAGACATTAGTGGCAAAATAAAGATTTGAAACTGGACCTCACAGACAGCCACTCTACCCGCGAAACCATACTAGCTCCAATACCTGTGGGAAGTTGTTGAATGCTCATTTTCTCAAGAGGGGTTATTTTCCAACCTCCCAGACTGTACTGCTTTTCTACCCAATACAAACACGGTACAGTTTACTTGGTTGTTTTCCCCTCCATTGTTTCCTCACACCAACCCTGTAAGGTAGGTCTGGCTTATATTGCATGCCTGGCCCTGGAACATCAGACAACATTCTTTAGCAGAACAGGGATTCAAACCTGGATCTCCCTGACCTTAGTCTGACATCCTAACCCCTATCCCACATTGGGTGGCATAGGTCAGGAAACTGGTTACACCCCTTGTGCTTCTTCAGAGGGGGTATTTCCACTCTCCTTGTCTGTGCTACTTGAACTTTTCTGGCTTCATGGGAGAAATCCTTGGTTTTCATTGCAAAGAGCAGAGGGGCAGGCCTCAGATTCAGCAGGAGCTCACAGCACAGCTCCTGAAACTTTCTGAGGGTTCCCCCTCTTCCTCCCCATCTACTTTGTCCACTGAATAGTAGGTGCAGCTGCATAACAATTCCTGGATTAGGAGAGCAGGCAGCCAGCTAGCACCAGGAGCTTTGCCATGCCCCCAGAAGCCCTCATTAACCCCTGGAGAAGCCCGTGCCACCCTTTCTCCACTTCTTATGTGGCTTGCTGGCCCTTTGACTGGGGTGTGTGTGTGTAGCCCCGGAGAGCCCCTGGCAGGTGAGGCCTCCTTGGGTTGACTGGATCTCTAGCCAGCCCAAGCAGGCTTCGCTCACCCAGGGCTCTCCTTTCTTGCATTGGGTTGCTTTTGGCAGGGTGGTGGTGACATATGCTAATGAGTTATGCTAATGCGCTTCACCACTTATTTTTCACCCCCCTGCAGAGGGGTGTTGTGTAGCTAATCTGAGCCAGGATGTTCCAATTGTGGCCTGATTTAGCGCAAAAACTCCAGCTTCTAACTGAAGATTTCTACTGCTTCCCATTCTTTGGGTTCTTTTGCCAGGAAACAGAGTTCTTCCCCAACATGGACTTTTTAAGGCCAGGACTCTTGCACACTGGAAACATTTATACAGGTTTTCCTCTGGTGTAGACTGTGTTATGCAAAACCAGGGGAAAATTTCTACTGAAGCCTTTCCACATTCCAAGCATTTCTACGGTTTCTCCATTGTGGGTTCTCTGATGGTAAGAAAGGCACGAGTCATTTCTGAAGTTCAATTCACTCTCATAACATTAATATGGTTTCTTCCCTGTATGAAATCCATGATGAGCAATAAGTCTTCTGCTGCAATTTTGAGTCTTTCCATACTCGGAGCATTTAATTGATGGAAACAAAAGGTTCAATTTAGAGTAAAGCAATTTCACAAACCATGCATTCATATGGTTTCTCCCATGTGAATTTGTCAATGAGTATTATGGTACAAGTGATCAAGACTCTTTTCACACTCCAAACATTTATATCAATTTTATTGCATGGATTCTTCAGTGTTTCACAAGATGTGCATTCTGAACATATGTTTTTCACACTCTAAACATTTATACAGTTTCTCCCTACTTTGTATACGTCAATGAGTAGCAAGGCTGTAATTCTAAGCCTAGCTCTTTTTACATTTCAGACATTTATGTGTCTTCCCTGTGTGGATTTGTTAATGGCTAGTAAGGTCTTCCTACCAAGCAAAGCACTCCTAACATATATACGGTTTCTCTCCTTTATGGATTCGTTGATGAGCAGTAAGAGTGTCACTCCGAGAAAAGCTCTTATCACACTCCAAGCATTTATATGCTTTCTCCCCTGTATGCATGTGCCAATGAGAAGTAAGATGGGCACGCCGAACAAAGCTCTTTCCACACTCAAAACATTTATATGGTTTCTCTGCTGTGTGGATTCGTTTATGAGCACTAAGGTTGTCACTACGAACAAAACTCTTTCCGCATTCCAAGCACTTATATGGTTTCTCCCTTGTGTGAATTCGTTGATGGGCAGTAAAGTCTTTACTCTGAGAAAAACTCTTTCCACACTCCAAGCATTTATATGGTTTCTCTCCTGTGTGGATTCGTCGATGGGCAGTAAGGTGGGCACTCCGAGAAAAGCTCTTTCCACATTCCAAGCATTTATATGGTTTTTCCCCTGTATGGATTTGTTGATGGCTAGTAAGGGCTCCTTTCCATGCAAAGCTCTTTCCACAATCCAAGCATTTATATGGTTTCTCCCCTGTGTGGATTCTTCGATGGGCAGTAAGGTTGTCATTCCAGGCAAAGCTCTTTCCACAATCTAAGCATTTATATGGTTTCTCCCCTGTGTGGATACGACGATGGACAGTAACACTGGTACTGTGAACAAAGTTCTTTCCGCAGTCCAAGCATTTATATGGTTTCTCCCTTTTGTGGGTTTGTTGATGGCTAGTAAGGTCTTTACTCTGAGCAAAACTCTTTTCACAATCTGAGCATTTATATGGTTTCTCCTGTGTGTGGATTCGTCTATGGGCAGTAAGGTTGTCACTTCGAACAAAGCTCTTTCCACACTCCAAGCATTTATATGGTTTCTCCCCTGTGTGAATTCGCTGATGGCCAGTAAAGGCTCCCTTTGAAGAAAAACTCTTTCCACACTCTATGCATTTATATGGTTTCTCCCCTGTGTGGATTTGTTGATGGGCAGTAAGGGCTCCCTTCAAAGCAAAACTTTTCCCACACTCCAAACACTTATATGGTTTTTCCCCGGTGTGCGTATGCCAATGGGCAATAAGATGGGCACTCCGAACAAAGCTCTTTTCGCACTCCAAGCATTTATATCGTTTCTCGCCTGAGTGAATTTGTTGATGGGCAGTAAGGTAGTTACTCAAAGCAAAACTCTTTCCACACACCAAGCATTTATATGGTTTTTCTCCTGTATGAATTCGTTGATGGGCAGTAAGGTTGTCACTCCGAGCAAAGCTCTTTCCACAGTCCAAACATTTATATTGTTTCTCACCTGAATGGATTCGTTGATGGGTAATAAGGTAGTTACTCAAAGCAAAACTCTTTCCACACTCCAAGCATTTATATGGTTTCTCCCCAGTGTGTGTATGCCGATGAGCAATAAGATGGGCGCGCCAAACAAAGCTCTTGCCACAGTCCAAGCATTTATGTGGTTTCTTGCCTGAGTGCATTCGTTGATGGACAGTAAGGTTGTCACTCCGACGAAAGCTCTTGCCACACTCCGAACATTTATAGGGTTTCTCCCCAGTATGAATTCGTTGATGAGCAGTAAAGTTGACAATCCGAGCAAAGCTCTTTCCACAGTCCAAACATTTATATGGTTTCTCCCCTGTGTCAATTCTCCAGTTTGTATCAAATACCTGGGATTCAGTACTCTGAGAAGAAAAAGATTCATTTCCCCTCTCATGTTTTGTTTCAGTGTTCCTTCTCTGCTGTTTTTCTTCCAACAGGGATTGTTGTGGTTGTTCCTTGGACTTATTCTGGGGACCCTCAACCTCTGCAATAAAGAGAGAAGACTATCAAGGGAAGAACTGTATTAATTGCTCTTGATAATGACAGGGCAGAAATCACTGGAAAGGGAAACAAATTCTGATACAGTTATCTTCTGATACTTCCCTGGCAAGTAATTCTATCAGAGGCAAGGTAAAAAAGAAGAAGAAGAAGAAGAAGAAGAAGAAGAAGAAGAAGAAGAAGAAGAAGAAGAAGAAGAAGAAGAAGAAGAAGAAGAAGAAGAAGAAGAAGAAGAAGAAGAAGAAGAAGAAGAAGAAGAAGAAGAAGAAGGTGGAGAAGAAGGTGGAGAAGAAGAAGAAGGTGGAGAAGAAGAAGAAGGTGGAGAAGAAGGGAAGAAGAGGAGGAAGAAGAAGAAAAAGGAGAAGGAGAAGTAGAAGTAGAAGGAGAGGGAAAAGAAGGAGGAGGAGAAGGAGAAGACTGCAGATTTATACCATGCCTTTCTCTCTGAATCAGAGACTCAGAGCAGCTTACAATCTCCTATATCTTCTCCCCCCACAACAGACACCCTGTGAGGTGGGTGGGGCTGAGAGGGCTCTCCCAGAAGCTGCCCTTTCAAGGACAACCTCTGCGAGAGCTATGGCTGACCCAAGGCCATTCCAGCAGCTGCAAGTGGAGGAGTGGGGAATAAAGCCCGGTTCTCCCAGATAAGAATCCACACGCTTAACCACTACACCAAACTGGTTCCATGTAAGAGAAGGTATTTCTCTGACAGCTGGCTGTGAGCAGGGCAATCCCAGGGCAAGGATTTGGCTCTGCTTCTCTACCTTCCAGGGAAGCAAGGTTTTATATCTAAACCATGGAGACCCAAGGTGTGCTCCCCACTTGTATTTATTATTTATTTATTTAATTCAATTTTCAGCCTGTGCACTGGAGTGCTCTTGGCCAATCACTGGTGGTCTTGGCCAGTAGTTCTTTCCCAGCATTTTCTGCACTGTAGGTTGTTGTGCAGGTAAATGAAACAACCTCACAAATGCCCTGAGCCCATTTGGGGGATGGCAGGATATAAAAGAAATAAATAAACAAACGCTGCTTCCAGTGCTCAAAAGGGTAACAGGATAACCAAAATAGAATAAGCAGCAACCAACAAATAAAGGAAAGACTGGGTGCCCCCCACTACCACCAACATATCACTTGTTGTGGACTCATCCCAACCCTGGTCCTCCTCTCTCTGAAGGACCACTTCCCATCAGAAGAGATCTGAGTGGTCTAGGCAGACCAACTCAGGCTCCTTCTGTGGTGATGGTTATCTCTTCTAATGCCCTAACCAGAGTCAGGCTACTTGAGAGTCTGCCATTGCCATACTGTCCTCTCAATTAAGGTTCAGCACCCAAACCCAGTTTCCTCTTGAGAAATTACTCCATTCACCAGCCGGGCAAATAATATAACAAGAAGTCCTACCCTCTTCCAACACAAAAAGAAGCAGATACCTGCTGATCTCTTTCCTTCTTCTGGGACTTGAAAAAGCCAGTTTCTTGCTTCTTCCATTGTGGATATGGAATCAGCTTGGAGAAGCAGAACCCTTTCTTTTAGGGAAAGAAACAGACCAGTAACTTCCAAACATTCCAACTGTAAGAAGCATAAACATTTTAAACCAGCCTACATGAAACCCCAGTCCCTCTTACTGTCAAAATGAAGGAATGCCTAATTTGTAAACTCCTGAAATATGTTCACAATGTGAAGGGAGCTTGCGGCTGCTTGGATCCAGAAGGTTCTAGCGGCCCAATGTGTTGAAGAAGGGAACATCTACACAGTGAAGGGAAGCCTTAGCCTAGACACAACCACCAGGAAAAAGTCTCTTAGCCCCTTTCAAAGACACACAAGATCCAACATCCCAGTCTGACACCATCTAATGTGATTCTGACGAAGAGCATCTGTCTAAAGGCTCCTCTCCATTTGAAGAGTCACTGTTATCCTACCAGGTCAGGATAAGGTGGTGACAGATCCTCAAGACACTGAACATTTTCTAACAATCCCTAATGTATTTATTTTTTTAAGTTTTCAATCTGATTCCTGTGTCTGCATAGGTTATGTTTTTTCTTTACCTATCTTGAAGAAGCTCAATAGAGCCCATGAGATGATCTAGTTCAGGGGTGGCTAACAGTAGCTCTCCAGATGTTTTTTTGCCTACAACTCCCATCAGCCCCAGCCAGCATGGCCAATGGCTGGGGAAGATGGGAGTTGTAGGCAAAAAAAATCTGGAGAGCTACCGTTCAGCCTGATCTAGTTGAAAAACCTTTTCATAGCCATTCACCTACTCACTCCTCAATGACCCTTCCACTAGGCATGCACAAGTCTTTCCCTGGCCTGCATGTGGACCTGATCCATTCCACTCCCCTAATGACAGTCTCTATGAGAAGGGCCCTACTACCGTCCTTCTTAGAAGGAGACATATCTCCATTCAGCACCTGTGAATCAAGGGACAGGAGAGCCTTACCCAGAGAGGCCACATTCTGATGATTGTCCTCCATGACTTTCTGGTGAAGGATTCTTTGGTCCAGATTCAGGAGAGCCCACTCCTTTTCAGTGAAATGAACAGACACCTCCTCAAAGGTCACCAGACCCTAAAAAGAGAGGAAGAAGAAAGAAAAAGAAAACCTCTCTCCTCACAGAAATCTTTCCCTTCTAAGGGCAGTCCAAAACAACTATGGTTAGATGTTTGAACCTTTATGAGGTACCTTCATTTTGTTCAGTGAACAAGACATCAGTGAAGAAGAAGATATTGGATTTATATCCCACCCTCCACTCAGAATCTCAGAGTGGCTCACAATCTCCTTTATCTTCCTCCCCCACAACAGACACCCTGTGAGGACAACCTCTGCCAGAGCTATGGCTGACCCGAAGCCCGAGGCCATTCCAGCAGCTGCAAGTGGAGGAGTGGGGAATCAAATCCGGTTCTCCCAGATAAGAGTCCACGCACTTAACCACTACACCAAACTGGCTCTCTGAAAGGAAAGAGGAACTATCTCTCTGGCCCAAGGTGGTGGGGGTGAGGAGGTAGGGGCATGATCTACAGTTCCACACTTACCTCATCTGGCTTCATCTTGGTAGCCACTTTATCACAAAGAGATGGCGAAGAATACACCACCGGTATCATAGCACTACCTGTGAAGGATAAATCAGTATTTGGAAGACATTCTATCTTCTCCATTTCTGCTTTTTTGTAAACTAGGAGAAATACATCCTCTTTGTATTGGCTCACGAGCTGTCAAGGAGACCAAGGCTGAACCCCATGGGTCCCACCGGCTTTTTGCGCGCAAGTATTCAAACGTTCTGCTTATTTCATTTTTAAAATAAAATTTATTGAATTCATAAGAACATAAGAACATAAGAGAAGCCATGTTAGATCAGGCCAATGGCCCATCCAGTCCAACATTCTGTGTCACACAGCGGCCAAATATATATATATATATACACACACATACACACTGTGGCTAATAGCCACTGATGGACCTCTGCTCCATATTTTTATCTAACCCCCTCTTGAAGGTGGCCATGCTTGTGGCCGCCACCACCTCCTGTGGCAGTGAATTCCACATGTTAATCACCCTTTGGGTGAAGAAGTACTTCCTTTTATCCGTTTTAACCTGTCTGCTCAGCAATTTCATCGAATGCCCACGAGTTCTCGTATTGTGAGAAAGGGAGAAAAGTACTTCTTTCTCTACTTTCTCCATCCCATGCATTATCTTGTAAACCTCTATCATGTCACCCCTCAGTCGACGTTTCTCCAAGCTAAAGAGCCCTAAGCGTTTCAACCTTTCTTCATAGGGAAGGTGTTCCAGCCCTTTAATCATTCTAGTTGCCCTTTTCTGAATTTTCTCCAATGCTATAATATCCTTTTTGAGGTGCGGCGACCAGAACTGCACACAGTACTCCAAATGAGACCGCACCATCGATTTATACAGGGGCATTATGATACTGGCTGATTTGTTTTCAATTCCCTTCCTAATAATTCCCAGCATGGCGTTGGCCTTTTTTATTGCAAACGCACACTGCCTTGACATTTTCAGTGAATTATCTACCACGACCCCAAGATCTCTCTCTTGGTCAGTCTCTACCAGTTCACACCCCATCAACTTGTATTTGTAGCTGGGATTCTTGGCCCCAATGTGCATTACTTTGCACTTGGCCACACTGAACCGCATCTGCGACGTTGACGCCCACTCACCCAGCCTCAACAGATCCCTTTGGAGTTCCTCACAATCCTCTCTGGTTCTCACCACCCTGAACAATTTAGTGTCATCCGCAAATTTGGCCACTTCACTGCTCACTCCCAACTCTAAATCATTTATGAACAAGTTAAAGAGCATGGGACCCAGTACCGAGCCCTGCGGCACCCCACTGCTTACCGTCCTCCACTGCGAAGACTGCCCATTTATACTCACTCTCTGCTTCCTATTACTCAGCCAGTTTTTGATCCACAAGAGGACCTGTCCTTTTACTCCATGACTCTCAAGCTTTCTAAGGAGCCTTTGATGAGGAACTTTATCAAAAGCTTTCTGGAAGTCAAGGTAAACAACATCTATCAGGTCTCCTTTGTCCACAAGTTTGTTTACCCCCTCAAAGAAATGTAACAGGTTAGTGAGGCAAGATCTTCCCTTACAGAACCCATGCTGAGTCTTCCTCAATAACCTGTGTTCATCAATGTGCGTACTCATTCTGTCCTTGATAATGGTTTCTACCAACTTTCCCGGTATTGAAGTCAGACTGACTGGCCTGTAATTTCCTGGATCTCCTCTGGAACCCTTTTTAAAGATGGGGGTGACATTTGCTACCTTCCAGTCCTCAGGAACAGAGGCAGATTTCAATGAAAGATTACAGATTTTTGTTAGAAGATCCACAAGTTCAACTTTGAGTTCTTTCAGAATTCTCGGATGTATGCCATCCGGACCCGGTGACTTATTAGTTTTTAATTTGTCTATCAGTTGTAGGACCTCCTCTTTTGTTACCTCAATCTGACTCAGGTCTTTCAACACCCCTTCCAATATTAGTGGTTCTGGGGCGGGCAAACACTTCTCATCTTCCACGGTGAAGACGGAGGCAAAAAATGCATTCAGCTTCTCAGCCATTTCCCCATCCTCCTTCAGTAATCCTTTTACCCCATGGTCATCCAAGGGCCCCACTGCTTCCCTGGCTGGTTTCCTACTTCTAATATATTTGAAGAAATTTTTATTGTTGGTCTTTATGTTTTTTGCAATATGCTCCTCATAGTCCCTTTTTGCCTGCCTGATCACAGTCTTGCATTTGATTTGCCACTGCCTGTGTTCCCTTTTATTAATCTCACTTGGACTGGTTTTCCACCGCTTAAAGGAGTCCTTCTTACCTTTTTCCTGTCAAACAAGGAATTATTCTATTTGCAACAGATTACCCTGTAATCCAGGGATGAGGAACCTCCGTCCTGAGGACTGTATGCGGCCCTCGAGGTCACTTGGTGTGGCCCTCGGGGATTGCTGGGCCGAACCGAGCCATGTGGCAGCCTCTCTGGGGCCTGGCTGGCCAGCAAGGATTGTGGGGCCCAACCGCACTGTGCAGCAGCCTCCCCAAGGCCAGGCAGGGATCACAGGGCTCAGATGTACTGTGCGGCAGCCTCCCTGGGGCCTGGCTGGCCAGCCAGAATTGCGGCAGGGCCTGGAAAAGTTACTGTCACAGTTCAGTTTGCACTTGATTATCTCAGATGGTGTGGCCAATATGCTAATGAGAGTGTGACCTAATATGCTAATATTAGGGGATGTGGTCTGATATGCTACTGAGTTCCTGCTGGGCTTTTTCTGCAGGCTCTTCCCATCACAGGAACTGCAAGTTCTCATGAGAAGCTAGCTGCTATCCTTTTGTCTTTGACCTTCAAGATGATAAGGATTGTGTATGCCAAGAGATTAGTTAGTAGCACCAGCAAGATGTACCAGGCCTCTTACTGTTCTCATTGAAAGGAAGGCCAGGGGAACTTTCCATCCCACCACCGTAACTCAAGGTGCTGGTTCAAAAAATAGAAACACTTGCAAGGAAAGACTATTGTGAGATACAGCATGGTAGTCCCATGATTTTCCTAGCAAATTTGGACTGAACTCTTTCAATATCAGACTCAAAGGCACTAGTCCAAGTTGGAATACCATACAATAACTGCGGGATTACTTTGGCCTTAATAGATTTTTAAAGCCGCTGGAACAACCTGATTGCTTCTATTAAAGAAAAACCGGGAAATGGCTGATGCAGTAATGGCTGCTAAGTTAACTGCAGATTTACAGTGACATGACCAGAACATATTGTAACTAAAATGGAGACCTAGGTATTTAAAATGCCTGACCTGTTCTATTTCTTTCCCATCAAATAGCCATTTGTGGATTTTACAAGACTTAGCAAGAACCAGAATCTTAGATTTTTCATAATTCAGATGCAGTTTGTTTTCTTGAAAAAAACAGAGACCTCTATTCAACAGTCGTCTAAGCCCAACCCTCGTACGAGAAAGGAGAACTGTGTCATCTGCGTATAGCAAAATGGGTACGCGCGCAGAGCCCAGTTTTGGGGGGTGGCAGTCTACTTCTGTTAGTACAGGAGCCTAATCATAGAGGAAAAGATTGAATAAAAAAGGAGCAAGTATGCATCCTTGTTTAACACCTTTTTCGAAGGGAATTCTAGGCATCAATTCCCCAGTAGTTGAGGTTTTGATTTGGCAAGTGGTGGAAGAATGTAGAGTTATGATTAGTTTGAGAAGTCTCTTATTAATGCCCAGTTGATGGAGTTTAATCCATAGAAAGACTATTGTAAATTGAGAAGCTGGAGTGGAGCATCTTTCGCACAAAAGACTTGACTTCATAGAAGCAGTCTGTCTACATTCACTGGGAAAAACACCCTTTTCAATCTTACCTGGACAGGTTGCTTTAGGGTAATGTTCCTGAAGGATCCATTCCTGCCCCTGAAATAAAAGTGAGGACCCCAGAAAGGGGAGACTCATTAGAAAGGAGTAAAGAAGCTGCAGAGATGTTCTAAAAAAAAACCTGGGGTAATCCACATGTATTTCTAGAGTAGGGGTGGCCAAACTGTGGCTCTTCTACACATTGTGTGGCTCTCAAAGCCCCCACTGCCCCCCTTGGCCAGCTTGAAGAAGGCACGTCTCTTTAAATTACTTCTCCGAGCCAAGCCAGCCAGCGGCTTGGAGAATGCATTTGAAGTTAAAAGTTGCTTTCTTTTCACCTCTCCTCCAACTATTTGCCTTCCTGCCTGCCCACTTGCCTTCCTTGCAGCTCTCAAACATCTGACCTTTATTCTACGTGGCTCCTACGTTAAGCAAGTTTGGCCACCACTGTTCTTGAGTATATCCTTGATCATATCCTGGGCCCCTCTCACCTGCTGGTTCTGATTCTTTTCCTCTGCCTGGCTGAGGAGGAAGCCTTCGGCCAGGGCCACCGCCTGGGAACTGGTCTCTGGCCTGCATTCCCTCATCCAGCTCCCCATCTCTGGGGGCAGGATGGCCAGGAACTGATCCAAGACCATCAGGTCCAGCATCTCCTTCTTGCTGTGCCTCTCTGGCTTCAGCCACCGACGGCAAAGATGGTGGAGTTGGCTGCAGACCTCTCGGGGGCCTTGGGCATCTTCGTAGCAGAAGTGCCTGAATTGCTGGCACTGCACATATGGAGGTAGGTCATTGTGCCCCAGGCTCTTCTGCATTATTTCTCCCCACAGCTCCCTTCTGCTCCCAGCCTCGGTGGCATCAGGGCTTCTCTCGGCTTCTGCATCTGCTGGGTCCAGCTCTCTGCTCATCCTCCCTTCCTCTCCAAACAGGTCACTTCTTCCTCTGCCAGATCCCTCGATGGAGTCGTCTGGTATGCTGCAGAGCCGACTCTGCCCATGTGCAGAGGGCAGCCGGGCAAAGCCCTGACTGAGCCTCTGAAAAATCAATCAAAGTTGCAGGGGCTCTCCAGAGTCCAAGGGAAATGTTGCAAAGGAAAACGTATTTTATGTCTTATCTATTTATGTATTTTTAATTATCCGCATCAAACCCCAGGCTGCCTCTTTTTCCCCTCAGGCAAACACGCTGATGACGTCACCAGACACTTCAAAGCGACTTTTCAAAGGGAAGGACCCCAAGGGGGCGGTGCTATAGCTAGTCACATGACCTTCTTCCTTGGGGGACTCTCTAGGAAGGGGGACTTGTTCCATTTAACTCTTCGAGAGACCCTTTCGCTGCAAACCTCCCTCAAAGGTATGAACTGGGGAGCAACTGGAGACCCTGCGAAAGGCAAGGGGGAGGCCTATGCCCACGTGGTCTCCCTTGCTTGTGTGTCGGTTGCCAACTCCAGGCAGAGCCTGGAGATCTCCCGGAATTATAACTGATCTCCAGGCGCAGAGCTCAGTTCCCCTGGAGAAAGTAGTTCGGATGCAGGGTGGATGCTTTAGGGTCAGACTTCCCTAAGATCACTCCCAGCCCCCCTTCCAAATGTTCAAGGGGTTCCTAACCAAGAATGGGTGAGCCTCATTTCTTGCCTCTAAGGACTGATCCGGGGGCCTATAGGAACCACTTGCCCTGCCATAGAATTGCCTTGGAGATATGGAGAAGCATCTGGCTGGGCTCACAGCTTGAGACACTTAGACCAGGGGTGTCAAACATGCGGCCTGGGGGCCAAATCAGCCCCCCCCCCCAGCAACTAGCTGTCATCTGCAAAACCTCTATTTTCTCCATTGTCTGAGGCTCCTCCCTTGGGGAGAAATAGGGGAAAGGGAGAGTTTGCTTCTCTCAGTTGCACAGGGCAAAAAAATAGAACACTTTGTGAGGGTTTTTACTAAAACATGTAACACCAAAACAATTTTTTACTAAACAATATTCAATAGTACTCCAAAAATTCTTTTTTTTACAAAAAATTGTACAATGCTCTTTTTTTTGTTTGCAGAGCTACACAAAGTCCAAAAAATTTCAAAATAGATATGACTGCTTCCCAAAGCAGTGTGGCTGCAAATGGACTCTCGAATGCACAGCAGAGCTACTGAGCCAAGTCTCTCTTCCTTCTATTGGCTGAGGCTCCTTCCCCTTCTTGTCTCCTGGAGAAGGAAGGAAAGAGCCAGAGCTTTCTTTGCCCAGTTCCCTGGATCCCATGGGAGAAATGCAAAGAAAACACATTTCAGGCCAAGTGCTAATGTTTTAAACATGTTTTATTTAAAGTTAAAAAAAAAGGTCTGTGTCCTTTATAAAGTTTATATCTCTGCCACCTAATCTTAAATCTTAAACATATGGCCTGGCCCAACAAGGTCTCATTTATGTCAGATCTGACCCTCATAACAAATGAGTTTGACACCCCTGACTTAGACCATTTCTTGTGCATTGGCTGGGCTGCTCCATCCCAGGAGACCTTGGATTTGGCTTAGTTTGTGAAGGAGGCATTCTGCCCCCCCCCATGTGCAAGGGAGGGAGTTGGGCTGGAAAAAGGACATTGGAGAGCAACCAGGATGATGGGGGATTGGAGCCCTTTCCCTCTGAAGAAAAGGAAAGGCTGAAGAGTCTGGGACTTTTCAGTTTAGAAAGGAAAGGAAAATTCCCCTGTGCCAAGCACCAGTCGTTTCCGACTCAGGTGACGTTGCTTTCACAATGTTTTCATGGCAGACTTTTTACGGGGTGGTTTGCCATTGCCTTCCCCAGTCATCTACACTTTCCCCCCAGCAACCTGGGGACTCATTTTACCGACCTCGGAAGGATGGAAGGCTGAGTCAACCTTGAGCCAGCAACCTGAAAACCCAGGTTCCGCCGGGGATCGGTCGTGAGCAGAGCTTAGGACTGCAGTACTGCAGCTTTAGGACTCTGCGCCATGGGGCTGTTTCCGTTCAGTTTAGAAAAGAGACTTCTAAATGGGGAGGGGGGGACATTTATAAAATCAGGCATGAGGTGGAGAGTTGACAAAGAGAAATTTTTCTGCTTCTCCCCAAAGACTAGAACTCAAGGGTACCCACTGAAGCTGAAGGGCAGGTTCAGGACGGACAAAAGGAAATACTGCTTACACAGAGAGTGATTAAAATGTGGAATTCGTTGCCAATGGATGCAGTGATGGCCGCAGGAATAAATGGCTTTCAAAATTAGAGAGATTCATGGAGGATAAGTCTATTCGGGTCATTTTGCAGAAAAAGAGGTGCCGGAGCTCATTAGCACAACTTATTTGCATATGCCACACCCCTGACATCACCAGAAGGTGTACTAAATTATATCAGCTCAGCATCTACCTTAAAAGACTTCTTGAATTATAATTGTCATAACAAAACCTGACTCCCATCATACTTTCTAAATTACTTTCTCCTACATGGCTACAGTGACATGATGAAAATTTCCATCTGTCTGCTTTATATGTTTTGGTTCTTTTCTCATTTTGTGTGAGGAAAAACATTAGAAAGTTTGTCAAATCTTAGATTTCAGCAAAATTTTCCCAGGGGGCTTGAACAATGGAGCTCAGAAGCAACTATTGGAAAGGGGGGAGTAAGAAAGAAAGAGCACAATAAAATTTAGAAGTTCTGGAGTGCCTCTCCTGTGAGCTCCTGCACAATATGAGGCCTGTTTGTTTTATGGCTACTAGCCATTTTCCTCCAGAGAAACTGACCTCTGAAGCCATATTCCTTCATTCACTCAAAAACTGGGGAATGCTCCCCACTAATAGCAATGCAAGAAAATGCCCCCAAAGTCTAGTTTTTTATGGTAGAATCCTATCCTGGATGGCCCTGGTTAGCTGTTGAAAACCCTGAGCAGTTGGCTTTATAACCTGCCCTTCACTCGGAGTCTCAGAGTGGTTTATAGTATCTCCATCCCTTCCTCTCCTCACAGCAGACACCCGATGAGGTGGGTGGGGCTGAGAAGGCCCTGAGAGAAATGCTCTTGAAAGAACAGCTCTGAGAGAACTGTGACTGACCCAAGGTTGACCCACTGGCTGCATGGGGGAGGAGTGGGGAATCAAACTGGGTTCTCCCAGATTAGAGTCCATTGCTCTTAACCACTACGCCAAACTGACTCGCCATGAGTCTTCTTTGACTTGACATGAATTTCCACCAGACATTGTCTTTGAATTCGCAAGGCCGGATCAGGGCTTTTTTTTTGTAGCAGGAACTCCTTTGCATATTAGGCCACACATCCCTGATGTAGCCAATCCTTTAAGAGTTTTCAGTGGGCCCTGTAAGGGCCTTGGAGGATTGGCTACGTAAGAAGGTTGTGGCCTAATATGCAAAGGAGTTCCTGCTACAAAAAAAGTCCTGCCTGAAATGTCTTACGCCCTACTTTACAGGGCTGTTGTAAGATGTAGAGCCAGCGCTTTAAAAACGGATGTTCTGTTTAGCCAAGTGATGGAGGAAGTGTAAACATTTGGGCTAGCTCCCATGTGCATGGGTTAAATCAGTATTTGATGACTATCAGCCCACCAGGAGAGCAATTGGAATTGACACCAGGAGGCACAGAAGATATCTTACTAGTGATTAAACTGAGCCTGTTTGCTGCTCATCCACACACGCACACAGTTCATAAAGAATCCATATGCAAATCAGCTCTTAGCTGGAAAATACCAGACTTCTGGCTGAGAAAGAAATCTCGCATGACAGTACAGCACAACTTATCTGACACTGCATCAGTCTTATCAAGATCAATCAGGCAGAGGTTATCTATTACATTTCAATTCAGGGCTTTTTTTGTATCAGGAACTCCTTTGCAAATTAAGCCACATACCCCTGATGTAGCCAATCCTCCAAGAACTTACAGAGCTCTTACTACAAGGCCTACAGAAAGCTCCAGGACTAGCTACATCAGAGGGGTGTGTGGCCTAATATGCAAAGGAGTCCCTGCTACAAAAAAGGCCTGCATTTCATGTTACCTATTACATGCTCTAACTGGAGATGCCGGGGATTGAACCTGAGACGTTCAGCATGCCAAGCAGAGGCTCTGCCACAGAACCATGGCCCCTCCCAAATCTGTCTTGGGAGCAAACTCAGCTACCATCCTACACAATCTTTGAGACAACATAGACACTTTTTGAGCAAGAATTTAACTAGTTAAATGAACAGTTCCACATTGTAATTCCTTCATCAGTACAGGCCAGTTTTGAAGCAGAGATGACAAAAATGCTAATTGTTGAGTGAATTATGAGCACACTTTGAGACCACTTTGGTGCTACTCCTGTTACTGCTGCACAGAAGAGAATGTGAAATACTTTTTAAATTTATTGACATGACCTCCTAACACAGGGTATTGATGGAACTCTGTCTGGGGCAGTGATGCTCTGTATCCTTGGTGCTTTGGGGGGCATAGTGGGAGGGCTTCTAGGGTCCTGGCCCCACTGGTGGACCTCCTGATGGCACCTGGTTTTTTTGGCCAGTATGTGACACAGTGTTGGAGTGGATGGGCCATTGGCCTGATCCAACATGGCTTCTCTTATGTTCTTAAGTCCTCCCAGGTTTTTGCAGCACGTGGAGTGGCTTTTCCTTCTAAGATAACTCATCATCACCACCTGATCACTGTAGGGATCACCCACTGGGAGGGTTCTAGCACTGGAACACTTTCCTATGAAGAAAGGTTAAAACGCTTGGGGCTCTTTAGCTTGGAGAAACATCGACTGAGGGGGTGAAATGATAAGAGGTTTACAAGATTATGCATGGGATGGAGAAAGTAGAGAAAGAAGTACTTTTCTCCTTTTCTCACAATACGAGAACTCGTGGATATTCAATGAAATTGCTGAGCAGTTGGGTTAGAAAGGATAAGAAGTCCTTCACCCAAAGGGTGATGAACACATGGAATTCACTGCCACTGGAGGTGGTGGCGGCTACAAGCATAGCCAGCTTCAAGAGGGGATTGGATAAGCATATGGAGCAGAGGTCCATCGGTGGCTATTAGCCACAGCTTATCGTTGGGACTCTCTGTCTGGGGCAGTGATGCTCTATATTCTTGGTGCTTGGGAGGTTACAGTGGGAGGGCTTCTAGTGTCCTGGTCCCACTGGTGGACCTCCTGATGGCACTTGGTTTTTTTGGCCACTGTGTGACACGGAGTGTTGGATTGGATGGGCCATTGACCTGATCCAACATGGCTTCTCTTATGTTCTTATGCCTCTGTGTTTCCTGCTGCCCAGTGCGTGGCCACCATAGGGACAGATTACTGCACTGTGCACCTCTGGAGGAACAGGCACTTACCAACTTCCTGCCTTGCTCCCAGCATGTTCAAGATGACAGAGGTTTATGTAATACAGAGAGCCATTGCTGGCATCAAAAGGTTTAAAGTATTTATTAAAATACTTACGAGGATACCTTTTAGCACAGCACCAGACTGAGAAAAGGATACAAAAGAAATGGATAAAATTCACACCCTCTTTCCATCTCACTATACATACCCTATCATGTGTTAAAATATAGGACAGACCCCTTTAGCTTAGGTAGTTATAAATCTCTACACAGTGACCATGACCTTGAAGCTTCCTCCAGCTCTGTAGGCCAGTTCATGGTCAAAATGGCTGCCCCATGAGTTAAGAATCCTGTGTCCTCTCATGGCCTAAGCACCCCAGGGAAAGAGACCACCTCCTTGGTGCAAGAAATTTTTATCATGTGTGACAGACTGTTGGACTGGATGGGCCACTCGCCTGATCCAACCAGTGTTCCCTCTGAGTTAGTGCGAGCTAGCTCATATTTTTTTGCTTCAAGCTCACGCATTTCTGTCTCAGCTCAGGAAGGATGACCTCAGAGCACACTAATTTATGCAGTAGCTCACAACTTTAATGCCGGTAGCTCACAAAGCAGAATTTTTGCTCAGAAGACTCAACAGTTTAGAGGGAGTATTGGATCCAACATGGCTTCTTTTATGTTCTTATGTGTCTCCACCCACTGACCAGGTCAGGTGGGGTCAAGGAAGCTTTTCCTGGAGATCTCCAGGAATACTATTCTATTCCTCCAGATCTCTGCTCCTTGCTTGGGGAAAGTGAGCAGTTTCTTTCCACCCATTATTTCTCCTGGTAGACAGCATCTGTATGAAGGTGAACTGAGGCACATCTGGGAAGGAAGAATTGCAGATTTATACCCCGCCCTTCTCCCTGAATCAGAGACTCAGAGCAGCTTACAATCTCCTATATCTTCTCCCCCCACAACAGAACCCTGTGAGGTGGGTGGGGCTGAGAGGGCTCTCACAGCAGCTGCCCTTTCAAGGACAAGTCCTGAGATAGCTATGGCTAACCCAAGGCCATTCCAGCAGGTGCAAATGGAGGAGTGGGGAATCAAACCCTGTTCTCCCAGATAAGAGTCTGCACACTTAAGACTTCCCCCTTCCCAGCCTATTCTCTACTGGGGGGGAGGGGCAATGTTTGAAAAGTGAAGGTTTTGTTCATTCCCAAACCTTGAAGAAAAAATGAATTTCTTCACACTCTCTACCCTTCCTGGTGGTCTCAGTAGAGTTGTCAGGTTCCTTGGCCACTGAGTTCCCTGTCCTCCCCAGGGTCCACCCCCAAATCTCCAGGTTTTTCCCAACCTGGCAACGCAATGAATAGCAACCCCAGAAATCTGGGAGAAAGAGAGGGAATATAACACTGGGAGGGGAAGGAAGAGAAGTAGGAAAAAATAAGCAATTGTTAAGAGCAGGGGAACAGGGCAGAATAATACCCAGAAATCAGAATCATGCTCTTCTCGTGGCCCTGGCTTTTTAAATGGACCATTTAGGCAGTAACTAGGATTTTATGCTACTGCTTTGATTTCTGAGCCAGCTTGTCCGTGGAGAGACAGGATATAAGTAAATTAGGGTGTGTAATAAAGTTAACCACTGTATGAACATTTCTTGTCAATATGAGGTACAAACAAGCCAGAATTTTGTTACTTGGTTTAACTCAGTTGAGATCATAGAATCATAAAATTGGAAGGGACCTCCAGGGTCATCTATAGTCCAACCCCCTGCACAATGCAGGAAACTCACAAATACCTCCCCCTAAATTCACAGGATCCTCATTGCTGTCAGATGGCCATCTAGCCTCTGTTTAAAAACCTCCAAGGAAGGAGAACCCACCACCTCCCAAGAAAGCCTCTTCCACTGAGGAACTGCTCTAACGGTCAGGAAGTTCTTCCTGTTGAGCTGGAAACTCTTTTGATTTAACTTCAACTCGTTGGTTCTGGTCCCACCTTCTGGGGCCACAGAAAACAATTCCGCACCATATTCTAGATGACAGCCCTTCAAGTACTTGAAGATGGTGATCATATCACCTCTCAGCTGCCTCCCAGAAATAAATAATGGTAATTACAACATGGATTTGTATTTTCACCAAGAGACTTCCTTTATCCCATTTGAAACCCGGAATTTTGTTAATAGTTTTCTGTAGGGTTGCCAAGCTACCAGCGTGGGATGGGGATTTTCTCCCTTTCTTTTGTCTTCTGTTGCCTAACAGCAGCCACTGAGAATATCCATTGCTGGAAGGGACAGGTGCTCCTTTTATCCTTTGTGATTTTTTTAAGATGCCCAGTCATTTTCCTTTAGATTCCGCATTTTTCGGCAAACTGAGGGCCCTTTTCAGGTTTGTAGAAAGGTCTGTCTTGCCAGTTCATAGCTCCAGTCTCCAGATTTAAGCATCCAAAGATATCCTAACGTCACTATTAGAATATAAAAGAACAATGAAGAGCCAGGAGAAGCGAATAAAAAGCTGAATAACTCACCTAAGTGCACTGACAAGCATTGGTGCAGAAAAGGGCATTTAGAATGATTAAAGGGTTGGAACACTTTCCCTATGAAGAAAGATTAAAGCACTTAGGACTCTTTTGCCTGGAGAAAGGTCGATTGAGGGGGTGGCATGATAGAGGTTTACAAGAGTATGAGTAGGATAGAGAAGGCAGAGAAAGAAGTACATTTATTCCTTTCTCACAATACAAGAACTTGTGGGTGCTCTTGTCTGGGAGAACTGGGTTTGATTCCCCACTCCTCCACTTGCAGCTGCTGGAATGGCCTTGGGTCAGCCATAACCCTCGTAAGAGTTCTACTTGAAAGGGCAACTGCTGTAAGAGCTCTCTCAGCCCCACCTACCTCATAGGATGTCTGTTTGGGGGGGAAGGTAAAGGAGATTGTGACTGGTCTGAGATTCATAGCATAGGGCACGATATAAATCCAATATCTAAAAGCATTTGCTGAGAAGTTCATGGCATGTGAGTCTTTCCACAACTGGAGCATTCACTTATTCCGTGTGGATTCCCTGATGAGAATAAAGGATTGAATTCAGTGTAATGAACATTGCACAAACCAAGCATTTGTATGGTTTCTCCCATGTGGATTTGTCAATGAGTATTAAAGGGGTGACTGAGCAAAGGTCTTTCTACACTCCAAGCATTTATTCCATTTCTACTGTGTGGATTCTTTGGTCTTCCACAAGTTGTTCCTTCTGAGCAAGGGTTTTCCCACACTCCAAACATTTCTACAGTTTCTCTCCAGTGTGTGATAGCAATGACTAGCGAGGGTGCAATTCTAAACATAGCTTTTTCCGCAGTCCAACTCCCCAAAGGTCTTCCTTCCAAGCTCTTTTCATACTCCAAGTATTGGTATGGTTTCTCCTCTGTGTGGATTCATTAAAGGTCAGTAAGGTCTTGCTCCCATGGAAAACTCTTTTCCCACCCCTAGCATTTACACGGTTTCTCTCCTGTATGGACTCGTCTATGTGCAGTAAGTGTGTCACTCCGAACAAAGCTCTTCCCACACTCCAAGCACTTAAATGGTTTCTCTCCTGTGTGCATATGCCAATGGGCAGTAAGATGGGCACTCCGAACAAAGCTCTTTCCACAGTCCAAGCATTTATACGGTTTCTCTGCTGTGTGGATTTGTCGATGGGCACTAAGGTTGTCACTCCGAGCAAAGCACTTTCCACACTCCAAGCATTTATATGGTTTCTCCCCTGTGTGAATTCGTCGATGGGCAGTAAAGTTGTCACTCCGAGCAAAACTCTTTCCACAATCAGAACATTTATATGGTTTCTCACCTGTGTGGATGCGTCGATGGACTTTAACACTAGTACTGTGAACAAAGTTCTTTCCACAGTCCAAACATTTATACAATTTCTCTTTTGTTTGGGTTTGTTGCTGGGTAGTAAGGTCTTTACTCTGAGCAAAATGCTTTCCACTCTCCAAGCATTTATATGGTTTCTCCCTTGTGTGAATTCGTCTGTGGGCTGTAAGGTTGTCACTCCGAACAAAGCTTTTTCCACACTCCAAGCATTTATATGGTTTCTCCCCTGTGTGGATTCGTTCATGACCAGTAAATGCTCCTTTTGAAGCAAAACTTTTTCCACACTCCAAACATTTATATGGTTTCTCTCCTGTGTGCATTCGTTGATGGGCAGTAAGGTTGTAAATCCGAGCAAAGCTCTTTCCGCACTCCAAGCATTTATACGGTTTCTCGCCCAAGTGGATTTGTTGATGAGCAGTAAGGTAGTTACTCAGAGCAAAACACTTCCCACACTCCAAGCATTTATATCGCTTCTCACCTGAGTGGATTCGTTGATGGGCAATAAGATAGTTATTCAGAGCAAAGCTCTTCCCACACTCCAAGCATTTATATGGTTTCTCCCCTGTGTGTGTATGCCAATGGGCGGTAAGATGGGTGCTCCAAACAAAGCTCTTTCCACACTCCAAGCACTTATATGGTTTCTCCCCTGAGCGGATACATCGGTGGGCAGTAAAGCTGACACTCCGAGCAAAGCTCTTTCCACAGTCCAAGCATTTATATGGTTTCTCCCCTGAGCGGATTTTCCATGGTATATCAAAGACCTGAGATTCAGCATTCTGAGAAGAAAAGGATTCATTTCCCCTCTTCCATTCTGCTCCAGTGTTTCTTCTCTGCTCTTTTTCTTCCAAAAGAAACTGTTGTGGTTCTCTCTCCGACTTATTCTGGGGACCTTCAACCTCTGCAATAAAGTGAGAAGACTATCAAGGAAAGAACTGCATTAACTGCTCTCAATAATGACAGTACCACCAACAAAATATTACAAATAATAAGAGAAACAGACACTGTGATGTACTGGCTAACAATGTTTAGTAAAACCTTATTAGAAAAGCAATAGAACCTTTTTATATATTACAACAGGTCCATTCTCACATTACAATATTACAAGAAAGGTCCAATGAGCACCCAGATATAGGCTCATTTCGTCAATGAACTTCTTCAGGAGTAGTCCTTCCTATTTCTTTCTGGGTAGTCAGCCTCTTGTAACAATTCAATGTAAATGCTCTTCTGCTACATCTTTTTCTTCTTCTTCAAGCTCTCTCATCTACTCAATACACTTAAGTATATATATTTTTATTAGGAGCTTAAGCCAGTCCTGAACTTCTTTAACCAGATGCAAAAAGCCTTCTGGAGTTTGCTGGCAAATTGCTCTCTACAATATTTTTATTAGAAGCAAGCATTCCTTTGGATGGCAAAAATGCTCTCATCCTCTCTACTATTTTTATTTATTTATTTATATTTGGAGCAAGCCATTTCTAGTTGATGGCAAAATGATCAATGCCACTTAAGTGCATAATTTTGAGCAAACCAGTCCTGTACCTCTTATCTAACTGGATGCAAAAAGCCTTCTAGCGTATGTTGGCAAATGCTCTATGCCTTATAGAATTCAGAGGCAAGGGGACTCAGCGCAACCTCCATGTTAAGAGACGATCTCTCTGAAAGCTAGTTGTGAACAAGGCAATTCCAGGAGGAGGATTTGGCTCTGATTTTGAGCTTTAAGAACATAAGAGAAGTCATGTTGGATCGGGTCAACGGCCCATCCAGTCCAACACTCTGTGTCACACAGTGGCCAAATATGTGGAAGCATATACACACACACACACACTGTGGCTAATAGCCACTAATGGACCTCTGCTCCATATTTTTATCCAATCCTCTCTTAAAGCTGGCTATGCTTGTAGCCGCCACCACCTCCTGCGGCAGTGAATTCCACATGTGATAGGACTTCCTTCTATCCGTTTTAACCTGACTGCTCAGCAATTTCATTGAATGCCCACGAGTTCTTGTATTGTGAGAAAGGGAGAAAAGTACTTCTTTCTCTACCTTCTCCATCCCATGCATAATCTTGTAAACCTCTATCATGTCACCCCGCAGTCGACATTTCTCCAAGCTAAAGAGCCCCATGCGTGTTAACCTTTCTTCATATGGAAAGTGTTCCAAACCTTCAATCATTCTAGTTGCCCTTTTCTGCACTTTTTCCAATGCTGTAATATCCTTTTTGAGGTGCGGTGACCAGAATTGTACACAGTATTTCAAATGAGACCACACCATCGATTTATACAGGGACATTAGCTTTCCAAGTACTCTGGTTGGCCACGGAAGGCTGGAAAACCTCTTCCTGGATTCAAACACTTTACGGACCAGCCTTTGCTGGACAGATAGAGTAGAACAGGGTTTCACACCAAACTACGGTGACCCAAGCTGAGCTCCCCACTTGTACAGTGCGCTGGAGTGCTCTTGGGCCAATCACTCTTTCCCAGTATTTCCCGCATCACAGGGTTGTTGATGAACAGAATAACCTCATAAATGCTGCTTCCACTCTTTAAAAGAGCAACAGGATAACCGAGGAGAATTAACAGAAAACAATAAAGACTGGGTACCCCCCAACACATCATCTGCAGACCAGTCCTCTCTTCTCTAAAGCATCACGGCTTATCAAAAGAAATGTTATTTGCCCAGATGGACCAACTGGGGCACCTTCCTTAGCGTGGGTTATCAGCTTTAATACCCAGTTTGGTGCATTTTTAATGCCCAGTTTGGTGCAGTGGTTAAGAGCAGCAGTCTCTGATATAGAGAACCGAGTTTGATTCCCCACTCCTCCACATGCAGCCTGCTGGGTGACTTTGAATGAGTCACAGCTCTCTTAGAATTCTCTCAGCCCCACCTATAAGGTGTCAACTGTGAGGAAAAGCAGGGAAGGTGATCATAAGTGAAAGGCGTGGTATAAAACCAACTCTTCTTCTTCAAATGGAGTCACAGTATCTGAGGGTCTGCCTCTGCCATACCATTGTCCCCTCAGTTAAAGCCTGTCTCACAAACCCGGCTCTCCATGCCCCTATATTTAACAGTAGGTGGTCACCAGAGGTTGGGCATTTGCAGGGCTTTTTTTGTAGCAGGATCTCCTTTGCATATTAGGACACACACCACTGATGTAGCCAATCCCCCTGGAGCTTACAGGGCTCTTAGTAGAAGGCCTACTGTAAGCTCCAGGAGGATTAGCTACATCAGGGGTGTGTAGCCTAATATGCAAAGGAGTTCCTGCTACAAAAAAAGCCCTGGGCATTTGCAGTGGTGGCCCCTCCAAAGCATGCCTGGAGCATCCCTTAATGTCTTACAGAGAGCAATTAAAATGTGGAATTAACTGCCAGAGAATATAGTGATGGCAACAAGTAAAAAAAACTTTCAAAGGGGATTAGACAGATTCATGGAGGATCAGTCTATCAGTGGCTACTAGCCATGGTGACTGAAGGGAATCTTCACATTCAAAGGCACTAAACCTCTGGATCTCAGAGCCTGGAGACAACATCAGGTCTCAGTCCCTATGCCCTCTTGTTCGTCCTCCAGAGGAATTGGCTGGCCACTCTGGGAGACAGGATGCTGGACTAGATGGACCATTGCTCTCATCAAGCAGGGATGTTCCTATCTTTGACGCACCCAGCAAAAACATTAACTTAAAGCCCAGCTGAAAAGCAGATGGTCTGTTTCCTCAAGAGGGAAGCAGATCACCAAACAGCTAAAAAAGATGAAAGTTTGCTTTTATCTTTAGCTGTTTAATGGTCTGCTTCTGTCTTGAGGACTGATGGCTACTCAATAGGCACACTGTTCTTATGTTCTTGACTTCTTGAAATAAACGTTAGTGTTGATGATTAATGTATTGTTTTATGGCACAGTTGATTTTTGTGGGCTGCCTCAAATATGTACCTGGAGAGGCAGTATATACATACATAGCAATTTCCTTTATTAGTATTATAAATCTGTTAGCATAGAAAACAGTAGGGTAAAAGAAAATGCAGAAATAAAGCATACACATGTATTAAAAAACATATTCCATCTTCCAGCTTCAATCTTAAAAAGCTATGAATTGAATCATTATAAAATAGATTAGTTTACCATAGCACTATGTAACAGTAGAGCTGCCTGGAGGAACTTTGCCACAGTTTCAGTAACATCAGCAGCAGTATTGTTTAGCAGAAAAAAGCAATTTGTGTGAGTCAGGTAAATCTAAAATACTACCAAGAATGGGTGATAAAATGCTATGCTGTACTTTGATGTAGTGACAGCATTCTAACAGCACGTGGGATACCGTCTCAATGGCACCACTTGCACAGGGACATTATCTATTATGGAAAGGTGTGCCATTTACTCTTCCTGTTAGGATCGCTAAGGAGAGGACATTAAGCCTTGGCAAGTGAAAAGGTTCTACATAGTGTTGAATTCTGAAGTTGGTAAAGGTAGCTGGGAGGATGACCCAAAATAGGCAATATCCCACGACTGAGGAGAGAGCAAGTCTTATTGGTTGCACTGTACAAATCCACTAGTTCGAGGCAGTATATAAATAAATCCATGCTGAATAAAGCCAAGTACTGTATAAATATTCCCCCGCCACAAGCTGAAGTACAAGAAAGCCAGCCTTTTTGTCCCCATTTTAGCTTCTCTTCCACATTTGAGAACGCTTTCATAGACATTGTCTGGCTTGTTTCCTCACAAGAAATCACTCCATTCTCCAGCAGGCAAAATAACTCTGAAAGAAATCCTACCCTCTTCCAACACAAAAGGAAGCAGGTACCTGCTGATCTCGTTCCTTCTTCTGGGTCTTGGAAACATGGATTTTCTGCTTCTTCCACTGTGGATAAGGAATCAGGTTTGAGAAGCAGGAGTCTTTCTTTGAGGGAAAGAAGCAGCCTGGTTACTTCCACATATTCCAACACTAAGAAACTGAGGTATATGAACTAACTAACACAAATTTGAGCAGACTTCGGAGGATGGTGGAAGACAGGAGGGCCTGGTGTGACTTGGTCCAGGGGATCCCAAAGAGTCAGAATCGACTGTGCAACTGAACAAAATATGAGCCCCAGCCCTCTAACTGCCAAAAAGGGATGTCAGATTTCTAAACTCCTGAAATGGATATGCAATAGGAGGGGAAGGCACTATTGCTTGGATCCAGAAGGATTTAGTGGCCCAACAAAAAGAAGAAGAGAACTTCTACACAGTGAAGGGAAACCTTAGCCCAGACAGAGTCACCAGGATACAGGATCTTAGACCCCTTCAAAAGAACTCAATATCCAAAATCCCAGTCTGTCACCATTGAATGTGGCTCTGACTAAAGGCTGCTGTTTAAGGGCTCCTCTCTCTTTGAAAAGAGACACTACAGTCCTACCAGGACAGGATAAGGTGGGGATGGATCCCCCAAATGCTGCATGCTAACAATCCCTAACTTGTTTTCAAAACTTTTCAGTCTCATTTCTCTGTGTATGTAGGTGACATTTTAACTGTCCTTGAAGGAAGAGGAGGAGATTATGATGATGATGGATTTATACCCTGCCCTTCACTCTGAATCTCAGAGCAGCCTACAAGCTTCTTTATCTTCTTCTCCCGCAACAGACACCGTGGGGCTGAGAGAGCTCTACCAGAAGTCAACCTTTCAAGGACAGTTCTGCGAGACCTATGGCTGACCCAAGGCCATTCCAGCAGCTGCAAGTGGAGGAGTGGGGAATCAAACCTGGTTCTCTCAGATAAGAGTCCATGCACTTAACTGCTACACCAAACTGGCTCTTGCCCCATGAGGTAACCCAGTTAAAAACCTGCCTTTTGGGCTGTCTTCCCCTTTTCTTTCCATGGCCATTCACCTGCTCAATCCTCAGTGGCCCTTTAGGAGAACTGCCTTTTAGCTTGCAAACTTTCTTGCTCGTGTTCAATCTAATACTTTGGGAGTCCACTACTTATGCACAAGCCTTGCTAGCATGTGGACCTGATTCCCTGCCCTCCCCTCCCCTCCCCTAGTGACAGTCCCTATGAGAAGAGCCCTACAACCATCTTTCTTAGAAGTCATTTCTCTCTTCAGCACCTGTGAATCAAGGGACAGGGGAGCCTTACCCAGAGAGGCCACATCCTGGCTATTGTCCTCCATGACCTCCTGGTCCAGATCCAGCAGAGGCTGCTTCTCCCTAGTGAAATGAAAGATACCTCCTCAATGGTCACCAGATCCTGAAAAGAGACAAAAAAGGAAGTCCTCTCTCTTCACAATGATGTAGCACTTGCACTTCTGGAGGGAGAACGCTGTCTCCCAGGCACTTCTACTAGGGTTGCCAGCCTCCAGGTGGGGCCTGAAAATCTGCTTTTACAACTGATCTCTAGCTGACATGAGATAATCTTCCCAGGAGAAAACGGCTGCTTTGAAGTGCAGAATCTATGGCATTGTACCATGCTGAGGCCCCTCCCCTCCCCAAACCCCACCCTCTCCCAGCACCAAAGTCTCCAGGTACTTTCTAACACAGATCTGGCAACCCTACACTGTTGGTCCTTGCATTTCCCTTCTGCCTCTATATGGGCCATCCTGCAAAGCCAACTCTGCTCATGTGCAGAGGGCAGCCGTGCAGCACTGTCGAGACCCACACAAGAGTTTTAGGGCGGAAGCAAATCTTGCAAGGGAATTGTTATTTTATTGCTCATCTATTTGGATTTTTTAAAAAGAAATATTTATGCAACAACTTCCACACACCCTCCTCTCCCCTTCGGGCAGCCACGCCGGCGGCTTCCCCGGACAACTTCAAGGCAACTTTTCCGCCGGAAAGAATCGAAGCGGGGAGGGGCTGCGGCGAGTCACGTGGCCGCCTTCCTTGCCTCTCTAGGAATGGTGGCTTTTTTGTCTTTAACCCTTTGAGTGATACTTCCCCTGCAAACCTCGAGAGGAACGGTGCAGACTGGGGTTGCCAGGTCCGACTCGAGAAATATCTGATTAGAAATATCTAAATATTATCTTGAGTTGTTTAGAGGCTACTTTATCATGGAAACCTGTTGTTCCATCCTTACAGCCTCCAGGTTGCTGACTGGAGATCTGGGATTACAACTGATGCTCTCCAGGCAGCAGAGTTCACCTGGAGGAAATGTCCACTTTCCTTAAAGAGGGAGGGGCCTTTCTGCCTGCTGTACTGAAGAGCTCCATCTGGCTTCTTATTTGCTAAAGAACTTGATTCCAGTTTTGGGATTGGGAACCAGTGTGGTTGGTGGACAGAGCAGCTGACTACAACCCTGAACAACCCAGCTTTGAATCCCCAGTTCTACCATAGAAGCTTTGGACCTGTCACATATTTCCAGCCTTGTATGACAGAAGAGAGAATGTTCCAAAGGCGCTTTGAGTCACAATTTGGGGAGAAAAGGAGGTTATAATTAAATAAATAAATTGTGACTCCAACACAAGCTTTCATGAGGCAGAGTTTCTCATATTCTTATGCAGGAGTCGTTTTGTAGAAAAATAGGTGGCAGAGCTCATTAGCATAACTCATTAGCATATGCCCCCCCAGCCAAAAGCAACCTGAAGCAAGAAAGAAAGCCCTGGGTGAGCAAGTCCTGCTTGGGAAGATGCTAGTGGGAAATCAGTCAGAATTTAACAGTACTGTGGAATGTGGTCTTTGAAGGCTGGAAGACTGCTGCATCTGTGACTTTGTCTTATGAAGCCAGCCACTCTGTGTTTTGTCAAAACTCTTCCTAAGAGCTTTGCTGCTCGTTTTTGCATAGAGTAATTTGTATTGTCATCTATGAATTGTTGCATGAAACTATGGTTGTCTATTAACTGTTGTATGAAATTAGCATTGTAATCTTTGCCCATTTCTATATTGAAACAGGCCTTTTGATTAAAGCAGATAGCAGTATTGAAATTAAGACATTAAGTTGTTTATTGGTTCTTTATTTCAGGATATATTATTTTATTCTTGCATAGAAGAATCTAGCAGAGGTGGAAGAATCTAGCAGATCTGCAGGTCCAGGTGGAAGCTGTTTGGAGAGGAAGGGAGCATGAGGGGAGAGCAGGCTCTAGCTGAGCCAGAAGCAAAGAAAGACCCTGATGCCACCGAGGCTGTGAGCAGAAGGGAGCTATGGGAACGAAACCTGCAAAAGAACCTGGGAGACACCCTTCTCCCTCCAGATGAGCAGCCCTTGCAATTTAGACATTTCTGCTACCAGGAGGCTGAGGGGCCCCGAGAGGTTTGCTGCCGACTCCACCATCTTTGCCGCCAGTGGCTGAAGCCAGAGAGGCACAGCAAGAAGGAGATGCTAGACCTGGTGATCCTGGAGCAGTTCTTGGCTGTCCTGCCCCCGGAGATGGAGAGCTGGGTCAGGGAATGCGGGCCGGAGACCAGTTCCCAGGCGGTGGCCCTGGCAGAAGGCTTCCTCCTCAGCCAGGCAGAGGAGAAGAATCAGAACCAGCAGGTGAGAGGGATTCATCTAGGTCAAGGGTGGCCAACGGTAGCTCTCCAGATGTTTTTTGCCTGCAACTCTCATCAGCCCCAGCCATGCTGGGGCTGATGGAAGTTGTAGGCAAAAAAAATCTGGAGAGCTACCGTTGGCCACCCCTGATCTAGGTAGTATCTGTGGCACAGGGTGTCAATAAGAACACCCTAAAAGTTCCCAGGGATTGCCCCATCTTTTAAAGAACCCACCCTAGCCTGTTTCCTGTTCTTTTCTCATCAGTCTCCCCTTTCTGGGATCTCTACCTCTGTTTCAGGTACAGGAGAAGATAGTACAGGAGCATTATCACAGAGCAGCTTTTCCAGGTAAGATCAAAATGGATGTTCCCACTGGATGTCCTTTTCTTGCATGGCTGAAATCTAGGTTCTTTTTATGTTCCCCTGATGACACTCTTTTAAGTTCCACATTCCCTGCTCTTGACTTTCTCTCAGTCATTATTTCTTTTACACAATCCCCTCCCTCTCTTCCTATCCCTAGAGCCCCTTTACTGCATCTTTCCTTTTATCTGTTGCAGGTTTGTTGCTGTAGCATCTTAACACTATGGTAAGCAGGGGTGAAATTATAGCAGGATCTCCTTTGCATATTAGGCCACACCCACCTTGTAAGCTCCAGGGGGATTGGCTACATTAGGGGGTGTGACCTAATATGCAGAGGAGCCCCTGCTAGAATTCCACCCCTGATGGCAAGGGTCTCCAATGTGGTGCCTGCAGGCATTCTGGCACCTGCCGACTCCTTTCCTGGTATTTGCAGTCTTTTGTAGAAAGTGGGCAAGGCCAGGTGGGGCTTTTCACCATTAGGAATTCTGATTGGCCATTGGAGATCTGACTGGCTTTACAGATTTTTAAAAAAATTGCTGCAGCAGCTGCTACCACCTCAACACCAGTTTCTTCGCTGTGTTACTGAAAATAAACTGTTGTACGCAGGAAAGTTTTAAAACTGCATGTTTCTTTTAAATAGTGTTGCCAAGTCCCTTAAAGCCTCTGGTAGGGGGCTCTCGTCACACGTGCAGTGTTGTCACCCAGAAGTAACATCGTCGTGCAAGTGGCATCATGCAGCGGCCACTATAGGCGTTTCCGGGAAAACTCTATGGTTTTCCCAGATGCTCTAGCCATTTGGGAAGAAAATGGCTAGAGCATCCGGGAAAACCATAGAGTTCTCCCAGAAACGTCTAGAGTGGCCACCAAGCGCCAGCATGTTGACAGCACTTCTGGGTGACATCATCACGCTGGCAACATTGGGGGACGTTCCCCCCAATGGTCCAATGTGGGCCAGCGGGTTGGGAACCTCCCGGCCCCGGGCAGGGGAAGCCCAGACCGGACCAGGGGCTTGGCAGCCCTTCTTTTAAAAGGCTTCTGCTTGAAATGTTTAATAATCCCTGACATTTTGTGGTTGGTGGCAGCCATTTTGTGGTTGGCCCCACCTCCTCTGGCAGCCATTTTGTGGTTGCTCCCATCCCCCTGTATCAGAATCCCACAGGTGCTGGCTAGAGATGTAAAGGCCAGAAAAAAACCTAAAAAAGTTCAGGGGAAAATCCGTTGTTTTTTTTCCCTGAAGCCTTTTTTGTTTTTTTCTGAAAACTTAGAAAAATTGAAAAAAAGAAGAAAAAGTTGATTATGGAATGTTTTGTTTTAACATGATGAATAAAATATTTTAAGAGAAAGTGTTCAAATATTTTCCAAATCATTTTTAAAAAATATGTATGGTGTCAGATTATTCTAATTTCTGTGCACAAGCAAGTCCTAGGTCATGCCCATTAATTGAAACTTAGTCTTACACTCCCTTCTATACACTTCTCCCTTCTTCAATTCTTTTTATGAAAATGAGATTTTTATTTTTATTTAATACTCTGGAGAGGAAATATGAATAATTGTTACTTCTGGATTTTTAAAAATTGTTTTGTGGAGGTTTTTTTGTCTGTTCCACATAAACTAGTAAACAGTTCAGGAGAGTGTTGCTTTATTTGTTACAATTACAAATATTATTTTAAAAGTAAATTCTGTTTGTAATAATTGTTTGGATACACTATACTTTTAATATGTTAGTTGTAATCATTTCATGCCAACCAAAATTGCCCATAGTCATATTTTATGTTCCTAAAGTAACAGAATGACTTTCAATCTGGAAAAAGGGAAAAAAAGTGCCAACGTAGCATTTTTTTTTCAATTTTTCTGAACATTTTCATTTTTTTTCCAGGAAAAAACTGGTTTTTTTCTGAAATTCAAAATTTCCAGAAATTTTACATCTCTAGTGCTGGCAAACTCCTAAATTGTTAGAGACCATTTTTGTTTTTGTTTCAAAGAAGGAACTAAAAGTGCCAAATATGATGCAGGCTGTCTTCCAGCTTTGTTTTTTGCCCCTCACAGACTGTGGAGCAGTACAGAGAATCTTTTCCTTGCCATCTCTTTGTGAAGGAGGAGTAGCAGATTCTGCACGGCCAGATCTGGTAAGTGTGGAGCTTTGGAAAAAGGCCCCTGGGTGCCTCCTAAGAGAATTTCTCTCTCTGCTTCTTTGGTGCTTTTTGTACTGCTCACAACATCTGATGAAAGTTTGCGTCCTGTCAGAGGACACTGTTCCTGAACTTGTCTTTGATTTAAGTACAAAGTTTGAGTCCTAATCTTAAACCCTAACCCTACCCTAATTTAATCTAACCCTAAACCTAGGGTTGCCAGGTTCCCTTTTTGTCATGGTGGTAGGGTTGCCAATCCCCAGGTGGGGACAGGGGATCCCCCGGTTTGGAGGCCCTCCCCCCGCTTCAGGATTGTCAGAAAGCTGGAGGAGGGGAGGGAAATGTCTTCTGGGAACTCTATTATTCCCTATGGAGATTTATTCCCATAGAAAATAATGGAGAATTGATCCGCAGGTATCTGGGGCTCTGGGGGGGGGCTGTTTTTTGGGGTAGAGGCACCAAATTTTCAGTACAGCATCCAGTGCCTCTTCCCAAAATACCCCCCAAGTTTCAAAAAGATTGGAGTAGGGGGGTCCAATTCTATGAGCCCCAAAAGAGGGTGCCCCTATCCTTCATTATTTCCAGTGGAGGGAAGGCATTTAAAAAGTGTGTGGTCCCTTTAAATATGATGGCCAGGACTCCCTGTGGAGTTCAATTCTGCTTGGCACTGTCCTCCTGGCTCCACCCCCAAAGTCCTCAGATATTTCTTGAATTGGACTTGGCAACCCTATCTCCTTGGGGCAGGGACAGATTTTTAAAAACGTGAGAATAAACAGTTTTCTTCATCTTGCAGCAACCAGTGACTTTCGAGCAAGTCTCTGTGTATTTCACCCAGGAGGAGTGGGCCTGGCTGGATCCAGACCAAAGAGCTTTGTACGCTGAAGTCATGCTAGAGAACTGTCAGAACGTGGCCAGTCTGAGTAAGCGTCCAGCTTTCTTGCTAACTGTAAACAAAAAGGATGTCTTCCCTGATTGGATTGGTGAGGTCTGAAAACACTCCCTGTGCTCAAGAAGCCATGGGGCAGGGGTGGCCAAACTTACTTAACGTAAAGAGCCATATGGAATGATTGTCAGATGCTTGAGAGTTGCAGGACATGAATGTCAGATGTTTGACAGCCGCAAGGAAGGCAGGCACATAGATTGGGGAGGGAGGAGGGAGGTGGAAAGAAAGCAACTTTAACTTTAAACGCATTTTCCAAGTCGCCAGCTGGCTTGGCTTGGAGAAATGGTTTAAGGAGAGAAATGCCTTATCCAAGACAGGGTGGTGGGGTACCAAATTATTATACCACATATTGAGAGCCTCATAATATATGCAAAAGAGCCACATGTGGCTCCTGAACCACAGTTTGGCCATCCCTGCCTCAGAATATCCAGTGCTGATGAGTCTCCATGGTGAGGGGGAGGACAGGAATTGTGTTCGGAATTAGCAAAATTCCATGGGGATTCCCTGAACATCCAAACCAGAAAGTTGGTAGAAACCATTATCAAGGACAGAATGAGTAGGCACATTGATGAACACAAGTTATTGAGGAAGACTCAGCATGGGTTCTGTAAGGGAAGATCTTGCCTCACTAACCTGTTACATTGCTTTGAGGGGGTGAACAAACATGTGGACAAAGGAGACCCAATAGATGTTGTTTACCTTAACTTCCAGAAAGCTTTTGATAAAGTTCCTCATCAAAGGCTCCTTAGTAAGCTTGAGAGCCATGGAGTAAAAGGACAGGTCCTCTTGTGGATCAAAAACTGGCTAATTAATAGGAAGCAGAGAGTGAGTATAAATCGGCAGTCTTCGCAGTGGAGGATGGTAAGCAGTGGGGTGCCGCAGGGCTCAGTACTGGGTCCCATGCTCTTTAACTTGTTGATAAATGATTTGGAGTTGGGAGTAAGCAGCGAAGTGCCTAAGTATGCAGATGACACTAAATTGTTCAGGGTGGTGAGAACCAGAGAGGATTGTGAGGCACTCCAAAGGGATCTGTTGAGGCTGGGTGAGTGGGTGTCAACGTGGCAGATGAGGTTCAATGTGGCCAAGTGCAAAGTAATGCACATTGGGGCCAAGAATCCCAGCTACAAATACAAGTTGATGCGTTGTGAACTGGCAGAGACTGACCAAGAGAGAGATCTTGGGGTCGTGGTAGATAACTCACTGAAAATGTCAAGACTGTGCAATTGCAATAAAAAAAAAGGCCAACGCCATGCTGGGAATTATTAGGAAGGGAATTGAAAACAAATCAGCCAGTATCATAATGCCCCTGTATAAATCGATGGTGCGGTCTCATTTGGAATACTGTGTACAATTCTGGTCAGCGCACCTCAAAAAGGATATTATAGCATTGGAAAAAGTGCAGAAAAGGGCAACTAGAATGATTAAAGGCATGGAACACTTTCCCTATGAAGAAAGGTTAAAACGCTTGGGGCTCTTTAGCTTGGAGAAACGTCGCCTGCGGGGTGACATGATAGAGGTTTACAAGATAATGCATGGGATGGAGAAAGTAGAGAAAGAAGTCCTTTTCTCCCTTTCTCACAATACAAGAACTTGTGGGCATTCGATGAAATTGCTGAGCAGTCAGGTTAAAACGGATAAAAGGAAGTACTTCTTCACCCAAAGTGTGATTAACATGTGGAATTCACTGCCACAGGAGATGGTGGCAGCTACAAGCACAGCAAGCTTCAAGAGGGGATTGGATAAAAATATGGAGCAGAGGTCCATCAGTGGCTATTAGCCACAGTGTGTGTGTTGGACTGGATGGACTCTTGGCCTTATTCAACATGGCCTCTCTTATGTTCTTATGTCATGAGGGCCGGATCTGACATAAATGTGACCTTGCTGGGCTAAGCCATGTCAGGCCGGGCCACATGTGTATCTAATTAAGATCAGGTAGCAGAGATATAAACTTTATAAAGGACACAAACACAAAGAATTTTTTTAAAAAACTTAAAAACATACTTAAAACATTAGCACTCATTGATCTTAAAGGTGCTTTCTTTGTATTTCTCCCATGGGATCCAGGGAACTGGGAAAAGGAAGCTCTGGCTCTTTCCTTCCTTCCCCAGGGGACTGGGGTTGGGGGGGGAGAGCCTCAGCCAAAAGAAAAAAGAGAGGCTTGGCTCAGTAGCTTTGCTCTGTGATTGAGAGAGCCTGGAAGAACAAGCTCTGCATCCCCCCCCCTTCCTCCCCTTGGGAGGAGCCTCAGCCAATGGAAAAAATAGAGGTTTTGCTCTGTAGCTCCTGTGCAATTGAGCAAGCCTTGCAAAGCAAACTTATGCAGAAGGAAGCAAGAGAGAGGGAGAAGGAAGCAGATGACGGCCAGTTGCTCATAGGCCTGATAGGAAACCTCTGAGGGCCTGATTCAGCCCACAGACTGCATGTTTGACACCCCTGTCTTAAAGACTCCTGTAGTCATTGCCACGCAGTAGCCGTAGTTTAGCAAGATGTCCTTAATATTTTTAACCAGTGGACTCTATCTCTCAAAGAGCTGAATTATTCCTGTAATGCAGCTTATGCGTGTTCTTCTTTTTTAAACTCTGCATTCTGCTGCTGCTGTCTCCAAATTCTCTCTCTCAATGGCCGGTCTTTTGACATTTTGGTGTAATTCTTGCCCTCTAGGGTGGCAGCCTCCAGGTGGGGCTTGGAGATCTCCTGCCTTTACAACAGATCTCTGGCTGGCATAGGCTTCCCAAACCTCCCGCCCTGGCGGGGGACCCCAGGATTTCCACCCTCTTCCCCCGCTCCCCCAAAAAACGGAAGTGGGGGGAGGGGGGAAACGGCACCGGGGTGCCCCCCTTTCCCCTCTCCTAAGACTTCACAAGGACAGTTCAAACTTGGTGAGGGGAAGGCGAAGGCCATTGATCGTTGCAGGAGCAGCGGCAGCCCGTCCCTGATTGGAAGGGGGTATGGCAAAAGGGGGGCGGGGAGAAACCGTGCAGGAAAAGGCGCTCGCCTCACCAAGCCTTGCCTCTGCGGTGCAAGGCGCTCCCCGGCCCCACCTACTAAATCGCCACTCTCTTTTCCGCCTCCCTCCGCCAGCGCCGCCGCCTCTCAGCGACTGGAGCGCGAGGAAGGAAAGGGGGGGGAGAGAGGGGAGAGCGTTCCTTTGCCAAGGAGACGCGGATTGTTTGCTCTCACTGCCGCCGCCGCGAGGCTCTTCTCCCTGTGAACTTTTGCGGCTGGCGGGAAGCCGGTAAAGGGGCGCGCGAGGTTCTTTTGCCTCCGTCTCCCCGCGGCAACGAAGCTGGATGGCCGGCGGGAGCGGCGAGGGTGAGGGGAGCCCCCTTTCTCGTGGTGGTGGTGGTGGGGGGGGAAGTGTCCCTTTAAATGTGATGGCCAGAACTCCCTTGGAGTTCAATTCTGCTTATCACACCCTTGCTCCTGGCTCCGCCCCCAATGTCTCCTGGCTCCACCCCCAAAGTCCCCAGATATTTCTTGAATTGGACTTGGCAACCCTAGGCTGGCAGGAGTTGAGAGCATGTGTTGATCCGTGTTGTAGAAAAAAAAACTGTGGCTCCTTGAAACTTCGGGAGAAAAGGCTGAAGAAGAACTCGATAAGCGAAACCACGAGGATTCCTTTAATAAGCGATTCCTTATTATCTCTGTTTAAACCATGAGCGGAACACCAAAAGACTCCACCCATATCCACACAGCGGTTCATTTTAAAGAGGCAGTTGCCCTTGTGAGATTGATGTAGTGACTTTGTGGGGATTTTCTAATGTTAAGTGTTCCTTTGTCTTATTTTACTTTGCACCTGGGTGGAATTCTAGCAGGAGCTCCTTTGCATATTAGGCCACACACCCCTGATGTAGCCATTCCTCCAAGAGCTGCCTTGTAAGCTCTTGGAGGATTGGCTACACCAGGGGTGTGTAGCCTAATATGCAAAGGAGCTCCTGCTAGAATTCCACCCCTGCTTTGCACTAAATTAGGGTTGCCACGTCCAATTCAAGAAATATCTGGGGACTTTGGGGGTGGAGCCAGGAACGAGGGTGTGACAAGCATAACTGAACTCCAAGGGAGTTTGGGCCATCACATTGAAAGGGACAGCACACCTTTTAAAATGTCTTCCTTCCATAGGAAATAATGAAGGATAAGGGAACCTTCTTTTGGGGCTCATAGAATTGGACCCCCTGGTCCAATAGTTTTGAAACTTGGGGGCTCCTTTGGGGAGAGGCACTAGATACTATACTGAAAATTTGGTGCCTCTACCTCAAAAAACAGCTCCCCCAGAGCCCCCAAAACCTCCAGATCAATTCCCCATTATACCCTATGAGAATCGATCTCCACATAGGGAATAATGAAGTGCTCAGCAGACGTCCCCCCTCCCACCCGTTTCTGGCTACTCTGAAGTGAGGGATTGGCCCCTCTACTAACGAGTTGCTTCCAACTTCTTCAAAGTAACACAGACACCCCATCCCAAGAGGAAGCCTTTTCAATTGGAGACTGGAGCCTCCGGAGGGGGAATGTCACATGGTGGCTTTGGGGGCAGGGCTTCCGCCTGCCGGCCAGCTGACTAGGGGAGGGAAGAAGCCTGGGAAAGCGGAAGAACCCCCGCTGGGACCTAGGGATTGGCAAGCCTACACTAAATAAGAACGCATTTACTCCTATAGTGTGATAGTGTTATTGTTTCCAGTGGTTGCTTGTAGATTCCCCTGGAGCAAATGACTGGTCACCTAGCAAGCCTCCAGGGCAGGGTGGGAATTCAAACTGGGTCTCCCTGATCTAATCTCACTATACTGCTGGCTCCCTCCTGCTGTTTATTCACTCATTTCAGTACTTGTCTATTGTAGCAAAGAATACCTTAATTCTAGTGTCAGCTTTCATGAGTCAGAGCTCGCCAAAACACACAATTGAAATTTTAAAAAAACCAGTCTTCACTTTGTAGAAGGTCATAGATCCAGGAATTGGTTTTATAGAATCTGGCAAGAGGAGGAAGAAATCTAGTGCTCAAATTGAAGGCTGATGGGAAAGGAACGGAAGATGAGGAGAGTGCCAGACTTAGCCATCCCTGAATCGGGAAAAGACCTCAATGCCACTGAGGCTGGGAGCAGGAAAGAGCTGTGAGAAGGAGCCCTGCAGAAGAACCTGGGGGACAACATCCTCCCTCCAGATGTGCAGTGCCAGCAATTCAGGCACTTCTGCTACGAGGATGCCCAGGGGCCCTGAGACGTCTGCAGCCGACACCATCATCTTTGCCGCCAGTGGCTGAAGCCAGAGAGGCACAGCAAGAAGGAGATGCTGGACCTGGTGATCCTGGAGCAGTTCTTGGCTGTCCTGCCCCCGGAGATGGAGAGCTGGGTGAGGGAATGCTGGCCGGAGACCAGTTCCCAGGTGGTGGCCCTGGCAGAAGGCTTCCTCCTCAGCCAGGCAGAGGAGAAAAATCAGGACCAGCAGGTGAGAGGGATTCATCTAGCCAGAGGCCAGCAATGGCCAACTGGAGAGCCAGTTTGGTGTAGTGGTTAAGTGTGCGGACTCTTATCTGGGAGAACCAGGTTTGATTCCCCACTCCTCCACTTGCACCTGCTGGAATAGCCTTGGGTCAGCCATAGCTCTGGCAGAGGTTGTCCTTGAAAGGGCAGCTGCTGTGAGAGCCCTCTCCAGCCCCACCCACCTCACAGGGTGTCTGTTGTGGGGGAGGAAGGTAAAGGAGATTGTGAGCCGCTCTGAGACTCTTCGGAGTGGAGGGCGGGATATAAATCCAATATCTTCTTCTTCTTCTTCTTCTCACAGGGTGTCTGTTGTGGGGGAGGAAGATAAAGGAGATTGTGAGCCGCTCTGAGACTCTTCGGAGTGGAGGGCGGGATATAAATCCATTATCATCATCATCACCAACTGCCTCTACCCTTCTCTTGCCGTGACAATCCTATGGGGTCACCATAACTGAGCGGTGACTTGATGGCCCTTCGCACCACTGCCAATAAGGAATCTGAAAGGGTCTTCTACTGGAGACTCTCAGTAGGGGAGTGGAAGGGGTACACACCAGGCAAAGGAGCGAGATCTGCATCCTTCATGGATTCTCTGAATATTAGTGTGTAACAAAAATATTGGTTTGTAAATGAAAAGGGACATGGCAGAGGAGGAAGGGCTATCCCCCAATTGTCCACGGAGGATTGAGCGGGCTCAGTGTTCTTCTTGAATGCAAAATTTGCAATGTAGATGAAAATCCACTGAAAGCAGGCCAGGCAGTTTATGTGGCGGGGTTGTTGAACTCATTTGTTATGAGGGCTGGATCTGACATAAAGGAGACCTTGTCGGGCCGGACCAGGTGTGTCATAAAACGGAATGCCAGGCAACGGAGATGTGAACTTTATAAAAGGCACCCAAAAAGTCAGAAAATAAGTCAGAAGAAGAATTTCTGGATTGCTAGGAGTTTGAGGATCCATCACCACTGTCTCCCATTCTGGAAGGACTGTGGGGTCTCTTCAAAGTGAGAGGAGCCCTTAAAAAGTGGCCCTTCATCAGAGCCGCAGTGGACGGGGAAGTCTGTTCTTTCATTATCAAAAGCGGTTAGACCTTCCTTACTTGATTCTGCTGTTGACTGAATGCCTTACCTGTCTTTTCTCTTTCTTTTAAAGGCTGATGGACTATGGAGCAAGCCCAAGGAAGAACCACACCACCACATGCTAAAGAAAAAAACAGCAGAAAAGAATCAGTGGAACAAAACGGGAGAATGAATCCTCTCCTCAGGGTGTTGCATTCCAGGTATTTGAAAAACACAGAAGAATTAGCACAGGAGAGAAACCTCACATACAGGAGAAGCCATATAAATGCTTGGATTGCGAAAAGAGCTTTGCTCAGAGCTCAGACCTTATTGCCCATCAACGTATCCATACTGGGGAGAAACCATATAAATGCCTGGAGTGTGGAAAGAACTTTACTTGTGGTTTAGACCTTACTGCTCATCAGCATATCCACACTGGGGAGAAACCATACAAATGTCTGGATTGTGGAAAGAGCTTTCCTCGTGGTTCAGAACTCACTGTCCATCAACGTTTCCACACTGGGGAGAAACCATATACATGTTTGGAGTGTGGAAAGAGTTTTGCATGGCGTTCTCAGCTTACTAAACATCAGCATATCCACACAGGGCAGAAACCATATAAATGTCTGCAGTGTGGAAAGAAAGACCTTTGCTCAGAGGTCACAGTTTTATATCCATCTACGTTTTCACACTGGGGAAAAACCATATAAATGCCTGGAGTGTGGAAAGAGTTTTGCTCAGAGTTCACAGCTTAATGTCCATCTATGGATCCACACTGGGGAAAAACCATATAAATGCCTAGAGTGTGAAAAAGGATTTGTTCAGAGTTCACAGCTTAATAGTCATCTACGTATCCACACTGGGGAAAAACCATATCAATGCCTGAAGTGTGGAAAGACCTTTGCTGGGAGTTCACACATCAACAAATACAGATGGGAGAAACCATATAAATGCTTGGATTGCGGAAAGAGCCTTTCTCGGAGTTCACAGCTGACTACTCATTGACGTATGCACACTGGGGAGAAACCATATAAATGTCTGGAGTGTGGAAAGAGTTTTTCTTATGGTTCTGACCTTACTACCCATCAATGTTTCCACACTGGGGAGAAACCATATAAATGCTTGGAGTGTGGAAAGAGCTTTACTCAGAGTTGTCATCTTAAATCCCATCAACATACCCACACCAGGGAGAAACCACATAAATGTTTGCAGTGTGGAAAGACCTTTGGTCAGATTTCATATGTCACTAGACATCAACGAATCCACATGGAGGGAAACCAGGCCTTGGATTTAGTGGGAGCTCACAGGAGCGCAGCCCCTGAACCTTTCTGACAGTTCCACCTCCTCCTTCCCACCTTGTCCACTGACTAGTAGGTGCAGCTGCATAACAATCCCTGGATGAGCTCCACCACCTTTTTTTCTACAAAATGACCCCTGGGGAAAACCATAGACATGCTTGAAGTATGAAAAGAACTTGGCTTGAAGTTCAGACCTTACTGCCCATCAAGGAATCCACATGGGGAAGAAAATATATAAATGCTTGGAGTTCACACATTATTGCCCATCTTTCATATCAATGAATTCACACAGGAAGAGAAACCATGCAAATATATCCAGGGTTGCAAGATCTTCAGCCTCAAGCCCAACCTTGCTGGGAATCCCCAGCTGAAGATTTTGTGTTAAATCAGCCTCGTATTATATAGCTTGTTGAACTGGTATCGGTTAAGGTGTGTTGAGTTCTCAGGTGGAAAATTTGGAATACAAGTTGTTATAAAATATTTGTCCTACCCGTGAATGCATCTTAGGAAGGGATGTCACAGACCAAAGAAAAGTGGTTGCTCTACCTGAACTGGATGAAAGAGGAACAGAAGGAAGACATTCAGTGGAAGCTTCAAGCCCTGTGCCCCTGGATGACAGAAGATTAGACTGAGGGGGGAGGGATGGGGATAAAAAATGTATATTGGAACAACAAGATAATGAAAAATTGTATATTTTAATTAAGAAATAATAAAAATATGGGGAAAAAAATAAAAAAGGGATGTCACAGACCTTGATGTTGTTTAGGACTAGGTTCTCTGCCCTGCTTGCTCCATTTGCGGTATTTAATGACAGTTTGATTACTGAATGCACAGTTCTTCCTTTGCCGAAACAGTGGCAGTTATATCGGATGAACTCATGGCAAGACTGATCATCCTTTACACCAAACTGCATCCAAACTTTTATTTTTTCCAAACGTCATATTCCACCTTTTTCCACAGCAGAGACTCTATGCAGTTAAGTTGTCCCGTATCACAGTTAAAGTTGTGTCCTATCATTTTGAAGAGCCCCTTGGTGCAAAGTGGTAAAGTTGCAGTACTGCAGTTGAAGCCCTCTGCTCACAACCTGAGTTCGATCCCAGCAGAAGCTGGGTTCAGGTAGCCGGCTCTAGGATGACTCAGCCTTCCATCCTTCCGAGGTCGGTCAAATGAGCTTGCTGGGGGGAAAGTGTAGATGACCGGGGAAGGCAATGGCAAACCACCCCATAAAAAGTTTGCCATGAAAACGTTGTGAAAGCAACGTCACCCCAGAGTCGAAAATGGCTGGTGCTTGCACAGGGGACTTTTACCTTTTACCTATAATTTTATCCTGTCCACAGGCATGCTGAGAGGGAGGTTTGGCTAAGAATAGACCACTGGCCCAGGGCGAGCCTGCAGATTTCTTGGCAAAGGTGGGAGTTGAACCTGGACCTCTTAGAATAAGGGTGTCAAACATGTGGCCTGGGGGCCGAATCAGGTCCCTGGAGAGTTCTTCTCAGGCCCCCAAGCAGCTGGCTGTCATCTGCTTCCTACTCCCTCTCTCTTGCTTCCTTCTGCATAACAGCTTGTTTTGCAAGGCTTGCTCAATCACACAGGAGCTATAGAGCAAAACCTCTATTTTCTCAATTGGTTGAGGCTCCTCTGTTGGGGAAGAAGGGAGGAGGCAAAGTTTACTTTGCCAGGTTCTCTCAATTGCAAAGCAGGGCTACTGAGGCAAGCTGAGGCAGTAAATGATAGCCAAAATGCCGGAGCAAGACAGTAGTGAGACCAGTTCTTAATGTAGATGGTCAAATCTGAAAGGGTAACATTACTGGACCTTTTGTCCAGTGTAGAATCCCCCAGAGAGGGAGAATGCAGGACTGTCTATGAATGTGCATGCATGAAATGCTGTTGCATTCCATACCGGAAAAGGATTTCACAAGGCAGTGAAATTATGGATGGACAATGGTCTCCCTGCTGCAGGTGTTGGAGCTACCTGACTGATATGACTTCATCTTGCACCCAGTGTTCCCTCTAAGCTGAGTAAGTGTGAGCTAGCTCACAGGTTTTTTTAGCCTCTGGCTCACATATTTTTGTCAGCTCACAAAAAAATGGCCCCAGAACAAACTAATTTATGCAGTAGCTCACAAATTTAATGCCAGTAGCTCACAGAGTAGAATTTCTGCTCACAAGACTTTACAGCTTAGAGGGAACATTGCTTGCACCATGTCTGCTTATAAACATACCCCACCCTTTCACACACACAGAGGCACACATTATTTGCATTTCAGTAGACTGGAGTCTCTTCTTGCAGTTCCTGTATTAGTGGTCAATCTCCTAAACAAAAGATTCTTCAGTCCAGGGCAAGACTGGAACTGGAAGGAACTTTGAAGGTCTTTTAGGCCCTGAGTCAGTGCAGGAGGACACAGCTTTCAGAGCAACCTCAGAAGGGCCCAGCCAGACCCTGACAAGAGTGGCCCCATCAGTCTTTCAACTCAGCCCTTGTAGAAACATCACAAAAAAATGGACAAAGAAGAAATGGATCCACACCCAGTGAGGCTTTGGGGGTGGAGCCAGGAGACATTGGAGGTGGAGCCAGGAGCAAAGTTGTGACAAGAATAATTGAATTCCAAAGGGAGTTCTGGCCATCACATTTAAAGGAACCGCACACTTTTGAAATGCCTTCCCTCCATTGGAAATAATGAAGGATAGGGGCACCTCCTTTGGGGGCTCATAGAATTGGACCCCCTGGTCCAATACTTTTGAAACTTTGAGGGTATTTTGGGGAGAGGCACTGGATGCTATGCTGCAAATTTGGTGCCTCTACCTCAAAGAACATCCCCCTCCCCCCCAGATACCCGCAAAATCAATTCTCCATTATACTCTATGGGAACCGGTCGTCAAAGGGAATAATGGAGTGCCCAGCAGACATTCCCCCCCCTTGCTTTCTGATGACCCCGAAACGGAGGGAGGGCCTCCAAACCTGGGGATTGGCAACCCTAAATTCCTTCCTTAGACTCTAATTTTGCCAAGAATGAGCTAAAGCAGGGATGGAAAGGGGTCGAATCCTGTCTTCTCCTTCGCTGCACTTTGCAGGGAAATCGGAGGAAGGCTTGCTGGGTAAACAGATGCATGCACCCTCTAGCAAGGCGAAGCCAGGAAAATGAGGTCCTCTTTGATCTCTGTAAAGAGTCGGGGTAAGGGTTAAATAGAAGGAGTGTCCATTCCTAGAGAGTCTCCATTCCTAGAGAGCCCACGTGATTTGCAGCCGTCCCTTCCAGATCCAACTGTCCTAATTGCCTGGGATGTGCTGATGCCATTGGGGGCAGGGGGGAAACGGGGCAAGGCTGCATCGGTTGGGGGAAAAATAGGTAAGCCATAAAAGAATATCTCCTTTGCAAAATAATTCTCTGTTTTGACATCGAAGGAGTCCAGGGGGGAAGCTGCGTTGGAGGTTTTGGAAAGATTCCTGCAAACTTTGTCATCCAGACTCTATAGCAGGGGTGACCAAACTTGCTTAATGTAAGAGCCACATAGAATAAACGTCAAATGTTTGAAAGCTGCAAGACATGAACAACAGATATCTCAGAGCTGCAAGACAGACAGGCAGGCAGGCAGGCAGACTGGCGAATAGATGGGAGGAGAGAGAGGTGGAAAGAAAGCAACGTTTAATGCATTTCCAAGTTGCCAGCTGGCTTGGCTTGGAGAAGTTATCTAAAGAGAGAGATGCTTTCTCCAAGCTGGTCAACAGGTGATGTGGGCTTCAAGAGTCGCACAATATGTATGAAAGAGCAACATGCAGCTCCCAAGGAACAGTTTGGCCATCCCTGTTCTATAGCTTAGCAATCCTTCCTTAACATTTTGAACCAGCGGACTCTGCTTTTCCATTAGCCTGGCATTGCTGTGTACAGGTGTGGTGCCCAAAGCGCTTGCAGTCCCACCCCCCTTGCAGTTCTGGAAGAGCAAACTTGGATTTTTGGAGGGTTACCCTCTCCCATCTGCTATGGCTTCCTGAAGACATAATTCTGTTTATTCCTGCCAGCAAACCTTCTTTTCTGGGGGATTTCTGCAACTTGGTACAACTTGCACTAAATAGGCCTTTGCAGACCATTTTTTTTTACTTACCTGGACAATGAAGAAGACCGTATAGATTCAGATGTTTTTGTATGGGCATTTGTTGAATTCTTTATAAATTGTCACTTTTGGTTTTGTCTGTATTTCCGAATAATTACACACACAGTTGTTTGCATAATTTAATCTTCATTAACTTGAAAGTTATCTCATTGCAGTATACATGTTATTAGTCTTGCCTTTTGAATACTGTCATTGTTCTTACAGAAGCCCTGTGGCACAGAGTGGTAAAGCTGCAGTGCCGCAGTCTGAGCTCTCTGCTCATGACCTGAGTTCAATCCTGGCAGAAGCTGGGTTCAGGTAGCCAGCTCCAGGTTGACTCAGCCTTCCATCCTTCCGAGGTCGGTAAAATGAGTACCCAGCTTGCCGGGGGGGGAAGCACAGATGACTGGGGAAGGCAATGGCAAACCACCCCATATAAAGCCTGCCGTGAAAACATTGTGAAAGCAACGTCACCCCAGAGTCGGAAATGACTGGTGCTTGCACAGGGGACTACCTTTACCTTTAGTCATTCTTATGGTGTGCTATTACACCGAATCAGACCAATAGTCATCAAGGTCAGTACTGTCTATGTAAGAGCTCTCCTGGATCTCAAGCAGAGGTCTTCCACGTCACTGCCTGCCTAGTCCTTTTCATGCTGGGGACAGAACCTCTCCTTGACAAGCAGATTATTATTATTATTTACATTTAATAAATCAGGCCAATGTACAACAGTAAAAAATACATACATAGAAAATCAATTACATTAAAAAATTACAGACCCTGATGGCGTCTTTAAAGTGCTCTTATTCAGTTATCGGATCACATCAGGAGTGGGGGGATCCCCCCCAAGAGGGGGTGGAGTGAAAAAGGTGCCAGCATGGCAACCGTCGCTGTCCTCATGCAAAGGCTTGGCAGAACATCTCTGCCTTACAGGCCCTGCAAAACTGTAAAAGATCCCGCAGAGCCCTGATGTCTTCTGGCAGAGCGTTCTACCAAGTCGGGGCCAGGACTGAGAAAGCCCTGGCCCTTGTTGAGGACAGCCGGACCTCTTTTGGGCCAGGGATCACTGGCAGATTTCCAACTACTGGAGCGCAACGCCCTTCCAGGGACATAGTGGAGGAGGTGGGCCTGTAGATACATCAGTCCCAGACCGCTCAAGGCCTTAAAGGTCATAACCAAAACCTTGAATCTAACCTGGTACTCAACTGGCAACCAGTGTAGCTGGCGCAGCACAAGTAGAATAGGTGGTGTCCGTGGTGTCCTTGTCACAGATGCTTTTCCACAGAGCTGCAGCCGCTCTCTACCTCCTCAAGAACGACCCTTGGCACTTACCGTCAGGGGTCCTTCTCCTAAGAGGACAGGAGGACATCTTGGGTGTTTCCCACCGTCCAATCAGGGAGGCAAGAATCTTAAAAAACTTCCGCTTCCTGTGGCTGTGGGAACCACCCTCCTTCCAGTTCGGGTGACTCCGAGAAGCAGTACAAAAAATTCTTGCAACTATCGCTGCTATGAAAAAAGAATCTAACTGGTGGTCGGGAAAAAACTTGGCATCAGCCTCCCAGACCGACTAAGATAAACTCGTATATAAAACAAGAACAGGTAAACTATAGGTAGCCTATATCAGGAGGTAAAAACAGCTGTAGATGAAGGCTACAGAAGAAAAACCAGATACAGATACAGATACAGATAGATGCTGCCCAAGGTAGGGCAATAGAAGGGAGGGCAAGATGTCGCATCCTTTCAGAACCACCAGCTCCCTCGATTCTACACGAGATACTACCACTATCAAGCGGTCCTCTTAGGAGAAGGACCCCTCACGGTAAGTGCCAAGGGTCGTTCTCCCTAAGAGGCAGAGGACATCTTGGGTGCTCCCATAGCAGTATGTTATTCAGGGTGGGATCGTCCTATTCAGGCAGCACATGTTGCAGGATTCGCCTGCCAAAGGCCGCATCCGCCGACGCATATGCGTTCAACTTATAGTGACGGATAAAAGTGGAAATAGATGACCATGTAGCTGCTTTGCACACCTCCTCGATGGAAGCGTTCTTGCTAAAGGCTGCATTGGTAGCCGCACTCCTGGTCGAGTGCGCGGTGATCCCTGACGGTACCTGAAGGTGTAACGCCTTATACGCCTCTGATATACACTGCTTGATGGCGTAGCTAATTGCTGACTTGGACATTTTCTGCCCCAATCTGGGTGCTGCTATATTAATGAACATGGAGTCTGACTTGCGAATAGATTCAGTTCTGATAAGGTAGACTTTAATTGCTCTTCGCACGTCTAAGGTATGCCATGTGCGCTCCTTGGGATGCTTGGGATCCGGACAAAAAGATGGCAGGTTGATTTCTTGACTTTGGTAAAATCTAGAAGAGACCTTCGGTTGGAAGGTAGGGTCCGGATAGAGAACAACCTTGTCCTTGTGGGACACACATAGTTCCCGTTTAACCGACAAGGCCCCAATCTCTGACACTCTTCTGGCCGATGTTATTGCCACCAGAAAGATGGTCTTCATGCGCATCATCTTTAAAGGCACAGATATTAAGGGTTCAAATGGTGGGCCTGTTAAGGCCGAGAGAACCAGATTCAATCTCCAGGTAGGGAATCGATGCACCTGCGGTGGAGAACTCATGGAGGCCCCCCTAAGGAAACGACGAATATGAGGATGAGATGAAAGATTCATGCCATCCACCTGCTGGAGCACTGAGGACAAGGCCGCAACCTGACGTCTGAGGGTAGCTGGCTTCAACCCAGAACGAAGGCCGTCCTGAAGAAACTGAAGAATCTTGGGAACAGAAGGATGTAACGGGTCCACCGTTTTCCTCCGACACCACCTGTGGAAGGCTTTCCAAAACATATCGTAGATCCGCGTTGTGGAGCTCTTTCTGGAAGCTAGGATGATAAGGACAGTTTCTATCCAAGTGCTGTGGTTAGGTTAAATGCAGGGTTATGAAGGATTATCTGTTTTAGATGTATTTAATGGTTTAAATGGTTTTAATGGTTTTATGAATGTTTAATGGTTTTATGAATGTTTATTTAATGGTTTAAATGGTTTTAATGGTTTTATGAATGTTTATCCGTTTTAGATGTATTTAAATGGTTTTAATGGTTTAAATGGTTTAATGGTTTCAGATGTATTTAAATGGTTTATGAATATGTGTGTTTGATGTGTTGGTATGTTTGTGGAAGAGCACCTCATTTCGTTGCTCTCTTTTTGTTGAGAACAATGACAATAAATTCATCTATCTATCATCTATCGTCACGTCACTTGCATAACCAAGATCTAATAGCGCACGCCTCTCAACCTCCAGACGGTCAATCTCAGCCAGTCTGGATGAGGATGCTACACCGGACCCTGTAACAGCATGTCCGGGCAGATTGGTAGGTGAAGTGGCTCCGTTATTGACATCTGTTGGATTGAGGAGAACCAGTGACGTCGAGGCCACCAGGGAGCAACCAGGATGACCTTGGCCCTCAGTAGCCTGATCCTTCTGAGCAACCTCGGAATGATCGGGATTGGAGGAAAGGCATATAGAAGACCTTGTGGCCAGGGAGATGTTAACGCGTCCGTGGCCTCCGCTTGATAGTGGTAGTATCTCGTGTAGAATCGAGGGAGCTGGTGGTTCTGAAAGGATGCGAAAAGATCCAACACCGGCGGACCGAAGCGCTCCACTATGGTTAGAAAAAGTCTCTTGTTGAGAGACCACTCCCCCGATTGAATGCTCTCCCGACTGAGCCAGTCCGCCTTGATGTTGCGTTTCCCCTTGATATGTTCCGCTCTTATAGACCTCAAATGAGTCTCCGCCCATTTGAACAGCTTCCCAGCCTCCTTGTGAAGGGAACTGGACCTGGACACCCTTGATTGTTTAGGTAAGCTTTGGCCGCTATATTGTCCGTTTGAACTAGGACGTGCTTCCCAGCCACCTGGTCCTGAAAATATAGAAGAGCCAAACAAATGGCCCGGAGTTCCAAAAGGTTGATAGGGAGGTTTGCCTCCTTGGTCGTCCACTGGCCCTGGGTGAGGATCTCGCTGAGGGTCGCCCCCCATCCTGATAGGCTGGCATCCGAGAACAGCTGTATTTCTTTCTCTACAAGGTATGTTCTCCCCTGATGCAGGTTGTGATCCTTTGTCCACCACAGGAGACTCTCCTTGACCGTCTTGGGAACCGTCAGAGACATGGAGCGTTTCTCCATGATCTGGGTTTGAAAAGGGCGTAGGAACATCTGAAGTTGTCTGGTGTGAAAACGTCCCCACTGAAGCGCCTCGAGATTTGAAATCAGAAGACCCATAAGCCTTGCCAAGGTCTGGAGAGACGACGATGACTCCCGCACTACCTGACGCACTAACGTCTTGGTCCTCAGTATCTTGTCTCTTGGGAGAAAAACAGAGTTCAGGTTCATGTCGATGATCATGCCCAGGTGTTGTAGTCTCTGGGATGGGCGCAAATGGCTCTTGGGAACATTGATTATGAACCCGTGTTGCTGAAGGCAAGATATGGTGCATAGAATGTCCTGCTCCGCGCTCTTTCTCGACAAAGATCTTATCAGCAGGTCGTCGAGATAAGGGTGTACATGTATCCCCCTCTGTCTGAGGATTGCTATGAGGTTCACCAACACCTTGGTGAACACCCGTGGTGCCGTTGCAAGACCAAACGGTAGGGCCCTGAATTGGTAGTGGGCCCCGTTCACACAGAAACGAAGAAATTTGCGATGTGCCGGGAGGATTGGAATGTAAAGATAGGCCTCTGTTAGGTCCAGAGATGACATGTAGTCCTGATGGTGCAAGGCTTCCGTTATCGACTTGATGGACTCCATCCTGAAGTGGCGGAGCCTGATACGTCGGTTCAGAAATTTCAGGTCTAGAATTGCTCTCCAGTCCCCGTTCTTCTTGGGCACTGTGAAGAAGATGGAATAGACACCTTGACATCTCTGTAATGGAGGGACTGACTCTATTGCCGCAATTTCTAGCAGATGATGAATTGCTTTGAAGGTGATGTCCCTTCGCTCTGGGTTTGAGCGAAGAGGAGATACAATGAAACGATCCCGAGGTATTCTTTTGAACTCTATGGGGTAGCCCCACGAAACAATTTCCAAAGTCCAAACATCGACCCTCGAGGCTGCCCACATCTGCTGGAAATGTAGTAGCCGGCCCCCCACTGGGATGGAGTCCCAGTCATGCTTTATTGGGCTTGGGTCCCTTCTCGAATTTGTCGGACCTATCTGGCTGATTTCTTTGGAATCGGGAGTTGGAGAAGCCCTTTCGGAAACTCTGTCTGGGCTGTCCCCAGGTTGATCTTCTAAAGTCCTGTTTAGGTTTGGAGAAGCTGGCGGAGGCACGAAAGGAACTAGACCCGAAACCTCTTTTGTCGGAACGTCTCAGGTACTTGGGCATGGCCTTCTTCTTATCCCGTGTCTCCACCAGGATCTTATCCAGGGCGTCTCCAAATAGCTTTTCTCCTTGAAAGGGGTAAGCTGAAACAATTGACTTCAAATGAACGTCTGCCGACCAGGCCCAAAGCCATAGGCCCTCCTCGCTACGGTGTTTGACGCCATCGCAATCGTAAGAGCATCCAGAGAGGCGTCCGCTGAGAATTTGGAGGCCCTAAGGAGTCTGTTGGTGCCTTCCAGGATCCTTTTATCCGTGTCTGGTAATAGTTGAGTTAGCCGTCTTATCCAGACGATCGCTGCTCTGGAGACTATAGAGTTGGCCGCAGCTGCCTTGATGGCCAGAGCCGTAGCTTCATGGCTCCTTTTCAAAGCCAGGTCTGTCTTTTTGTCCCAGTTGTCTCGCACAGAGCCGTGGCCGTCCTCAGCTAACAGGCCATGTGACTGCAAGGCTGCGATTGGGGCATCCACCAATGGTACCTGTAGCATATTGTTAGCAAAGGAAGGTAACTCATATAGCTTCTTGATAGAATTGGGCACCTGTCTGTTGGCACTGGGCTTGGCCCATTCAGACTTTAACTGGCGCTTGGAGAACTCCGGAAAAGGAAAAACCTTGTCAGAGGATCTGAATCTGGGAAAAAACTCCGTGTTCCCCTTGGGTTTATTTTTGGGGTTGGTTAGTGGGTTGGAAGACTCCTGTTCCTCAGGGGATACTTGGAGGTCAAGGGCAGACAGCACTTTGGCCAGGAGAGGTTGGAACTCTTCTGCCTTGAAGAAGCGTGATGAGGGTTCTGGAACTGTAACGTCCTCTATCTCCTCATCAGACAGGAATTCGCCCTCCTCCCGATCTCCCCCATAGGGATCCTCAGAGTGAGCCTCAGAAAAAGATCTTTCACTCTCCATCCGGTCACAGACCAGTGATGTCTTTGGGGCCCTAGAGTGGCTGGAACTACCTCTGGGTCTCTTGGGAGAAGGTGACCTGGAGGAGGAACTGGACCTGGGGGACCCCAGCCTCCTATGGGCAGTTGCCCTGACTGCTGCCCCAACAGTCTGTCTTATAGACTCAAAAAACTCAGAAAGAAAGGAAGGTCCCATTAAGGGTACGTTACCCAAGCCCGTTTGGGGCTGGCAGGTCTGAGTGGCTTCCAGTGCAGGCCGGTTGTCATCTCCGATGAAGTCTCCCGCCTGGAGGTTGGCATCGGGATGTTCCTGCATCTGGAGGCTGCAGGGCTGCTGGCTGTCCCCGTTTCGCGCCTTTTTGCACTCCCCAAGATGGCTGCTGGTGCCGGGGAAGAGCCCTGACAAGGAAGCCTCCTCCGCAGCTGGGGAAGACCAGTGCCGCCTGCGTCCGCCCTTCAAGGTCTTGCCCCTACAGGGCACGTTGCCGGTAGCCGAAGCAAGCCCAGAGGTCATGCCGGCTCCGGAGGATGGCCTCTCAATTCCGCGCCACGCGTCGGGAACCAGGCCGTCGTCCATGAAGGCGTCTTTTGGCCGACACGTCATTCTCCCTCTCCTCTGCTGCCGCGGCTTGAGTTTTTCTTCGCGCGGCCGCCGCGCCACTCTTTGAAGCGTTGGTGAAGAGCGGGGGGGGGGGAGGCAAGGCAGAGGAGTCTGAAGGGGGAATGGAAAGGATAGAAAAAGAGGCTGGAGAAGTTAGTTGATAGAAGGCAAAAAGGCAGGGTAAGAAGGAGGAAGAAGATATCTTTTTTTTTTTTAATAGATAGCAAAGTATTGAAAGGATAGGAACCTAGCCTAAATGCTGCTACTCCCTGTCGAGGCAGGAAATAAACTGGAAGGAGGGTGGTTCCCACAGCCACAGAAAGGGGAAGTTTTTTAAGATTCCTGCCTCCCTGATTGGATGGTGGGAAACACCCAAGATGTCCTCCGCCTCTTAGGGAGAAGATGCTACTTTCTGCTCCTAATTCCCCCCTCCCATCACACAATCCACTTAAGCACAGGTTCTCACGACATACCCAATTTTCACATTCCATTATCCAGCCTTGAATAATGCTGGTGGTAATGAGCACTGAAATCACAATCTCCTTCCTTGGAGGTTTTTAAACAGAGGCTAGATGGCCATCTGACAGCAATAAAGATCCTGTGAATTCAGAAGGAAGTGTTTGTGAGTTTCCTGCATTGTGCAGGGGGTTGGACTAGATGACCCTAGAGGTCCCTTCCAACTCTATGATTCTATGATAGACACCTCCAAGCTCAAAACAGGCCTTACAGTGTTCAAGTTAACCTTTTTAATCAAATGAGGGTGCTTGGCATCACTAAGAACATAAGAAAAGCCATGTTGGATCAGGCCAATGGCCCATCCAGTCCAACACTCTGTGCCACCCAGTGGCCAAAAAACCCAGGCGCCATCAGGAGGTCCACCTGTGGGGCCAGGACACTAAAAGCCCTCCCACTGTGCCCCCCCAAAACAAGAATACAGAGCATTATTATTATTTATTATTTATTTATTATTTATTACTTTACATTTATATCCCGCCCTCTCCGCAAGTGGACTCAGGGCGGCTGCCCCATTCAGTTCCATCAATATGCTGCGGCTAATAGCCACTTATGAACCTCTGCTCCAGATGTTTATCCAATCCCCTCTTGAAGCTGTCTATGCTTGTAGCTGCCACCACCTCCTGTGGCAGTGAATTCCATTTATTAAACACCCTTTGGGTGAAGAAGTACTGCCTTTTATCAGTTTTTTTTTATCACTCTGTGTTTGTGAGTGTATGTGTGTGTGTGTGTGTAGAGGGCTTTTTTGTCGCAGGAGCTCCTTTGCATATTAGGCCCTGCCCCCCTGATGTAGCCAATCCTCCAAGAGCTGACAGGGCTCTTAGTACAGGGTCTACTGTAGGCTCCAGGAGGATTGGCTACATCAGGGGTGTGTGGCCTAATATGCAAAGGAGTTCCTGCTACAAAAAAAAGCTTATACACACATACTCATCAAAAAATAAAAACATATTTGTCTTTGCAGAAGGTCATAGATCTGGCATGTGCCTTAACAGAAGAATCTAGCAGACAAGACGGACGATTCACAAGTCCTGGAAGAGGCTGCTTGGAGAGCAAGGAAGGATGAGGGGAGAGATGGAATCACCTGCCCCTGATGCCACCGAGGCTGGGAGCAGAAGGGAGCTCTGGGAAGACGATGTCTTTTCTCCAGATTTGCAGCGCCAGCAGTTCAGGCAATTCCAGTACCAAGAGGCAAAGGGACCCCGAGAGGTTTGCAGCCAACTCCACCATCTTTGCTGCCAGTGGCTGAAGCCAAAGAGGCACAGCAAGAAGGAGATGCTGGACCTGGTAATTCTGGAGCAGTTCCTGGCCATCCTGCCTCCAGAGATAGAGAGCTGGGTGAGGGAATGCGGGCCGGAGACCAGTTCCCAGGCAGTGGCCCTGGCAGAAGGCTTCCTCCTCAGCCAGGCAGAGGACAAGAATCAGGACCAGCAGGTGAGAGGGACTCATCTAGGTACATGGGGAGGGGAGGCACTGAACATGAACACAGGTACTCTTGAAATCCACAGGGATTACCCCAGCTTTTTTAGACCCCCCCACCAGTCTGTTTCTTCTTTCTTTTATCATCAGTCTCCTGTTTCTGGGATTCCCACTTCTTTTTCAGGCACAGGAGAAGGTCATGCAGGAACTTCACCATGGAGCCACTTTTCTGGGTAAGATTGGAAAGTGTGTTGCTCCCACTAGATCAGGGGTGTCAAACTCATTTGTTATGAGGGCCGGATCTGACACAAATGAGACCTTGTGTTTATATATATTTTAGGACAAGGAAATACAGAAAGGGGAAGGGGAAAGGGAAGTAACATTATTTCGATATAAACTCTGCATCATTCATTTACAAATGTTTCTCATGGTCTATAAAAGTTGCAATCTTTGTATTATATCTAATAGTTTGCTAATATCAACACTAAAGTGTCCAAATTGAGGAATTACAAGTATGTGTCATATAAGAGTCAAAATTGTGTCTTCAACCATTCATAAAAGGGTTTCCAAGGGTTCTCTTCATCTCGTATTAGTCTACCCTTAAGACGAAGTGCAAGGGCATCTGTTTCAGCTGCCTCTAATATTTTATGAATCAAGTCCTGCTTCTTCGGAGTTTCATGATGTTTCATGATTTATTTATTTATTTATATTAAGATTTATACCCCGCCCTTCTCACCTAGGTGTCTCAGGGCGGCTTACAACACAATAATTAAAACAATTTCAGTTTAAACAATTAAAATACCATTAAACCATAATTTAGTAAAAACAAGATAGAGTAAAAACCGGCGGCCTATAGATACATGATGAGGTTTGTGCTATCAAAAGTCTTGCTGCAGTAATAATATGTATCATCAAATGTTTGTCCTGTCTCGAAAGGTCCATCGGTAGAATACTCAATAAGAAAAGTTCCGATTTAAAATGTATATGAATTTTCAGTATCTTTTGTAACATCTCATGTACCATAATCCAGTACTTTTTCATCACCCCACATGTCTACCACACATGATAAAACGTGCGAACATGGGATACATTTCCATCTAACACTTGTTAGATACAGTAGAATACATTTTAGACAGTTTATCAGGCGTTATATACCATCTATAAAACATTTTATAAAGATTTTCTTTAAAGGTAATAGCTCTGGTAAGTTTTATATGTGATTTCCACAATGTTTCCCACACCCTATTTCAATATTATGGCCCAGATTTTGCGCCCACTTTATCATAGTATCTTTCACTTCTTCATCTTGCAGCTTCATCTGAAGAAGCATTGTCAGTCAGTCAGTCAAAAATTTATTGTATATAGCCATTGGCTGTTGCAAGACAAAACAGAACCCGAACAATAAAGTTTCAAATTAACACCTTAAAAGTTCCCCAGAAAGGCCAACTTCAAGAAGTTACAGCATTTGAAATTGCTTTTGCTCTTATCTTCTTAGCTGCAAGGGCAAACAGAGAGACTCTATAGGACATGAGCATCATTGTCAGATAACAGAAATATAATCTTTTCAGTTTCTGAATGTGCCTTTAAGGAGAGTAGTACTCCAGAGAGAAATTTAATTCTGAGATTAGTACTCCAGAGAGAAATTTAATCCTGTCCACTCTACAATTAAATTTAATTGTAGAGTGGACAGGATAGAATATAATGGGGGAGGTCCTCTATCATAGGTGAACCACAAATGCAAAAACATTGTTCTGTTGGGATGTGGGAATATTGACCAGTTAACAGAGTTGTTTGCATAGTCCGAAAGCGGAGAGCTTTGAAGGATGTTCTTATGTTGAATCTGGAGATATTAACCAGGTATGGGGATCTCAGATGATCAGGTTTGATTAGTCTGAACCAGGAGGCTACTTTAGGGAAAAAAAATATCCATTCCCTAAGTTGAGAATTGTCATTTTGGGCCCCTAGGAGATCATCAGGGATAGAATAACTCTGGATAACGTTGTTGAGGTATCTAGAATGCCTGTGATCTTTTGATAGTAGAAAATTAAATGCATGGTAATTAAGGGAAGTATGATGAGGGGATTTACTTTGCCCCCAATGTTTTATTATAGCTAGGTGTACCTGTGCTCTTATGGAAGGGAATCCTGTTTCAGCCCTCATCAAGGCAGCAGGAGAGCCCCTAGGAAGAGCAAGAATTCGTCTTAGGAACTGATTCTGGATTACCTCCAGACTGGATAAAACGTTCTCATTCCACCCCCATATTTTGACACCATACAAGAGATGTGGTAGAACCTTGCTTTTAAATAATTTTAGCGCTGGATCTATCAAGCGTCCACCCTTTGTATGAAAAAAGTAGAGAATTGACCCAACAATCCTCAGTGCTGAGGATTTTACCAATGCCAGATGGACAAAAAGCATTGAATAAATTTTCTTTATTAGATGTTGGTGTGGACCCAAAATAATTTCCTCAAAACCTTGTTGATCAATAATAAATCCTGTTACTTTGTCTCTAGCATATCTTGACTCTAGCTGAAGCCTGGTCCACCAATCAAGAGTAACATTGTAGGTCAATAACTCTTCTTGTGTTTTCAGTTCGTCATTAGTCTTTAACAGTTCTTCATATGTATCATATTTGATGACAGTAGTGTTGGTTGAATAAAAACTTCAGTTGGTGAGACCCACTTAGGGACCTTGTTGTAAACTTTTGGTTTTAACCTGGACCACACCTGACCTAAGAGACCTTCTAATTAAATGAGTGTTGAAGCGTTTTTGAGTATCTGTTTTCTGGTACCACAGGTACGAATGCCATCCCTTAACAAGATCATGTCCCTCTTATGTTAATAATCTTCTATTTTTTAATAGTATCAAGTATCTCACCCATGTTAGTACACAGGCTTTATAGTATAATTGTCAGTCAGAAAGGGCAAATCCTGCCCTTTCTTTGGAGTCTTGAAGCGCTTTCAGCTTGATTCTTGATTTTTTGTTCTGCCAAATAAAACTAGTAGTTAGTTTATTTAGCTCTTGAAAGAACACTTTTGGTAACACAGTTTGGAAAAGAAAAAGCATCCTGGGCAGTACGTTCATTTTAATTGTTGCTATTCTTCCCATCAACGAAATAATCAAGTCTTTCCATGTTTCCAAATCTTTTTTTATTTCCTTAATTAATTTTTCATAATTCTCTTTATATAAGGTACTTACTTTATTAGTAAGTTGAATACCCAAATATTTGACTCTGTTCTCATATGCAAATCCTGATTCTTGTTGAAAGCTCTTAATTTGATCAGTCATATTTTTGATAGAAAGTTTGTTTTCTGGTAATTAATCTTCATACCTACCACTTCTCCAAATTGCTTAAGATTCGACACCAGATGAGACCTTGTTGGGCCGGGCCATATCGGGTTGGGCCGGGCCATGTGCTTACCTATTTAAGATTAGGTAGCAGAGATAAACTTTCAAAGGACCCAGACAAACATGAGTAAAAATGTTTTTTTTAAAACTTAAAATATGCTTAAAACATTAGCACTTGTTGGTCTTAAAGGTGCGTTCTTTGTATTTCTCCCGTGGGATCCAGGGAACTGGGCAAAGGAAGCTCTGGCTCTTTCCTTCCTTCCCCAGGGGACCAGGAGGGGGAGGAGCCTAAACCAATGGAGAAAATAGAGGTTTTGCTCTGTAGCTCCTGTGCAATTGAGCAAGCCTTGTAAAGTAAACTGAGATGTAGAAGGAATCAAGAGAAAGGAAGGAGGAAAGACAAGAGCCAGATGCGTGGGGGCCTGATGGGAGCCCTCTGAGGGCCTGATTTGGCCCCCGGGCCACATGTTTGACACCCCTTCATTAGATGGTTTCCTGTCTGTAGGTGGGCTTTCTTTCATAATCAACATTTTATTAGTTTTTTGGAATAAATATATGTGTGTGTGTGTATATATATATATATATATATATATATATATATATATATATATTTACAGAAAAACGATAAGAAAAGCACAAATACTTACATATAGTAAAATATCAAAAAATAAGACATATAAAACTGTGTAGGTATACAGATATAGGCAGAATTAAAGCAGCGTGTAAAAAGCAGATTGTTCCAACACTTGACTAAGTATGAAAATTATATCTTTTCATGGAGTGAGGTCAGAATTTATGTAGAAATAAAATTATAAAAGTAATTTTGTATCAAAAAATCTACCAATCAATATAACATATAGTACTTGAAAGAAGAAAATTATATTAAGGCATTGAAGTGAATATATATTTGAATAAATACGTTGTATGTAGAATATTTCCAAATCACCATAAAGTGTAGAACACGACCAGCACAGAGAAGAAGGAGAAGAATAAGAAGAAATAAACAAAAAATTATAAGTAAAGAAGATCAAGAAATTCTGGCTTGTGTGGCTGAATGTCACTTGCTGTAACAAATGCAATAAAAGGAAACCATTTCTTGATCCCCTCAAAAGATGCTCCACTCCAGATTTAGAAATTCAGTTTGGGAAAGTAAAAATGTAGAATCATTTTAAAAGCGCTGCAAGATAATTGGACAAATTAAGTTAATGAATTGAAGAACTAAGTTGCCTTCGAACGCAAATGGTGGTGATTAATGTTAACAACTGGGAAAATAGTATGTTGGACCAATAAAAAGAGTTACAAAACTCATACACTGTAATTCAGTGAATTTTGTACCACTGGACAAACAGACCACAATTTCATATATAATAACTTTATCACTAATGTAAAAAATGTGGAAGTAAAAAACTACCACTGAAGTATTATATGAATTTTAGGGCTGAAGTACTCTGGAAATATCTTTTAGAAGATATGCAGAAACCTACATCTTATGTGGTAGCAAAATTTTGTACTGTAGTAATTAGAAAGTGGAAATGTTGGGAATTATCAAATAGATTTTTAGTTTTCTGAGTTTTATAAATGTAAGATGGCCTTAAGAGATGTTTTGATCTTATGTTGGCCATATGATGTTTGATGTTATGAATACTGAATACTGACTGACTGGAAAATTGTGGAAGTAAAAAACTCTCCAAAATAAGGATGTAAGGATAGTTCCGGTTATGATCCAAGACAGGGAGAATCTTATTCCCTCACCCCTCTCAAGAAACCAAGATGTAAAGAACTTGGAAAGTATAGAATGCCTTCCATTTGCTTTCTTATCCTTCCAGGTGATGCCACTGCTGTACATTTGTTGCCATCTCTTTGTGGCAGAGAGAAAGCATCTTTCGTGCAGCTTGATCAGGTCAGTGTGGAACTCTGGATCATGCCCCTTGCTACCTCTCCTCACCCTCCTTTGGTCAAGGAAAATCTCTTTCTCTCTCTTTCCCTCAACTGTTATCTGTGCTGCCCATTGGATACAAAATTAAAATGGAGGTGCAAAATTAAAATGTCGGTGGGTGTTTTTACATTCAGTTTGATCCAGAGTTTTAGAGTCTTCAGATCACCTGCCACCATTCCACTTTAATTATTTTCCTTTTACATTTGTGGACTTACTCTGCTCATCTTGCGTAGCCAAACTTTTATATTGCCTGCTGAAAGCGTTTCAATTGGGGGAGGGGGGGGGCTCTGATCAGAGGGCAGCCGGAATACCAGTGCTTAGTTAAATGTAGACGATTGCTTAGAAATTGTGTCAACACTGCAAAAACAATACAAATTTAAATTACAAGATGAGGCAAGCAATGATATGTAAAAATTTCAAGTGCTGTCGGTTCTCATGCAAATTACTGCACCTTGTGGCTTTTGGAGGAGTCTTTTAAAACACATGAAAACGTCTACGAGTTTGAAATGCCTGTAGAGAAATGACTGGATCAAAACTAGTTTCGAGAAAAATGTTGCAGCAGCAGCACCAGAACCCATCTCACCGAAACAAATGTAGATGCTTTGGGCAGCAACAATGCAAAACAGTTGTAAGAACATCAAGTAATGTAAAAAGTGAGTTTACAATGCGGTGATAGTCACAAACTGTCAATGTAAAAACACCCTGTGCCTTAAAGACCTTTTGGATTACCCTTGGAAGGGAAAGATTATTTATATTATCTTTGAAGATAGAGGGGTTTGGTTTTTTTCTCTTATCAGGGTCTGGTGACCTTAGAGGAGGTGTATGTTCATTTCACTGAGGAGGAGTGGGCTCTGCTGGATACAGATCAACGAAGGCTTCACCGAGAAGTCACGGAGGAGAACTGGCAGAATGCGGCCTCTCTGGGTAAGGCTCTCCTTTCTCTTGATTCATATATGCTGAAAGTGGAAGTCCTTCCCTCCAAGAAGGACCCCAGATCTGACCCAGATGGCCTGGGCTAGTCTGATCTCCTCAGGGCTTTTTTTTTTTTTTTGTAGCAGGAACTCCTATGCATATTAGGCCACACTCCTCTTACGTAGCTGTCCCGCCCAGCCCGGGCGAGGATTGCGCGAGGGGGACCCCCCGGCGCCTGCCAGCCATTCCCGGCCCCCGGCGCCGCCCCAAGAGCCTCCGACACCTTCCCAAGCCCCCGTGGCGGCCCCACCCCTCACCTGGGCTGACGGGGTGCCAACAGCCGCCTGAGCAACGCCTCACAGCCGACGAGCCCGTCTCCGGGTCTGAGGAGCCTGGCCGGAGCGAGACATCGGGGAGCAGGAGGGAGAAGCTAAGCCCAGCGCTGGGCAGAGAGGAGGAGAGCCGCCTGACCCGTGGCGGCAAGAGACGCCACACCCCAGCGCGCTGCAGAGGTCCAGGACGCCCGAGGCACGCCCAGGCAGCCCAGCCCCGGCTCGCCTCTCCTGGGCATCTGGGGCTTGGAAGGGGGGGAGGAGCCAGAGAAGGGCGGAACACAGGAAGGGGGAGGATTGGGGTGGGAGGATAAAGGGAAGGGAGGCAGGAGGTCGGGGAGGAAGCTGGCCGGTGCTTATTGAGGCTGCCTCGCGCGAGAGAGGGACAGGAGCCGCAGCACAGCCAGGAGGGGAGTGGGGGCCTGTGGTGAAGTAACCTGGCTCCCACCCGTTTCTGAGACCTCCGGGGAACGCCCCAGAGTGCCCGGGAGGGGCGACGGTGGCACCGGGAGACCGGGAGAGGTGCCCAGGGTGCGACAGTAGCCAATCCTTCAAGAGCTTACAGGGCTCTTATTACAGGGCCTACTGTAAGCTCTTGGAGGATTGGCTACATCAGGGGTGGGTGGAAAATGAGTTCCTGCTACAAAAAAAAGCCCTGGACCTCTTCAGTTCAGAAGTTAAGCAAGGTCACTCCTGGTTAGTCCATGGATGGGAATTCACCAAGGAAAGTCCAGGGTTGCTATGCAGAGGCAAGCTATGGCCAACCACCTCTTTCCTTCTCTTGCCTTGACAACCCTTCAGGGCTGCCATAAGTTAACTACAACATGATGACCCTTCCCATGCCACCAATAAGGACTGTGGCAGGGGTCTTCCAGTAGAGACTCTCAGGAGGAGAATGGTGTCAGTGCAGACATTGGCAAAGGATGGGCTTCTGCATCCTTACTGGAGTCCCTAAATATTTGCACATAAGCTAAAATATTGCTTCATCAATGAAAAGAAACAGAGGAGGAGGGCTCATCCCCTAACTGCCCATTGAGGACAATGTGTAGGTTAGGGTTTCCCTTTCCTGTGCTGAACTTCCCTCCTCCCTTCTTCTCCACTTTTGGTTGCTATCAGGACCACCAGACAGATCCTTCTGGATCCAAGCAGTAGCCCCCTCCCTTCCCATCGCATGCATCTTTCAGGAGTTAAAAAATTGGTTTATCCTTTTTGCCAGTATAAGTAGCTTGGGTTCAGGCAGCCTGTTTTAAAACTCTGAATGTCTCTTCAAGTTGGAAAATCTGTAAGTCACTGGTCTTCTCCTTTCTCCATAAGGAAGACTTCTGGTTCCCAAATCTGATTCCATTTCCCTAGTGGAAGAAGAAGGAGGCCCATGCATCCAAGAAGCAGAAGAAACAGAGAGATCAGCAGGTATCTGTTTACTTCTGTGGTGGAAACTGGTTCAGTTCCTCTTGGGCTGAATCAGCAGCAGCCCAAAAATGGTCAGTAAAATTATCTCAACTGTGAGTTAAACCAAGGAACAAAATTCTGGCTTGTTTGTACCTCATACTGGCAAGAAATGTTCATACAGTGGCCAACTTTATTACACACTAATTTACTTAACATCCTTTCTCTCCATGGATCTATTCAAGTTGGCTCAAAAATCAAAGCAGTAGCATAAAATCCTAGTTACTGCCTAATTTATCCATTTAAAACAGGGGTGGGGGTCCATTCCGAGGGCTGTAAATGGCCCTCGAGACCACTTGGTTTGGCCCTTGGGGATTGCTGGGCCGAGCCACATGGTGGCCTCCCTGGGGCCCGGCTGGCCAGTGAGGATTGTGAGGCGCAGCCGCACTGTGCAGCAGCTTCCCCGGGAATTGGCTGGCCAGCAGGGATCATGGGGCCCAGCCACGCAGTGGCCTCCCTGGGGCCTGGCTGGCCAGCCAGGATTGCTGCGGGCCTGGAAAAGTTACTGTCACAGTTCAGGTAGGTTTTCCCCTCATTTCTTTATTTCCCTTTCTTTCTATTTCTTCTCCCCATTTCTTTATTTCCCTTAATTCCCCTTTATTTCCTTTTGTTTCTCTTTCTTCTCCCAATTAATTTCCTTTTATTCCCTTTTCTTCTCCTTTATTACCCTTTCTTTCCCCCATTTCTTTATTTCCATCTCTTTCCATTTCTTCCCCACCTTTCGTTATTTCCCTTTATTCCCATTTTAATCCCCCATTTCTTTATTTCCCTTTCTTCTCCCCTTTATTTCCATTTCTTCCCCCCATTTATTTCAGCTTTCTTCCCCCATTACTTTATTTCCCTTTGTTCTCCTTTCTTCCCCCTTTCTTTATTTTCCTTTATTACCCAGCTACCACCAGTTCCATTTGCACTTGATTATCCCAGATGGTGTGGCCTAATATGCTAATGAGTGTGTGACCTAATATGCTAATATTAGGGGATGTGGCCTAATATGCTAATGAGTTCCTGCTGGGCTTTTTCTACCAAAAAAAGCCCTGGACCTAGGCATTTGTCTAGGGTGGTGGGTCAGGGTGGGTGTGTGCCAAATTAAGCTCCTCCCACATGACTGCAAATAGAAAAACAAATATTTGCATTAATTTTGCCAGCCTGAATCATTCTACCTTGACAGCACTGTTTTCTAAGCTGATAATTTTGTATGGCCTGCAAATGATGTTATAAATATCCAAATGGCCCTTGGCAGAAAAAAGTTTCCCCACCCCTGATTTAAAAAGCCAGGGCAACGAGAAGAGCATAGCCTCTCGGTCCAATCTTTTTGAAACTTGGAGAGTCTTTTGAGGGCAGACATTGGATGCCATGCTGCAAATTTGGTGCCTTTACCTCAAAAAACAGCAATGCCCAGAGGACATTTCCCTCCCCCTCCCCTTTCTGATGACCCTAAAGTGGGGGGAGGGCCTCCAAACTGGGGGATCCCCTGCCCCAAGCTGGGGATTGGCAACACTAAGAGGAGATCCAAAGCGTCCAATTTTAGAGGGATACTGTTTCTATACAAGGAAGTTCAATTGATCCACCTTGTCTCTGATAGAACTACCCTATAAGGAAGAATAGCAGTTGATTAATACAGGGCAGGATTTGTTTCCCCTTCAAGTGATCAAGTGATTCCTGTCCTGTCATTATCAAGAGAAGTTAATAGCCTTCTTGACTTCAGAGAGCCAGTTTGGTGTAGTGGTTAAGTGTGTGGACTCTTATCTGAGAGAACCAGGTTTGATTCCCCACTCCTCCACGTATAGCTGCTGGAATTGACGGGTTAGCCATAGCTCTTGCAGGAGTTAGGGCAGCTGCTGTGAGAGCCCTCTCAGTCCCACCCACCTCACAGGGTGTCTGTTGTGGGAGGCGAAGATATAGGACATTGTAAGCCGCTCTGAGTCTCTGATTCAGAGAGAAGGGTGGGATATTATTTTTTTATTATTATTTTGTTCCGCTTATATCCTGCCCTCCTCGCCGAGGCGGGCTCAGGACGGCTCACACAGACATGCGCATGCATGAATAAACATAATAGCATAACATTAAAACCATAAAACAGAATAAAATAAACATAAATACATAAAAATTTTGGTGCTATGATCTTAACCATTTCCAAATTTGTAATTCTCTGTACAACAGATCTTAGTTGTCCTCTCTGCAGCTGCTGTACAGCAGATTGTTGATGGTGGTTCATATGTTGCATTTAAGCTGTAGTGGCCAGGAACCTAGTTCACAAATGCCTGGTGGAAGAGTGCCGTCTTACAGGCCATGCGGAACTGTATTAGCTCCCGCAGGGCCCTGACCTCTTCCGGCAACTCATTCCACCAGCGTGGAGCCACTACAGAGAAGGCTCTGGCTCTAGTTGTTATGAGCCTGGTGTCCTTAGGGCCGGGGATTGTAAGTAGATTTTGCGAACCAGACCAAAGTGCTTTCCAGGGAACATGTGAGGAAAGACGGTCCCTCAGGTATGCAGGCCCCTGGCCATATAGGGCCTGAAAGGTGAGAACCAATACCTTGAAACGGACCCGGTATGCTATAGGCAACCAGTGCAGCACTTTCAGCACAGGCTGAATGTGTTCCCGTATAGGAAGGCCCATTAACAACCTAGCTGCTGCGTTCTACACTAATTGAAGCTTCCAGGTTTGAGACAAGGACAGCCCCATGTAGAGGGCATTGCAGTAATCCAATCTTGAGGTGACTGTGGCATGGACCACGGTCGCCAAGTCACTGCGTTCGAGGTAGGGGACCAACTGCCTTATCAGCCGTAGATGATAGAAGGCTGATCTGGTGGTGGCTGCCACTTGGGCCTCCATATTTAAAGAGGGTTAAATCTGCAGCCTTCTTCTTCTTCATTCAACTTTTCCTTGAAAGTCATACCACTGCTTTCTTTTCATTATAGATGCTGATGGTCTCCACAGCAGGTCACAGGGAGTACCACGACACCAACTACTTGATAGAGACCAGCAGAAAAAATATACTGGAACAAAACAGAAGAACGGGAACAAATACTCTGTGCCTCAAGTTGCTCAGTCTGAGGTCTTTAATGCACGCCAAAGAATTACTACTGTGGAGAAACCATATAAATGTTTGGCGTGTGGAAAGAACTTTGCTCAGAGTTCACACCTTATTGCCCATCAACATATCCACACTGGGGAGAAACCATATAAATGCTTGGAGTGTGGAAAGAACTTTGCTCAGAGCTCACACCTTACTGCCCATCGACGAATCCACACAGGGGAGAAAGCATATAAATGCTTGGATTGTGAAAAGAGTTTTGCTTGTAGTTCGCATCTTACTAAACATCAACGTATCCACACTGGGGAGAGACCATATAAATGCTTAGATTGCGGAAAGAGCTTTACTGAGCGTTCACACGTTACTGCCCATCGACGAATCCACACTGGGGAGAAACCATATAAATGCTTGGTGTGTGGAAAGAGTTTTACATGGAGTTCAGACCTTACTGCCCATCAACGTATCCACACTGGAGAGAAACCATATAAATGTTTGGAATGTGGAAAGAACTTTGCTCAGAGTTCACACCTTACTGCTCATCAACGAATTCACACTGGGGAGAAACCATATAAATGCTTGGAGTGTGGAAAGAGCTTTGCTTGGAGTTCAGACCTTACTGCTCATCAACGTATCCACACTGGGGAGAAACCATATAAATGCCTGGAGTGTGGAAAGACATTTGCTCAGAGCTCACAGCTTACTACCCACCAACTTATCCACACTAGAGAGAAACCATATAAATGCTTGGATTGTGCAAAGAGCTTTTCTTGTAATTCACAACTTACTAAACATCAACGAATCCACACTGGGGAGAAACCGTATGAATGCCTAGAGTGTGGAAAAAGCTTTGCTTGGAGTTCACAGCGTGCCACACATCAACGAACCCACACTGTACTACATATGAACTAACCTCATAGGACATAACTTAAATTACACCCAAGAATTCACCACAGGATAAACCATAAAAACACTAAGCCATGTTTTGCATCAATGACTTTACTCATGAGAGAAACCATGCAAATATTTCTAGTGTTGTAGGATCTTCAACCTTATCACCTACCTTACCAGACATTATCATCAGGAGTTTTTATGCTAAATCAGGCCTGTAATGTATAACTTTTGAACTGGTATTGGTTAAGTTGTGTTCAGTTCTCAGCTAAAATATTTGGAATACAATTTATTATAAAATGTGAAATCCTGTTTATCTTTCCCTTCCCTCCCCAGCCTGGCCCTCCCAGGCCACAACACACCCACAGCAAATTCCTAGCGCCCATTGTATTTTCCCCACAATGGGCCGTATCACTAGATTATTATAAAAGCGGAATTTTTGTCCAACGCTGTCAACACATTTTATGGAGGAAGCAGACCTTTTGGATTAATAATTATGTTGTTTAGGACTAGGTTCTCTGCCCTGCTAGCTCCATTCACCATATTTAATGATAGTCTGACTACTGAATGAGCAGTTCTGCCTCCTGCCCAAAGACCCACAGTTATACTGGATGAACTAATGGCAAGGGCAACCATCCTTTATGCCAAACTGCATCCAAAACTTTGTCACAAACATCATACTTGACCTTTGTCCCCAGCATAGACACAAAGTACCTTAGGTTGTTTTCTGCTCCCTCATTTTATCCTAACCAAAATCATGCTGTGAGTTAGGTTAGGCTGAAAATGAGTGATTGGCCCAGAGTCAACTTGCAGATTTCCTTGGCAGAGTTGGGAATTGAACGCAGACCTCCTGGAGCCTAGTTAGGGACTCTAAACACTACACCACTCAGGCTCTGCCAGCTCTAGGAGGTTGTTGTCTAAAGGACATTTTCCATCCTCGTTTGTGTTGCCTTTCTCCCCAGAGTAGACTGATAGCATCTTTATTTGAAAGGTCCAATTCAAGAAATACCTGGGGACTTTAGGGGTGGAGCCAGGAGCAAGGTTGTGACAAGCATCGTTGAACTCCAAATGGAGTTCTGGCCTTCACATTTAAAGGGACCGCACCTTTTAAATGTCTTTTAAAGGGAGGGACTGTGGCTCAGTGGTAGAGCATCTGCTTGGTAAGCAGAAGGTCCCAAGTTCAATTCCCGGCATCTCCAACTAAAAGGGTCCAGGCAAATAGTTGTGAAACACCTCAGCTTCAGACCCTGGAGAGCCACTGCCAGTCTGAGTAGACAATACTGACTTTGATGGACCAAGGGTCTGATTCAGTATAAGGCAGCTTCATATGTCCATGTCCATATGTCTTCCCTCCATTGGAAATAATAAAGGATAGGGGCACCTTCTTTGAGAGCTCATAGAATTGGACTCCCTGGTCCAATCCTTTTGAAACCTGGAGGGTGTTTTGGGGAGAGTCTCCAGATGCTATACTGCAAATTTGATACCTCTACCTCAAAAGACACCCCCGAGCCCCAGATACCAGCAGATCAATTCATTACATCCTATGGGAATCCGTCTCCATAGGGAATAATGGAGTGCCCAGCAGAAATTTCCATCCCCCATCCCTGCTTTCTGAGAACAATGAGGCAGGGGGAGGGCCTCAAAACCAGGGGGTCCCCTGCCTCTACCTGGGGATTACGGAAAACAAACACTGTATAAACTGCCTCTGCATCCTAGCCCTGGTATTCCTTGGAGCTCTCCTATCCAGGCCTCAGATTAAGTGGGAGTTCACAGGAGCGCAGCGCCTGAACCTTTCTGAGAGTTCTACCTGCTCCTTCTGAGAGTTCCATCTCCTTGTCCATTGAATAATATGTGCAGCTGCATAACAATCCCTGGATGAGCTCCACCACCTATTTTTCTACAAAATGACCCCTGCAGTCCCATCCAATAACTTTCCAGGGTCAGCCCTGCTTAGCTTCTAAGATTGGATTTGCTTGAGCTATCCAGGTAAGGGCCAAATAGCGATCTCTCTTGTCCATTTCTGTCAGTGGGGCAAATGGTCACCATCTTGCATGAAACTAATCTCCACGTTTCCTGGCAATGTGGGCATTTCATGACTCTCTTCCCCAAGAAAGAGCATTGTTCGCAGGGTTTGGGGTGCCTTTACAGGCACTGCGAATGATAGTATGACCTTCTCTGTACATTGTTTATTTTTATTAGGTGTGGTTCCAGCATGAATTCTGCATGAGATAGAATTGCGACTTTGAAGAAGATTCTTTAAAGCACACTTAAAATCCTGGACACACATTGTCACACTGGAACATTCTGTATCATGGGACCATTACACTGTCCCTAAAGAATTTTCAGTTCTTGTTGTAGAGATTGTATAATTATTGCCACCAAAATTATTAAGGAGTCAAATAATAGTGTATACATGAATTTATGTGTTATGCAATAAATAAATCAATACAAACACACAGATAATACTATTCTAATTGACATTGTAATTCCACAGAGTTCTGTCTTGAGTTGTTATCAGTCTTGGAGGACTGGCAACCTGGCTGTAAATAGAGAATCTGGGGATTCCAGGGAAAGTTCTTTCCATAGCTGAACAAGCCTCATTTGACTGTTATCTGTCAGCCGAATGCTGGATCTCATTAGAAGATGACGATGATGATGATGACCACAGATTTATACCCCTGCAGTACTGCAATCCTAAACTCTGCTCACGACTTGAGTTCGATCCCTGGCAGAAGCTGGGTTTTCAGGTAACCAGCTCAAGGTTGACTCAGCCTTCCATCCTTCCGAGATCAATAAAATGAGTACCCAGCTTGCTGGGGGGGAAGTATAGATGACTGGGGAAGGCAATGGCAAACCACCCTGTAAAACGTCTGCCGTGAAAACGTTGTGAAAGCAACGTCACCCCAGAGTTAGAAACGACTGGTGCTTGCACAGGGAACCTTGCCTTTCCTTTTCCTTCTCTCTGAATCAGAGTCCCAGAGCGGCTTACCATCTCCTATATCCCCTCATAACAGACACCCTGTGAGGTGGGTGGGGCTGAGAGGGCTCTCACAGCAGCTGCCCTTTCAAGGACAACTCCTACAAGAGCTATGGCTGACCCAAGGCCATTCCAGCAGGTGCAAGTGGAGGAGTGGGGAATCAAACCAGTTTCTCCCAGATAAGAGTCCACACACTTAACCACTATACCAAACTGGCTCTCTTTTAACTACTGAAGTCTCACAGTGAGGACTTCCATATCACCTATCTCACAATGAGCCCAGAACTGGAGATGGTGGGGATTCCTGTGACGTTCTGTGTGCCAAGCTGATGTTCTACCACTGAGACATTGACCCTTGTCTGTGCAAGAAGGGGAATGTGGCATTGCCATCCAGAATGTGAATGTCTGAAACGCTGCTGTTCCCTGTGTTCCAGACTTGAAAAACAAACTGACCAACAGGCTCTCTTTGTTAACCAACCGGGAAATAATGGATGGACAACGGGCTCCCTCTTTGTAGCGGGCAAACAGATGAGGACTGCAAATGGGCAGCCATGTTGGTCCATCCTTTACAAAATAAAACAATAGTCCAGTGTTAATAACAACATTTATGGTGTTGGAGCTCCCTGACTGTGGTCTGAGTTAGCCATGCATGGAACTCATATGCATATTAGGCCACACCCCCTGATGTCACCATTGTTTCACTCAAGTCTTTTCTTCAGAAAACGTTCAGTGGGAACTCATTTGCATATTAGGCCACACCCCAGATGCCAAGCCAGCCAGAAGTGCGTTCCTGCTCACAAAAAGCCCTGGCCGTACATAATGTCACCTCATAAATTTTATTTATTTATTTGATTTATATCCTGCCCTCCCCACCGAAGCAGGCTCAGGGCGGCTTACACTAGGAGGCCACAAGGCCAACATTAAAACAAGATCAAACCTAAGGGCATCATAAATAAAACATATAAAACAGTTACATAAAATAGTCATAGGTGCTATTGATCTCATATTAAAATATAATGGTGTGTTAAGGATGGCGGATACGGCCAACTATATTGATATTAGAATTCTGTTATTCAGTTACTTCTGCTGGATGTCCTGTGAAAGGAGGTCCCCATCAATATGGGCAGCCATGTTGGTCCATCCTTTACAAAATATGTGATGTTTGAGGTGGGCCAAGTGGATTTGTTTCTGCTGTCCTGTTATAGATTTTGATTCAAAAATGCCTGGCGGAAGAGGGCCAAGGGAAGAGGGTAATTATACCCCTCTGTCACTCACAGCCCAACAGTCAATGCCAGGGTTAGAAAAAGAGAGTTAGAAGGAACCCCAGAGGTCATCTAGTTGAGCCTCGAGGTCAATGAAGGTGGGTGCAGCTCACAGAGGATTCTCAGGAGGGCTGCCAGCCAGGCTCTCACCAGAAACCTGTGTAGCTTCCCCATGATTACTGCATCAGCCTCTTAGTCCTGCCCTTGGTGCAACATGGCCATTAAGAAGAAGAGATTGGATTTATACCTCGCCCTCCACTTGGAGTCTCAGAGCATCTTACAATCAGGGCTGGCCCTGCCACTAGGCAAACTAGGCGGTTGCCTAGGGTGCCAGGAGGTAGGGGGCACCAAATTGGGCTTTCCCCCCCTCCTCCCTAGGCAAATGGCTCCCCGGCCAATTTCAGTGCTGGGGAACTGGCACTGGAGCGCCGCACTCCCCGGTGGGCCATCTGTGGGGCCGCGGCGCCTCCCCTGCACCTTCCCTCCCCCATGGCCATGCCTCCTCCTCCCTCCCCTCCGTGGTCAATTTCAGTGCCGGCCAGGCCATGCGCCCTCGGGCTGCCCCTGCTTACAATCTCCTTTTCCTTCCCCTCTCCACAACAGATAGGTGGGGCTGAGAGAGCTGTGAGAGAACTGCCCTTGAGAGAATAGGTCTGAGAGAACTGTGACTGACCCAAGGTCACTCCAGCAGCTGTATGTGGAGTAGTGGGGAATCAAACCTGGCTTTCCGGATTAGAGTTCTCTTAACCACTACACCAAACTGGCATAGTTGTGGACAGTAAAGATAAGGGTCCACAGATCCTGAAGCTCAATCTTTCCCATGCACATCTGGGGAAGGGGTAGGAACAACTCCCCCTAGGGTTACCAACCTCCAGCTTGTGCCTGGAGATCTCCTGAGATTAGAGCTTATTAAATACCACTTCAGCAGCTAGAACTTCATCCAGGGCAACCTGAAAAGTGGGGCCCTGCTTTGCTATGATGTGGCGTTGGATTCACTTGTCCCATAGGCCACACACCAATTGGCCCCGCAGAGACTCTTCCAGGTCGCAGAAGTTGCAGTGGCAAGCAGCTCGCTGGAGGGCTGTAACATACGTGGTGACTGTTTCACCTGCAGCCTGGTTTCTCGTGTAGAATGTGTGGCGAGCCGCCATGACAGAGGGAAAATATTATTTTATTATTTTTGTATTTATTTTATGACTTCTATCCCGCCCTTCCCAACAAGTGGCTCAGGGCGGCTTACAACACAGGAATCTGACAAAAAGAGACAGGGATTTCTCTACAATAGCTTCCTGTCTCCCTTTCTGAAGCTCAGGATTCTCTCCTCTGGTGTGGGGCCCGCTGGGCGAAGAGATGACGCCTTGGGAAGAACGAAACCCAGAGCAGCTCCCTTTTACCTTTTGCAGAGAGTCAATCTCCCCAGGACTGAACAGGGATATTGTTTTTTTTTATCTCATTACATATGCTAATCCCACTTTCACCAAGTATGGCTATATATCCACAGTATTCCAATGTATTTCTCTTTTAGGGTAGTGTAGCAGAATAATGTTTTTGCAGACATGCTCAAACAAGCGATATTGGCTGTTTATCTCATTACATAGACGAAACCCATCTTCCACTATATTTTAATGTATTTTTTTTCTAATGGCAAACTAGAATGATGTCTATATTTAGGTTACGTGTTAAAAGGTGAATTAGTTGGACAGGAAAAACTTCTGGGAAAGAACTGCCCTCATCTTGACCCAGGCTTATTAGCAATAGAAATGATTGACAGACATTCTCACATTTTTACATGTTACTGTTTTATTGGTTTCCCACGCTATGCAACCCAGATCAAAGGTTTTCTGGATTTATTAATTTTTTTGCTATTCTGCTATTTTTTACTATTCCTCTAGCAACCGGACCTTTCTACCACTTTGCATTCTAAACCCCACCAGCTGCCTGCAGCTTTGCTTACTGTACCTCATTCCTCGTCTGAAGAAGTATGCAAGCACAGGAAAGCTTACCTTCTGAATAAAAGTTTGTTGGTCTTAAAGGCGCTACTGGACTCCTGCTTTGTTCTAAGAGTTAAATGGACAGAGTCGCCATTCCTAGAGAGGCACCGACCGAGGAGGCCACGTGACATGCTGCAGACAGTCCCTTCCCAGATCCACCGTCCCAAGTGCTTGGCGATGCGCTGATGCCATTGGGGGAAGGAGGGACAGGAGAGCATCGGCGGAGTTTTTGGGGAAACACGTAAGCAACGAAATAATATTTCTTTTGCAAGATACCTCCTTTCTTTTGCAAAAAGTGCAGAGGGGTGGGTTCTCATGTTTGGGGAGGCTCCAAAGATTCCTGCACCGGTTACCGCGCAGACTCTGTAATTCAACAATAATCCTTCCTTAATGTTATTTATCGGACGACTCCGGTTTTTAAAGCGTTTTTCCAGTTCTCTAGACGCTCCTCTTCTGGAAGCAAAGCTGAGCACTTGCTGTAATAGGTGCAGATTCTGCATTCCTCTTTCCGCCCTTTGTTTGCGTTTCTTCCCATCTGTCTGCCATTGTTATACCGCGGGCGGCGTCCCCAAAGGTTTGCATGTTTGTTTGTTTGTTTGGAAGAGCAAACTTGGATTTCTGGAGGCTTCCTCTCTCCATTGCACTATGACTTTCCGAAGAAGCAATTCTGCCTTTTTAAGTCTTGCCAGCAAATGTTCTCTTCTGGGTCTGGCTTGGCATACTTTGGTGGCCTTTCCCCCTCCCCCTAATACCATTTATATCCCATTTTTCTCCCCAGTGGGGCCCATGAGTGGGGCTAATATAATTTATACCCCATTTTTCTCCCGAGGTTGGCCCTTTCTCCAATTTATCTTCGCAACAACCCTGTATCATAGAATCACAGAGTTGGAAGGGACCTCCATGGTCATCTTGTCCAGGGGTCCCCAACCCCTGTGCCATGTACAGGTACCAGACCGTGACCTGTTAGCAACTGGGCCTTATAATTATAATTATTTCGTTATATATTACAATGTAGTAATAATAATAAGATGACGATGACATTGGATTTGTATATCCTGTCCTCCACTCTGAATCTCAGAGCAGCTCACAATCTCCTTTACCTTCCTTCCCCACAACAAACACCCTGTGAGGTGGGTGGGGCTGAGAGAGCTCTCTCCAGAAGCTGCCATTTCAAGGAAAACTGCGAGAGCTATGGCTAACCCAAGGTCCAGCAGGTGCAAGTGGAGGAGTGGGGAATCAAACCCGGTTCTCCCAGATAAGAGTCCATGCACTTAACCACTACACCAAACTAACAGAAATAGTGTATAATCCCAAAACCATCCCCACCCCGCTCCCCAGTCCGTGGAAAAATTATCTTTCACAAAACCAGTCCTGGCTGATCTAGCCCAGCCCCCTGCACAATGCAGGAAACTCACAAATACCTCCCCCTAAATTCACTGTAAGTGCAGGAGTGTCAAACATGCAGCCCAAGGTCTGGATCAGGCCCCTGGAGGGCTCTTATCAGGCCAGCAAGCAACTCAGTCACCTGCTTCCTTCTCTCTCTCTTGCTTCCTTCTGCATCACAGCATGCTATGCCAGGCTTGTTCAATCGCACAAGAGCTACAGAGCAGAGTCTCTATTTTCTCCATTGACTGACCAGCCATGAAACAACTTATGTACAAAAACTTACAGTGCCCAGCCATTTCATGTTTTCCACCCTTCTGGAAAAGGGTCTTTGGCTCAAATCATTGACTATGAGAGTTTTGTAATGTGAATAAATCAAAAGTAGGTTTGCAGCTTACAGACACACACCTGAACAACACCTGGACAGCAGATTCAAGATTGCTACAGCGCAGACATTGTCTCCAGATTTTGATGCAATAATTCAGAGAAAGAGGTGTCAGTTATCAGAAACTGTTAAACAAAATATTGCAAGAGTGCTAATTTTTAAAGCATATTTTAAGTTTTTAAAAACATATTTAATTTTGTTTATTTGTGTCCTTTATAAAGTTTATATCTCTGCTCCCTGGCATCACATTTTATGACACATGTGGCCCGGCTCGACTCGATCTCATTTTTGTCAGTCTGGCCCTCATAACAAATGAGTTTGATGCCCCTGTAAGGTATGTTGGCCTGAGGTTGTGTGCTAGACCAATGTCACCCAGCAAGCTTTTGTGGCAGGGTAGCGATTCACACCTGGGTCTCCCAGAGCTAATTGGACATTCTAAGCACTGCACTACTTGCTGCCTCCTGCTGCTTATTCACTGACCTCAGTACTTGTCTATTGTAGCAAAATAAAACAGAAGTCCAGAAGCCTAACATCCTCGATTCTAGTGTGACCTTTCATGAATCACGAGTTCGCTTCTTTAGATGCAGATGTCATGTATACACAGGTGAAATTCTAGCAGGAGCTCATTTGCATATTAGGCCACACCCCTTTATGTAGCCAGTCCTCCAAGAGCTTACAAAAAAGAGCCTTGTAAGCTCTTGAAGAATTAGCTACATCAGGGGGTGTGGCCTAATATGCAAAGGAGTTGCTGCAAGAATTCCACCCCTGCATATATATATGCATGTGTGTGTGTATCTTTATCCAAAAATCAGTATTTGTTTTGCAGGAGGTCACACTTGCTTTTATAGAAGAATCTGGCAGAGCAGGAAGGCAATCCACTGGTCCAGGGGAAGGATGTTTGGAGAGGAAGAGAGGATGAGAGGAGAGCCAGATTTAGCTGTTCCTGAATCAGGTCTCAATGCCAGTAAAGCTGGGAGCAGAGTGGAGCAGTGGGAAGGAAACATTCAGAAAAGCCTTGGAAACAACATCCTCCCTCCAGATGTGCAGTGCCAGCAATTCCAGCAGTTCTGCTACCTGGAGGCCGAGGGACCTCGAGAAGTCTGCAGCCAACTTCACCATCTTTGCCAGCAGTGGTTGAAGCCAGAGAGGCACAGCAAGAAGGAGATGCTGGACCTGGTGATCCTGGAGCAGTTCCTGGCCATCCTGCCCCCAGAGATGGAGAGCTGGGTGAGGGAATGCAGGCCGGAGACCAGTTCCCAGGCAGTGGCCCTGGCAGAAGGCTTCCTCCTCAGCCAGGCAGAGGACAGGAATCAAGATCAACAGGTGAGAATTCTTCATCTTAGAAGGGCGGGGGGGCGGGCCACAGGAGATTATGAAGGATACCATCAAAGTTGACATAGATTGCCCCAATGTTTTGAAATCCACCATAGCCTGTTTCCTCTTCATTTTCTCATTGGTCACCTCTTTTGGGAATACCCACCTCTGTTTCAGGTGCAGGAGAAGATTGCGCAGGAGTGTGACCACACAATAGCTTTTCCAGGTAAGATCAGAAGGGATGTTGTTCCTACCAGATAGCCTCCTTGAGTGTAGGTGGGGCTGCTTTTATACCCCCTGATCCTCTATGCGAAAGATCCTCCCTTCACCTTCTCAGTTTAGACATTCTATTTGGGGAAGTGAAAACCTAGAGTTGATTTAAAGTTGCTGCAAGGTAATAGAAGTGGAGGAGGAGGAGCCTGGATTTATACCCTGCCCTTCACTTGGAGTCTCAGAGCAGTTTACAATCTCCTTCCCTTCCTCTCCCCACAACAGACACCCTGTGAGGTAGGAGGGGCAGGGAGAACTCTTTCAAGAACTGTGACTGACCCAAGGTCACTCCAGCAGGTGCATGTGGAGGAGTGGGGAATCAAACCCAGTTATCCTAGATTAGAGTCCATGCACAACAACTACACCAGACTGGCTCTTAATTGGATGGATATACTGAAGGAGCTGACAAAACTGCCTCTGAACTCAAATCAATGTCAAGAACTCCAAAGGGATCTCTCAATGTCAAGAACTCCAAAGGGATCTGTTGAGGCTGGGTGAGTGGGCGTCAACGTGGCAGATGCGGTTCAATGTGGCCAAGTGCAAAGTAATGCACATTGGGGCTAAGAATCCCAGCTACAAATACAAGTTGATGGGGTGTGAACTGGCAGAGACTGATCAAGAGAGAGATCTTGGGGTCATGATAGATAACTCACTGAAAGTGTCAAGACAGTGTGCGTTTGCAATAAAAAAGGCCAATGCCATGCTGGGAATTATTAGGAAGGGAATTGAAAACAAATTGAAAACAAATCAGCCAGTATCATAATGCCCCTGTATAAATCGATGGTGCGGTCTCATTTGGAGTACTGTGTGCAGTTCTGGTCGCCGCACCTCAAAAAGGATATTATAGCTTTAGAGAAGGTGCAGAGAAGGGCAACTAGAATGATTAAAGGGCTGGAGCACTTTCCCTATGAAGAAAGGTTGAAACGCTTGGGACTCTTTAGCTTGGAGAAACGTCGACTGCGGGGTGACATGATAGAGGTTTACAAGATAATGCATGGAATGGAGAAAGTAGAGAAAGAAGTACTTTTCTCCCTTTCTCACAATACAAGAACTCGTGGGCATTCGATGAAATTGCTGAGCAGACAGGTTAAGACGGATAAAAGGAAGTACTTCTTCACCCAAAGGGTGATTAACATGTGGAATTCACTGCCACAGGAGGTGGTGGCGGCCACAAGTATAGCCACCTTCAAGAGGGGTTTAGATAAAAATATGGAGCACAGGTCCATCAGTGGCTATTAGCCACAGTGTATGGAGCACAGGTCCATCAGTGGCTATTAGCCACAGTGTATGTGTGTATATAACATTTTTTGCCACTGTGTGACACAGAGTGTTGGACTTGATGGGCCGTTGGCCTGATCCAACATGGCTTCTCTTATGTTCTTATGTTCTTATCATGATGGTTAATGTCAAAAAGACATTAAGAGAGAGTGCAGTGGGCCAATAAAAAAGAGTTACAAAATCATAAGTTTTCAGGAGCTCTTATGCCACTGTAGCCAAATCACAGTGTTCTGATACTTGTTAAGTCAAGAGCTTTTTGCTTCCCACTTTTCAGCAGGGCAGGGAGAGTCCAGAATTAGCAAACTTCAAAAGGATGCAGTTGAGTGCTTTGAAAACTGTGTTCTATGTGGCTAGGTATTAAGTGCCAGGGTAGAAAACGTTTTGTCAAAAAATGGTCTTGGTCCTGTTAATACCCCTGTTTGGCACTGTGATCTCACTGGCCTCAACAATCCCTGTGAATATGAGATTCTGTGATCATTTTTCTCAATCAAATTTATGATATATTTATTATTAATAATACGAATAACATTTTCTTTTATACTTGCCTTTCTAACTGGTAATCAAGGCAGAGTATGCAAATGTTTAAAAAAACACTTCAGACAATCAGTAAAGAGATTAGGAGATGGGATAACATCAGGCAGCCAGTGCCTTTCAATATTTAAATTTAACAACAGAAATTAAAGCTAGAAGATATGATAATAACAAGAAAGATTCCTCGGAAGAAGAAATCATTTATTAGGGCTAGGATTGTAGATCAGGGGCAGAATCCAGAAAATGATGTATCAGTGGCATCTCTCACTGTGTTGGCTTGCCACAATTGATATTGGATTTATATCCTGCCCTTCACTCTGAATCTCACAGAGTGGCTCACAATCTCCTTGACCTTCCTCCCCCACAACAGACCCCCTGTGAGGTGGGTGGGGCTGAGAGAGCTCTCCCAGAAGCTGCCCTTTCAAGGGCAACTCTGTGAAAGCTATGGCTGACCCAAGGCCATTCCAGCAGCTGCAAGTGGAGGGGTGGGGAATCAAACCCAGTTCTCCCAGATAAGAGTCTGCGCACTTCACCACTACACCAAACTGGCTCTCAATGTCAAGAAGAGGCCTTTTGGCACTTCCGCCATAACAGGGCCACTTTTTCCATGTGTTCTGGTCTTGCCCAACATGCAAAGAGATTCTGGGATTTGGTAGCTCTGTTTCTGTGCTTGGTTCACAATTGCCTGCTCCTTGCATTTGAGGGGTTTTTTGTGCTTAATCCTGTGAATTCAGGACAATCTGCATATGGTAATCCTCTCAAGACTGGATTTCTCACAAGTGTGGAAGCAAAAAAAATTATCTGAAATAAAGAGACAAAGATAATTGCAAACCATGAGCCAAGACAGAAAGAGTTTTATTTCCCTCAATGGGACTGAAATCGCAAGTAGATGGAAAGTATAGAATGGCATACCGTTATGTTTTTATCCTTCCAGGTGGTTCCTTAAAACCAATGAACAATTCTTTGCCATCATTTTCTGACAAGGAGAAAGCTGCTTCCTTACAGCCTGATGGGGTAAGTGTGGAACTATGGCTCAGGCCCCCCTCAGGATGCTTCCCCCACCCTCCCTAGGCCAAAGAGGATCTTTTTGGCCACTGGGTGGCACAGAGTGTTGGACTGGATGGGCCATTGGCCTGATCCAGCATGGCTTCTCTTGTGTTCTTCTGTGACACAGAGTGTTGGACCGGATGGGCCATTGGTCTGATCCAACATGGCTTCTCTTATGTTCTTATGTGACACAGAGTGTTGGACTGGATGGGCCATTGGCCTGATCCAACATGGCTTCTCTTATGTTCTTATGTATTCCTGTCTCTTTCACTTGGCTACTATCTAAAGTTGCTCACTGGAGAGAAAACGAAAGCATCTGACGGTAGTTTGAATCCTGAACCACAAGGTTTTCATTATACTCCTTTTGGATTGCCTTTAGAAGGGGGAGCATTATTACATCATCTGTGAAGACAGAGGGTTTTTCACCCCCTCTCTTTTCAGGGTCTGGTGACTTTTGAGGAAGTGTCTGTTCATTTCACTGAGGAGGAGTGGGCTCTGCTGGATCCGGACCAAAGGGATCTTCACCAGGAAGTCATGGAGGAGAACTGGCAGAACGTGGCCTCTCTGGGTAAGGCATCTTCCTCTTGATTCACAGATGCTGAAGGCAGAAGTCATTCCTTCTAAGAAGGCCCCAGGCCTGACCTGGGTGGCCTAGCCTAGCCTGATCTCACCAGCTCTCAGAAGCTAAGCAAGGTCGGTCCTGGTTAGTACTCAGATGGGAAACCACCAAGGAAGTCCAGGTTCCCTGTGCAGAGGCAGGCCATGGCAAACCACCTCTTAACGTCTGTTGCCTTGGAAACCACCAGGGCTTTTTTTTTTGTAGCATGAACTCCTTTGCATATTAGGCCGCACCCCCTGATGTAGCCAATCCTCCAAGAGCTTACAGGGCTCTTAGTACAGGGTTTATTGTAAGCTCCGGGAGGATTGGCTGCATCGGGGAGGTGTGGCCTAATATGCAAAGGAGTTCCTGCTACAAAAAAAGCCCATCACCAGCAAGGACCCCTTTTAGGAGTTCTCCAGTGGAGACTCTCAGTAAGGGAGTTGAGTGAGTGCACTCACAGAGGAGAGAGGAGATTCTGCAGGCTTACTGGATTCTATTAATATTAGGATTAATCTAAAATATTTGTTTATAAACAAAAAAGGAACATGGCAGAGTCAGGCCCATAGCCTACAGAGGATCGGGTGATCTCATAGTTCTTCAGGGGGAACAAAATCTCGAGGGCGGATGAAAATCCATCGAAAGCACGTCATGAGAGGATTGACCTGCCTAACAGTTCAGGGGATAACTGGGAGTGGGGGGATCTGGACGAGCTTGGTTTAGACCCCCCTCCCCTCCTGAGCCAGGCCTCTGGGTGACCCAGTCATCTGTTGTTCAGCCTGAGTCACCTCACAAGAGTTTTTGTTGGTGGTGGTGGGGATGGGGTGGTGGAGGGGGGTGTCTGGTGTGCCTCTTTGGGCTCCTCAGAGGTAGGATGAGGGAAGAGAGGAAACAAAGAGCAAGAGATGACTTGTAGCTGTAATCAGCTGCTGAGGCTGTGCGGGGGATTGCTGAAAAACTCTACCTAATTTGCTTTCAAGGCTGATGACTCATCATCCATTGGTCCACCTTGTCTGTGATAGAACTGCCCTCCAAGGAAGAATCAGCAGCTGATTCATACAGGGCAGGATTTGTTTCCCTGTTAAGTGATTTCAGTCCTGTCATTGCCAAGAGCAATTAATGGCCTTCTTTAATGAACTCTATTTTAGCCTGAAAATCTTACCATACTTTTCTTTTTTATTCTAGAGGCTGACGGTCTCCAGAACGAGTCTGAGGGAGACCCACAGCACCTTGTATTTGAGGAAAAACAGCAGAAAAGAATGGCTGGAACAAAATGGAAGAGTGGGAATGAATCCTTTCCTCAGGGTGCTGAATCCCACGTAGTTGATAGACATCAAAGAATTAAGACAGCGGAGAAACCTCATAAATGGTTGGCATGTGGAAGGAGTTCTGCTCAGAACTGCATCCTTGCTGTTCATCAACAAATCCACAAGGAGGAGATATCATATAAATGTTTAGAGTGTGGAAAGGGCTTTTCTTGTAATTACAACCTGGCTGCTCATCAACGAATCCATACTGGAGAGAAACCATATAAATGCTTGGAGTGTGGAAGGAGTTTTGCTTGGAGTTCAGATCTTAAATCCCATCAACGTATCCACACGGGGGAGAAACCATATGAATGCCTGGAGTGTGGAAAGAGCTTTGCTCGGAGTACAGACCTTACCATCCATCAACGTATCCACACAGGGGAAAAACCATATGAGTGCTTGGAGTGTGGGAAGAGTTTTGCTCGGAGTTCAGACCTTTATGCTCATCAGCGTGTCCACACTGGGGAAAAACCATATCAGTGCCTGGAGTGTGGAAAGAGATTTGCTTATAGTTCACAACTTAAATCCCATCAACGTATCCACACAGGGGAGAAACCATATGAATGCTTGGAGTGTGGAAAGAGCTTTACTCAGAGTTCACATCTTAAATCCCATCAACATACCCATACTGGGGAGAAGCCATATAAATACTTGGATAAGGCCAAGAGCTATACTCAGAATTCACATCTTAAATGCCATCAATATTTCCGCACTGGAGAGAAACCATATAAATGCCTGAAATGCGAAAAGTGCTTTGCTCAGCGTTCACACCTTTCTAACCATCAACGAATCCACTCAGGGGAGAAACCATATGAATGCTGGGAGTGTAGGAAGACTTTTGCTCACAGTACACAGCTTACTGCCCATCAACGTATGCACACTGGGGATAAACAACTGAAATGCTTGAAGTGTGGAAAGAGCTTTGCTCAGAGTTCAGAGCTTAAATCCCATCAATGTATTCACAGTGTGGAGAAACCATATAAATGCTTGGAGTGTGGAAACAGCTTTGGTTGGAGTTCACACCTTACTAGACATCGACGAATCCACACAGGGGAGAAGCCATATCAATGCTTGGATTGTGGAAGAAACTTTGCTCAGAGTTCACAACTTACTAAACATCGACGAATCCACACAGGGGAGAGGCCATATAAATGCTTAGAGTGTGGAAAGAGCTTTCTTCGGAGTGACCACCTAACTTCTCATCAACGAATCCACATGCAGGGGGAACCACATAAACACTTGGAATGTTGAAAGGGCTTTGTTCAAAAGGCATATCTTAAGGTTCACTTTAGAGTTCACATATGGGGAAACCATATAAAATGCAAAGTCAGTTTTTGTTCTAAACTAGGCTCATATTATACAGCTGTTGAACTGATATTGTTTAAGGCATATTCAATTCTTAGTTAAAATAGCGTTTAATTTGTCCTACCCTGTGAAAATTTTATGGAGGGGTGTCCTAGACCTTTAGGTTTAATTGATTATGTTGTTTAGGACTAGGTTTTCTGTCCCTCTTGCTCTGTATGCCATATTTAATTATAATTGGATGATGGAATGAGTAGTTCTGCCTTCTGCCAAAATCCTGTGTGATACAATCAAGGAAAATGCCTTTCAGATTGGCCATCGCTTGACATAGAGACTATAGGAATCTCTTTGAGGCAGACTATATCTTCCAGCTTCATTTGAAATAAATGGGCTCTTGACAAGGAAGGCATCCCAGCCTATTTAAAGTGCTCACTGATTTGAGCTCTGATTTTACACATTTTTAAGTGGTGTTTGAATACAAGGAAGTGATTGAAGCCTGGAACACACATGTTTCTTGAATGTTGGCAGGATTGCCATAAACTGGTGGAATGTCCATCCCTGTCCAAAGCCGAGACTGAATTTGGGCTGTGCCTCAGTGGTAGAGCATCTGCTTGGCACGCAGAAGTTCCCAGGTTCGATCCCCGGCATCTCCAGTTTAAAGAACGAGATAGTAGGTGAGGTAAAAGACTTCTACTGAACACCTCAAGAGAATCTCTGACCATGATGGACCAATGATCTGATTCAGCATAACAGGAAGAAGATAAGGCTACACCAGTAGGTGAGAGAAAAGAGAAATAAGGTGTGAGGTTGAGGAGTTTTATGAGATCTTCTAGATCTAATGGAAAAGATTTATTTGGAAGTTCCCTGACAAAGCATATCATGAAATGCATAGGGAATTAAGCCAATAAAGGTTTTTTGAATTGGAGATGTGGAGGGATCTAGAAGATCTCATAAAACTCCTCAATCTTATTCATCTTTTCTAATTCAATATGAGGCAGTTTCATGTGACAATGAGCGGTCATTACACTGAATGCACTAATGGCAAGAGTAATTGTCCTTTATATCAAACTGCATCCAAAATGTTAATCATAACCAGGGCTTTTTTTGAACAGGAATGTAGTTCCGACTGTCGATGCGCGTAGAGAGACCAAGAGGGTGATGCTTAGCGACGCAAGAATGAAGGCTGTACACAGTAGCTGTAAAACCACTGTATACATTTATTTACACCAACTCACTCTCCTGACTGACAATATGCTCCGCTGCAACTCCAACTCCATAAACCCACAATCACCACTGTTGCTCTGTACATTTATACATGGGACAGCCAATCAGCAACTTGCTGTGTCATGCTGACTCTGCTGGCTGATGTAAGACTTCTGGCAGCCAGCCACCTGCTGTCAGGTAGATCATCTCAGCCTCTAGGTCTACTTTCTGTTTTGCAGCACATGCTATAAGCTGTCTGTTTACACATAATAGTGGCTTGGTGTCAGGAGGTATGGCCTAATATGCAAATGAGTTCCTGCTGGGCTTTTTCTACCAAAAAAAGCCCTGGGGAAATTATTAAGTCATCAGGAAACATGGTTTATTGTAAATTAGAAACAATTTAACTCGTATCACTGGATAGTATTTCTTGGGGCCAGCAGGTTCATAGAAGAGAAGATACAGTTCAAGGATGGAGTGCATTGACTGAGGGCCAACAGATATTCATAGGTGTGAGAAACTTGTAAAAATTATTCAGGTGCATATCCATGTTCGTCTGAAGCAGCAGATAAAAGGTCCTTTCACATTACAACTGTTTGTTAGTGGATTTTTCCATATAACATAATAAAATCCAATAGCAAATTGCATTGACATGGATTATTCAGTGGGCGTGAATGCATCTAAAGTTTTAGTCCAGTGGCATCTTTAATTCAAGTATTTTATTCGACTTTTTTAAGGTATAAGCTTTTGTGTGCAAGCATACTTCTTCAGATATAATTAAACAAAATGTCATCAATCATTACATATAGGTGTTTAGTTCCCAGGAAGGGCTAGTTAAAAGTCAAGATGCATAAGTAACTGGGTAATTATAGATGAGATTGGATAAAGGTAGCTGGTAAAATCTGTGAATGGCAGTGAATTACCATACAAATACAAAAACAAGTAGATGTGATAGCTGTGTTTGAGGTCAGTGGTGCCTCATAGACCAACAAAGTTCAATTCTGGGTATAAGCAAAAACTGAAAGACTTAGTGTGTGTAGATGCACACACTCCTTCAGATATACTGAAACAGACATTGGCAAACATTACATATAGGTAGGAGGGCTGGTTATTAGTGGCTGGAAGGACTAATTCTAGTCAAGATGCATAAGTAACTGAGCAATAAATACAGTTAAGATTGGAACAACACATTTGGTAAGACCAGTGTGTCAAGCCCCCGGCAGTTCAATGATCATAAACAGTCCACTTCATGAATGGCAGTTTATTGGTACATAATAGTCCAAGGCAGGATGGACGCTGCAAAAACTAGCTTGGCAGGCTATTAGCCCTACTCTTATAGCTTCAATTGAAACCGTTACATTTTTGAAGCAAAGCGGGAAGCAGCAGTCCCTCCCCTCAAGTTCTTCCCATGTCATTTGCAGGTGCACATAATCTACAAGAGTAACCTTGGTAGCCTCAGTAACTCTTGAGACCAGGCTGAGGGAATTTGATAATTGGTGCATATAGATAAGTGCGGTGTGAAGCAAAGCAGGGAGGAGCAAGATACCACAAACAGCAATTTAAAAAATGGCAAGGCAACTTGACCCAGTGAATAGCAGCAAATCAGCATACAGCTAATAAAGGAGCTGACAACAGATGTGAGAACTATGACTGACCCAAGGCCATTCCAGCAGCTGCAATTGGAGGAGTGGGGAATCAAACCCCGGTTCTTCCAGATAAGAGTCTGCGCAATTAACCACTGCACCAAACTGGCTCTTGGTTCAAGGCATGAAGATGCAGTCAAGACAGAGTGTGTTAAAATCAGCAGCAAAAATTAAACCCCACCTGTAAAGAGGAAAAAAGCTTTGACAGGGATACGTTTCCAACAGCAGGTACCTACTCTACTGGAGTATTTGGCCTTTCCAAATCTTGGTTGAAGGCGAAGCCAGATTCTTGGCTGAGGGATGCTCACAGCTTCCCTGTTCCTGGGAGGAGACCACCTCTCCCTGGGACAGCTTTCTTTTTAATTAAAATTAAAATTTTAAAGAACGAAAACTGTCCCAGGGAGAATTGTTCTCTTCCCGAGACAGCTTTCCGTGTTTTCCCAAGGCCCTCTTTCTTCAGGAGTCATCTTCTCCAGGGACCATTGCTCGTGGACAGCACATGCTTTGGACAGTACAACAGGGCTACAATTCTCACTTCAATCTCGGTAGACTCCCAGGAGCCTTGGCACGCTCTTCTGATCAGGCGGGGGGGGGGGGAGGTAAAGCACAAGGGAAGGTAGGGGGCCAGCGGTGGGGGGGGGGGTAGGCAGGCAGGCAAGCAAACTAGGCAATTGTTGTGGGCACTGGGAGTGGGGGGAGCCCAATTCGGTGCCCTAGGCAACTGTCTAGTTTGCCTAGTGGGCAAGCCGGCCCTGCTTCCCCGGCAGAATACTCATTTGAACCTGAGTCTCCCAGATCTACTCTGACGATCTAAGCAGACATCACTGTTGATCTCACTGGAAACCTGGGGAGAGAATGCTTCCTTTGGAAGGCAGAGCTTTCACGATTTGCTCTGCTCTTGCAGATGACAGGTAGAATCGTTCTCTTTGAGGGTCTGTGACTGTTTGATTCGTATTGTGGTGAGTCCACACTGGGTGGAGTCCACACTAGGTGGAGAAAAGCTGCAAACAAAACCAAACAAACCCAACAGCAGCCAAATAAACTCTCTGTCTAGACTGGAACTTTCCAAGGCTTTCATGGATAGTTAACTGTAGGCAGGGGTCGTTTTGTAGAAAAATAGGTGGTTGAGCTCGTTAGCATAACTCATTAGCATATGCCAGCCCCCCACCAGCCAAAAGCAACCCAATGCAAGAAAGGAGAGCCCTGGGGAAGCAAGGCCTGCTTGGGCTGGCTAGAGATCCAGCCAGCCCAAGCAGGCCTCGCTCTCCTTGGCCAACCCCCCTCTACAGTCCAAAGGCCAGCAAGCCACCCACCAACCAAAATCACATCAGAAGTGGAGAAAGGGTGGTGCAGGCTTCTTAAGGGGTTAATGAGGGCTGCTGGGGTGTGGCAAAGCCCATGGTGGCTGGCTGGCTGCCCACTCTCCTAATCCAGGGATTGTTATGCAGCTGCACCTACTTTTCAATGGACAAGGTAGATAGATGATAGATAGATAGATGAATTTATTGTCATTGTTCTCAACAAAAAGAGAGCAACGAAATGAGGTGCTCTTCCACAAACATACCAACACATCAAACACACATATTCATAAACCATTTAAATACATCTAAAACCATTAAACCATTTAAACCATTAAAACCATTTAAATACATCTAAAACGGATAAACATTCATAAAACCATTAAAACCATTTAAACCATTAAATAAACATTCATAAAACCATTAAACATTCATAAAACCATTAAAACCATTTAAACCATTAAATACATGGTACATGGTACATGGGGAGGAGGAGGGGGAACCTTCAGAAAGGTTCTGGAGCTGTGCTCCTGTGAGCTCCTGCTGAATTCAAGGCCTGGCTGTAGGAACCATGAGCAACGTGGGAGAGATGGCTACTGTGATTGTTAATCCTAATCATTTAGTCTGGAGGGAGACTTTTGAGTCTGGAGAAAGATATAAAGAGCTGGGAGTTGTTTATGAGATGCATCATTTTTGAAATAGTGCCAGCCCCTCCTGCACCAGATTACTGAAAGCAAACCAGCGCTGAGATTGCTCAGCAGCAAAGGTGAAGACTCAACTACTGGTCATGGAGATACTCTTCTCCGTCTCCATCAGAAGACCCTGTCCTGCTCTCCCTTTCTCTTGCATGTTGAAAACCAGCATGAGTTCTCAGATCTGCTCCAGATTCAGTCATCCCCTTCCACCCTCCCTTTTGCTCAGGTAAATAAATGATGGACACCCTTCCAGAAAAGCTGGACACAAACATACAGCACCAGGATAGTGTATCAGAATAATGTTTTTGTATTGACATATTCAAACAAGGGATATTGGCTGTTTATCTCATTACATATACTAAACCCATCTTCCACTATATTTTAATGTATTTTTTTCTAATGGCAAACTAGAATGATGTCTATATTTAGGTTACATGTTAAAAGGTAAATTAGTTGGAAAATTAATTTAGTAGGAATTTAGTAGTGAATTAATTTAGTAGTAAATTAGTAGGAAACACTTCTGGGAAAGAAATGCCCTCAATTTGACCCAGGCTTATTAGCGCCCCGTGGTACAGAGTGGTAAAGCAGCAGTACTGCAGTACTGTGATCTGAACCCTCTGCTCACGACCCGAGTTCTGTCCCAGAGAAAGCTGGTTCAGGTAGCCGGCCCAAGCCTTCCATCCTTCCGAGGTCAGTAAAATGAGTACCCAGCTTTGCTGGGGGTGTGGGGGGAAATGTAGATGACTGGGGAAGGCAATGGCAAACCACCCCATAAAAAGTCTGCCGTGAAAGCGTTGTGAAAACAACGTCACCCCAGAGTCGGAAACGACCGGTGCTTGCACAGGGGACCTTTCCTTTCCTATTAGCAATACAATAATTAACAGACATTCTCACATGCTGACATGTCACTGTTTTATTGGTTTCTCACACTAATGCAACCCAAATAAAAGATTTTCTGAATTTGTTAATTTTACTCTTCTGCTATTGGACTTTAACTTTGTACCACTTTGCATTCTAAACCCCACAAGCTATATGTAGCTCTACTTACTGTACCTCATTCCTCGTCTGAAGAAGTGTGCATGCACATGAAAGCTTACCTTCCGAATAAATGTTTGTTGGTGTTAAAGGTGCTACTGGACTCTTGCTTTGTTATACAGCACCACAAGTCCCATACACATCAACACAAGGCTGAGGGCAGGATCCAGGTGTTGGAGTGAGTGACTCAGTGTGCCTGGAGATTGGGGGAGGGGTGCTAAATCATTCTAGGTGTGTATAGATGCAGTGGCAAACCAGCTACGTCGCCAACCAGGAATGGGACCGAGAGCATCCACACGGCCACGAGCGACAGAGAGACCAGCCAACACCAGTGCGCCAGCTGTGGGGATCCACACAAGCGCCGGGACTGCCCCTATCGCAACATGGACTGCAGGAACTGCGGAAGAGTGGGCCACATAGCGCGGGCTTGCTGGGCCAAGGCCACCCGCAGACGCCAGTCTACCAACCACGACTCAACCAATGCCTACTCGACCACATCGACTAGCCTGCAAGTAATGAACTTGCCCCTCACCACCCCAGATAAGGTCAGGGTGTCGGTCCTAATTGAGGGCGCACCATGCCTAATGGAGCTGAACTCAGGCTCCTCCATCTCCATAATTTCGGAGGAGTCTTTAAGAAAACTTTGTCCCCGTGGCTGGCCCCAGCTGCGACTGGCGGACTTCATACTGTGGGACTTCCAAAAAAACCCTGTACAGATTTTGGGTTGGGCCACTGTAAGGGTAGAGTTTAAGAACTTTAAGGGAAAGCTGGACATTCTCGTGGTCAAACGCCAGCTCACCACATTACTGGAGCTGGCCTGGTTTTGACTGCTGGGTATTCAAATAGTAGGGGTGCAGCATATGCGAATGCAAAATTTTGAGCACATGTGCCAGGAATTCCCAGAAGTGTTTGATGGGTCCATGGGGTGCTACAAGGGGCCTCCCATGACCTTACCCCTCGATCCCCACGATAAGGCTGAAGACCAGGCGAGTTCTGTTCGCTCTTAAACCAAAAATAGAAGTGGAGCTGGACCGCCTCACGGCCCAGGGAGTGCTAGAACCGGTATCCTATGCTGCATGGGAAACACTCATAGTCACTCCAGTGAAGCCGAATGGAGATGTGCGCATATGCGCTGATTACAAGTGCACAATAAATAAGGCACTTCAGGACAACCCATACCCCGTTCCGGTGGTCAGCCACGTACTGGCAACCCTAGCAGGCTCTAAGGTTTTTGGGAAACTGGACTTGGCCCAGGCGTACCAGCAACTCCCGGTGGACGCCGAGACAGCAGAAACCCAGACCATTGTGACTCACAGGGGAGCTTTTCGGGTGCGGCGGTTGCAATTTGGGGTGAGTGTGGCTCCAGGGATTTTTCAGAGCATAATGGATTCTCTTCTCAAAGAGATCCGTGGAGTGCAACCATTTTTTGATGACGTTTTGATCGCTGCCCCGGACACTGCGGAGTTCAGCAGCTGTCTGCGTGAGGTACTCCGCCGTTTCCAAGTGGCGGGACTTAAAGTAAAGCGGGAGAAGTGTTCCCTCACGGTGTCGAGGGTGGAGTTCTTGGGGTTTGCAGTAGACACCGTGGGAATCCACCCGACAGCCAACAAGACCAGGGCTATTGTCCACGCCCCGGCCCCCACGTACAAGATGGAGTTACAAAGTTTCTTGGGATTATTAAATTTTTATCATTCATTTTTGCCCCACAAACCGGCCATCACAGAACCACTTCATAGGCTCCTCGATAAAAAGGCCCCATGGGTCTGGGAAAAGAAGCAGGCCGCCACTTTTCAGGCAGTCAAGGATCTCCTAGTTTCCAATGATGTGCTCCACCATTTTGATGAATCCTTACCAGTGATTCTGGCTTGCGATGCTTCCCCGTACGGGGTGGGCACCGTTCTGAGGCACCAACTCCCGGATGGGAGGGAGGTTCCCGTGGCCTATTATTCGAGGACCCTGACCCCTGCGGAGCGCAACTATGCCCAGATAGACAAGGAGGCCTTGGCAATAGTGGCGGGTGTGCATAAATTCAACGACTACCTGTACGATAGGCGTTTCACGATCGCCACAGACCATAAGCCCCTACTGGGCCTCCTCGCCCCAGACCGCCAGACACCGCAAATTCTGTCACAGAGAGTCCTGCGGTGGAACCAGTTCATCAACTCGTATATATTGAAATCTGCCTCTGTTCCTGAGGACTGGAAGGTAGCAAATGTCACCCCCATCTTTAAAAAGGGTTCCAGAGGAGATCCAGGAAATTACAGGCCAGTCAGTCTGACTTCAATACCGGGAAAGTTGGTAGAAACCATTATCAAGGACAGAATGAGTAGGCACATTGATGAACACGGGTTATTGAGGAAGACTCAGCATGGGTTCTGTAGGAGAAGATCTTGCCTCACTAACCTGTTACATTTTTTTGAGAGGGTGAACAAACATGTGGACAAAGGAGACCCGATAGATGTTGTTTACCTTGACTTCCAGAAAGCTTTTGATAAAGTTCCTCATCAAAGGCTCCTTAGAAAGCTTGAGAGTCATGGAGTAAAAGGACAGGTCCTCTTGTGGATCAAAAACTGGTTGAGTAATAGGAAGCAGAGAGTGAGTATAAATGGGCAGTCTTCGCAGTGGAGGACGGTAAGCAGTGGGGTGCCGCAGGGCTCGGTACTGGGTCCCATGCTCTTTAACTTATTTATTTATTTATTTATATTTACATTTATATCCCGCCCTCCCCGCCTAGGCGGCTCAGGGCGGCTAACAACATTTCACATATTTAACAAAGGATAAAACTTTAAAATTTAACAATTAAAGAAATTAAAAATAAAAACCAGTTAATTAACTTGTTCATAAATGATTTAGAGTTGGGAGTGAGCAGTGAAATGGCCAAATTTGCGGATGACACTAAATTGTTCAGGGTGGTGAGAACCAGAGAGGATTGTGAGGAACTCCAAAGGGATCTGTTGAGGCTGGGTGAGTGGGCGTCAACGTGGCAGATGCGGTTCAATGTGGCCAAGTGCAAAGTAATGCACATTGGGGCCAAGAATCCCAGCTACAAATTCAAGTTGATGGGGTGTAAACTGGCAGAGACTGACCACGAGAGAGATCTTGGGGTCGTGGTAGATAATTCACTGAAAATGTCAGGACAGTGTGCGTTTGCAATAAAAAAGGCCAACGCCATGCTGGGAATTATTAGGAAGGGAATTGAAAACAAATCAGCCAGTATCATAATGCCCCTGTATAAATCAATGGTGCGGTCTCATTTGGAATACTGTGTGCAGTTCTGGTCGCCGCACCTCAAAAAGGATATTATAGCATTGGAGAAAGTTCAGAAAAGGGCAACTAGAATGATTAAAGGGCTGGAACACCTTCCCTATGAAGAAAGGTTGAAACGCTTAGGGCTCTTTAGCTTGGAGAAACGTCGACTGAGGGGTGACATGATAGAGGTTTACAAGATAATGCATGGGATGGAGAAAGTAGAGAAAGAAGTACTTTTCTCCCTTTCTCACAATACAAGAACTCGTGGGCATTCAATGAAATTGCTGAGCAGACAGGTTAAAACGGAAAAAAGGAAGTACTTCTTCACCCAAAGGGTGATTAACATGTGGAATTCACTGCCACAGGAGGTGGTGGCGGCCACAAGCATGGCCACCTTCAAGAGGGGGTTAGATAAAAATATGGAGCAGAGGTCCATCAGTGGCTATTAGCCACAGTGTGTGTGTGTGTGTGTGTGTGTGTATATATTTGGCCGGTGTGACACAGAATGTTGGACTGGATGGGCCATTGGCCTGATCTAACATGGCTTCTCTTATGTTCTTATATATGCCCTGGTCCACCGCCCCGGCAAAGCTATGGGACATGCGGACGCCCTCAGCCGCCTGCTGCTGCCCTCTATGGACCCGGATCCCGCCCACCATGTCATGCTTATAGAGACTCTACCAGAGAGGCCCCTCCACGCTGCTGAGGTAGCTAGGGCCACGGGTAGAGACCGCATCCTCACACACATTTTATACTGGGTGGGAAGGGGGTGGCCCGCGGGCAAACTGGACGCAGAATTCAGGGCATTCGCATTACGCAGAGAAGAACTGTCCATGCACAAGGGGTGCCTTCTCTGGGGTAGCAGGGTGGTGTTTCCGCCCCCCCATTGCGGAAGTAAGTGCTGGAAGCCCTACACGAAACTCACCCGGGGATAGTGCGCATGAAGGCCCTGACACGTAGCTATGTATGGTGGCCAGGGATGGACGAGGAGATAGAAGGGTGGGTTCGAAGGTGCCAACCCTGCCAAGAGTCCTGTCCTGATCCGCCCAGTGCCCCTGTCCACCGCTGGGAGTCCAACAGGCTGTGGTCCCGGTTACACCTAGACTTTGCGGGGCCATACCAGGGCCAAATACTCTTTATCTTAGTCGATGCATACACCAAGTGATTGGAAGTGATTCCCATAGCTTCAACCTCCACCGCGGCGGCGGTCAGAGCCTTACGAAGGGTCTTTTGCACTCATGGGATTCCCAAGACCCTCGTCATGGACAATGGGACCGCTTTCACCTCCCGGGAATTCCAACTGGCCAGGATTGGACCTGGCCAGACTGAGGGTTGTTCCAGGGTATGTATATAATCGGGACCCAGCCCGCGTTGCCTCGCCTTGTGATGTACTCGCTAATAAAGCATGTTGCCTTCAAAACGTCACGTCACTCAGTTCATTACACACGCCAAGCATTTTGAGTAACATCTTGCCTTACAAGCATTTAATTTATATCAAACAAGAAAATATTGTAAAGTAACATAATAAAATGTCATATTTTCTTAGCAGTTTGCTAACTCCCAAATTTCTTACTGCAAAATTTCCAGTAAGTAATATTTTCAGGAAATATTAAAAAGCATTCACATCTCTATTGGAAAACAGATATATTTTTCCTATAAGCTAAAATTCAACAAAGTAAAGAATCAGGCACAATGAAGGAGCCATCCCCAAGAAGGGCATGCATTTCCTAACAATTCAGCCAGGGAATCACCAATGTGTGCGAAATGATGGCCACATCTGAGTTCTTTAGAAACTGTTGTGGATGGTCTATGATCCACGGCTGGTAAAATGCACCTTTCGCAGCAACATAAGTGCCTACGTGGCAGTTCTAGCTACACTTTCCTTGAAACAGCCTCCTGTGGCCACTATTTCCTCTCCCTTCACCCCAGGGATTGTACAGTTTTACAATTAGTTTCATTAACTACTTAAACATTAATATGAATAAACATTATAGCATTAATAAAAATGGAATGGCTAGATTGCTGTAGCATTGTGACAGCACAGCAATGCAACCATCTACCGATAAGCCATTAGCTCTTTTGTTTGCAGAAATACAAGGTGCTGCCTGCTACTAAAAGGGCTAGGATTTTTTCTTCTAAATAAAAGTTCTGAACCAGGCCCAGTACTAGGGCCTCAGGTGCCCTAGGCTGGAACCAGACCCTGCCCCGTCACCGCTCCTGCAGGCAGAGCAGGCATGGCGGTGCAGAGAGGAGGGCTGGGCGGGCTCCTGGTGCCTGCACAGTGCAGTCTTGGAGCACCTCCGAGATGGCACTGTGCTGGCGTGGCTCACCTGCAACCCCTGTTCAGCCTTCTCGGGCAGACCCTAGAAGGCTGAGCAGGGGCTTCAGGTGAGCCACTCCACTCGGCTGCTCTCTCCCTTAAGGCCAGAGCAGTTGGGGGTGGGATTTTCCTCTGAGATTGGCTTCCCTCGTGAGGGGAGCTGAACTCAGAGAAGCCTCTCCGCCCGGCTGCTTTCGCCTTTAAGGCCAGAGCAACAGGGGGGAGTGTTGGTGTAATGAATCTATCTGCACCCAGTCTGACAGCTATGTCCTGACAGCTGGTGATCTAGCAAGCATGCTAGGTCACAATGACCTTATCAGCAGGCCGGTTTGAGCCGGCAGAAGCCAAGAGAAGAAACCTGCTGAGTCAGCATGACAGTGCACAGCCTTGATTGGCTAGTAGAACTATAAGTAGACTGTGTGTGGACCACACAGGTCTCTCTCTGAGAGTTGGTGTGTAGGCGGAGCATTTTGTCTGTTGGAGTAAGATATTGGACTGCACTAGTGAGCACTTATTGTATGTATCTGTAAATACACTATTTTGGCACTAGTTGCAGGTGTCTGGCTGATTTCTTTCCTGGAGCCCTGTGTTGGTCAGGTCACCAAGCTCACTCTGCTCACTCCCGCACCGACAGGGAGGGCATTCTCCTCCAAGCTTGGCTTCCCTTACAAGGGAAGCTGGACTCATTGGAGAGCACACGTCCGTGCACCATCCCACTGCTTTCAGCTTCCCAGGTTTGCAGCCTGGGAAGCCATGAGCAGCAGGGCAGGTGCAAGGTGGTGCTCAAGGCAGCCGTCTACCTCACCTACTGCCGCACACTGGGCATGCTCAGAACTAGTGCATTGTTGCAATAGATCCACAGTGTTTAGCACTATAATGATGAAGCATTTTCTGGTTTATTTTTTTTAAGCAGTTTGGTGTGTGTCAGCATTGGTGGTGGCAGGAGGCAAAGGCAAATGATGCACACCTGGGCAGGACTTCCAAAATGCATGCTACTCATCCACCTGGCATCCAAAGGTGCTTTGACTGCAACGGGCAATTAATGAAGACTGAATCCATTAAATGGCAACAATCATTGTGCAGGACAATTTTAGTAGCAACACTAGACTGGAAGGCACTTTGAGAAAGGCCAGAAAGGCTTAAAAGATCTCAACTAAAGAGGCTAAACTCAATCACTTTAACATGTACAGAAAGCAAGACAGTAGACTAAAAACCACAGGAACTAAGCAAACTTTTCTTTTAAAAGCAAACACAAGACAGCTTCCTTAAAACTGCTGGGACTATCCTCTCATTCAAGGAGGCATTTCCAACTAAAATCTCTGCTCAGGTCCGTTGTTAGGGTTTGCCCCCTAAGTGTATTCTGAAAAGGGAAGCAAGGCTTTAGTTTTTACTGCAGTCTGACTACTGAATTCTAAAATGGGAAGTAAGTTTTGCATTCTGACTGCAGTTCTTTCAGCATGCTGAGAATCTGGATGGTTTCTCTCATGTGTGAATTCTCTGATGGGAAGTAAGATGTGAGCCCTTCCTGAAGTTCTTTCCACACTTTAAGCATTCATATGGTTTGTCCCCAGTGTGGATTCTCTGATGGGAAGTAAGGTGTGCACTCTGACGGAAGCTCTTTCCACACTCCGAGCATTTATATGGTTTCATCCCAGTGTGGATTCTGTGGTGGGTAGTAAGATGTGCGAACTGAATGAAGCTTTTCCCACATTCTAAGCATTTATATGGTTTCACCCCAGTGTGGATTCTATGATGGGAAATAAGGCTTGAATGATCAGTAAAGCTCTTTGAACATTCTGTGCATTTGTATGGTTTATACCCTGTGTGGATTCTGTTATGAGAAGTAAGGCTTGAGCTCTGATGGAAGCACTTTCCACAAATTGAGCATTTATACTGTTTCTCCCCAGTGTGGATTCTCCAGTGAGAAATCAGGCCTGAGTTCTGGCTGAAGCTCTTTCCACACTCTGAACATTTATATGGTTTCTCCCCTGTGTGGACTCTTTGATGGGAAGTAAGGCATGAATTCCTACTGAAGTTCTTTCTACACTCTGAGCAGCTATACAGTTTGTGCCCTGTGTGGGTTCTTTGATGGCAATTAAGGCTTGTCTTATGTCCGAAGCTCCTGCCACACACAGAGCATTCATATGGTTTCTCCCCTGTGTGTGTTCTTTGATGGCCAGTAAGGTGGGCACTTTGAGTGAAGCTCTTTCCACACTCTGAGCATTTGTAGGGTCTGTCCCCTGTGTGGATTCTGTGATGGGTGGAAAGGCTTGAGCTCTGACAGAAGCCCTTTCCGCACACTGAACATTTATATAGTTTCTTTCCTGTGTATATACTGTGATGGGAAGTAAGGCTTTCACTGAAGCTCATAGCACACTCTGAGGATTTGAGCACAGTTGCCCTATTTTGTATTACTTCATGAGCACCACTACTTGGTTTACCAACTGAGACACTGGCTGATACAGGAACTTTGTTCCCCTCATTTTCTCTGTGCTTTTCTTTTGGGGCTGGAATTCCATGAAAATTGGAACCTTCAGAAGCTGTGGATTTCTTCCTCGTCTGAGCTCTGGTTTCCATTTTTTTTGCATGCTGTTCCCTACCTCTCTGCCTTTCCTCCTCTGTTGGAATAAAGAGAAAAACCAAATGAGGGTGAAATTTTTCATCAGTGAACAAATTTATTTTTTGACCTTGCAGTTTCACAGCAGAACTCATGCTGGCCTTGAGCCTACATGGTATTGGAACAAGCAGGGGTGGAATTCTAGCAGGAGTTCCTTTGCATAGTAGGCCACACACCCCTGATGTAGCCAATCCTCCTGGAGCTTACAGTAGGCCCTGTACTAAGAGCCTTGTAAGCTCTTGGAGGATTGGCTACATCAGGAGGGTGTGGCCCAGTGGCGTAAGGAGGGGGGGCGGGGAGGGCGGGTCGCCCCAGGTCTGGTGGGTCTGGGGGGCCCCTTGGCAATGCCAAGGGGCACCTCAGAAGCCGGCTGCACTCGCCGCCTTCCCCGCCCGCGCGCGGGGCCCGGCGGCGGTGGCGGAGGCAGGAGAAGCGGCGGCGAGGCCGCTGGAGGGTCTCCAGCGACCAGTGCCGGCCTCTCCGACGCTTCCCCGGCTCCGCGACCGCCGCAGGGCCCCACGCGCGGGCCTCCAGTGCAGGCGGAGGCCGGGGAGGGCGTCGGAGAAGCCGGCGCTGGTCGCTGGAGGCCCTCCAGCGGCCTCGCCGCCGGCCTCGCCGCCTCGCCGCCGCCGGCCTCGCCGCCGCCGCCGGCCTCTCCGCCGCCCTGGAAGCAGGTAAGGAGGGCAGGCAGGGAGGGAGGGGGCCGAAAGCGGGGGGGGGGGGGCGGCTGGCGGGAGGGGGCGGCCTTCCTTCCTTCCCTCCCTCCTTTCTTCCTTCCCTCCTCCCTTCCTTCCTCCCTCCTTCCTCCCTCCCTCCTTCCTTTCTTCCTTCCTTCCCTCCTTCCCTCCCTCCCTCCTTCCTTCCTTTCTTCCTTCCTTCCCTCCTTCCCTCCCTCCCTCCTCCCTTCCTTCCCTCCCTCCTTCCTCCCTTCCTTTCTTCCCTCCTTCCCTCCCTCCCTCCTCCCTTCCCTCCTTCCTCCCTCCCCCCTTCCTTTCTTCCTCCCTCCCTCCCTCCTTCCCTCCCTCCCTCCCTCCTCCCTTCCTTCCTTCCCTCCTTCCTTTCTTCCTTCCTTCCCTCCCTCCTTCCTTCCTCCCTCCCTTCCCTCCCTCTTTCCTTTCTTCCTTCCTTCCCTCCTTCCCTCCCTCCCTCCTCCCTTCCTTCCTTCCCTCCCTCCTCCCTTCCTTCCCTCCCTCCTCCCTTCCTTCCCTCCCTCCCTCCTTCCCTCCCTCCCTCCTTCCACCCTCCCTCCCTTCCTTCCTTCCTTCCTTCCGTCCGGGGCTCTCAAATATCCGATGTTCATGTCTTGCAGCTCTCAAACATCTGACCTTTATTCTGTGTTGCTCTTTTGTTAAGCAACTCTGGCCACCCCTGGAGTAGACAATACTGACTTTGGTGGACCCAAGCACTGATTCAGTGTAAGGGAGCTTTGTGTTTGTGTCTTCTGGTGCAATTTTGATCTCAGATCCTGTATTTACTTCATCAATATATGGGATAAGGCACTTTCTCAACTGTGCTGCATAATGCAGCCTATTTATTTTGTCCTGTTGGCTCTATCTGCGCCACCTTCATCACTTTCGGGGTGTGGATCCCCCAGTGGGGTGGGCTCCCGACTCCCTCCGCTGGCTGTTTCTGATAGCCCTGCGCCCCCTCTTTCATTTGATATGTGTCCCGTGCGGGTGCCACCCTCCCGCCGGGAGATGCCGCAAAATGAGCCCCCTTGAGGCTTATGGCGGCAGGGCTCGGGGGAAGCGAGCTAGACTGCTGTTCTTTTGAGGGGTTATAGAGTGTTTCGAGCCCGTCCCTGTGGCATCGGTCCCATCGTTGTGGGACCCAGGGGGGCGGCGCAGCGGCCCGCTGAAGCAGCCTGTCGGTCACTTCCGGGTTCCTGTCCTGCATCTTGACCTGTGTTATTAGTGACAGGCTGCTTCGGTGGGTCAAATTAGTTTATGAGCAGTACTAAATTGTGACATTAAATGTTGGGGTTTTAAAAAATGTATTCTATAGCTGCTAGCAGACGGGCAGTTTGGGGCGGATTGGAGGCTTCCCAAATCAGGACAGCTCAAAAAGAGCCACCCTGAAGCCTCCACACACTCCCTGGTGAGGCAGCGCCATCCTTTCTGCAAGGTGATTTGACACATTCAGACAGGGAGGTGCCTCAGAAGCTGAATTGCTCTGTTTCTCCTCCAAAGAGGCAAGCACCGATGTGCTCAAGTGCTCTGGCAAGGTTTTGCAAAAAAGAAAAAGCCGGAAACTGCTTGAGGCAGCTTGGCGGTTTCACACCACCAAGGCACCTCACTGGCGCCCTTCTGCTTCCATATGCCAAGGAGGCAACTGGTGTGTGGCTCAAATATTTGCTGACACTTCAACAGTGGTAGTTTTTTGAGCCAGTCTGAGGCCACGGGAAGATGGGGTGAGTACAGGATGGGGACGGGCAGCAGATGATTGTGTGTGGAAGGATTTTTTGGGTCAATTTCAGAGCTGTCTCTGAGTCGGCCCAAAGCCTGTAATCACCCTATGTATTTTATTTTGTATATAAAGGTAAGCTACCTTTAGATTCATTAAAAGCAAATAGCAGTTGATAAACATTTCAAATAAAGTTCTCTCACAAAACATTAGCGGTTTCACACACAGAGAGAACTGTAAAGGGAATAATATTTTGAAGCTCCAGGGAAAGAGATAAATCTGGAGCCACTGCCCCTAAAGCCCTGTCCTTATTGAAAACAATCCAATGCCAGCAGCTACTAGTATTTGCAATAGCACTTTATTTGTGGATCATAATTCTGGAGAGGAAATCAAGGAGGGTAACAGGGAAGGAGATGTTCCATGAGATAATTTCTAAAATAAATGAAATACATGTTTAAGACACAAAGATCCTTTCTACTTATTCCAGTCCTAGATGTATGAAGGTAGGGAAAGTGGCTCAGTGGTAGAGCATCTGTTTGGTAAGCAGAAGGTCCCAGGTTCAATCCCCGGCATCTCCAACTAAAAAGGATCCAGGCAAGTAGGCATGAAAAACCTCAGCTTGAGACCCTGCAGAGCAGTTGCCAGTCTGAGTAGACAATACTGACTTTGATGGACTGAGGGTCTGATTCAGTATCAAGCAGCTTCATGTGTTCATATACGTAAGGTCAAGTTTGTATCCTCTAATAGGGAACAGCTCTCCAGGGTCTAAGATTTTTCACGTCACCTCCTACTTGATCCTTTTAACCAGAGATTCCCAGGACTGAACCTGGGACTTCTGCATGCAAAGTGGATGCTCTACCACTGAGCTGTGAAGACATATGAAAAATAATGGATTCTTTTTATTGCGATATTTTGAAACTGCAACAGAACCTGGAAACTAACATCTTCTCCAGAGAGGCTTCCAGGGAAATATAAAAGCACCCTGAACATTCCAGCCTTCCTTCAGAGAGGGAGACCCAGGAGAAAACTACCCAGTTATTCCTTACCCAGGGAAGCAGCACCTCCATTACACTCTTGTGGAATCTCCCTGAAGAGTGACTCCTGTTTAGGGTCTAATGGAGCCTTCTCTGCCTTGAGGAAAGCGCCTTCTGATGGGTCCTGAAACAACAAACAAACAGTGGGGAGAGGAACTGGGAAAGGATTAAGGCAGGCAAATGTCAGAGGAGGCAGGACAGAAGGGGATATTTCATGAATGATTTCCTGGAAAAGTTGGAAGTTTGGAGAATTCTTAGGATAGTCTTTTCCATATTCTGCTTAAGCCGGGATAAAATTCCTCACCTGATCCTCGGCCTCTGCTTGACTCAAGAGGAAGCCTTCTGCCAGGGCCACCGCTTGGGAACAGGTCTCTGTCCCGCATTCCCTGATCCAGCTCCCCATGTCTGGGGGCAGGACAGCCAGGAATTGCTCCAAGATCACCAAGTCCACCATTTCCTTCTTGGTGTGGTTTTCTGGCTTCAGCCACTGGCAGCAAAGATGGTGGATTTGGCTGCAAACCTTCCGGGGCCCATCTGCTTCCTGATAACGCAAGTGCCTGAAGCGCTGAGATGCTGTATCTGAGCTGGAGGTGTCCCCGCTCTTGATCATTTGGGCAGATCTTCCCCAGAATTTCCCATTTTTCCCAGGGTGGATGCTATGAGGTTCTTCTCCTGCTTCTGGGCCATCTGAGTCTTGTTTTTCCATGGTCACCCTATTCTTCAGGTCAACTTCCAAGCCAACCAATGGATCACTTTAATCTTCCTCAAATTCCTCTCTGAAGGGCTGGCAAAGTGGGTGAAGCTCCTGAATTCTGTGATGGTAACGGGATTTTATGAGCAAACTGTGAGTCTCCAGACAGGTGAAAAAGAAGATATTGGATTTATATCCCACCCTCCACTCTGAATCTCAGTCTCAGAGCAGCTCACAATCTCCTTTACCTTTCACCCCCACAATGACACCCTGTGAGGTAGGTGGGACTGAGAGAGCTTTCACAGAAGCTGCCCTTTCAAGGACAGCTCTGCGAGAGCTACTAACCCAAGGCCATTCTAGCAGCTGCAAGTGGAGGAGTGGGGAATCAAACCCGGTTCTCCCCGATAAGAGTCTGCACCAAACCACTACACCAAACTTGGGGGATCCCTTAGCTATCACAATTTCCATGAATTTGTCTACCCCTTCCTTAAAAGCCATCTCAGCTAATGGTATCACCGAAGGAACCCCCTAGGTTATAGCATATTGAATGATGTTCTCTTTTTTTAGTCCATCTTTAATCTACTGAACATATGAACATATGAACATATGAAGCTGCCTTCTACTGAATCAGACCCTCGGTCCATCAAAGTCAGTATTGTCTACTCAGACTGGCAGCGGCTCTCCAGGGTCTCAAGCTGAGGTTTTTCACACCTATTTGCCTGGACCCTTTTTAGGTGGAGATGCCAGGGATTGAACCTGGGACGTTCTGTTTACCAAGCAGAAGCTCTACCACTGAGCCACCATCCCTCCCCTACTCTCCATTAACCTCATCAGAGAAAGAGAAAGCTGTTGCTTCCCATTTCGTTTTGCATATAATTTGAATATAAAAATATAATGGAGAGCCAGCACAACAAAGTGGTAGGGTGTTGGATCAGGATCTAGGAGACCCAGTTCAAATCCTCACTCTGACATGGAAGCTTACTGGGTGACCTTAGACTAGTCACATCCCTTCAATGTGTTGTGGAAAGGAATGGGACCACGGGGTTTGCCACAGACAGGACATCCTTTCAGGGATACTCCCCTCCCCACAACTACCCTCTTGTGCCTTTTCAGTCCTGGAACAGGCAAGGACCTTCATATTCTTGTATTAACTCTGCCCCATTTTTACAACTGTTCTCTTATTTACTTAACTACTGTACTATTTCATAGAATCATATTGTTGGAAGGTACCTCCAGGGTCATCTAGTCCAACCCCCTGCACAATGCAGGAAATTCACAAATTCCTCCCCCCCTACCCCCATGACCCCTGTTCCATGCCCAGAAGGTAGCAACAACAACACCACAAAACCTCCAGGATCCCTTGCCTATCTGGCCAGGAGAAAAATTGCTGCCTGATCCCAAAGTGATGGTCAGCATTTGCCTGGGCGTGTAAGAAAGGGCCACAAGAACTAAGCACTGATGCAACCCTTCCTGCTCTCCTTCTTATGACCTGCCTAAATAAATAGAATCAGCATTGCCATCAGATGGCCATGTAGCCACTGTTTAAAAACCTCCAAAGCCAACCATCTCGTGAGGAAATCTGTTCCACTGAGGAACCACTCTGTCAGGAATCAGAGAATCATAGAGTTGAAAGGGACCTCTAGGGTCATCTAGTCCAACCCCCTGCTAAATGCAGGAAACTCACAAGTACCTCCCCCTCACTCACACATCCCTAGTGACCCCTGCTCCATGCCCAAAAGATGACAAAAACCTCCAGGATCCCTTGCCAAACTGGCCTGGAGAATAGTTGCTGACTGACCCCAAAGTGGCAATCAGCACTTCCTTGGGCATGTAAGAAAGGGCCACAAGAACTAAGCACTGATGCAACCCTTCCTGCTCTCCTTCTCATGATCTGTCTAATTCACAGAATCAGCATTGCTGTCAGTTGGCCATCTAGCCTCTGCTTAAAAACCTCCAAGGAAGGAGAGCCCACCAAATGTGACCATGTAAGGTGAGTCTGCCTTGGGCCCAAGAAGTCTGCTGCCAAGCGCAAGAGCTGGCACATATCCTGCAAGGGAACTGACAATGGGGGAGAGACCTAGAGACCACCAACCCAGTAACAACTGACAGAAAAATCGTCAGGGTCCCAGATCAAGGGGTTCAATGTAGACAAAGAATTTATTAAGTAGTTTGAACTACAGAGCAAGGACCTGTCCAGGCACTGAAAACAAGTTCTCCCTGATTGCTACTTTGACATAACTTTTTATAGGATAATATATGCCACCATTGGTAAGCTGGCAGTGATAAACCTATCATATACTAACACATCCACCTTTTCATTATTTCAGTTTCAAAAATAGCCACTAAAAGGAAGGACCCTACATTTATATATGGTTAGTACCATTAACCTACTTCATTATTTATCATTTATACAGCTAGATGAAAACCAGTCAGAACTGGCTTTGCAGTTAAGGTCATCAGCCTCCAGGTGGGGCCTGGAGATCTTTCGCTTTTAAAACTGATCTCCAGCTGGTAGAGATCAGGTCCCCTGGAGAAAATGGCTATTTTGAAAGGTGGACAGAGTTTCCATTTATACCTTGTGACTACTAGTCACTAAGAACATAAGAGAAGCCATGTTGGATCAAGCCAATGGCCGACCCAGTCCAACACTCTATCACATGATGACCAAAACCCAGGTGCCCTCAGGAGGTTCTCTGCATTTTACAGGTGCAGAGAAGCACACAGATTTAGAATGACTTCTACAATATTAGCTTCATCTAACTATTGCACCTTGCCTAATGGCTGTTATGGTGTTAAAAGCCCAGCCTTTGAGGGAAGAAGTGTGGACTGTGTGGGACAAATGAGACTTCCAGCTACTGAATTCTGATGTTCAATGTGGTTATAAGATACCTCAGAGTGAGAAATGCTTCAATTGGAGTAGGTTTAGGGAAATTAGTAATATGTGGACCTGTGGAACTCTGGCCTTCATGATGGTAACAATTTGCAATTTGTATAAGCTTTGGGTTTTTTTTCTAACAGGTATTTTCTGTATGTAAGAAACAGCCCAATGGTCTTTTTATGTAGTTGTAGCCCTGGTCAATGGTAATCAAGATAACCAGTTCCCTGGACTCAGACCAGTAGTAGGTGGCTGTCGTGGCTGGTTTAGGCTGGTGAATGGAGGAGCCTGTAGGCCTCAAGATAGGCTTTCCCTCACACACAGGTGGAAAACCAATTTCCCTGCAGGTCCACATTTCCCAAGCATCCTCCAAGCCTCAGGATTGGGCCTAGTGAAAATGGAGGGAAAAGCAACAGCCAATTGCTTTCCAGGAGGCATGAACAACCCAGGCAGGGATTAGCTAGGATTCTTGGAAATGTAGTCCGCTTGGGAAATTTATTGGGAAAAGGCTTCCTTGAGGCTTGCTCATTCTTCAGTGTTAGGCCTAGGAAGGACATCACTGTTCCCTCTAAGCTGAGTTAGTGTGAGCTAACTCAGCTTTTTAGCCTCCAGCTCACTCTTTTTTGTTTTAGCTGAGGAAAAATGGCCCCAGAGCAAACTAATTTATGCATTAGCTCACAACTTTAATGCTGGTAGCTCACAAAATAGAATTTTTTTGCTCACAAGACTCCACAGCTTAGCGAGAGCATTTGACATGACATCTGTAGTCTGAATAAAAGTTGCCATCTGTCTGTCTCTGTATCGTGGGATTTGCCACTTGTTTGGTCCATACAAAAGGGATAGAGAAGGTCTGATCTAGCAGTTGCCAAGGTCAGCTCCTGAAATTCAACCTTGGAAAGGGTAAAGTCCACCTCTCAAATTGGCCATTTATGGGGATACAACCCCCCCCCCCCAAATGATTATCATAGAGCATGATTTGGAGAGGGGAGGGACTTCAATGTGGTATAATGCCATGCAGAGTCCACCTCTCAAAATGGCAATTTTCTCCAGGTGAACTGATCTCTGCCACCTGCAGATCAGGAGATATCCAGGCACCACCTTTAGGTTGGCAACCCTGTTGGGTGTGTGGGACATCTTAATACAGGGGTGGCCAAACTTGCTTAACGTAAGAGCCACACAAAATAAACATCAGATGTTTGAGAGCCACGAGGTGTGAACATCAGATGTTGGAAGGAGGGAGGGAGGAAGGAAGGAGCTGGGCATATTTAGCCTGGAGAGGAGGCAGCTGAGAAGTGTTATGATCACCATCTTCAAGTACATATTGAGGATGGCGTGGAAATATTTTCTGTAGCCCCAGAAGGTAGGAACAGAACCAAGGAGTTGAAATTAAATCAGAAGAGTTTCTGACTCAACATTAGGAAGAATTTCCTGACCGTTAGAGCGGTTCCTCAGTGGAACAGGCTTCCTTGGGAGGTGGTGGGCTCTCCTTCCTTGAAGGTTTTTAAATAGAGGCTATGCTGATGCTGTGAATTTAGGGGGAGGCTATTTGTTAACTTCCTGCATTGTGCAGAGGGTTGAATTAGATGACCCTGGAGATCCCTTCCAGCTCTATGACTCTATGATGCCTGCTAAGGTTGTGGTGGGGGAGGTCACTGGGGAGACGTACAGCAAAGGGTCGAATGGTTCCATCCTTGTCCCAAGGCTCAGTGGATCAAGCTCCTTGACCTTGATTCCGTTCTCATGGCTCACATTTGCAGAAAGACAAAATAAGGCTGGTTACCAGCCTCCAGGAGGGGCCTGGATGTCCTCCTAGATCGGGGTCCTCAACCACTGGGCTGCGGACCAATACCGGTCCATGGCCTGCTAGCAACCGGGTCATGGAGCGAGGCAGAGACGCTGCACCATTCCCACCCGCCCAGGACCCGGGTGGATGAAAGAGGCAGCATGGCCTCACTCAGGTGATTGGCGGGTGTCTTTAAATGGGAAGGGGAGGCAGATTGGCCTTCTGCCGCCTGACCTCCTAGTGGGGAGGTGGCAGAGACAACCCCAGTCTCCCATTTAAAGACTCCCATGGGGGGCAGGGATGGGGCCAGGGTGTATGTGTGTGGGGGGGGTCTGGGGTGACAAAAACCCCAGAGCCGGTCCGTGGAAAAATTGTCTTCCATGAAACCAGTCCCTGGTGTCAAAAAGGTTGGGAGCCACTGTAACTGCTCCAATACAAAGACTGGGGCTGAGGTTTCTTTGTTCAAGCACCCCCCTTCCAGCCATATAGAGAAATATGTCCTCCTTCTGTCATGGGAAGAAGCAATAAGGAAAGCCCCTCTGCCCCCCCCCCCCCCCCAGATCCTCTTACAGCCCAGGAGGAGGTATATGTAATTTCCTGCAACCCAGGAGGCCGTACTTGTGAATTCCCTGCATTTCTGCATTCCAGCCTGGGGAGGTATTTGTCACCTTTCTGGAATCCAAGATCACTGCAGACGGTGACTGTAGACATGAAATTAAAAGACGTTTGCTCCTTGGGAGGACAGCTATGCAGAACCTGGCCAGTATAATAAAAAGTAGAGACATCACCCTGCCAACAAAAGTCCATATAGTCAAAGCGATGGTATTCCCAGTAGTAATGTATGGCTGTAGGAGCTGGACCATAAGGAAGGCTGAGCGCAGAAGAATAGATGCTTTTGAGATGTGGTGTTGGAGAAGAATCTTGAGAGTCCCTTGGACTGCAAGAAGATCCAATCAGTCAGTCCTAAGGGAAATCAACCCAGACTGTTCCCTGGAAGGTCAGATGCTGAAGCTGAAGCTCAAATACTTTGGCCACCAAATGAGAAAGGAGCACTCACTGGAGAAGATCCTGATGCTGGGAAAGACAGAAGGCAAAAGAAGAAGGGGATGGCAAAAGATGAGACGGCTGGACAGCTTTACTGATGTAACCAACACAAATTTGAGCAGACTTCAGAGAATGGTGGAAGACAGGAGGGCCTGGCGTGACTTGGTCCATGGGGTCGCAAAGAGTCGGACTCGACTGTGCGACTGAACAATAACAATTTGTGAACTGCCTGCATTGTGCAGAGGGTTGGACTAGATGTTCCTGGAGGTCCCTTTTATGATTCTAGGTGTTGAGAGCCTGTCTAAAGCCTCGCGATGCCCTAGAAAACAAGCGTAGAGCCAGCAAAAGACACCTCCCCCCCACAAAGACAACAGCCTCTCCCAGCAGCCCCTTCTTCCTCCTGGCTTCCTCCAGCCCCCCCTCCCCGCTGCCCCCTCCCCTCCCGGCTCCTGCTGCAGGAGGAATCCGCTGCCAGCCTCTTCTCCCCTAGCAAATGCAAAAAGCCCTTTTTGCAGGGAGAAGAGGCGGAAGCAGAAGGGAGGGCTGTGCAAAGGAAGGGGGGACGCACTTCCAGTCCCCCCTCCTGGCTGCCTCCGCCCCACAGAAGGGAAGGCCAGCGAGGCCCAAATCCTAGAGACGCCGCCAAGAAAGGGGAGTGGGGGGGGGAGGCTATTTCCTTCTGCACGGAGTCGGGGGGTGTGGGGTGGGGAGAGAATCGGCCTTTCTGGTTCTCGGGGGTGCAAAGCAGCATCAGCTCCTTCCTCCCGAGTGAGTCCAGGGTGGGGATCCCGGGGCTGGTTGTGGGGAGGCGAGGCTGGGACATCTGGGGAAGGGAAAGGAGGGGGGCAAAGGCAGACCCCGATCCAAGACAGGGAGGGAGAGTCGCCCCACTGCAGGGCCTGGGAGGGGGTGGCTTCTCCTTTGGGCACTCCTCTTTTTCTGCTGCTCCTCTTTGCAGCTGGCTGGGGAGGGTGAGATCCAGCCCCTTCCTGCATTGGGGGTGGGGTGGGGCTGGCCAGGGATTTAGAGTGGGAGGGAGGGAAGAAAGATAGGAAAGTTTGGGGTGGGGGGTGGGGGCGGTTGAGTGTCAAGGAAAGGCAGGCAAAAGAGGGGTGGTGGTTTTTCCCTGGGGGGGCCCTTAGGGACATACCCGGGCATGTTCTCTGCCAGGCAAGTGGCTGGTTCAAGAGTAAGAATTGCCAGGCAAGTGGCTGGTTCAAGAGTGGTGTCCCCCCCCCCCTTTCTTCCAGAGAGAGAAGTAAGCTGGTGGGTGCCCCAGTTCCTTGGTCTGAGTAGTGGTGGGGGAAGCCAGTTTGGTGTGATTTAAGTGTGTGGACTCTTATCTGGGAGAACTGGGTTTGATTCCCCACTCCTCCACTTACAGCTGCTGTAATGGCCTTGGGTTAGTCATAGCTATCGTGAAAGGGCAGCTGCTGTTAGAGCCCTCTCAACCCCACCCACCTCACAGGGTGTCTCTTGTGGGGGGAGAAGATCTAGAAGATTGTGAGCTGCTATGAGTCTCTGATTCAGAAAGAAGGGCAGGGTATAAATCTGCAGTCTTCTTCTTTTTCCGGTGACCAAATGATGCTTCTGTCATCTCTTAAAACCCTAGTTCTTAGTGGAGAGTATTCATGAGACTTTGATGTTTACTTTATTCTGAGGAGATCTGCCCACTGTGCTTCAATAAACTCTGTATGTAGTTGGAGTTAAATTACTGAATTGGAGTTATGGTTGCGGTGCAATGATGTCACCCAGAAGTGACATATTGCACCAGGCATGTCATGTGTGGACACTAGCAATTTGAGTGAAATTGGTTTTGTGCAGGGATACTCTAGCAAATTGGGGGGGAAACTCTATGGCACCATAGAGTTTACCTTCCAAATTGTTAGAGTGTCCGCACACCATGTACCTGGCACGATATATCACTTCCAGGTGATGTCATCACATATGACAGGGCTCTTTGGGGGTGGGGATTCCCTCAGCGGCCCACTCTGTGCCGGCAGGTTGGGGGCCCTGAAACCAGGGGAAACCCTACCCCCAGTGGGAGCTTGGGAAACTATCTGAGTTCCTTACTGGTTCAGCATGGCCCACTGGGGCAAAAACAGAGCTGGAGTTTAAACTTGGATTGTCTCCTTCCCCTTATATTCCATATAGAGAAATATGAGGATTCTAGAATGAAATTTTCTTTGGTTCAAAGCCTCAGTGCAAAAGCTTAAGTCCAGATTAAGTCCGCCTCTTTCATCGGCCCAGAGCAAACAAAGAATTTATAAAATTCTAGGTCAGTCCAGGCAAGGAGTACTCAGCATCAGTGTTGAAATCACCAAGTTCTGCATCACCTTTCCCAAGGTTTATCCGAGACTGGAGTGTAGCAAAAAGGGTTTCCCTCCATCTTTTTTCTCTCTCCCAGGCAGCAGCAGAAAGACACCTCTGATGCTTCCTCCCCTGTCTCCTCTGTGAGGTGAAGGGAAAAGAGCTGCCATGAAGCCTTTTCAGGTAATGGTGGGGACAGGGGTGGGGTGGGGGGAGGTCTCACTGGGCAGTTGGACAGTTTCTTACCCTTGGTTCTGGTCGCTGCCTATCAGAGTCAAGTAGTCATTTTATTGGCCAATGACCATTGTGGACTCAATATTAAAGGAGTTCATACAAGAACCAGCATGAAAAACATTGTGCCAGACAGGTTCTAACGGTTTTTAAAAGGGGATTGCCATCTGTTAAAATATAATAACATTTATCTGGGAAAACTTGTAAAAATTCAACAAACAAGACAAGAACTATGGCAAACTTAGAACCATTTTTAGCTTATACACTGTATTTTTAGCGTATACACTTATAGACTGTAAGAGAAAACTGGTACCAATATATACTCAGATGTTGATTTCGAACTCATACATTTAAACATCTTCATACATTTATAAAAACTCAGACCTTAATGTAATATAATATTCATAGAATTTATATATCCAAACGCTGCCTAATTATATCAGTGCTTATCTTGGCTTAGCCATATTTTCCTCATCTTAAAGATTAGCCTAACCTCTCCAAATCTCTAGGAATTTTCCAAGCTACAACAGTCAACTCTAGTGGGGGGCTAGTTTTGAGTTTGAGGAGGGTGATCAAGGGTTTTTTTGTAGCAGAAAGGCCTTTGCATATTAGGGCGCACACCCCTGATGTAGCCAATCCTCCTGGAGCTTTCAGTAGGCCCTGTAATAAGAACCCTGTAAGCTCTTGGAAGATTGGCTACATCAGGGGTGTGTGGCCTAATATGCAAAGGAATTCCTGCTACCAAAAAAAAAAAAGCCTTGGGGGTGATATAAGAAGGTTGGGCAGAATCCTAGTTTGTAAGACACGATGGCTGGGAGATGGCCTCTCTCCCCCAGAAAATACAAAGGCCAGAAGATCCAGAACTGCCTGTGAAATAAACAGTGTAAGGCAGCAACCCACTGGGTTCATGACAGCTAGAAAGAACTGCATTCTTCTTCTTCCAGGGCCCAGTGTCCTTTGATGAGGTGGCCGTGTATTTCACCAAAAAGGAGTGGATCCTGTTGAGCCCAGCCCAAAGAGTTCTCTACAAGGAAGTCATGCTGGAGAATTTTGGAAACGTGGCCTCTCTGGGTAAGGCTTCGTTTTTCCTTGTCTCACATCGTGATGCTGTGAGGTGTGACTATGACTCTGTGTTCATGGTCATGAAATCACTGTTGAGGAGGGTCACGGTTAGGCCCTTTTAGCAAGCTCTGCCAACCCATTTACAGCTCTGGCCAGGGCCCAGGGTTCTCCTTACACAGAAGGGAGGTGTCAGTCCTATCCCTGTTTGCTCAGTAAACAGTCCATTGGGTTCAAAATGGTGCAGTTTATTAAAGTATCAGGAAAGCAAATAAAATAAAAAAAAGATAGTGACTCTACATTTGGCTTGAGTCAAGACTGAGGCCTATGGCTCAAGCATACAGTTTACACTTTGCAGAAGTGCGCGAATGCAAAAGCTTCCTAGCCCCACCCCTCTCGGTTCCCATAGTCCAGAGCAAGTAGTGGTTCTCATGGCTCAGGCTGGGGCACCATCATTTCCCAAGGTACAGTTCTTGTTTACCACGTTCCCGCAAGCAGGCAAACACTTATAACAGGCTAAACCAGGGGTGTCGAACTCATTTGTTGTGAGGGCCGGATCTGACATAAATGAAACCTTGTTGGGCCAGGCCATGTTGGGTTGGGCCGAGCCATGTTGGGCCGGGCCATGTGGGTGCCTCTTTAAGATTAGGTAGCAGAGATGTAAACTTTATAAAGGACACAAACAAATTAAATATATATATATTTTTAAACTTAAAACGTTAGCACTCATTGATCTTAAGAGTGTTCTTTGTATTTCTCCCATGGGATCCAGGGAACTGGGCAAAGGAAGCTCTGGCTCTTTACTTCCTTTCTCAGGGGACTGAGGGGGGAGGAGCCTCAGCCTACAGAAGGAAGAAAGGCTTGGCTCAGTGGCTCCGCTGTGCAATTGAGCAAGCCTTGCGAAGCAAGCTATTATGTAGAAGGAAGCAAGATATAGGGAGAAGGAAGCAGATGACAGCCAGTTGCTTGGGGGCTTGATAGGAGCCCTCTGGGGGCCTGATTTGGCCCCCGGACCACATGTTTGACACCCCTGGGCTAAACGAAAAAAATGAAGTCCCTGTGCAAGCACCAGTTGTTTCCGATTCTGGGGTGACATTGCTTTCACAACATTTTCATGGCAGACTTTTTACGGGGTGGTTTGCCATCACCTTCCCCAGTCATCTGCACTTTTCCCCCAGCAAGCTGGGGACTCATTTGACTGACTATGGAAGGCTGAGTCAACCTCAAGCTACCTGAAAACCCAGCTTCCACCAGGGATCGAACTCAGGTCGTGAGCAGAACTTAGGACTGCAATACTGCAGCTTTACCACTCTGCGCCCCAGGGCTGTGGCTAAACAATAGGTGGTGATTATTGTCAATATAGAGCATCAGGGCTTTTTTTTGAGCCGGAACGCACAGGCTAGCTTGGCACAAGGAGTTGTGGCCTAATATGCAAATGAGTTCCTTCTGGGCTTTTTCTACAGAAAAGCCCTGTGTGAAACAATGGTGATGTCAGGGGACATGGCCTAACATGCAAATTAGTTCCTGCTGGGCTTTTTCTACAGAAAAGCCCTGTGTGAAACAATGGTGATGTCAGGGAACATGGCCTAACATGCAAATGAGTTCCTTCTGGGCTTTTTCTACAGAAAAGCCCTGTGTGAAACAATGGTGATGTCAGGGAACATGGCCTAACATGCAAATGAGTTCCTTCTGGGCTTTTTCTACAGAAAAGCCCTGTGTGAAACAATGGTGATGTCAGGGAACATGGCCTAACATGCAAATGAGTTCCTTCTGGGCTTTTTCTACAGAAAAGCCCTGTGTGAAACAATAGTGATATCAGGGGACATGGCCTAACATGCAAATTAGTTCCTGCTGGGCTTTTTCTACAGAAAAAAGGACCTGTGGCACTCCTTTTTAAATAACGTGCCCAAGAGCCTTGACCTGGATAGCCCAGGCAAGCTTGATCTCACCCCATCTTAGATGCTAAGCAGGGCCAAACCTGGCAAGTATTTGGATGGGAGGCTCCAAAGAATACCAGAGTCAGGAGGCAGAGGCAGGCTGTATCAAGCCACTTCTCTGAACATCCTCCATGCCCGAGCAGGAGTTGCCAGAGGTCGCCAGGCACAGGGCACAAACACACACCAATGCAAAAATATTAAAACAGCAGGTCCAAGAGAGTGGAGGTCTATGCGGGACTGTCCCGCATAGACAGAGAACCACTATCAGTATCGAAAGTTATAAAGTATTATTTATTTATTCCTGTGAATTTATATTCCACCCTTTCCCATAAGGGCTCAGGGTGGATTCCAGCATGTCAAAGAGTTAAAACCAGCAATACACCAATAAACAAACATAAAACAATTGAACAGTTAAAACATATTAAAAGTTAAAACAGTTGAGCAATACCTCAGATTTAACTTCAGTTAAGGCAGCGTGGATAAGGCAGACACGTTCACGGCTTAGGGGTCCGAAGAATGTCAGCTATGTCAGCCCGATTTCCTCCAGTCCAGATGGTAATCAGCGTTGGGAGGCCAGTTAGATGGTGTAGCGAAATAAGGACGCCCGCTCGCCTCAGCCAAAGGCCTGGTGGAACAGCTCCGTCGTACAGACCCTCCGGAATGGCGACAGATCTGGGAGGGCCTGGACCTCCGTAGGGAGCTGATTCCATCAGTATTTATTTAAAAGGAAATGTTCATTGGCATACCCTCAGTGTGGCACCAGGTTGAGGAAGGGATCGGAAGAAAAGGGTAAAAATGCAATTTTTAAATCCCTCTCTCTGTACTAGTCAATTTAACTAGTATGTTAAATTGAAGTCAGATTGCTTAACTTAGAAAGTCACCAGCTGTGCTGTAGAATTTTCATTACTTCAAAGCCACTTTCAAGAGTGCATGCCAGCACATAGCGATGGCTGCCTCACAGAGACCTTAACTTAAGAGTTTTGTCTGCCTTGACAAAATCAGCAGAAAGCACAGTCTCCTTCTAGCTGTCACGGGTTCTATCCTTTCTGCCACTGAGCAGGTCAAAGAAGCTTTTCCTGTAGTCCCCAAGAGTTTCTTCCTGAAGTCACTCTAGTATTTACTTCCTCCAAATCTCTGTTCCCTTCCCAAGATCGCCTGTCTGGCTGGGGTGGTGGGGTGGAGGACTGGACCATCCTATTGGCTCTTGCTAGATGTATGAGCATTTCTAAAAGGTTGGCTTAAGTGAAGCTGGAAAACAGTTGAGTTGACTTCTCCCCTCTAGCCTGTTCTCTGCATAGAGATAATTAAAAAAAAACACACACACACACAACCTCACAGTGAAGTTGTGTTCAGCTCAAACTTTGAAAGAAAAAAAATGCAGCATCTCACAGTTGCCTATTGTGTCATGAGCAATATTCCCTCTAAGCTGTGAAGTCTTATGAGCAATAATTCTGCCTTGTGAAGCTACTGGCATTAAAGTTGTGAGCTACTGCATAAATTAGTTTGTTCTGGGGCCATTTTTCCTGAGTGAAGATAAAAGTTTGTGAGCCAGGGCTAGCTCACAGTAACTCAGCTTAGAGGGAACACCGGTCATGAGGAGGAATAGAGTTCAGCTAGCTTGGAATTTCTGAATTATAATCTTGTCCTTTTTTCCCCTCTGATAAAAGGATCTGTGACTGCCAAACCTGACCTCATATCTTGGCTGGAAGTAGAAGACAAAATCCATGGTGAGAAGTGATTTTAACTATGCACACACGATATGGGTCAATGTGTTCAAGGCAGGAGAAAGAGATTGGGTTTCGAGATACTCCCAATGATTGTGCCATGGAGCAGAATTGTTGCTCACGAGACTCCACAGCTTAGAGGAAACATTGGCTGGAAGGGTGGTACAGCGGAAAGCCATATTGGCGGACTGGAGACCCAGCAATGCAGGGCAAGGGAAATAATCCTGCATCGCTTGACCACTGCAGACAAGGTTGTCCCCTTGTGCTGGACCCAGGGCTTTTTTGTAGCAGGAACTCCTTTGAATGTTAGGCCACACACCCCTGATGTAGCCAGTTCTCCAAGAGCTTACAGTAGGCCCTGTAAGAAGAGCCCAGTAAGCTCTTGAAGGATTGGCTACATGAGAGGGGTGTAGCCTAATATGCAAAGGAGATCCTGCTACAAAAAAAGCCCTATTATAACAAAAGGAAAAAACCAATAAAAATAACAACTGTTGATACAAGTCTTGGCTTGCTGCTCTATATTTTGAAACAAACAATTTATTATCAATATTGGCAAAAAACCCCACTACACACTAGATGCCAGATTTTAGCAACATTGGCAAAATTACAATAGAGGGTTGATGTTACAGTAACAACAGCAGCAATGGATTGTCTAGGTAACTATCCATTTCATTTGCCTTCTTCAGGCTGCAGTACACTAGGTAAAGTGTATTGAATTCAATAATGGAATACCCAGTATTTCCTTCAAATTTATATTTAGACACTCTCCAGCTTTTACAATTGTTGTATAGAGCCTCCGAGATCAACAGTCTTCCATTAGGGGTTACCCTTTGTCAGATTCAAAATATCTCTGTTTAGCATTATAATTTGAGGCTACTTGTGTGGAATTATATATTGAGGCTACTTTCCAAGAATACATATTCAAATGAAGACAACAGTGTGCATCATTAAGAGACTGCTTGAGTAAAGAGACTGCTTAGCTGAAGGACTTTATTGTAAAAGGAATTTTTGTAACAAGGACAGTGGCAGTATATCAAATATTGTATGCATTTGTTGAATATATTTCTGTGTCCACTGTGTATTCTTTGTAGCAGGGGTGGCCAAACTGCGACTCAGGAGCCATATGTGGCTCTTTCACACATGTTATGTGGCTCTCCAAGCCACCACCACCCCATTGGCTAATTTGGAGAAGGCATTTGTCTCTTTAAATCACTTCTCCAGTGGCTTGGATAATGCATTTAAAGATGTTTCCTTTCCACCTCTCCCTTCCATCCTTCCTTTGGCTCTCAAACACCTGATGTTCATGTCTTGTGGCTCTCAGACATCTGACATTTATTCTATGTGGCTCTTAAGTTAAACAAGTTTGGCCACCCCTGCTTTGTAGCATCATTGAACACAGTTTTTTGGGTTTGTTTGATGGAAGACAGTTGATCTCTGAGGCTCCAACTGCAACTGTCTATACAACAATTGTAAATTCCTTCCTCCCTCCCTCCCCTGACATAATGTCTTCAGCTTTCAAACATCTGACATTTATTCTGTGCAGCTCTTACGTTAAGCAAGTTTGGCCACTCCTCATTTGACAGCTTTCTGCTGGTGGTTCAGCTCACACTGAATTGAAGGTGATATTATTTTCAAGGCTGGCATCTCTTTTTGAATGTCAATGTGACCCTTTCATTTTTTTTAAGTGTCAGAGCTGAATCCTTTGTGTGGACCCCTCTACCTTTATTGTACTGCAGTGGTAGGGTAACAATGTGGAGCCAGTTTGGTGTAGAGGTTCAGTGCGCGGACTCTTATCTGGGAGAACTGGGTTTGATTCCCCACTCCTCTGCTTGCAGCTGCTGGAATAGCTTTGGGTCAGCCATAGCCCTCACAGAGCTGTCCTTGAAAGGGCAGCTTTTGGGAGAGCACTCTGCTTTGCGAGCAGAAGTTCCCAGGTTCAATCTCCAGTTAGAAGGAGCAGGCAGAAGGTGGTGGGAAAGACAGGCTAATGGCCTGATTCAGTATAAGGCAGCTTCAGGTGAATTTTTGGATTCATGTAAGCCCCACCTACCTCACAGGGTGTCTGTTGTGGGGAAGGAAGGTAAAAGAGATTGTGAACTGCTCCAGGATTCAGAATGAAGGGCAGTATATAAATCCAACATCTTCTTATATTCTGACCTTGTGGAGTGCCCTTCAGAGGATAGGTCAAGTCATTCCCAGTTTGGTGTAGTGGTTATGTGTGCGGACTCTTGTCTGGAAGAATCGGGTTTGATTCCCAACATCTCCACTTGCACCTGCTGAAATGGGTCAGCCATCACTCTGGCAAAGGTTGTCCTTGAAAGGGCAGCTGCTGTGAGAGTCCTCTCAGCCCCACCCACCTCACAGGGCGCCTGTTGTGGGGGAGGAAGACAAAGGAGATTGTGAGCCTCTCAGACTCTGAAATTCGGAGTGGAGGGTGGGATATAAATCCAATATCATCAACTTCTGCCCGGCCTAGCGAGGAGGAACTTCGTTGGTCAAACATGTCAGGCTAAAACCCACCTCAGTTCTGAGTTTCTGACATTCTTCATTGACTTGAGAGAAGCAAATAATCCGTGACCTATATCCCTCAACTCATTGGCTTCTTGCTTCCTTTTCATTTGCAGTTTAATTTAATTTTTGGATTTATATACTGCCCTGTCTTGCAAGCGGGCTCTGGGTGGCTTACAACAATAAAATCAAACAAGAGTTAAAATAACATCATAAAAACCGGAGTTGCAAAATCAGGAACAGCGCAATAAACAATCTTATAGACATAAGCAGCAGAACTACCCAACAGCATGTGGCTGATGACTAACAGTATGACATAAACACTATAATGGTGAAATGCTGGAGGAAGTGATGGTTTTCAAAGGATGCCCACTGGATTAATTAAATGCCTGGCGGAAGAGCCCCGTCTTTCAGGTCCTGCAAAATCTCGATGAGTCCTGCAGTTTGTGGCAGGGGAGGAGTAACTTTCCCAAGGAAATGCTATTTCTCTTTTTCTGCCATAAACAATTGATCTTTCAGTGCAGTGCAGGATGTTACAGGATCACATTCCCAAGAAGACCTGAAAGTGTGTCTAGATGAGAAGTCTTTAAATTCATGCACTTTCTAGAAGAGCTAACTTATTCCATTCCCTAATGCAGGGGTGTCAAACACATTTGTTATGAAGGCCAGATCCGACATAAGTGAGACCTTGTCAGGCCGGGCCATGTGTGTCATAAAATGTAACGCCAGGTAACTGAGATATAAACTTTATAAAGGACACAGACAAACACCATTAATTTTTTAAAAAAACCTTAAAATAAAGCATGCTTAAAGTATTAGTACTCTTGCAATATTGTGGTCTGTATCAAAGCAGGCTCTCCCTCTGCGCCACTTCCTCCCTAAGAGAGGAGCCTCAGCCAATAGGGAAAAAAGAGATTTTGCTCTGTAGCTCCTGTGCAACTGAGAAATCCTGGCAAAGCAAGCTGTAACACAGAAAGAACCAAGAGAGAGGGAGAAGGAAACAGAGTTGCTTACAGGCCTGATAGGATTCCTCCGGGGGCTTTATCTGGCTCCCGGGCCTTACGTTTGACACCCCTGCCCTAATGTTTGTGCTCCATATTCCCATAATGTTCATGCTGGGTTTCTTTTTCTTTCTTCAGGAAGTGCAGAAAGAATGCGAACAGGGAAGAAAAAATATAAATGCCTGAAGTGTGGGAAAAGCTTCAGTCACAGTTCAAGCCTTGCTTACCACCAAAAGGTACACACAAGGGAGAAACCATATCAATGCTTGGAGTGCGGGAAAAGCTTCAAGAGCCGCGCACATGTTATTTCTCATCAAAGAATTCACAGAGAGGAGAAACCATATAAATGCCTGGAGTGTGGGAAAAGCTTTAGGAGAAGTCCAAGTCTTCTTTCTCATCAAAGAATTCACACAGGGGAAAAACCATATACATGTCTGGAGTGCGGAATAAGCTTCAAAAGTAGTCCAAATCTTACTTCCCATCAAAAAATTCACACAGGGGAGAAACCTTATAAATGTCTGGAGTGTGGGAAAAGCTTCAGTCGAAGTCACCACCTGACTTCCCATCAAGGAATTCACACAGGCAAGAAACCATATACATGCCTGGAGTGTGGGAAAAGCTTCAATAGTAGTCCAACTCTTACTATCCATCAAAGAATTCACAGAGGGGAGAGACCATATAAATGTCTGGAGTGTGGGAAAAGTTTCAGTCAGAGTTACAGCCTTACTTCCCATCTAAGAATTCACACAGGGGAGAAACCATATAAATGCCTGGAGTGTGGGAAAAGCTTCAGTCGGACTGACCACCTTACTTCCCACCAAAGAATTCACACATGCGAGAAACCATATAAATGCCTGGAATGTGGGAAAAGCTTCAAGAGTAGTCAAAGTCTTACTACTCATCAAAGAATTCACACAGGGGAGAAACCATATAAGTGTCTGGAGTGTGGGAAAAGCTTCAGTCAGAGTTATAACCTTACTTCGCATCAGAGAATTCATACAGGGGAGAAACCATATACATGCCTGGAGTGTGGAATAAGCTTCAGTCGGAGTGATAATCTTACTTCCCATCAAAGAATTCACTCAGGGGAGACATCATATAAATTCCTGGAATGTGGAAAACTCTTGTGTTATAATTTAACCCTTGCTTGCAACCAAAGTAATCGTGCAAGAGAGAAACCATATAAATGCCTGGAGTGTGGAAAAAGCTTCAGTCGGAGTGACACCCTTTCTTCTCATCAAAGTATTCACACAGGGGAGAAACCATATAAATGCCTGGAGTGTGGAAAAAGATTCTGTTACAATTTAACCCTTGTTCGCCATCAAAATATTCACACTGGGGAGAAACCCTATAAATGCCTACAGTGTGGGAAAAACTTTAGGAGTAGTTCAAGTCTTACTTCTCATCAAAGAATTCACACAGGGGAGAAACCCTATAAATGTCTGGAATGTGAGAAAAGCTTCAGTCGGAAGGACAAGCTTTCTTCCCACCAGATTGTTCACACAGGGGAGAAACCATATAAATGTATGGAGTGTGGGAAAAGCTTCTGCCGAAAAGACAGCCTTAAATCCCATCAAAGAATTCATACAGGGGAGAAACCATACAAATGCCTGGGGTGTGGGAAAAGCTTTAGGTGTAGTACAAATCTTACTTCCCATCAAAGGATTCACACAGGAGAGAAACCATATAAATGCCTTGAGTGTGGAAAAAGCTTCCGTCAGAAGACACACCTTATGTCCCATCAAAAATTTCATACAGGACAGAACCCATAAAAAATGCCTGGAATATGGGAAAAAACTTTGGGCAAAAAGATCAGTTATCTTCCCATGAAAGATTCTACACAGCAAATAAACTGAATAAATGTCTGGAGTGTGGAAGAAACCTCAGTAAGAGTGGTAACCTTACTCCCTATTGAAAAATTAATATGAGGAGAAATGATAGAAACACATGGGAGTCTCAAGATGAATTCAGTTACAAAATCAGAAAGCAGTGCAATAAAACTGTGTAATATATACAGTACTTAATGCAGTAAAAGTGGTTAAAATTTTCCCATGCTTCAATCCACAGTCTTAATCTCATCGTGAAAATCTCCTCTTAAACCATTCTGTTTCACATTTTCTGTGGAATGCTAAAATTGTGGAAGCCTTTCTGACTTCATTAGCCATTCCTACAAGTGGCAGCCATAGGAGAATCCTTTTCTGTGTGTCACTGTCCGTCTCACCATTATCTTTACTAAAACGAGCAGTGATCATAGCAGATCAAAGCGAGAGCTCTAGTACCATTGATCTGTAAGATGTAGGCCCTGAAAGACTGTAGACAACAGCAAGGACTGTGAAATGAACTGATGTTCTGAACAATCTCCCAAGGGACAACTCGGTATCATATGCATTCTTTGCCTGACCCTGAGTAGTAATCAAGTAGTAGCATTCTGTACCAGCTGGGGATTCTGACTTTAAGGAAAGACCCATTTAGAATGCATTGTAGTAGTTGGGCTGCCTGGTTACTGTGGCTTTGGTTTTCCATTTGTGTATTGAATGCCATTTTAAGTATTCATGAGGCTTTGATGTTCACTTTATTCTGAGGAGATCTGACTATTGTGCTTCAGTAAACTCTGTATGTAGTTGAAATTGAATTACTGAATATGCTTTATGGTTGCCAAGTCCCCACTGGCTGCCAGCGGGGGACTTTTTTCGCATGCGCACAGCACGTGCGGTGCAATGACTTCGCCCAGAAGTGACATATTGCACCGGGCATGTCGTGTGGGGACGCTCTAGCAATTTGAGGGAAACTGGTTTTGTGCAAGGATACTCTATCAAATTAGGGGGAAACTCTATGGCACCATAGAGCTTCCCCTCCAAATTGCTAGAGGGTCCTCAAGCCATTTACCTGGCACAATATGTCACTTCCAGGTGATGTCATCACACCACACATGATGGGGCTACTTGGGGGTGGGGATCCCCCCAGTGGCCCACTCTGTGCCAACGGGTTGGGGGCCCTGAAACCAGGGGAAACCCCACCCTCAGTGGGAGCTTGGGAAACCTTATCAGAATTCCTTACTGGTTCAGCATGGCCCACTGGGGCAAAAACAGAGCTGGAGTTTTAACTTGGATTGTCTCCTTCCCCTTGTATTCCATATAGAGAAATATGAGGATTCAAGAATGAAACTTTCTTTAGTTCAAAGCCTCAGTGCAAAAGCTTAAGTCCAGATTAAGTCCGCCTCTTTCACAGGTCCAGAGCAAACAAAGAAGTTATAAAATCCTAGGTCAGTCCAGGCAAGGAGTACTCCGCGTCAGTGTTGAAATCGCCAAGTTCTGTGTCACCTTCCCCAAGGCTTATCCTAGAACAGGGGTGGCTAAACTGCAGCTCAGGAGCCACATGTAAAAGAACAATGGCAGCACAATATATAAACTACAAAAATATTGTGCAAAAATATTGTGCAAAAATACTCTTGACTAGTATATACAAAATTAAGTAACATATTATATCATATAATAAACAGCCTACACAAGTAGACATATATTCATATTCATCCAGTAGAAGTTAAAGACAAACAAGAGTCTCGAAAACAGTCTTACAGGGAGGACCCCACACAGTCTCTTAATATTCCAAACAGAGTACAAAGACTCAACAATAAAGTTCCACAGGAGTCCCTCCGTTGTTTGTTGACTTCTGAAGGAAAAATTCTTGCCTTCACGCAAACTCCGGCTTTGATTGCGTTCCGCTGCTCCTGCAGCTTCCTTGTAAGGCAACTGAAAGTTCCAGCCAAGTTCTCTCTCAAACGCCCAAAACCCAATGGCCAAATCCCAGACTCTATCAGGAGATTCACCAGCAGGGCCAGAACTCTGGAAGTCCTCCCACTGTGGCCACCCATAGACCAAGAATACAGAGCATCACTGTCCTATGTTGGAAGTGGAGGCCTTTGCACTGTCTCTCAGCCTCAGAGTTCAGAGGGGGATGTCAAAGAGAGGACACAGAACATCCTTCCTTTCTTGTCTGCTGCTATCCCTTTGAAGTGTAGATTGCTACTCTCAGGGAAGTTCCTTCCTTCCAGCTTGATGTCGCTCTCTCACACACACACTTTGTCACACTCTCCCTCTTTGTCATCATGAGAGCAGGACACGTCTTGTAATCTCTGTTTATCCAGCTAGTTGGATTAGATACATATCTCCCATTTTTCCTATCTAGAGAATGGAGTTCCTATAATACTCCCTATTAATTTGAAATCTCAAAGAAGTCTCCATATACTTTTTGTTTCATGATTGCACGCATGCCGCCTCATCTAACCACATGGCTTTTGCTGTGCTTACAGGCTAGTTGTTTATTATTTTTATTATTTTATTTTATTTCTATCCCGCCCATTCCCCCATTGGGGGCTCAGAGCAGAGTATAGCAAATAGAAATAAAATCACAATAAATCATAATAAAACCAATTACAACATTCATCAAAGTGCAGCAAGATGATTCAGCAAGATGACATGACAGCAAGGTGGTATAGCACAAAATAGAACCACAATACAGCATCACAGTACAGTACCGCAGTAGAGCAGCAGAGCAGTAGTGGGGAAGCCAACCGATCGATAAATAGATGCCCGCTGCCTCATCCAAAAACCTGTTGGAACAGGTCCATTTTGCAGGCCCTACGAAAGGCCAGTAAGCCAGGTAGGGCTCGGATCTCCATAGGGCGCCGATTCCACCAGGTCAGGGCCAGGACTGAGAAAGTACTCTGCTAATCTAAAGGGATATAAAAAATACCAACACCCCAGACATCTATACCTTGACTATGAGCCATATGACCTCTGCTCCATATGTTTCTACCATCCCTTCTGTGCTTGTAGCTTCTTGTGGCAGTGAATTCCACATGTTAATTACGCTTTGGGTGAAGGACTTCCTTCGATCTGTTCTAAGCCTAGGAGTCCTTACATTGTGAGAAAGGCAGAAAAGGACATCTTCCTCTACCTTCTCTGTCCCCTGCATAATTTTGTAAGCCTCTATCATGCTTACAAAATTATGCCAATTTGGTGTAGTGGTTAAGTGTGCGGACTCTTATCTGGGAGAACCAGGTTTGATTGCCCACTCCTCCACTTGCAGCTGCTGGAATGGCCTTGGGTTAGCCATAACCAAGGAGATGTCTTTGAAAGGGCAGCTGCTGTGAGAGCCCTTTCACCCCACCCACTTCACAGGGTGACTGTTGTGGGGGGAGAAGATGTAGGAGATTGTAAGCCGCTCTGAGTCTCTGATTCAGAGAGAAGGGCGGAGTATAAATCTGCAGTCATCTTCATCATCATCATGTCAGTCCCTCGATCATCTTTTTTCCAAGCTGAAGAGCCCTGACCTCTTCAAACTTTCTCCATGGAGAAGCAGAAACAATCTTCTTCCCCACACACATTGAGAGAGGGAAACAGAATGGAGACATATCGTTGCCTGGTTTCAGCACCTTATCAGTACATGATAAGGAGAGGGAACTGTTCCTCTTGGCAGCAGAGGACAGAACTTAAGTTAAGGGTGGAATGGTAACAGCTGGGTAGAAGGAAAAATGTTTTTACAGTCAGAGTTCAACAAGGAATCAGCTAGCTAGGGAGGTGGTGAGTTCCCCTTCACTGGCAGTCTTGAAGCAGCTGCTGGACAAACATCTGTCAGGGACAATCTAGGCTGATCCTACAGTGAGCAGGGGGTTGGACGAGATGGCCTGTTTGGCCCCTTCCAAATCTATGATTCTATTAGTCACATAGATATCATTATGCACCTGTGGCACATAGAGACAGAAGAGATATACAGACATGGTTATTCTCTCTCTCTCCCCCCCCCCCCTCTCTCTCATACACTCACATCCACCCCTTACATCTCATAAGAACATAAGAGAAGCCATGCTGGATCAGGCCAACGGCCCATCAAGTCCAACACTCTGTGTCACACAGTGGCAAAATTTTTTATATACACACATACACTGTGGCTAATAGCCACTGATGGACCTGTGCTCCATATTTTTATCTAAACCCCTCTTGAAGGTGGCTATACTTGTGGCCGCCACCACCTCCTGTGGCAGTGAATTCCACATGTTAATCACCCTTTGGGTGAAGAAGTACTTCCTTTTATCCGTTTTAACCTTTCTGCTCAGCAATTTCATCGAATGCCCACGAGTTCTTGTATTGTGAGAAAGGGAGAAAAGTACTTCTTTCTCTACTTTCTCCATCCCATGCATTATCTTGTAAACCTCTATCATGTCACCCCGCAGTCGACGTTTCTCCAAGCTAAAGAGTCCCAAGCGTTTCAACCTTTCTTCATAGGGAAAGTGCTCCAGCCCTTTAATCATTCTAGTTGCCCTTCTCTGGACTTTCTCCAATGCTTGCTCCCAGCTTGCTTAAAGTCTCCCAGCTTGCTTCAAGTCTTAGACTTCGAAGGAGTCTCAGAGGCCATCTACACTCCACCCCAGTATTCCCTTTGAGCTGAGTTAGTGAGGGCTAGATCACAGTTTTTTAGCCTTCAGCTCACACATTTTTGTCTTAGCTCAGGAAAAATGGCCCCAGAGCAAACTAATTCATGCAGTAGCTCATGGTTTTAATGCCAGTAGATCACAAAGGAGAATTTTTGCTCACAAGACTCCACAGCTCAGAGGGAGTATTGCTGTACTCCCCAATTCCATGCAGGAAGTCCAAAGCCAGATTAGGATCCTGTGAATTTAGGGGGAGGTATTTGTGAGTTTCCTTCATGGACTTCCTGCATGGAATTGGGTTGGACTAGATGACCCTGGAGGTCCGTTCCAACTCTATGATTCTATGATTCTAGATGGCTGTCATCCACCTCTCCAGCTCTTTGGTTCCATGACCCCTGATGTTGCCTTACCCCTGTGCATGGTCCGGCTTGTCCATCAGGAAAGAGTCTCTCGCGTTCTTGTTAAGAAGATGTGACGGACTAAAACAAAGGGTGATTTTGCAAAAATGGCAGAGAGAAAAGAGTGGCTATGATTGACAGCTCTTTTCCTAGCTCTCCCATTGGTTGGAACATGGCCACAAAGTTCTGAAGGGGGAGTTGGGTTTTGACAGTTGTGGTGGTTAAAAGAAAAAAAAAAGATTCCTGGGAGAGAGACACTTGGGAGGTGTTTCAGGGAAGATCTCGAGGGGAGTGCCAAAGAGAGTGCGGTGCCAAAACACAATATTCACCCGAATGTCCAAAAAGTATTTGCTTATTCCCACCGGGCTATTTCCAATCAATTTTGTTATTTTATTTAATTTTCTAATTAAAGTCCCCAGTGCCTTTTCTGCTATTTCTGGAGAAAGTGATGGGAAAACCCTTCCTGAACAGAGGTAATTAATAGGGGTCTGTCGCATTTGGTGGTAATGTCGTGATACGAGGAAACAGCCCACAAATTTGTAGTCCCACAAGAAATTCAAATCAAAACCCCTGGTAGAAATGGCACCACCTCCTAGGCCAGCAAAGACACAGGGAAGTGGAGAAGCAGAAGGAACATCTGCTGAGAAAAATCCTAATCAGGAAATAGACATGATGAGAATGCAATTAGAACTAGCAAAAATTGAAGGTGAAAAGGCTGAGAAAGAAAAACAAGTAGAAATAGCCAAAATACAAGCAGAACAGCAATTACAATTGGCCAGAATTCAGGCAGGACAGGATAAAATTAAAATAGCACAACAAGAGAAGGAAGCAGAAAGGAAGCATGAGAAATAAATACACCATCTTAAAATGCAAGAGATGCAGATGAGGGCAGAACTCCCACTTGTGAGTAGAGACAGAAGTTCAGTGAAACAAAAACAATTTTCCCATTATCAGAAAAGAGACAATGTAGAAGCATTCCTATTTGACTTTGAGAGAACATGCTCTGATTAGGAGTCCCTGAAGAGGAAAGGATGCTTTATTTACGTCCTCAGATATGTGGAGGTCTGAGTGAAATCCATGCTGAGATGTGAGAGGAAGAAACCTCAGACTATATACTGTTTAAAGAGCATGTCAGAGTTCATTATGGTCTGACAGCAGAACAAAGCAGGAAGGCTTTCAGATATATTAAACGAAAGCCAGGTGAAACTTACAGTTGGGCTGTCGTTTAGATAGAGCTCTAAATAGGTGGGTAGGGGGAAGCAAGGTCACCACGTTTGAAGGCCTGAAACAGCTAATAGGCTTCGAACAATTTTATAAGCAAGTTCCCTCCCAGTTGAGATGGTTCCTGAAGGACAAGGAGTTGAAAACCATAGACAAGGCTGCCACTCTGTTAGATGAGATTGAGGGAGACATCGAAGGATCTATTTTTCCACCCCCCATCAAGAAATCTAAAGATTGGGGCCCCTCTGCAAAAACAGTACCATCTACAATCAACTCAGCGAGGCGGGCCAGTCCCACACTAACCAGAAGGAGAAGTATTAGATGTTTTCACCGCCAGGAAGAGGGACACTTCAGGGCCAGTTGCCCAAAACTGGAACAAGACAAGACCCTGTCTACAGCTAAAACAATAAAGCTTATACAAAAAACAGACCCAGAATTCACATACTTCTCAACATCCATGCTGATGGTTGAGACCCAAGAAGATGAACCAGCTAGGGTATTACATATTTGGAGGGTCCTAGAAGATTTGAATGGGGATTACTTGGAATCTGTCGCTGTTAATGAAGAGGAAATAGTGGGTTTAAGAGACACAGGTGTTAACCGGTTTGGGGGGCCAGGGGGCCCTTGAACCTCAACAATCACCAGGCAGAGACTTCTTTGCTCAAAATCCAAAGATTTATTTGTAAGAAAAAGAAGAAGAAGAAGCATTTGCAAATGGGGAGAAAGATTTCAGGCTCAGCTGAGTCTCTCTCTCTCTCTCTCCGTCTTGTTAACATAAGCTGCTGGTTTTTAAAACATTCCCGACGCAAAGAAAAAAAACAAACCCCCCTCCTTTCTCTTCCTGAGGCCAAAAACCAGCCAAAGAACTCACAATCTGACTCCTCCCGTGCGCAAAAAAAAGCATTTCCCCCCCTCCCCTTCCTTACATGAAAGCACAGGCAGGTACTGAGCACATTACCTCATTTTCTACTAATTGGCTAAGTCTAAGTTTCTGGGCCTCTCACTATTTATCTTAGCTAGCTAGATACGCATGCTCAAAGCCTAAAGCCTCCCGTCCTGAACTTTTTACCTCTTGGCTCCAAGGCAACGGTGAAAGAAGAAGCACATCTCCCCCTATGACTCATCCCCAGACCAGAGCCAAACTCCCTATAACCCTATGTGCACAGATAAACAATATACAAGCAATTCCAATACATCAATAATTATGAGTTTCTGAGTGAGCCAGACTTGGGTTTAATTATTTTTCAACACAGGGGCACAGGTCACCTTGATACAGCCCAAACTGGTACAGAAAAACCAGTACTTACCAGGACAGTCCTTTAAGATCAAAGGTATAAGTGGCCCAGCTTTTGAGGTAGACATGGCGGCCGTGCTCATTAAATATAAAAATTTCCAAGAAAAGTGGATCATGGGTGTGTGGAAGGAGTTAGATGTACCCATATTATTGGGAAACGATTTAGAGGCTCAGTTAAAAACGAAGCTGTAAAAATCCAGACGGTTACCGGAAGTGCTAGGGCTCTGGCTACAACACAGCAAGCAGTGCTAAACGTACAAGACAATATTCAGCAGACAGCACTAGAGGAAGCTGATATCAGTGTTTCAGTAACAATGTTAGCAAATGTGCAGGCCTCAGAGTTTCTAATAGAGCAGAAAGAAGACCCAAGCTTAAAAGATCTTTGGCAACAGGCAGAGACTACTGAGCAAGTGACAATAGAAAATCCTTGCTAATTCCTAATCCAAGACCAAAGACTATATAGGGTGGCCATGAGAAGAAGATGCAGTATTGTCTGAGAAAAAAGGAAATAGCTTGTTGTGCCTCACAAATACAGACTACAGGTTTTGCAGCTGGCACATGAGACACCGATGTTGTTAGAAAGACCAAAAGGTCTGGCTCATTCAGAAAAGCCCTAAATGTAAATATTCATATATATATATTGGAACTTTTGTATGATGGCCTGTTATATCTCTGCACATAGGGTTATAGGGAGTTTGGCTCTGATCTGGGAAAAAGTGGAGTTGCCTTGACAACTCAAAGGAATGCAGAGGAGGTTGAGGGTTTGCCAGAACGGGATGCCTTTTGAGCATGCGTATCTCAGATTAGAGGTCCACCACTTTGTGGGAAAAGAAACTTTAAAGCTTGCTAGGACGAGAAGCGTTATCTATCTAGCTGGGCAGAAGAGGCCCAAGCCAATTAAGGAAAATGAGGTAATATGCTCAGTACCTGCCTGTGCTTTCATGTAAGAAAGGGAGGGGGGGATGTTTTTTTGCGCTCGGGAGGAGCCAGACTGTTGTCGTTTTCACACTCACCTTCCGCCGGCGCGACCCCCCTCTTCACCGCGCAGGATCTGCGTGGATTTCGCACTAAACGCTGCGGAGCAGCCAGAAAAGCCGGAAGCTCCCGGCGCAAAAGCCGCTCAAACTGAAACCGCCAAAAAGCAGTTTGGCGTTTGCGCGGCTTTTGCGACGGGAGCTTCCGGCTTTTCTGGCTGCTCCGCAGCGTTTAGTGCGAAATCCGCGCAGATCCTGCGCGGTTAAGAGGGGGGTCGCGCCGGCGGAAGGTGAGTGCAAAAACGACCTGTGAGTCCTTTGGCCGGTTTTTGGCCTCAGGAAGAGAAAGGAGGGGGGGTTGTTTTTTTTCTTTGCGTTGGGAATGTTTTAAAAACCAGCAGCTTATGTTAACAAGACGGGGAGAGAGAGAGAGAGAGAGAGACTCAGCTGAGCCTGAAATCTTTCTCCCCATTTGCAAATGCTTCTTCTTCTTTTTCTTACAAACAAACCTTCGGATTTTGAGCAAAGAAATCTCTGCCTGGTGATTGTTGAAGGTCAAGGGCCCCCTGGCACCCAAAACCGGTTAGCAATGTCAGGGCATCTTGGTATCAATAAGATCAGGGTCAGGGTGCAGGAGAGATTCTACTGGCCAAATATAGGAAAGGACATAAGGGCCTTTTGTAGATCCTGCCAGGCATGCCAACTGGTGGGCAAAGCCAAAGATAAGACCAAGAGGTTTTTGCAACCTATACCTGTGATCACTGAGGCCTTTGTTAAAGTAAGGGTGGATATAGTTGGCCCCATTTCAAGAGCAACCCAGCGAGGGAACAAATATATACTCACTATCTTGGACTTTGCCACCAAGTTCCCTGAGGCGATTCCACTGAGAGACATTGAGGCCAAGACTGTAGCTGAAGTCTTACTGATGGTATTTACAAGGCTGGGCTTCCCAAAGGAGATGGCCATGGACTTGGGCACCACCTTTATGTCCCATGTCATGAGAGACTTGCTACAGGCATGTGGAAACCGCCATTTTACAACCACAGCATAGCACCCTCAAGCCAACGGCCTCAACGAGAGATTTAATGGCACCCTAAACCACATGTTAAGGACGAATGTGGTCAAGCACCCCAATGACTGGGACCAACGTTTGCAACAGCTTTTATTTGGTTACAGAGGAGCGCCACAAGAAAGTACTGGATTTAGTCCCTTTGAACTGCTCTATGGACGACAGGCTAGAGGACCTATGGACATCTTGAAAGAGGCATGGTCCGGAAGAGAGAACATCCAGAGTAAAGATGACATCACCTACCTGCAGGAACTTCAAGAAAATCTTCAGGATCTGAGAGCAGCTGCTGCAGACAAGATGCACAGAGCCCAACAGAGACGGAAATCGTGGTACGACTCCAAGGCTCGGGACAGGGTCTTCAAGCCAGGAGACCAAGTTCTTGTGCTAAAGCCCTGACGGAGATGAAAGCTTGAAGTTGCTTGGGAAGGACCTTTTCGGGTGGTCCACAAGGTTTCAGATGTTAACTATTTGGTAGATGTGAGTGGGTAAGCGAGGCAACCCAAAATGAAGAAAGGTTGAAACGCTTGGGACTCTTTAGCTTGGAGAAACGTCGACTGCGGGGTGACATGATAGAGGTTTACAAGATAATGCATGGGATGGAGAAAGTAGAGAAAGAGGTACTTTTCTCCCTTTCTCACAATACAAGAACTCGTGGGCATTCGATGAAATTGCTGAGCAGCCAGGTTAAAACGGATAAAAGGAAGTACTTCTTCACCCAAAGGGTGATTAACATGTGGAATTCACTGCCACAGGAGGTGGTGGCGGCCACAAGCATAGCCACCTTCAAGAGGGGTTTAGATAAAAATATGGAGCACAGGTCCATCAGTGGCTATTAGCCACAGTGTATGTGTGTATATAAAATTTTTTGCCACTGTGTGACACAGAGTGTTGGACTTGATGGGCCATTGGCCTGATCCAACATGGCTTCTCTTATGTTCTTATGTTCCATGCCCCATGGCACAGAGTGGTAAAGCTGCAGTACTGCAGTTGGAGCGCTCTGCTCACGACGTGAGTTTGATCCCAGTGGAAGCTGGTTCAGGTAGCCCACTCCAGGTTGACTCAGCCTTCCATCCTTCTGAGGTCAGTAAAATGAGTACCCAGCTTGCTGGGGGAAAGTGTAGATGACTGGGGAAGGCAATGGCAAACCACCCCGTAAAAAGTCTGTCGTGAAAACGCTGTGAAAGCAGCGTCACCTCAGAGTTGAAAACGACTGGTGCTTGCACAGGGGACTACCTTTACTTTTTAAAATATGCTAAAGCCTTACTTTGATAGAAGTAACCTGGTCCTAATGGCCAGAAGTGGGAAGGATGGACAGCCACATCCCATCCTCTAAGCAGAAAATTGTTGGAACGGGAACATCTCTCAGTGATAGAGAGTGTCTAGCCGTTGTGTGGGCCATAGGTAAACTGAAACCATACCTGTGGGGAAGAAAGTTCACA